>NC_143069.1:13945000-14570000 GCF_052426305.1 Pelodiscus sinensis | reverse complement strand
AGATGTTGGTGTCCCATAGTTTTATACAGGGGCACCCTGAGTTACCAACCCACATGGCAGTGCCCATTAAAAACCCACCAGGACTTACCCAGCATTTATATGCAGAGGTCCCGCACCAGCAGCAATCTGCACTGGACAGGAAACCATCCGCCCAGCACGCGCAGGAAATCACAGGAACCCAGCCTGGACGGTCCCATGCCCCAGCCCTGACAGAAGAAAATCAAGGTGTGCTTGAAGTGCCACGCCCACCATCCCTTGGTCCTCTGGGGCATTCGGCACATCCTGCTGGGTGAAAGGGCCGGTCACAGCTCCAGGGTCTGTCACACTTCAGGGCCTTTGCCAGCTCCTATTCACCGGGGTCAGGCAGATAATCGCCCCGAGCTTTCCCAGCACTTTTCAGCATCAGCTCTCAAAGGGGGGCAGCGTGACCCCCATGGGAGCAGGGGAATGTAAAAGAAGGAATGGGGCGGGGCAGGGGAGGCAGCCAATGGCTTCTCCTAATGCAGTGGTCCCCAACCATTTGAGGTTGCCGGGCGCCAAGGGGCGTGGCCGTTTGCCCGCAGGGCGCCCTGGCGCGGGGACCCCCATTGTGCACCTGGGGGCGGGGACCCCCCCATAGCCACATTGCCGGGCGGGGGCCCCCCATAGCCACATTCCCAGGGCCGCCCCCCCCCCCACAAGCACCGCGCGCCCAGGGCCGGCCCCCCGCCAAGCGCCGCGCGCCCGGGACCGGCGCTCTCCCCACAAGCACCGCACGCCCAGGGCCGGGCCCCCCGCCAAGCACCGCGTGCCCGGGGCCGGCGCACCCTGCACGTGCCGCGCGCCCGGGGCCTGCGCTCCCCCCATGCGCCACGTGGCCAAAGCGCGGGCAGCCAATCCGTGGCGCCCCCGGGGCCGGCGCTCACCGTGCACCATGCGCCCGGGGCCAGCTCCGGCACCGCACATGCGCCACGTGCCCGGGGCCAGGCCAGCCCTGAGCACTTGGCGGGCGCATACAAATGCGGGCACCGTGTTGGGGACCACTGTCCTAATGTTAGCAGTGGGGACACCAAGTTCGGAAGTGAATGGTTAACCAGTAAGCCGGTTATGGTTAACCAGAGGGGGCTGGAGCAGCCCTCCACCAGCCATAGGCACAGGGCACTCTGGCACGCCACGGGTAGGGTTGCTCAGCAGTCACAGCAGTGTGCCACGGGGGTAGGTGTTGGGGCTGCTCCAAGGCCATCTTTAACACGTTCTACGTGTCCCATTTAATCGGTTAACTGGTTCAACATATTGTTTAACTGGTTTTAGCTAATTAAATGAGATTTTACATCCCTGGCACCAAGGTGGCTAAAAGTAGCGTTGAACTGGGACTAGAAATTCCAGGATTTTGACTTTTTTTTCTGATCTCACACAGTTCTGCAAATAAATTCACATTTTGTTTAGATTTTAACTATTTTTAAATGTATTACGGTGGATTACGGAAGATAAACTTTAAAGAGACCAAACAAAGAGTCATTTCAGGAATGGAAAACTACATTTTAATGTTCTGAAATGGTGGAGTTTTCCCCTTCCAAACAAAAGGTCACTAAAATCAGTGTTTTCCAATGGAAAAACACCCCCTCTGAAAACTTCCTTCCAGCTCTAGTTAAAACGGACGTATTTTGAAGTGTATAATCAACCTCTGGAACTCACTGCAAAAGGATATTAATGATGGCGAAGGAAAGGGGAGGGAATCATAGAATCATAGAGCTGGAAGAGACCTCAGAAGGTCATCAAATCCAGCTCCCTGCTCTAGGCAGGACCAATCCCAACTAAATCAACCCGGCCAGGGCTTTGTCAAGCTGAGACTTAAACACCCGCTGTGTACAGCCTGTCTGATCCCTTCTGGGGAAGCATGGGTGGGAAGAAAGAATTAGACAGGGTTAGACAAACCCGTAGGTCTTGGTTGACTTCGTCCTGCTTCAGGGCAGGGCGCTAAACTTGGGGACTACTCTAGTCAGACCAACATTTCAATCAATCTTGTCAAGAAACAGGCAAAAAAAAACCCCAACCCAAACCAGGGAGAAACACGTTCCTTGGTTTGTAAACACAGACACAGAGAACAGCTCCTTCCGTTAGGGGGGTGGGAATAAAGAAAATAATCCCTCGCCCCCTCCCCTTCCTATTTGGTCCTAAAGGATGAAGATTTGTGCAGGCTGCGGGGGCAGGACTGATATTCAGGGAATGGGGAGCATGGGGGAGAAGGGGGCAGCTTGCTTACAATCCAGGGGCAACCCCGTGTCTTGGGGCTGGCCCAGAAGAGGCAGGATTTCTGCAGCGCAGGGGGACACGAGGTGAAACAAGCAGCGACTCGGCCGATTGGGGCTTGTTATTGTAGGGTCGCATTGAAGCAGACACTGGCACCAGCGTCGCCTCCAAGAGCGAGGGGAGCGCGCGGCCTGGTAACCCCGGACGGACCCGGACCTGGACCCCCCTGCGCTGGGGGGCCAGGAGTCACCGCCACCCGCCCCTCACCTCCGCCTCCTGCCTGCTCGCAGCTCCCGGGCCCGCGGCAGCAGCTGTGCCAGCCGGCTCCGAATGTTGAAACACCAGCAACATTAGCCCTCGCTTCCCATTGGCTGGAGGGCCCCAGGGGCGAGCGCAGGGAAGGGGAAGCTCCGCCCTCCGAGGGCCACGTGGGCGGGCAGTGGAAGTTGCAAGTTGCTAGTCAGCTGGAGGAGAGAGGGGCCCGGCCCGGCCTGCGCACGTGGCTTTCACCGCAGCGCTCACCTGCCCTCACGCCCCACGCTCCTGCTTTTCCCTCCCTGCGTTGTTCGACCCAACCCTCACCCAGGCATCCACCCAGTTCACCCCGATTCTCACCCCTTTTTAAACTTGTTCCTAAGAATCCCCGATCGGTTCCTGGGAAATTCCCAACAACTCTTATCAGTGGTGCCTGTTACATACCAGCTGGGTTTTCCCTTTTAATTTTACATACCCCCTGCCTCCTTTTTTCGCCCCTCCCATTTTTTCCTCCCCTGTTCATTTTGGTTCTGGACATACAACACTCCAGTCGTCTGAAGAAGTGGGCTATGCCCAGGAAAGCTCATGATCCCATTGACACGGTTTGTTAATCTTTAAGGTGACTATATGTTGTGTTTTAAGTTTTTCCTGTTACAGACTCACTCAGCTACCCCTCTGAAACTCGTGGGCTCTGTCTACACTGCAGGCTTCTTGCACAAGAACTGTTTTGCAGAAGAGTTCTTGTGCAAAAGGTCTTCCATACGAGCGCGTCCACACTGCCATGTGCTTTTGCAGAAGAGATGTGCTTTTGCACAAGAGCATCCATGGCAGTGTCGACACTCTCTTGCACAAGAAAGCTCTGATGGCCATTTTAGCCGTAGGGGTTTTTTGCGCAAGAAATTCATGTTGCCTGTCTACACTGCCGCCTTCTGGAAGAGCTCTTGTGCAAGAGGGCTTATTCCTCGTGGGGAGAGGAATAACTCTTCTGGAAGAAGCCCTGTTTGCTGATGCTGTACTGTAATACTTGTGCAAAAACACGCACGCAGTGTAGACACTCTGCAAGTTTTTGCGCAAGAACAGCTGTTCTTGTGCAAAAAGCCTGCAGTGTAGACATAGCCTTAGAGGGGCAACCCCAACAGTCATTACTAACAAGGAGTCCTGTGGCACCTTGAAGATTTATTTGGGCATCAGCTGTTGCGGAGGAAAAGCAGGTCCAAGTGTTTTTTACCCCTGGAAGCGGATGCCCAAATACACGTGTTAGTCTTTAAGGTGCCCCAGGGTGCCTCTGTTTAAACAAGTGGAAGAGAAGGGCCTGTGTGCACCTCATAGGATGCCAGGCTAGACTGAAGATCACAATGGCCCTCTCTGGCCTGGAAGTTAATGAATGGTTACATCTGGCCAGGCTGCCTCTCTTTATGCTTGCATTAACTAACTGGGTTATTTGCAGGTGTTGTACTCAGTCCAGCTGTGTCGGAGCGCCTGCTGCTGGAGGAGAACGCAAAAGTTCTGTTACCTGGTTTGTAAGTCTGGAGCCTTCTCTACTGCATGAGGTACAAGCCACCTGGCTCTTCGCTAAAGTTGCAGAGCCGAGTCACTATCGCTGGATGTGGTCTCCGTGCCCAGAGTCCCCAGAGACCACAAACCAGATAAGATTCGAAATCGCCCAAGCAGATTTTTTGCGTAACAACATGCAATAATAGTTGCCAGCGAACAGACTCAGCGCTGCGCCGCTACACTTTATGGAAGCCGTGGCAATGTCCTAACACCCACTGAGCACCATCCAGTGCCCCCACACAGTCAGCTGGTGAACACCATTTGAGGTGAACTTTTATACATTCCTGACGTATCAGGTTGCTACCCCCTGTTACCTGGTTACCGTCCCTTACCTTGCAGAAGGGGGCTTACTTCCTAGTCTTCATACTGTCAACTTACTATCTGTTATGCTGTCAACTTTGACCTGGTCCTGAACATAGGTCGGTATGTACTTTATTTGTGGGAGGTAAATGGTACCAAGATGTTCCTTAGGACAATCCACAGAACTACAGACCGGTCAGCCTCACCTCACTCCCCGGAAAAATCATGGAGGGGATCCTCAAGGAATCCATTTTGAAGCACTTAGAATAAGGAAAGGGATCAGGAGCAGTCAGCATGGATTCACCAAGGGCAAGTCATGCTTGACGAACCTGATTGCTTTCTATGACGAGGTAACTGGCTCTGTGGACATGGGGAATTCAGTGGATGTGATATACCTGGACTTATTCTTGCCAGCAAGTTAAGGAAGTATGGATTGGATTAATGGACTGTAAGATGGATAGAAATCGGGCTAGACTGTTTGGCTCAATGGGTAGTGATCAACAGCTCGATGTCGGACTGGCGGTCAGTTTCAAGCAGAGTACCTCAAAGACCGGTTCTACGGTCGGTTTTGTTCAACATCTTTATTAATGACTGAATGAGGGGATGGATTGCACCCTCAGCAAGTTTGCCTATGTCACTAAGCTAGGGGGAAAGGTAGATACATTGGACGGTAGGGTATATGGTGCAGAGTGTCCAAGACATATTGGAGGATTGGGCCAAAAGAAATCTGATGAGGTTCAACAAGGACAAGTGCAGAGTCCTGCACTTGAATGGAAGAATCCCAAGAATTGTTATAGGCTGGGACCGACTGGCTAAGTAGCAGTTCTGCAGAAAAGGACCTGGGGGTTACAGTGGATGAGAAGCTGGATATGAGTCAACAGTGTGCCCTTGTAGCCAAGAAGGCTAATGGCATATTAGGGTGCATTAGGAGGAACATTGCCAGCAGATCTAGGGAAGTGATTATTCCCCTTTATTGGGATGTGGTGAGGCCACGTCTGGAGTATTGTGTCCAGTTCTGGGCCCCCCACTACAGGAAGGATGTGGACGCATTGGAGAGGGTCCAGTGGAGGGCAACAAAAATTATTAGGAGGCTGGAGCACATGACTTAGGAGAGGCTGAGGGAGTTGGGCTTGTTTAGTCTGCAGAAGAATGACGGGGGATTTGATAGCAGCCTTTAACTATCTGAAGGGAGGTTCCAAAGAGGATGGAGAGAGGCTGTTCACAGTGGTGACGATGGCAGAACGAGGAGTGATGGTCTCAAGGTGCAGTGGGGGAGGTGTAGGTTGGATATTAGGAAAAACTCTTTCCTTAAGAGAATGGGGAAGCACTGGAATGGGCTAACTAGGGAGATGGTGGAATCTCCATCCCTAGAGGTTTTTAAGTCCTGGTTTGACACAGACCTGGTTGGGATGATTGAGTTGGGATTGGTCCTGCTTTTGGGCAGGGGGCTGCACTCGATGACTCCTGAGGTCTCTTCCAGCCCTGGGATTCTATGATTCTAAGGCAAGGGACTTCTTTTATTTGAGAGCCCCAATTCCTTCAACAGCAGTATAGGTCTAATCCATGGAGCTCCTGAAGAGCAGCTCTGCATCCCTTTCTATGGCAGCCCAACTGTCCTTGGAACTGGTCAGACCAGTGTGACATCCCCCTGTGTAGGCATAATGAGCTAACGTGTCCTTCACTCCCATGCACCAACTTTGCCACTTATCAACTATGTTTTTAATTTGTTTGAAGGGAAAGCTGAATGAAGCCAAAATTAATGAGTGTTTTAACTTGTAACAAAATACAGGACTGTGTAGCCCTTTAAAGACTAACAAGATGATTTATTAGATGATGAGCTTTCGTGGGCCAGACCCACTTCCTCAGATCCACTATTTGATCTGAGGAAGTGGGTCTGGCCCACGAAAGCTCATCATCTAATAAACCATCTTGTTAGTCTTTAAAGTGCTACATAGTCCTGTATTTCGTTTCAGCTACACCAGACTAACACGGCTACATTTCTATCACTGTTCTAACTTGTGTTTCTGTTCCCAGGAAATGTTGAAACGGTAGATTCCTAGGGACTGTCAAGTAGAAAGATTGACCCAAATTAGTTACTTGTTTACTTTCTTTGGCTCCACTGGAATCTTACAACAGGGATTAACTAGCTCCATTCATATCTATAATTAACACAAACAAAATCTATGTTTAGTGACAGGTAAGGTTTCCTGAGCACATGTCTAACAATCCAGACATTTAAAATCAGAAGTTAGTGGAAGGAGGCTGAAAAAGGTGAGGCTTTCGAGAGAAAAATTGCCCGAGAAAGGGTTATTTTGAACTCCAATTTACTCTGTATCAACCCATTTTTCCATTAAACCAACCTAAAGTACTATAAATAGGACTCAAAGTTTATGTCCTATGTTTTAGTTTTTGTCATAAACACCACAAGAAAAAAATATAAAGCAAATGGGAAAAAAGGGAGGATGCGAGTTATGAAAAAGCAAACAGTTGATAGGAGAAGCTAAAATTGGGGGGAAAAATCTATAACCAGTAACATAAAGGATAATTAGGAAATGTTTAAATATATCGGGAACAAAAGAAATCAGAGGAATGGTAAAGATCCATTACTGTATAAGGCTGGTCAAATTGCCAATCATGATGAAAAAAAGAAACTTCAGCAACCTGCTTGGAATTTAATGCGTTGAACTACACACAAGCCATAAAGATTGGATGTCTTTCTAAAACATATGTGGTAGCTCAACCGAGGGATGTTAAATTGCGCTTAATCAGCTAATCCAGTAGTTGGTGGAATTTCCATCGACTACTCAATTAGTCAATAAGGGTATGTCTACATTAGCTCGTTAATTTGAGCTAGGTAGGCAAAGCAGGCAACCGGAGTTGTAAATGAAGCCCGGGATTTAAATAGCCCAGGCTTTATTTGCATGTTCCCGTCCGGTCGCCATTTTGAAATTCCACTAGCCCGAAGTAACTGCCGCGCGGCTATAGAATGAGATGTAACAGTTAATTCGAACTAAGGACTTAGTTCGAATTACCGTTTCATTGCCACATGTAGCCGGCAGGAAGGGACCTCGAGAGGTCGAGTCCAGTCCCCTGCCCTCATGGCAGGACCCAGTACTGTCTAGACGAGTGTTTCTTAAACTTTTTAAGACCGAGGAACACCAAACAATTTTTTTTTAATGAGGATTTTTTGTTGACTCCTGAGGTCTCTTCCAGCCCTAGGATTCTATAAATGTGCTTGGTACCTGTGCCTGGACCTTTATGCTTGATCTGGCTTATACTATTTCTCTTTCCTGCCTGCGGTTCCACTGAGCCAAAGTCTTGCTTCCTAGATTTCAGGCCTGTTGCTGTTTTTATGTTACCGGCCTTTATTCGGGCATGCTGATTTTATGTTACCAACCCGCAACTTACTACAGAGGCAACTGAGTCCCAAAAAGGAGGAGCAGCTTGTTCAAAAACACAGCAAGCCAGTGGCAGCGCTAGGAATAGGACCCGTATGTCCCAACTCCCTCTCCCCTGCTGTACTAACCAGACCAAAATACTTTGATCACCAGGGTCTGAAGCCCCACAGACAGGGGCCACGGATGGGGAGGGGGAGAGGCAAAGGGGGCAGTTGTCTCGGGAGCTGATGATTTAAAAGGGTCCAGGCCTCTGGGTCACTGTATCGACTATTATGGCAGCCGCCACTGCCAGAGACCCGGGCAAATGAAATCAATCCTAGAGCTCTGTCTGGTGCAGGGTGGGTGGCGCTAAGGCCTGATTGGCCCTCGCCTTGCCCCTCCTACCTTTAGCTTTGCCCCTTTGAGGGGGTCTAGAGCCTTGCCCCTTTGAGGGGGTCTTGAGCCGACCCCCTCCCATACATTACCCAGGGCCCGACAACGTCTGTCACCAGCCCCGTTGACATGAATGTGCCCCAAATCCCTCAGACCCAGTACAGTTCCCCCCTCCTCCCCCGGATCCTTAATTCTTCTCTTGTCATCTGATTGCTTCAAGCATTGTTACAGGCTGGGGACCGACTGGCTAAGCAGCAGTTCAGCAGAAAAGGACCTGGGGATTACAGTGGATGAGAAGCCGGAGATGAGTCAACAGGGTGGCCTTGTAGCCAAGAAGGCTAATGGCATATTAGGGGGCATTAGGAGGAGCATTGCCTGCAGATCCAGAGAAGTGATTATTCCCCTTTATTCGGCTCTGGTGAGGCCACATCTGGAGTATTGTGTCCAGTTCTGGGCCCCCAACTACAGGAAGGATGGGGACGCATTGGAGGGGGTCCAGGGGAGCTTGACCAAAATGATTCGGGGTCTGGAGCACATGACCTATGAGGAGAAACTGGGGGATTTGGGTTTGTTTAGCCTGCAGAAGCAAAGAGTGAGGGGGGATTTGATAGCAGCCTTCAACTTCCTGAAGGGAGGTTCCAAAGAGGATGGAGAGAGGCTGTTCTCAGTAGTGAGGGATGGCAGAACACGGAACAGTGGTCTCAGGTTACAGCGGGGGAGGTCTAGGTTGGATATTAAGAAAAACTATTTCCCTAGGAGGGTGGTGAAGCGCTGGGCTGGGTTCCCTAGGGAGGTGGTGGAATCTTCATCCCTAGAGGTGTTTAAGTCTCCATTTGACAAAGCCCTGGCTGGGATGATTGAGTTGGGATTGGTCCTGCCTTGGGCAGAGGGCTGGACTTGATGACTCCTGAGGTCTTTTCCAACTCTAGGATTCTATGATTCATCCGTGCGATGTCACTGGAGACGCAGGGAGGTACACTGTGGGCGAAAGCCCCGATCTTGCTTCTGGTTTTGTACAGGCGGCCGTGAAAGTAACTTTACAGTTTCTCACAGGTACTGTCCTATTGCAGCCCAGGTCTTTGCAGTTCTTGCTGGAGCTGCGCACCAGGGCACTTTCACCTCTGTGTTCAGGATTCAGAGTTATCTCTTTTCCCAAAGATCTTCCCTGGAGCTGTTCAGAGAGAGCTTGCTCCCTCTCGCCACAGTCTCTCTTAAGGCAACCATGTTCTTCAGAGCCTCTGGCCTGACGTGGAACGGGACGGGGGACACCACAGAAGAGGCCAAATTCGCCGGGGGAAACACTCCAAGGAAATGGATGCTAAAGAGGGTCCATTCGCCAAGACTCATGTGCAGGGCCTCTTTGATTTCAGTGTTGTCACTGTAGACCAGCGCGCGCCCGTTGAGATTATGGTCCCTGAGCCTCTGTTTGTACAGCGGGACGTTTTCCTCCTTCAAGCCGATTGTGTCCATCTGGAAGAGAAGTGGGAGCACCCGTTAGTGCCATGCATCTACTGAACATGTCGCCAAACACGTTTTTAGGAAGGGTCCGCTATAGCTCCCGAGAGGAACCTGTCTGGGCTTGCTCAGATTCTAGCAAACAAGGCGGGCCGGCCGGCTGTGGGGCCAGGTATGGTACCCGGCACACCCCACTGCCGTGTGCTTGGATTCTGCTAGGGGCACCGCTGAGCAAGTTGGCACGGCAGGGGAAATAGCATGCTCTCTGCAGGCAAAAGCTAGCAATGCAGGGACCACTGGAGGGGTGTTTTGAAATGAAGAGGGAAGGTTTCCTGACCCTGCTTGTAGGCTGGAGGGAAGCATGCAGTCAGCCTGACGGGGGTGGAGTTGGGCCTCTCGACCTAAGGCTATATCTACACTGCGGGCCTTTGCAGGCAGAGAGTATGCTAATGAAGCACTCGTTAGCAACTTCTTGGCACTCATTAGCATGCTCTCTGCAGGCAAAAGCTAGCAGTGTAGACATAGCCTCAGGGTTCTTGTGTGTTATTCTGGATAAGGGGTATTACGCTGCAGGCCTCCAGCAAGAGTATTTATGTTTTTGCCTCTCTTCTCTCTGGAGTGCATAACAGACAGCTACGGGTCTCCCAGTCTTAAAACCGACCCAAGTCACTTCAGAGCGTAAAGGATGAACCCGGGGAGAGCCAGCCAATGGCTTCGGGGTTGGAGGAAAGAGCTGCAAGGAACCGAGTTGTTCCAAGAAGAAATGTTTTGTGCAAACCAAGAGTCAGGAGCAGCAGAAAGTGGGGGAACTAGCAGAACCCGGACTGTGGCCTTGCCCCCTACATCACCCTTTCCCCCTCATCCTCACTCTGCCCATTCCCCCTCATGTGCCCCCCCTACTCCTGAGGCCTCAAACCCACACTGTGCCTTCCCCGAAAGCCCCCATCCCACACCGCCTGTTCCCCTCAACATCCTACCCCCACTAGTTCTCGCTCCTCTCCCTCCAGTTATGCACCAGTTATGTGGGACAGTTTTCTCCCAGCTCTGGGGCCCGTAGTCAGGGCTGTCCCTAGGCCCATGGGAAATATGTAGCTGCATAGGGCTCCGGAAAATTTGGGCACCAAATTTTTGGGTTCCCCAATGCAGCAGCCATGTGTTCTTGTATGTCTGAGGATATGCCTCTGCCGGTTCGTCTCTGGGGACGCTGTGTCCTGTCTGCTGCAGGGCTTTTCCCTTCGCCCTCCCCCACGTGCTCCTCTCAGCTGGCAGTGTAATCCACACGCCTAGTGTGTGTGGTTCACTGTCCCTTCGTGTGGCAATTGGACCTCTTACAGCCAGAGATAAGAACAAGGGAGCTCTACATCCTAAGCTGGGAGCCAGCTGCCTTCATGGCTCCAGCTGTCGAGGCCTCTAGGGGTGTGTCTAAACTACATGGCTCCATCGATGGAGCCATGTAGATGAGGCTGATCGGCAGAGGGAAATGAAGCCGCGATTTAAATAATCGCGGCTTCATTTAAATTTAAATGGCTGCCACGCTCTGCCGACCAGCTGATGATCAGCTGTTTGTCGGCAGATCGGGGCAGTGTGGACGCTCCCGTCGACATGAAAGCCCTTTGTCGACCTCCCCCTGATGCCTCGAGGGATGAGGTTTACCGGGGAGGTCGACAAAGGGCTTTCACGTCGACGGGGAAGCGTCCAGACTGCCCCGATCTGCCGACAAACAGCTGATCATCAGCTGGTCGGCAGAGCGCGGCAGCCATTTAAATTTAAATGAAGCCACGATTATTTAAATCGCAGCTTCATTTCCCTCTGCCAATCAGCCTCATCTACATGGCTCCGTCGACGGAGCCATGTAGTTTAGACACACTCCTAGAGGGCCTAGGTTCAAATCTGCTACGGGGTTCAAATCAGCAGCAGCAGCAAGCTAGCAAGCAGAGAGGATCTGCAACTCTGCTCTAGTTCCTGAGCCCTGCTTGGGGTAGGGAGGTAGTAGGAACGACCAGACCTCCAGCAGAAGCTGCATGAGGGGAAAAGGCCCAGGCAATCCTGCAGAAGGGCCCTCAATTATTCAGGGCCCCACGATTTGCAAAGATGGCTCTGCCTGTAGCCATCATCTGTGGGCAGCTGCTGTCACATGAATGACATGCTTCTTGCGATGAAGAGGCATGGACATTCTATCGACAGCTGGCCCTGTTCGAAGGAAGGAAACCCAAGGGTGACCCACCTCTCGGCAGACATCCTCCACCGTCATACCCAGCAGAGTGCAGGCGCTGAGCTTGTCGAATTTCTTTGTCCGTTTCAGTCTGTGGCTGCCACGTTGCAGCTCCATCTGTCTTTTCAGGGATGGGTCCAAATTGACCGTGAAGGGGAGGTAGAAGAGGGCCTCCTCCACCCGAAACCTGCCGCACAGGAAAGTGTGGAACAGCTCGGGATCCTGGTCCAGTTCCAGCAGCTTTTCCATCTGGCCTTTCAGCATGTCCAGCTCTTCCATGTACTTCTCGTAGACCTCCCACAGAGACATGTCGGGGCGGAGCGGGCTTCCATGGCAGCTGCCCATTCGACTCCTCTGCTCCTCATCCTCGATGCACTGCAAGAGCCAGCTCAGACGGCACGTCCACTGGTTGGCAAGGAGCACCCATTCCACCACCTTCTTCGGACACACTTCATCCTTGGGGATGTTACTCACCAGCAGCCTGATGGTGATGGTGACGGTGTTCACGATGCGCCGCATCTGCACCACGTTGTCTGTCATGAATTCCTTCAAGGCGTCATCCAGGAGGTAGTCGAAAGCATCTTGAATGAGGTCTTTGGCTCGGATACCTTTCCCGCAGCTGCCGGTTCCCAGCGCTGGGGTTCCAACCATGAGAGGTATCTGGCTGTCCTCTGCAACTGGATTCTGGGCATCGTGGTTGGCCGAATGGTAGCGAGAGATGTTGAGGAAGTCAGAGCTGGCTTCCATCTTGCCATCCTGCCGGAAGCCGACCTCTGCCTCTAGCTGCTCCTTGCGCGCGATGATATTCCTGATCAGCCTCCGCTTGGTGTCGCAGTCCATCCGAGGGACAGAGAAGGGCAGGGTGACGATGCGGTTTAAGAACTCGTAGCCGTTGTTGGCCATACCTCTCATATACTTGGAGCTTTCCACGCAGTCGACAATGATGCTGGAGTCAACAGCCAGGATGGAGATGAAAGGGGCGTCATCGTCTGAGAGGAGGATGTTCATGGCATCAAGGACGCCCACCACCTTGTCAGGGCTGCATGTATCCAAGTGGGTGATCTCCAGCACCACCCGCAGCTTCCGCCGCTGGAAGATCTCCATGTACTGCAGGAACCAAGGGTATGTCTACACTAGAAAGTTAGTTCGAACTAACGGATGTTAGTTCGAACTAACTTTCCTAGGCGCTACACTAGCGGTCCGTTAGTTCGAACTTAATTCGAACTAACGGAGCGCTTAGTTCGAACTAGGTAAACCTCATTTTACGAGGACTAACGCCTAGTTCGAACTAGCTAGTTCGAACTAAGGGCTGTGTAGCCCTTTAGTTCGAACTAGTGGGAGGCTAAGGCTTCCCAGGTTTCCCTGGTGGCCACTCTGGCCAACACCAGGGAAACTCTATTGCCCCCCTCCCGGCCCCGGAGCCCTTAAAGGGCCACGGGCTGGCTACTCACGTTGTGCCAGTTGCAAGGCTGCAAGCACCCGTGCCTGCACAGCCTGCACCTGCCACAGGATGAGCCAGCCATCCGAGGGTTCCCAGCCCTCCACTGCTCCCCACGACCAGCCTGGCGGCTCCCGGGAGCCTGCCCGGGGGCGCAAAAGGCGGGCGCCCGCCTGGTCAAGTGCGGAGATCGTGGACCTCATCGAGGTTTGGGGGGAAGCCTCCAATGTCCACGATCTCCGCACTAGCCACCGGAACGCGGCCGTCTATGGACGCATGGCTGCCAGTCTGGCCGCCAGGGGCCACCAGCGCAGCCGGGAGCAGGTGCGCTGCAAAATTAAGGACTTGCGGCAGTCCTACTCCCGGGCCTGCCTGCCAGGGGCTGACCCGGAGGCCTGCCCCCACTTCCATGCCCTGGACCGCATCCTGGGGCCTCATGCCGTCCCTGCCCCCCGGGACGTGATTGACCCCGGGGCAGAGGGACCGCTCCTGGACACCGAGGAGGAGGAAGAGGGCTCTGAGAGCCAGGAGCCTGCCGCCAGCCTTCCCAGGACCCGGGACCCCCGAGGCACCCCACAGAGCCGCTCGCCTGCATCATCAGAGGCCGGGGAGGCGTCCACCTGTGAGTAACCTCGTGTTCCCCTTATGTGTACGGGGGGCTGGGGCGAGAGGGAGCCCCGGGACCGTGCGCCTGGGCCTTGCCCACCACGGAGCAGCAGCTGGGGATCCTGCAGGGGCCCTGGCCTTGCAGAGGGGAGCTGGGTTTCACACACCTGGGCCCCTGGGGTCATTGACCGCTGGTCTTCTTGCACCACAGCTGCAGCACCGGGGCCTGCAGGGCGCACCACACAGCCTGCAGCAGCCGCCCGCGCCCGGGCAAGCAGGTCAGCCAGGAACCAGGAGGACTACCAGAGGCGGCATCTCCGGTTCCTGGACCGACAGCTCCGTCTCCAGGACCACTGGGTCCAGGAGGACCTCAGGCTGCGCCAGAGGAGTCTGGAGGCCCTGGAGGAGCAGGGCCGTGCCCTGCGAGGCCACCTCCAGAGCCTGCTGGACCGCTTCCCGTTTCCTCCTCCCCCTGCTCCCCCTCTTGCTCCCCCTCTTGCTCCCCCTGCTCCCCCTCTTTCTCCCCCTCTTGCTCCCCCTGCTCCCCCTGCTCCTCCTGCTTCCGCTCCTGCTTCCTCCACACCCCCTGTCCTCTCTGCCCCCCCCTCCACAACCATTCCCCACCGACGCCCCCGGACCCGCAGTGTGGCGAGACGGGAGAGGCAGCCGGACTCCCACCCCTGAGCTTTCCTTTCCCTTCCTCCCTTCCCTCCCCTCCCCTTCCAGCTCCCTCGTCCCAGGTTTCCCCCTCCCTTCTCCCACCTTCATTCCTCCCTCCCCCACCCCAGTTCTGTGAAATAAACAGACGTTTTTGTTGGAAAAACAGGTGTCTTTATTTGACAGTAGGTAGGGAGGGGAAAGGGGAAGGGGGGGGGTAGGGTGGAAGAAGGCCCCGGTGGGGCATGCAGGGAGAGGTCAGTCCTCCTCCTCCTCCACCTGGAAGCTCTCCCGCAGGGCTTCCCGGATCCGGATGGCCCCCCGCTGGGCTTCCCGGACGGCGGCGGTGCGGGGCTGACCGTAGTGTCCAGCCATGCGGTCAGCCTCAGCCATCCAGGCTGGCAGGAAAGCCTCCCCCTTCCGCTCACACAAATTGTGGAGCACACAACATGCCGCCACCACGGGAGGGATGTTGTGCTCGGCCAGGTCCAGACGGGTGAGGAGGCATCGAAAGCGGGCTTTCAGTCGCCCGAAGGCCCCCTCCACCACGATGCGGGCCCTGCTCAGCCTGTTATTGAAGGCCTGGCGGGAGGGATTGAGGTGCCCCGTGTAGGGCTTCATGAGCCACGGCTGCAGTGGGTAGGCGGCATCCCCCACCAGGCAGACGGGCATGTCCACGTCCCCGACCCTGATGTGGCGGTCGGGGAAGAAGGTCCCGTCCTGCAGCCGCTGGCACACGGAGGAGTTGCGGTACACCCGTGCGTCGTGTGCTTTGCCGGACCAGCCCACATTTATGTCCGTGAACTGTCCCCGGTGGTCACACACGGCCTGCAGGATGACGGAGAAGTACCCCTTGCGGTTCACGTACCGGGACGCCTGGTGTTCCGGGGCACGGATGGGGATGTGCGTCCCGTCGATGGCCCCCCCGCAATTGGGGAAGCCGAGGGCGCCGAATCCCCGGATGACGGCATCCGGGTCGGCGAGGCGGACCACCCTGCGGAGCAGCACCCGGTTGATGGCCTTGACCACCTGCGGAGAGAGACACAGCAAAGCGTCAATCAGTGGGGCGCCCGGGTGGCTGGGAGCGTGCGTGCCCTGGCAGTGCCCCGGGCCCCACTCCCGGAAGCAACCCCCCTGGCGGCGTGTAGTACGGCCGGGACAGCCCGACCCCTCCGGTGCGGGGCGCTTTCGCCTCCTCCCCCCCCCCCTTTGTCCCTGGGGCGGCCCATCCCCTCCTCGCAGCCCCCCTCCCCTCCGGCTCGGTGGCCGACGAGCGCCGTACCTGCATGAGCACTGCTCCGACAGTGGATCTCCCCACGCCGAACTGGTTCCCGACGGATCGGTAGCTGTCCGGCGTGGAGAGCTTCCAGAGGGCGATGGCCACCCGCTTCTGGAGGGGGATGGCGGGCCTCATGCGAGTGTCCCTTCTTTGCAGGGCAGGGGCAAGCCACTCGCAGAGCTCCAGGAAGGTGTCCCTCCTCATCCTAAAGTTCTGGGTCCACTGTCGGTCGTCCCAGCGCTCCAGGACGATGCGGTCCCACCAGTCGCTGCTGGTGTCCAGACGCCAGATGCGGCGGGGCACGCCGGTGCCGGGGCGCCACCGCGGCTCCTCCACGGCCCCCAGGGCGGCCAGGTGGAGAGGCAGGGGGCTGACGTTCCCCAGGTGGTGCCAGGCAGCCTCGAGCCATTGCTGGCAGGCTTGCAGCAGCAAGTCCAGAAAGTGCACCAGAAGGTGCAGGGCGAGCCGTGGCTCCATGTTGCCACCTGCGGCGGTCCCCCCCGAAGGGAAGCACCGACACAGACGGGCACAGAGACCGACGCTTTACTGTCCCTCGGCGAGGTTGGCAAGCAAGCAGGAAAAGCTGAGAACCGGCTGTCCAGGGGGGTCCCTTTAAGCACGAGCCTCAGATAGCCTCAGACAGCAGCCACACAAAGCAACTGCTGACCTGATGCCCTGCCAGAACCGGTTTCAGCTGCCCTTAAATGCCCCCCTGCGTCCAATCAGTGTGGACGCGCTAGTTCGAACTAGCAAAACGCTAGTTTGAACTAGTTTTTAGTTCTAGATGCGCTAGTTCGAACTAGCTTAGTTCGAATTAGCTAATTCGAACTAAGTTAGTTCGAACTAGCGCTGTAGTGTAGACGTACCCCCAGTGATTGTCCTGACTTCGCTTTTCACGCAGCTCATGAAGCCCAGCTGTGCGCTGAGAGCCGTCTGGTTCATCTGTCTCTCCAGCTGGCTCTTCTGGGTGACGATAATGTTTCGTACCACTGTAATAGTGAGCCGTATGGCAGCTGCTGCAGAGACGCTGACAGCCGTCACCCCAATGCCTTCCACGACAGCTATGGCGTCTCCCGAGGCATCCCCGATGGGGATCCCAAACACTAGGAGGAGACCACCCACCCCAATAGCTACCATGATCAAAAGGATCACAGCCACCCACAGCGGGAGGAAGAGGAACTTCTTGCTAACCCATTCCTGATCCCCTGGTCTTTCGATGATGCTACATTTCCTGTCTATGGTCCTGTAAATGCTCATGGGTAGGAGACCAAAGTGGCTTTCGATGCCGTCGCACAGTGTGGTAATGAGGCCTGCCCAGAGCTGGTCGCAGCCCGCGTACTCCCAGGCGCTGAAATGGATGAAGACGTGTTTCACGTTCCTTCTCCACTTCTGCTGCTCCCTCAGGACCGGCCGGTAGAAGATCATGAGTAACAGGAGCTTGAGTAGATCCCGGCCAGTGTTGTCACGCTGCATCTTCTGCGTCCGCTGAAATTCCTCCTGGTCTTTCTTCTTCGATTCGTTTTCCATGTTCTCTGAGATAAAAGAGGAAGATATGTTAGGTACCTGGCAGTGCCTTAAATCTCTCCTCCTGAAGGGTCTTCCAGCTTCACAATCCCTCCCTTCTGGGAAGCAATCAAGAATGGGTAGCTCTTGGCAAAGCCATCCTTAGGATTGATGGGATCCTACACCGTTCTATTAAACTGGTGCCCATCTGCCCAACAGCAGCCCAGATGGATGTTGAATTTTTAGCGATGTGATTTTATAACCCTCATCCACACACTAATAAACAAACACATTTTAAACTAAGGTCCTGTCGACTCTCACAGTAAATTCAGCAAACATTTAGCAGAGGTTGGCAAATGCCTGTTAAATGGCTTCATTACTATGTCGTCGATGTTCTGCCAGTAGCTCGAGCAGACTTTGTCACTTGTAAATTAACTAGATCTTCTAGAACTTCTGCTGCTGGAGGAAGCAGAGCCACAGACCATGGATAGGAAGAGGCAGGTGGGTGGAGTGGACATGAAAACCCAGTGCTGCTCCAAATTTTCAGGTCCCCTATGCGATTGCATAATCGGCAAATGAGTACGGGTGGCTCTGGCTCTTTGGAGATGGTTGTCATCCACTAATCCCCATCCCCACAAGGTTCCTTCCCCGTCTTACGTTCCCCGGGGCAGTACTCACCCTTGATTTTGTGTAAGAGCAGGTTTTTGCAATGTCCCCATGGTGCATAAAACCCAGCAGTCACTGGCGTGGGCACAGTGTACAGGGCCTTCGCTAAAGCGAGGCAGTAGATATCCTCCTTGGTCTGGAACCCTGCAACGGGGATGAGGTAAAACACGAAGAGTAGCCTCACCGGGCGCATCCGCAGTGGATGCTCAACAGTGTCTCCGCTAATATTTTTCGGTTCAAGGTACTAGGTACAAGGGGAGGGAGCAAACAAATGTCCGAAACCAGACAAGTTTATTTTAGGCTATAAATATTGGGGTGCCTGGCCTTACCCCCTTTGCATGGCCGAAGGGACAACAGAGACTTACTGACTGAATTGCTCCTCATCCTGGAGCACTTGAGTTGGTGCACGCGTAACCGCAAATCCAGGGCACTAGATCTGTGACTACACAGCTATAAACCTGGCCAAGTGCCTCTGTCACCAGACGGTGTCTGTGGTCGGTCTTTGTGCATAACAGCGAGATCTGCAGCAGGAGCAGGCTGCGTTACCTGCACTGACCACTGATAACACCAGAGCTCCAAGAACAGAAGCACTGAGCCACGCTGCTGAGGCAACCACATCACAGCTCTTAACACTAGGAGCCCGTAAGTACTCCTGTAGACCCTGCTTTCGCTGGCATTAAGCCAAACAGCGTCCACAGAGCCCCCTGGCACTCCTGCGCCCTGCTGTGCAATGCAGAGGGAGAGATGGAGAAGAGAAAGGCCCACGTGTTCCTTTGCCCTGGCCCAGGCTAGCCTATGCCACTTCCCATGGTTCTGTGGGCCAGACTTGCAGGGCGGGGAAAAGAGATGTAGAGGTCATGGTGGGTAATCAGCAGAACATGAGCTCCCATTGTGGCGTTGGGGCTTAAAAAGCTATTGTAATTCTGGGATGTATAAACAGGAAACGCTTGAGCAGGAGTAAAGAGGCTGTCTCGCTTCTGTGATGGATGGGAGGCCCACTGTTCTTTTCTGAACATCCCAGTATTCAGTGACTAAAGGGTTAAACCTAGCTAGCTAGAAAGTGTTGGCAGGGAGCCAGGAGCACCAGTGAGAAGAAAGAGTTCAGATCTGCATTAAAAGGGAATCTGTCTGCTGTTTTTCTTTGTGAGTTTAATCCTGGAGCTGTGGAAGGGGATGAGGGGGGGGATGAATTGAACTGGGCAGGGACATCATGCCTAAAAAAAAGAATACCTGGGCCTAGAATTGGACTGGACCTTGGAAGTGTGGATACTTGAGTAGATAGAGAATGTTTATTTAGATGCGATCAGGTTATTTTTTTGTTTTGTTGTTTGGTTAAACTCCTCTGTGCTAAATCCATATCCCCTCCTCTCCCCACTATAACTTTAAACTGAATCCCAGGGATGCAATTGTCTGTGTTTTAATCTGTTCTTTTCTCAGTTGCGCTATAACTCCTAGCAGCCAAGTCAGCTTTACAAATGAATACCTTTTTGTTTTCTTAATATAATCACCTATTTTAAGGCTATGATCTGATTTTGTATCCTGGAAAGTAATAGGAGGTCTGTGTATACCTGCCTAAGACTAAGAGGACAGCTATCAGAAATTACAGTTTGTTTTCATTTTTCTTTTTTTCTTTCCAAGTGCTAAATAAAAGGGAATAATGACATCTCTGGATCTGCTGGCAATGCTCCTCCTAATGCAACCTAATATGCCATTAGCCTTCTTGGCTACAAGGGCACACTGTTGACTCATCTCCAGCTTCTCATCCACTGTAACCCCCAGGTCCTTTTCTGCAGAACTACTACTTAGCTGGTTGGTCCCAGGCCTGTAACAATGCTTGGGATTCTTCTGTCCCAAGTGCAGGACTCCGCACTTGTCCTTGTTGAACCTCATCAGATTTCTTTTGGCTCTTGTGAAAAAGAGTTTGGGGTACCCTTCTGGAATACGTTCCCAAGTGACTTCTTCCTGCGTTCAAGAAGAAAAAGTTTTTTTCCACTTGGGTAGAGGCAGCAACCCTCCTAAGCTCAGGGAATCTGTGACCTTGGGGAGTTTTGAAGCAGAAGCCCATAGAGACACGGTATTTTAAGGTCTCTTTTGGGCCCACACCTTCTGCACTCCAAGTGCCAGAGTGGGGAACCGACTTAGCCTCTTTATTCGGCACTTGAACTTCTGCTGCTGGAGTTCTGTGCCCAGCTCTGGTGACCAGAATTCCAGATGGATGTTGATAAATTGGAGAGGGGTCATGTCAAGGCTGTTTCCCACTCTGGCACTCCAAGTGCAGAAGGTGGGGGCCCACAAGAGACTTTAAAATACCCTGCCACTGGAGGCTTGTGTTGGTGTTGCTGCCATCATCCAAATGCACAAACCCCTTTGAGAACCAGACAGGCGCATTTCAGAATTCCCTCCTGTGGGGTACCTTCCTTGTCCTTGACACTCCCTCCAGAGAGAGCTTGAAAACTTGTAATTTCTCCTAGAAGTATGGCTTGCTGTCTTAGGCACGTGCATACAGAACCTTCCGCCCTCTAGGATGCAGGAATCAGATCATGGTTTTAAAAATGTGACGTCTATTAACAAAACAAATACACTTGGTGAAACATTACTTAGAATCATAGAACCATAGAGCTGGAAGAGACCTCAGGAGTCATCAAGTCCAGCCCCTGCCCAAGGCAGGACCTATCCCAACTAAATCAACCCATCCAGGGCTTTGTCAAGCCAAGACTTAAAAACCTCTAGGGATGCAGATTCCACCACCTCCCTAGGGAACCCATCTCAGTGTTTCCCTACCCTCCTAGTGAAATAGTTTTTCCTAATATCCAACCTAGACCTTCCCCATTGTAACTTGAGACCATTGCTCCTTGTTCTGCCATCCGTCACTACTGTGAACAGCCTCTCTCCATCCTCTTTGGAACCTCCCTTCAGGAAGTTGAAGGCTGCTATCAAACCCCCCTCGCTCTTCTCTTCTGCAGACTAAACAAACCCAAATCCCTCAGTCTCTCCTCATAGGTCATGCGCTCCAGCCCCCTAATCATTTTGGTCGCCCTCCGCTGGACCCTCTCCAATGCGTCCACATCCTTTCTATAGTGGGGGCCCCAGAACTGGACACAATACGCCAGATGTGGCCTCACCAGAGCCGAATGAAGGGGAATAATCACTTCTCTGGATCTGCTGGCAATGCTCCTCCTAATGCACCCTAATATGCCATTAGGTTTCTTGGCTACAAGGTCACACTGTTGACTCATATCCAGCTTCTCATCCACTGTAACCCCCAGGTCCTTTTCTGCTGAACTGCTACTTAGCCAGTCGGTCCCCAGCCTGAACTATGCTCGGGATTCTTCCATCCCAAGTGCAGGACTCTGCACTTGTCCTTGTTGAACCTCATCAGATTTCTTTTGGCCCAATCCTCTAATCTGTCTAGGTCACTCTGGACCCTATCCCTGCCCTCCAGCATATCTACTGCCCTCCAGCGTATCTACTTGGTTGCTAGGTGTTACAAAGAAACTGAAAAAAGAAAGATTAAAACACAGAAAATCGCTTCCCTGGGATTCAGTTTGAAGAGTTCTAGGGTAAAGGGGGATAGTTACATGTGCTTAGCAAAAAGAAGTCCAACAAACTAAAAAAATAAAGAAAATAACCTAGTAGCGTCTGACTAAAAATTCCCTGTTCTACTCACATCTCTCTTGTTCCAAGATTTAGTCTTTCCCTAGCCAAGAACGTCGCTGGATTCTGCTTGCCCAGGTTCCTGGCTTAATTCACATCTTCCAGGCATGATCACACAACAGGCACATCACTGCTTCCAATTCAAAACCCCAAATTCTGTTTCCATTTTCTTTCCTGGCCTCCTGTCAACTCGCTTCCTGCTTCTCTAGCATTCCTGGAGACTTTCTAGGACCTTTTGTCTATGGTTTCAACCTTTCCAGGCAAGACAGTTAGGGTTAAGTCCCAAGACTTTCAGGCAACCGTCTGCTTTTGACACAACCTGCCTGTTTCTCTTCAGCTAACTCTTGCTTACTTTGGTTCAGGCCTTAGGCCTTACACCAGGCCCATGCTTCAGGCCCATCCTTTCTAGTACAGGATGTAGCCTGGTAACAAAGCCCTGACTGCGGTATCAGGAAACCTGGGTTCTATTCCTGCCTCTCCCACAGGTTGGAGAGGTTATTCCCTGTCTGTAAAATAAGACTAATGATACTAACCTTCCCTTTTTAGACCTACACACAGCAACTAGGGATTTTTATTAACTACTCAAATATCGGCGAGCCTGGCTCGCTAGATGAACCATCCGGTTCCTCTTGGAATCATGTTAAATGCTTGATCCCCATGACCAAAGTCTCAGATACCGGGAGAAGTGACACGGGGGAATAAAAGCTGCTGTCTGAGGTAAACTACCTGGCAGGAATCCCCTGGAATGGGAGCCATCGCTACCAGGAGCCCAGGAATAACAAGACTCCAAAAGTCCAGCTGCCAGGCAGTTTGACCATCTCCTTCAGGCCAGTGGCCCAGAATTCCAGGACATCTTTGGGCCTGGGTTTAAAAAGAGGCAGCACCGTGTGCTCAGCCCCTTTTTATCCATCCCCTTTCCCTCCATTGGCACGCAACCCTCAAATGGCCAAAGGTTTCCCTTTCCCTCCCTCCTTGGTTAAACAAGCTGGTTAAACAGCTCGAGGTGATGGAGTGATAAGCACCCACTGACAGAGTCGCTCGGGTTGCAGGGCCAGCGTAAGTCCGCTTTTAAAACTGCCGGCCATAGCTGCAGCTACGGGAGGGGACTCTAGCAAGGGCCTGGAACAAGGAACAGGGCTCCACTCCTGCATGGGATTCGGGCTTCCCCCAGGCAGATGCTCTGTTGCTGCTTTCCTGTCTCTCCCTTCTCCAGGTGGAAGGGGACGGTTAGCCAGTGTTCCCTGCAAGCTGAGCTCTTGGGCGGCCAGCCAGGAGACATTCAAATGCTGCCCAGTTTGCTAGCCGGTAGCATGTGTTTCTAGTGGTGGATGCATGTTGTGTACTGGGTGTAGACATAGATCTTGTTGTTATAGTAACTGCGTTAGGTCACTGGGGGTCAGCCCAGCTGGTTTGGGTTTTTTCTAGCTAGCTCCGTGCTATGCAATAAAATGGACACTTGCAACTACTCAAGGTCTCTGTATTTCCACTGATTTCTTCCCATGCTGTGAAACTCCACGTGACGTAACAGTGCACATCCTTGCATGCCTTGGTGCACATAACAAAATGTATTCTGCACAGGAGTGGGGGAAAAAGTAGAGGCATTATTGCTGCTAGCTCCTTACTGAAACTCAGTGAAAGGCAGGGGAAATGAGAGATCAAAATCCTGAGACTGACAGTCCCCAGGAACAACGGGGAGAGGCTAAAGTCCCAGTTCAGCCTGACTGGCAGAGCAGGGAGCCAGGAGGGAGCCAGGGTCGGCAGAGTGGGACTGAGCTAAGGAGAGAGCAGGGGCCCGCACTGAGCTGGGGAGCAGGGCTGGCCTCGGGGAGGGAGAAGGGGAGGCCGGGGTCAGGATCGGGGGCAGTGCGACTGGCCTCAGGGAGGAAGGGGGTCAGAGGCAGCATGACTGGCCTCGGGGAGGGAGAAGGGGAGGCCGGGGTCAGGATCGGGGGCAGTGCGACTGGCCTCAGGGAGGAAGGGGGGGTCAGGGGCAGCATGACTGGCCTCGGGGAGGGAGAAGGGGGGGCCAGGGTCAGGATCTGGCCCTTCCCCCCCAGAGCTGCTTCCCATCCCCTCTTCCTTCCAGCCAGTTCCTGCCCACCCCCAGCCAGTCCCTCTTCCTCCCTCCCCCCTGCCCAGGATCAAGTGTGTCCATTTTTTGGGGGGAGGGTCTACCTGGCAACCCTACGAGTCAGACCCGGCGCAGGCACCAAGTGATGGGGACTGCCGGAACTTTGGGAACCTGAGACTGTAGGGTGGGGGTTTGTGGCCCAAAAGGGGGCTGAGAAACCTAAGACAGACAGAGTAGGGGGAGCACCAGAAGGGTGACACAGTCAGGGCGACCCTAGAACTCTGTTACAGACCAGCTGGCGGCTGCTGGAAGAGGAGGGAAAAATAGGGAGTAAGGGTCAGAGAGGAAAGGGCTTGTGCTGAGGGGAGGGGGGCAGGTCAGGAGATGAAAGGGGAAGGCACCAAGGGACAGGGTGTAGGAGAGAGACAAATGCCCAGGGGCCAAGTGGAGACAATGAGGAAAAGGGCAGGAGGGGAGGTGTCAGTGAGGGGGGGGGGACAGGATGATGCTAGGAGAGGAGAGGGGAAGGGCTTTGGGGGCTAGAGGGGAGAAGGGGAGGTGCTGGGAGAAGGCTTGAAAGAAGGGGTGGGCATGAGGAAGGCGGAGATGGAACAAGGCACGTGTAAAGGCACAGGGGCATGAGGGGAACGGGGGCAGAGGGTGGTGAGGGAGTGGGCAAAGTGGGCAGGGGCAGTGAGGGAAGGGGGAGGCACCAAGAGGGTGCAAGGGTAAGGGAAGGTGCAGGTGCCAGAGGAGTCCGGGGGGTGAAGCAGAAGGGCAGACACCTGCAGGGGAGGGACCAGCACCAGAGGAGAGAGGCAGGACAGGTGTGTAGAGGGAGGTGTTAGAAGAGGGGATGAGGAGGGGTAGCTCACATGGTCAGAGTGGGGCTACTGGAGGAGTGGGCACAGGGGGGGAGAGAAAGGCTGCTGGAGGGGGCAGGTCTCGGGAAGGCCGAGGGCAGTGAGAAGGGCAGGAGTCAGGACAGCAGAGGTGGGTGAGGGATTGGGGGGCAGCAGGCACCAGGGGAGCTGATGGAGGAAGGGAAGGAGACAGGGCAGCAGAGGGGAAAGGTAAGTGGTTCATAAGATATTTATGAATAACTTGGGTGCCACCATGGCACATCCAAACAAGCCACAAACTCAGTACTGGTGCACAACACAAAATGTATTGTGCTCATGGGAGGAAACTCTTAGAGGGAACACTTCCCCCAGCCTCTCCACCCCCCAAGTTAATGTCTCACACATGGGTTAATGCAATTGCAGGATCGTTGCACGAGGGGGGGTTTGGTGAGGGCCAAACTAATCCCTATTGGTAAGTGGATGGTGGGAAAAGTCCTTGGGGTGGGGGGAGGTCACATGACACCTTTTATTTCTGGTCATGTGTCCATACTGCCCTGAAAGTGTTACCTCCAGAGGCTTGGTAATGG
Organism: Pelodiscus sinensis; assembly: GCF_052426305.1. NCBI lineage: Eukaryota > Metazoa > Chordata > Testudines > Trionychidae > Pelodiscus > Pelodiscus sinensis. The sequence goes on along the minus strand of NC_143069.1, from coordinate 14,544,922 downwards.
GGGTCAGGGGGCGTGGCTAATGGGGGTCAGGGGGCGTGGCTAATGGGGGTCAGGTGCGTGGCTAACGGGGGTCAAGGGGGTCAAAGAGTACATTTAAAAACATTCTTTGGCTGCACACCCTAATGAAATGTGCTGCGCACGCCTATGGGCAGAGAGCAGATCCAGTCCTGGGAGCAGGGCTGCAGCCACAGAGTTATAGACGCCGCCCAGAGAGCAGATCCGCATGCTGGGAGCAGGCCTGCAGCTGTAACCCACACACCTGATGTGGGTCACTATCCTATGGAGTGGCACTGAGACCACGTCAAGCAAGCAATTATTACAAGGGAGCTCTTCAGCCTACGCTGAGAGGCAACTGACTTATAACTCAAGCTATAGCAGCTCCTGCCCTAAGCTCCAAAAGTCCCAGGTTCTAATCCACCTGGTGGCAGTTGCACAGCCATGGAAGCAGAGGGGCCAGGGAACCCTCTGTACAGGACTCCCCCCTCCCCCCCCCCACACACACCCTTGCTTCCTGGAATCAGCCACCTAGGTGAATAAAGCTGGAAACCCCCATGCCTATAGCTGTGCACCTTTGCTAAATAGCTACAGCCATTCTAAAGTGCCCAGATCTCACAACTAAAAAGGAGACATCCCAATGAGCTGCTAAGCTGTGCTGCCTGCCTCGGACGAGGAGCGAGTGCTGTAACTCTGGAGCCTAATGATGGTGGTGTCCTCCAGCCATTTTCAGATTAGTACAGCTGTCTCCCTGTGAACCAGGTGCCAGCTAGCCATGGGGTCCCATAGACCTGGCTTGTGCAGCCTAACCTGATAACCAAGCAGCCCATCCATTACTAGCCAGCCGATTACCTTGGACATGGGAGATCATCGCACTTGTAATGCCTGGGGCCTTCATGCACTGACAGGGCTTGACTCAATCAGCCAGCTAGGGAAAAAGAAATAAACAGAACGCAGAGGAGTCACCAAGAGATCAGAAGACCAGCACGATGCCTTATAGGCCGTTCAGCTGTGAAGAGTCACCAAGACAGGGCAGGTGATGCTAACCTGAGTTAGTCCATTAGCTGCGGCTAGGCTGGGCCACGAGAGGAGAGACAGGCAGTAAATCTGCAGCTGTCAGACCATAAGGAGGACACGGAGGTTTCGAAACCAGCTCAGAGAACAGGGCTGGGTAAGATGCAACCCACCTAACACTGTGATCTGGCCGCTTTCTGTTTAGATCCTGCTGCCCATGCCGCCGAATTCTAAGTGGGGACTCAGGCAGCAGGATCCGATTTTAAATGATTCACGGCTCAGGGTTACGGCAGGGGCGAGAGCCACGAGCCCTTTAAAAAGCTGTAGCCACGCTGGACAGCTGCCAGTAGTGGCAAAGCTGTGAGCTCTTTTCTGTGCTTTTAATTGAAAGCCTCAGCCGCGGAGAACTCTGAGGGTGGGCTAGTCCACAACACCGCCCCTTCTGCCTCAGGCTCCGCCCCTTCTGTGGGTGGAGCCGGCCTATGACCCCATACCAAAATCCATTAAGTGGCCCCCTTCTGAAAATTATCGCCCAGCCCTGTCACAGAATCATAGAAAAGTCTGAGTGGAAGGGACCATGATAGGTCCAGTGTTTCGCAAACTTTTTTTATAATGTACCCCCTTTAAAAAAAAATGTGTAAGTACCCCCAGTACCTACAGTTTTCAGACACACACAATTTTTTTCTACCGTTGCAACACATTTGTTTAAACAACTGCATCGTAGCCGGGCGGGCGATGGCATTTTTGGGTGTAAAAGGTACAAAAAGAATAAAGCGCTGTCAAACTGAAAACTAAAATTCAGTTTTCTCCAAATTTCAGTTGTGTTGACGTGTCCCCCAGACATCTCTTGAGTACCTTTAAGGGGACTCGTACCACTGGTCGAGAAGCACTGATCTAGTCCACCCCTGCACCGAGACAGGACCAAGCATGTTTGTCTCACCTCTTGGCTCCTAGGACACGGCTTGAACTAACGCACTTGGAAAGACATTATCGTATATACGCCCAAAGTGCTTCGTCTCAGTGTATTACCATAAAATCTAACTGTCCAAACTCCGACCTTTCATTTCCCTGTCACTTGGCCAGCTACAGCCTCACACGCCTTCGGCATCGATCTCAAAGCCTTCGTCACGCTTTTACACACCTGTGCTGACACGCTTGTGAGCCAGGCACACTTGTGCGACACGTCCCAAAGCACTTGCTCCAGGGCATTACATCGCACTTGCCTGCCTTTGATGGACAGGGAAAGGGAGACCTGAAAGGCCTCTCCAAGGTCACCAGCGCGAGAGTGAGCGCAGAATTGCGGAGCAAGGGTCTAACACACAACTCTGTGCCTTAGTCACTAGGTGGCATTAGATTAGAACCCGGGAGTTCTTACACCCAACCCCCTGCCCCCTCCACTAGGCCATGCTGCTGGCCTCCCGCCTCTCCCCCAGGGCTTGGAGACAGACGGGAGGCTGGAGCCAGCCTGCGCAGAAGGGGCTGTAACGCTTACAGCTCGTTCATGACACTGCCCCTGCGCAGCCCCTCTCAGATCCACACTCGGAACCCACAAGAAACACCCCAAGAGCAGAGATGAAACCGCCACTCACCTGCAGCCCAGCTTCCAGGAAGGGCAAAGCAAAAGCGGCGCTCGTGGATTCCAGCCCAGCCTGGCACCTGCTTCCTGAACTTTGGCCCCTTTCCTCCAAGATAGCAGGAGGCTGCTCTGGGCCTTTTGTGCCCACGACGGGGCAGAAAAGCAAACTCAGCTGTTGGTTCCATCTTGCGGGCAGAGCCCCGGCAGACAGTGGCAGGCGGGGGTATCGACTGACCCTCCAACCCAGGATATTCCCCCCACACCTGGATTCGCTTCCTAGTCATCCCCATCTCCCTGCACGATCCTTGTTTCTCATCCCGCCGCTCCGAGAAATTGTCAGAGCAGGTTGATCCCGACCTTGCCAAGGGCTTAGGTTACATCACAAGGCTTTGCCGCCACAGCTGGCTTGGCTTGGGTGTGTGGCAAAAGCCCCCCCCCCGCCCCCCCCCCCCGCTGGCACAGCTATTCTGGCAAAGCCGCCAGGGCAAATGGCAACTCTGCCGAAAAGCATCTGCTGGCTTTAAGCTCCCTGCGAGCTGTTCTCATCGCTCAGCCATCACCACCACTGCCCTGCCTCTGTCCTGCTCCTCATCCCCGCCCCCACTCCTATCCCCTGCTCTCCTCCATCTCCTCCCCCTTCCCTTCTCCTGCCCCTCCCCATTTCCACCTGCCCTGCCCATCCCCGTCCTCTCCCTCCCCCCGTCTGTCCCCCTCTTATGTGAGGGCTTTGCTGGAAACGCCCCCCCCCCCCCCAAGCCAGGGAGATCTCCCCTCCGGGAACAATTCAGCCCCCCCCATCTCGCTCCCTCCACTCCACATTATTTCCTCCATTCCCCACAGTTGAAAATTGAGCTCCCCCATCCCCTCAGGTGACAGTCGGGCTCCCCCATACGCAGCTGCCTAGGTAGGCACCTCCGCAGCCAGAGCCTACCCCTGGCGCCCACGTCCCCTCCCCGACTGCCTGTCCCAGGCGACCACCTGAACCTGCGTCCCCCATTCCCTCAGATCACAGCTCCCTCCCTGACCCTGCACCCCCCGACACCCCTCCCCCAGGCCAGACTCCTCTCTGGCACCCGCACCCCCTCCCCCAAACCCTCTGCTCCCCCTTCACCCAGGTCACAGCTCCCTCCCTGACCCTGCACCCCCCCGACACCCCTCCCCCAGGCCAGACTCCTCTCTGGCACCCGCACCCCCTCCCCCAAACCTTCTGCTCCCCCTTCACCCAGGTCACAGCTCCCTCCCTGACCCTGCACCCCTCTAGAGCCCCTCCCCCAGGCCAGAGTCCTCTCCTGCGCCCATACCCCCTCCTGGACCCTGCACCCCTATCCACCGCCCCAGATCATACCCCCCCCCTGCACCCAGGCTCCTCCCCTAAGCTCCCTTCTGCACCCAACCACCCCGTCCCAGACCCCAAAGCCCTCGGTAGAAATGTGGCCCTTGATCAGTTGCGAAAATGGCCCCCCCATTACAAATTATTGACCAAGCCTGATCCAAATGTTTTTTGAAACATTGTTTAATGAGAATGTAAATACAATTCAATACAATTGGGAGGGTTGGGGGGAGGGGGACGCAGCTGCTGGCTCCTCAGCTCTTGCTGCTCTCACTGGGTGTCTTCCTGCTGCAAGGGAAGCAGAATCCGTCACATTCATCCCTGGGGACTCAGGGGAACTGGCCCCCCAGCATTTCCACCCTCCTCCCCCTGCTCTCTGGTCACCCCCGTCAGGCCCGCAGGGTGAGCTCCTGACCCCCCCCCCCCCGAGCTCCTGACACCTCGGCCCCCTCCCGCCTCCTAGGACAGTTTCTGTGTTCAGAGCCTCCCCCACCCCCAGGGACGCTCGCAGGGGCAGGAGGGATTCTGCCAGCAGGGACGTGGGGTGGGGGCAGCCTGAGGAAAGGGGCGGGGGACTCCCTGAGGGGATGGGAAGGAGACCCTGGCCCTGCCCCACTCTCCTGATCTGCTCCGGCTGCTCACCATGTATTCCAGGAGCTGATGGGCCTGCCCATGCAGGGCGTGGGCCAGGACCAGCCCGGCCTGGCTGGGGCGCCGCAGGGGGGAGCGGGCAGCGAGCAGAGCCTTGTCCAAAAAGCAATTCTCCTGCTCTGCTGTGAAGAGCTGCCCAAAGACCTGAAATCAAGAGCACAGGAGGTTTCAGCTGACGGCCCAGAGCCCGGCCCCAACTCCTGGGGCTAAAACAGCTTCCTCCTCCCCCAAACTCCCTTCCAGACCCTGCACCCAGACGCTCTCCTCACCCGGCACCCCAACCCCTGCCCCAGGTCACAGCTTCCTCCTGCCCCCAAGACCCTCCTACCCCCACGAGGGCCCCAGCCAGCCCCACCCCCGAGCCCTGCCCTGCCCTGGCAGCGCGTCCTTACCTCTCCCACCCTCACGCTGTTGCTGTGAGCCAGGACCCATCTTTCTTTGTAGTAGTGTCTGCACCACAGGTCCTCTGCCTGGTGGATGTTGAGGCCTGCAAGAGACACAACAGGGTCATTCTGCTGGCAGGTCTGAGCCCTTCCCCTCCCACGGGTCCCTGCAGGCATCCCTGGGCAAATGGAGGGGCACAGGGGGCAGAAGGGGAACACAGAGGGACGCATCCCCCCTTGGGCCAGTCTGGGGGAAAAGGGCTGGGTCCCCTCCCCCCGCCGCCGGCACCCTCAGGGTGTCCCTGGGGCCCAGGTCCCGGCTGGGTTCCTTACCCCTGTGGTGCAGGAGGAGTTGATACAGGCTGTGCACCCCCTCCCGGGCCAGCCGGCTGACGTCTTCGGATGGGTCCGAAATAAAAAGGCCCAGCTGGGCCACGTGGTGACCCATCCTCGGCCAGTCGGCGGAGTTCTGAGGGGAGAGAAGAGGGGGGGTCCCTCAGCATCCTGGGGCTGCACGTCCCATGCAAACGGCCGCCGAGGCGGGTCTGAGCTCGGGGGACGGACAGAGACACCTCCCGGGGCGGGGCGGGGCCGGCCTTGCGAGGAGACAACCCAGAGCAATGGCCCCGACTGAAGGGTCACTCCGGGGGTGGAACAAGGGGATCCACTGACGGCCACTCCCCAGTCCCCAGGCCCAGTCCCTCAAGAGCCCCCCTGAAGGGCCCAGGGTCGCCCCTCCCCGGGGAAAGGAGAACGCGGCCCATTCCCGGCCCATTCCCGGCCCTGCCTCTGCCTCCCGGGGACGCTCCCAGCCCCGCGCCCTGCAGCCCCAGACCCCCCGGCTCCGAGGTCACTTACGTCAAACCCCGGGAGGGTGGTGGCAACTCCCAGCAGGGCCGTGGTGCTGCCAAGGGCCCTGGCTCGCTCCTGGGGCAGGCGGGACTCCAGCCACGGGCTCAGGTGCTGGGGGGGAAAGAGGCAGGTCAGGACCCGTAGGGAGGTGCCGGTTCTGGGCAGAGCCTGGGGCTCCTCTCGGACTGTGCCCCCCCCAGCCACTGACACTGCTCCTCTCTCGGCCCCCCCCCCCCCGAGGAAGCAGGGACAATGGCCCCGTCCCCCCCACGGGGCTCACCTCCATTATGAGCTGCAGCCGGGCGGTGTCTGGGGACTCGGCGAGGAGGCTCGCCAGTAGGGCCTGGAGGTCGTAGGGAAGGGCCCGGATGAACTGCTGCAAGACAAGGGGGAGCCCTGGGTCAGAGGGGGGTTGGGGGATCCAGGCCACCCGCTGGCTCCGGGGTGCAGCCTTGAGCAGGGTCTGAGCCGCCTCGCAGAGCAGGGAGGAGCCCAGGCTGGGCATGGAAGGGACGGGCCCCCCGGGAGAGCAACGGGAACCCTGGAGGGAAGGATCCAAACCTGCAGCTTCTTCCCTCCCTCTGCCCCCCCCCCCCACTCCTCTCTGGAGCTCCAGCCCAGCCCGGGAGCAGGGCCCGGAGGGACGTACCTGAGTGTGGATGGGCTCCTGCTGCCAGTCCCCAGACACAGTCTGTCCCACGGCCGCCGTCAGCAGGGGGCTCAGGAGCTGGGCCCGCAGGGGAGGCTGCAAGGTGCTGGCAGGAGAGAGGGGCAGAGGCTGTTAATTCAGCATCAGGAGACAGAGACTTTCCCACTCCCTGGCCAGGGGATCTGCTCTGGGGGAGTCGGCGGGGGGGGGGGTGTCGGTACCCGAGGCTGCAGGCGGCGTTGAGGCAGTTGGCCAAGACCAGCGGGGGGGGCGAGTCCTCCATGATCTCCTGGGAAACCCAAGGGGACAAAGGGGCGTGTGAGGCTCACACGGCCAGCGCCCCCACCCAGCAGGATCCAACCCCACTGCCTCCCGCTGGCCTGTAGCCCCCCTGCCCGGCACAGGGCCCCTCCCAGCACCCCCCTCCCAAACCGGGACCAGCTCAATCCTTGTCCCCAGGCCGTCTCCTGCCCCTCACTGCCCTGGTGACCAGCCTCTGAACCTCCTCATCCCTGCTCCCCAGGCGCATCCCCAGCAGCCCGCTAGGCTCCCTTCCAGCCCCCCATGGCCCGGGGAGACCCCTCCCTGTCCCGAATCCCCCTTCCTGTCCGGCACCCCACACCTGCCCCATTTCTGTGTCCCTCCCTCCTCCAGCATCCCCACCCACCCCTCCCCATGTCCACCTCCAGCCCTCCTGGCTCCACCCATCCCGTTTCCAGCACCCCCACCCGCCGCCATGGCCCAGGCAGACCCCTGTCCACCCCACGTATCCCCTCCCCTCCTCCCGGCCGCCGCGACTCGCTTACAACGATCCTGGCCATCATGGTGTCCTTGCAGCAGCGCGGCGCCAGGGTGTCCTCGCCCCTTTGGAGGGCGGCGAGGCAGGCGAGGGGGATGGCCAAGAGGAACCGCTGCAGGGCGGCTGGGCTCTGCGCCCCAGAGAGAGTCTGTGAGCCTGGGGCCTGCCTGCCCCCCACGGACAGCTGCAGGGCTCAGGTCTCCCAGGAGTGGAGGTGGGAGCTGCTGGTTGTCCAAGCACCCACACTCCCCCCCCAACTGCTGCCTCAGGCTTGTGGGGGCCCAGCTGGTGCATGACAAGAGCCCCCAGCTTGGGGGGTCCAGGTCATGCAGGAGAAGGGGCCCCAGGGGGATCCCCAGGGACAAGCCCCTCCCGGAGGGGGGGACGTGCTGGGAAGGGGCCGGACAATCTCGGGTCCCCCCCGTGTGGAGAAGGTTCCTACCGTGTCCCGGGTGTGGAGCTGCTCTTCGATGTCGTAGATGGCCCCTTCCTCCACCTGGGAGTCCACCCGCTCCTGGCAGAGCTCCGCCGAGGCGCAGGGGGGCTCTGTGCGGGAGGGAAGGGACCAGGGTGACTCCAGCGGCCAGCAGGGGTCACGCGCCCCCATGTCAGGGACCCAGGGCAGGTTGGGCCCCACACGCCCCTCGCAGGGACCCATCCCCCTTCCACCCTCACATCTGCCAACGCCCTCAGCAGAGCCCCCACCAGGAACAAGAGAGCCAAGCAGCCCCCCCATCCATTGCCCTGGCTGCGGGGCAGACACTGGGGCTGCCCCTCCCCCCCCCCGGGTACTGGGTGAGCCCCTGGGCCCAGCGTGTTCACGGCCCCTCACCTGGGTCTGAGCGGCTGCGGGAGGTGGCCCGGCTGCAGCTGGAGGCCCAGGCGCTGCTGCTGACGGACCTGGACCCACAGCTGCAGGGGCTGGTGCGGGGAGCGACGGGCTGGGGGCTCCCGGAGACTGGCAGGTCCCCGGGGGCCGGGCAGGGCGATGCCCCCTGGTGGTAATGGGGGCTGGGCTCCCGGGGCAGGTGTTTCTCTCCACAGAGGAGGCCCCGGAGCCACCCTACCCGGCTCCCCCGCTGGGCTGGGTCCCGCCTGCCCAGCCGCCTCTGGAGCCAGGTCCGGGGGTGCCTGGCCGGTGGGCGAGTCGCCCCGAGCTGGTGGGATCCAGCTTCCCCGCCCGCGGGGACGGAGAAGCTGCTCCCCACCGGCCCTGGGGCCATCTTCAGGGCTTTCTTGAACCACAGCCGAAAACGTTTGGCCATGCTGCAAATGAGGGGAGCAAAGGGGAGCTTGGGGCGCAGCCTGCAGAGCGAAATCCAGGGGTTCCAGCTCCCCAGAGCGACTGCCCCCAGCCCCCAAATGGCCCCTTGCTTATCGGTTCGGTCTTGCACAGGCACTGCAAGGACCTGAGGGTATGTCTACACTACCCCGCTAGTTCGAACTAGGAGGGTAATGTAGGCATACCGCACTTGCAAATGAAGCCCGGGATTTGAATTTCCCGGGCTTCATTTGCATAAGCGGGGAGCCGCCATTTTTAAAACCCCGCTCGTTCGAACCCCGTGCAGCGCGGCTACACGGGGCACGAACTAGGTAGTTCGAACTAGGCTTCCTAGTTCAAACTACCGTTACTCCTCATTCCACGAGTCTCCTGCCCATCAACAGCCCCTTCTTGGCCAATCAGGGGAGAATCTAAGGTGTGGGGGGTGGAGCGTTCTCCCCAAAGACACCGGCATAGACTTGTTCCAGCCCCACCTCCCCAGTCCCCACAATGGGGGCTGCATCCCCCACCCCACGGCTCCTGCAAACCACCCCCCGTCCTTCAGCTAGTCTGTTGGGTCCCAAGCTGGGGGAGGCAGCAAGGGAAGGTCACAGAGGAGGCAAGAACAGAGCAGAAATGTGGGGGGATGGAGGAAAAGGGAAACCAACCAGGAGAAAGCCCCAGTGGCGCTAAGGACGCAGCCCAGGTGAGGAATCACCTTCTGGCCCTTGACCGAGGGCTGGGCCTGCCTGGAACCCAGCCGGCCCCGGGCGGGATCCAACCCCTGGGGGCTCTTACCTTCGTCACAAAGGTGTCGGGATGTGGAACTCACAGAACGCGAAGGAACCGTGAGGAGGAGACGCACCAGAGCTAAAGCAACCGGGGGTCTCCAAAGTCCCCTGGGCCCGCCCCCCGCTTTTATCAGCCTGAGATGTGGGTCCCTCTGTGAGGTCACCACCTCCCCACCTGCCCTTTGCCTTATATGCTGAGGGCTGCCCAAAGCCCCTGTGAGGTCACCGCCCCCCCCCCACCCTGCCAGGCAAATGTCCTGCCTCTGGCCACCCCCCTGGGAAGTTTGAGCCATTACTAGGGGTCCCTCCCCCTCCCTCATAGGCTGCTCCCTGCCCTACACTGCAGGCTTCTTGCACGAGAGCTGTTTCACGCCGGAGTTCTTGCGCAAAAGGTCTCGTGCAAGAGTGCCTCCACCCTGCCATGGGCTTTTGCACAAGAGCGTCCATGGCAGTGTGAACGCTCTCTTGTGCAAGAAAGCTCTGATGGTCATTTTAGCCATAAAAGTGTCTTGCTCAAGAAGCCCCTGGTGCCCGTCCACGCTGCCTTCTTGCACAACAGCTCTTGCACAAAGGGGGCTTAGTCATCGTGGGGAGAGGAATAACTCCTGTGCAAGGAGCCCTGTTCTCTGATGCTTTACTGCAAATTTACTTCTGCAAGAACACACGTAGAGTGTAGACGCGCCACAAGTTTTTTCGCAAGAACACGCAAAAACAAGCCATGTGGATGTTTTCTTTTTAGGCAAAAGCCCCTTTTTGCACAAGATCGGTCGGCCTTTTTGCAGAAATAGGGATCTTGTGGGAAAAGGGGGTTTTTTGCACAAAAAGTAAACATCCACACGGCTTGGTTTTGCGCACAAACCCCGAGCACAAAAACGGATCGGCAGAAAATATGCAAATGACATTGCGTGTCATAGAGTCCCTCGTTAGCATATTTGTTGCCAAAAAAACTCGTTGTGTAGACGTAGCCTAGGAGAGAAGCGATCTCAGACACAAAGCCCTTCAGTAAGAGGGCATAGCCCTGGGGCGTGGTAGGAGACGTACGGCAGACATGGGAGGTCACTCTCCTAGCTATTTGGCACGGAGGAGGCCTCAGCTGGAGCACTGTGTCCAGATCTCAGGGCCATGCTTTAGGAGAGAGAGTCCAGAGGGGAACTATGAAAAGGGATTAGGGACGTTAGATATTCACTGAGTAGTCAATTAACCTCATGATTTCTTATCGGTTACTTGACTTTTCGATAGTCCCCAGGGGCCAGCTGTCTCAGTCCTGGCTCGCGCTGGGTGCGGGACCTACCCCCTCTGCGGCTCTGCATTTACAGTGTGTTAGGAGCCAGGCAGGCAGGCAGCCTCGCTCAGTTCCAGTTTGCACCAGGTCCAGAAGCTCAGACCCAGCCCCCAGGCAAGGGCTGCTGCCAGCTTGTGCTGCTGCCTCTGATACAGAGGCAGCAGTACGGAGTGCCAGGAGGGAACTGGTCTAAAAAGCACCTCCCCTTGCGACCTGGCTGCCTGTCATCCCACGCTGCTGCCTCCGTTTTTGGCGAGAGAGAGCCGCCTGTCTCGAGACACCGGTGGGGAGTCGGATTTTCAAAAGGCAGGTCTCTGTCCTTTGTGAGCCTTCCAAAGCGCTTCGGTGGGGGGAGGGGGCAGGAAGGCGGACGACACTCAGGAATTGTAGCACCCAAATCCACGGAGTGTTTCGCCAGCACCTCCTGCAACAGAGCCCAATCCCTGACAGGCTTTTAGGGAAGATAGATCATTTGAAAAAATGACAGACACAGGGTTTTCCGTCACCGCTCTCCCTTTCTTTTATTTCCCTGGGCTAACTGGCTTGTTCCTCTTTGGCTAAGGATGGAAGGGTATGTCTACACTACAATGTTAGTTCGAACTAACGGACGTTAGTTCGAACTAACATTCATAGCCGCTACACTAGCGCTCCGCTAGTTCGAATTTGAATCGAACTAGCGGAGCGCTTAGTTCGAACTAGGAAAACCTCATTTTACGAGGCTTAAGCCTAGTTCGAACTTACTAGTTCGAATTAAGGGCTGTGTAGCCCCTTAATTCGAACGAGTGGGAGGCTAGCCCTCCCCAGGTTTCCCTGGTGGCCACTCCGGCCAACACCAGGGAAACTCGTATGCCCCCCTCCCGGCCCCGGACCCCTTAAAGGGGCACGGGCTGGCTACGGTGCCCGTGCCAGGTGCAAGCCTGCTAGCACCCAGCCAGCAGACCCTGCACCTGGCACGGCACAGAGCCACCCACCCGATGTCCCCCAGCCCACCCCCTCTTCCCGGGACCAGGCTGGCGGCTCCCGGAAGCTTGCCCGGGACCGCAAGAGGCGGGTACATTCCTGGGCTAGTGCGGACATCGTGGACCTCGTCCACGATCTCCGCACTAGGCACAGGAAAGTGGCCATCTAGGGCAGGAGAGCTGCCAGCCTGGCCACCCAGGAGCAGGTTTGCATGAAAATCAAGGGGGTCCACTGAGACCCCCGACCCTGAGCCCTGAGCTTACAATGGCCGTCCTGGGTCAGACCAAAGGTCCATCTAGCCCAGTAGCCTGTCTGCCGACAGCGGCCAACCCTAGGGACCGTGGAGGGGATGGACCAAAGACAGTGACCAAGCCATTTGTCTCGTGCCATCCCTCTCCAGCCTTGCACAAACTTTGGGCAGGGACACCACTCCTACCCCCTGGCTAAGACTACTCCATGGACCCAACCTCCATGACTTGAACTCACTTCCCTTTAAACTCTGTTCTAGTTGTAGCCTTCACAGCCTCCTGCAGCAAGGAGTTCCACCGGTTAACTCTTTGCTTTGTCAAGAAGAACAACTTTCTCTTACTAGTTTCAAGCCTGCTACCCAGTCCTTTCCTTTGGTGTCCTCTAGTCCTTCTTTATGGGAACTCAGGAAGAACTTTTCTGAATGCACCCTCTCCACCCAACCCCTGCTTTTAGAGACCTCTATCCTGTCCCCCCTCCGTCTCCTCTTTTCTAAGCTGAACAGTCCCAGTCTCTGTAGCCTCTCTTCATCTGGGACCTGTTCCCAACCCCTTATCATGTTAGTTGCCCTCCCCTCTCCCAGCCTTAATCTTCCCCTCTCCCACCTCCTTTTCCCAGTCTCCCCCAGTTTTGTTCAATAAAGACAGAGTCAATGTTGGAAGAAACGTTATCTTTATTTTGTACATCAATAAGAAGGGGGGCTAGGGAAGGGTAAGTGGAAGGAGGTGAGGGAGGAATGGGGTACGTGGCTTTCACCGCAGCGCTCACCTGCCCTCACGCCCCACGCTCCTGCTTTTCCCTCCCTGCGTTGTTCGACCCAACCCTCACCCAGGCATCCACCCAGTTCACCCCGATTCTCACCCCTTTTTAAACTTGTTCCTAAGAAACCCCGATCGGTTCCTGGGAAATTCCCAACAACTCTTATCAGTGGTGCCTGTTACATACCAGCTGGGTTTTCCCTTTGATATTTACATACCCCCTGCCTCCTTTTTTCGCCCCTCCCATTTTTTCCTCCCCTGTTCATTTTGGTTCTGGACATACAACACTCCAGTCGTCTGAAGAAGTGGGCTATGCCCAGGAAAGCTCATGATCCCATTGACACGGTTTGTTAATCTTTAAGGTGACTATATGTTGTGTTTTAAGTTTTTCCTGTTACAGACTCACTCAGCTACCCCTCTGAAACTCGTGGGCTCTGTCTACACTGCAGGCTTCTTGCACAAGAACTGTTTTGCAGAAGAGTTCTTGTGCAAAAGGTCTTCCATACGAGCGCGTCCACACTGCCATGTGCTTTTGCAGAAGAGATGTGCTTTTGCACAAGAGCATCCATGGCAGTGTCGACACTCTCTTGCACAAGAAAGCTCTGATGGCCATTTTAGCCGTAGGGGTTTTTTGCGCAAGAAATTCATGTTGCCTGTCTACACTGCCGCCTTCTGGAAGAGCTCTTGTGCAAGAGGGCTTATTCCTCGTGGGGAGAGGAATAACTCTTCCGGAAGAAGCCCTGTTTGCTGATGCTGTACTGTAATACTTGTGCAAAAACACGCACGCAGTGTAGACACTCTGCAAGTTTTTGCGCAAGAACAGCTGTTCTTGTGCAAAAAGCCTGCAGTGTAGACATAGCCTTAGAGGGGCAACCCCAACAGTCATTACTAACAAGGAGTCCTGTGGCACCTTGAAGATTTATTTGGGCATCAGCTGTTGCGGAGGAAAAGCAGGTCCAAGTGTTTTTTACCCCTGGAAGCGGATGCCCAAATACACGTGTTAGTCTTTAAGGTGCCCCAGGGTGCCTCTGTTTAAACAAGTGGAAGAGAAGGGCCTGTGTGCACCTCATAGGATGCCAGGCTAGACTGAAGATCACAATGGCCCTCTCTGGCCTGGAAGTTAATGAATGGTTGCATCTGGCCAGGCTGCCTCTCTTTATGCTTGCATTAACTAACTGGGTTATTTGCAGGTGTTGTACTCAGTCCAGCTGTGTCGGAGCGCCTGCTGCTGGAGGAGAACGCAAAAGTTCTGTTACCTGGTTTGTAAGTCTGGAGCCTTCTCTACTGCATGAGGTACAAGCCACCTGGCTCTTCGCTAAAGTTGCAGAGCCGAGTCACTATCGCTGGATGTGGTCTCCGTGCCCAGAGTCCCCAGAGACCACAAACCAGATAAGATTCGAAATCGCCCAAGCAGATTTTTTGCGTAACAACATGCAATAATAGTTGCCAGCGAACAGACTCAGCGCTGCGCCGCTACACTTTATGGAAGCCGTGGCAATGTCCTAACACCCACTGAGCACCATCCAGTGCCCCCACACAGTCAGCTGGTGAACACCATTTGAGGTGAACTTTTATACATTCCTGATGTATCAGGTTGCTACCCCCTGTTACCTGGTTACCGTCCCTTACCTTGCAGAAGGGGGCTTACTTCCTAGTCTTCATACTGTCAACTTACTATCTGTTATGCTGTCAACTTTGACCTGGTCCTGAACATAGGTCGGTATGTACTTTATTTGTGGGAGGTAAATGGTACCAAGATGTTCCTTAGGACAATCCACAGAACTACAGACCGGTCAGCCTCACCTCACTCCCCGGAAAAATCATGGAGGGGATCCTCAAGGAATCCATTTTGAAGCACTTAGAATAAGGAAAGGGATCAGGAGCAGTCAGCATGGATTCACCAAGGGCAAGTCATGCTTGACGAACCTGATTGCTTTCTATGACGAGGTAACTAGCTCTGTGGACATGGGGAATTCAGTGGATGTGATATACCTGGACTTATTCTTGCCAGCAAGTTAAGGAAGTATGGATTGGATTAATGGACTGTAAGATGGATAGAAATCGGGCTAGACTGTTGGGCTCAATGGGTAGTGATCAACAGCTCGATGACGGACTGGCGGTCAGTTTCAAGCAGAGTACCTCAAAGACCGGTTCTACGGTCGGTTTTGTTCAACATCTTTATTAATGACTGGATGAGGGGATGGATTGCACCCTCAGCAAGTTTGCCTATGTCACTAAGCTAGGGGGAAAGGTAGATACATTGGACGGTAGGGTATATGGTGCAGAGTGTCCAAGACATATTGGAGGATTGGGCCAAAAGAAATCTGATGAGGTTCAACAAGGACAAGTGCAGAGTCCTGCACTTGAATGGAAGAATCCCAAGAATTGTTATAGGCTGGGACCGACTGGCTAAGCAGCAGTTCTGCAGAAAAGGACCTGGGGGTTACAGTGGATGAGAAGCTGGATATGAGTCAACAGTGTGCCCTTGTAGCCAAGAAGGCTAATGGCATATTAGGGTGCATTAGGAGGAACATTGCCAGCAGATCTAGGGAAGTGATTATTCCCCTTTATTGGGATGTGGTGAGGCCACGTCTGGAGTATTGTGTCCCCCCACTACAGGAAGGATGTGGACGCATTGGAGAGGGTCCAGTGGAGGGCAACAAAAATTATTAGGAGGCTGGAGCACATGACTTAGGAGAGGCTGAGGGAGTTGGGCTTGTTTAGTCTGCAGAAGAATGACGGGGGATTTGATAGCAGCCTTTAACTATCTGAAGGGAGGTTCCAAAGAGGATGGAGAGAGGCTGTTCACAGTGGTGACGATGGCAGAACGAGGAGTGATGGTCTCAAGGTGCAGTGGGGGAGGTGTAGGTTGGATATTAGGAAAAACTCTTTCCCTAAGAGAATGGTGAAGCACTGGAATGGGCTAACTAGGGAGATGGTGGAATCTCCATCCCTAGAGGTTTTTAAGTCCTGGTTTGACACAGACCTGGTTGGGATGATTGAGTTAGGATTGGTCCTGCTTTTGGGCAGGGGGCTGCACTCGATGACTCCTGAGGTCTCTTCCAGCCCTGGGATTCTATGATTCTAAGGCAAGGGACTTCTTTTATTTGAGAGCCCCAATTCCTTCAACAGCAGTATAGGTCTAATCCATGGAGCTCCTGAAGAGCAGCTCTGCATCCCTTTCTATGGCAGCCCAACTGTCCTTGGAACTGGTCAGACCAGTGTGACATCCCCCTGTGTAGGCATAATGAGCTAACGTGTCCTTCACTCCCATGCACCAACTTTGCCACTTATCAACTATGTTTTTAATTTGTTCGAAGGGAAAGCTGAATGAAGCCAAAATTAATGAGTGTTTTAACTTGTAACAAAATACAGGACTGTGTAGCACTTTAAAGACTAACAAGATGATTTATTAGATGATGAGCTTTCGTGGGCCAGACCCACTTCCTCAGATCCACTATTTGATCTGAGGAAGTGGGTCTGGCCCACGAAAGCTCATCATCTAATAAACCATCTTGTTAGTCTTTAAAGTGCTACATAGTCCTGTATTTCGTTTCAGCTACACCAGACTAACACGGCTACATTTCTATCACTGTTCTAACTTGTGTTTCTGTTCCCAGGAAATGTTGAAACGGTAGATTCCTAGGGACTGTCAAGTAGAAAGATTGACCCAAATTAGTTACTTGTTTACTTTCTTTGGCTCCACTGGAATCTTACAACAGGGATTAACTAGCTCCATTCATATCTATAATTAACACAAACAAAATCTATGTTTAGTGACAGGTAAGGTTTCCTGAGCACATGTCTAACAATCCAGACATTTAAAATCAGAAGTTAGTGGAAGGAGGCTGAAAAAGGTGAGGCTTTCGAGAGAAAAATTGCCCGAGAAAGGGTTATTTTGAACTCCAATTTACTCTGTATCAACCCATTTTTCCATTAACCAACCTAAAGTACTATAAATAGGACTCAAAGTTTATGTCCTATGTTTTAGTTTTTGTCATAAACACCACAAGAAAAAAATATAAAGCAAATGGGAAAAAAGGGAGGATGCGAGTTATGAAAAAGCAAACAGTTGATAGGAGAAGCTAAAATTGGGGGAAAAAAATCTATAACCAGTAACATAAAGGATAATTAGGAAATGTTTAAATATATCGGGAACAAAAGAAATCAGAGGAATGGTAAAGATCCATTACTGTATAAGGCTGGTCAAATTGCCAATCATGATGAAAAAAAGAAACTTCAGCAACCTGCTTGGAATTTAATGCGTTGAACTACACACAAGCCATAAAGATTGGATGTCTTTCTAAAACATATGTGGTAGCTCAACCGAGGGATGTTAAATTGCGCTTAATCAGCTAATCCAGTAGTTGGTGGAATTTCCATCGACTACTCAATTAGTCAATAAGGGTATGTCTACATTAGCTCGTTAATTTGAGCTAGGTAGGCAAAGCAGGCAACCGGAGTTGTAAATGAAGCCCGGGATTTAAATAGCCCAGGCTTTATTTGCATGTTCCCGTCCGGTCGCCATTTTGAAATTCCACTAGCCCGAAGTAACTGCCGCGCGGCTATAGAATGAGATGTAACAGTTAATTCGAACTAAGGACTTAGTTCGAGTTACCGTTTCATTGCCACATGTAGCTGGCAGGAAGGGACCTCGAGAGGTCGAGTCCAGTCCCCTGCCCTCATGGCAGGACCCGGTACTGTCTAGACGAGTGTTTCTTAAACTTTTTAAGACCGAGGAACACCAAACAATTTTTTTTTTTAATGAGGATTTTTTGTTGACTCCTGAGGTCTCTTCCATTTATAGGATTCTATAAATGTGCTTGGTACCTGTGCCTGGACCTTTATGCTTGATCTGGCTTATACTATTTCTCTTTCCTGCCTGCGGTTCCACTGAGCCAAAGTCTTGCTTCCTAGATTTCAGGCCTGTTGCTGTTTTTATGTTACCGGCCTTTATTCGGGCATGCTGATTTTATGTTACCAACCCGCAACTTACTACAGAGGCAACTGAGTCCCAAAAAGGAGGAGCAGCTTGTTCAAAAACACAGCAAGCCAGTGGCAGCGCTAGGAATAGGACCCGTATGTTCCAACTCCCTGTCCCCTGCTGTACTAACCAGACCAAAATACTTTGACCACCAGGGTCTGAAGCCCCACAGACAGGGGCCACGGATGGGGAGGGGGAGAGGCAAAGGGGGCAGTTGTCTCGGGAGCTGATGATTTAAAAGGGTCCAGGCCTCTGGGTCACTGTATCGACTATTATGGCAGCCACCACTGCCAGAGACCCGGGCAAATGAAATCAATCCTAGAGCTCTGTCTGGTGCAAGGTGGGTGGCGCTAAGGCCTGAATGGCCCTCGCCTTGCCCCTCCTACCTTTAGCTTTGCCCCTTTGAGGGGGTCTAGAGCCTTGCCCCTTTGAGGGGGTCTTGAACCGACCCCCTCCCATACATTACCCAGGGCCCGACAACGTCTGTCACCAGCCCCGTTGACATGAATGTGCCCCAAATCCCTCAGACCCAGTACAGTCCCCCCCTCCTCCCCCCCCCGGATCCTTAATTCTTCTCTTGTCATCTGATTGCTTCAAGCATTGTTACAGGCTGGGGACCGACTGGCTAAGCAGCAGTTCAGCAGAAAAGGACCTGGGGATTACAGTGGATGAGAAGCCGGAGATGAGTCAACAGGGTGGCCTTGTAGCCAAGAAGGCTAATGGCATATTAGGGGGCATTAGGAGGAGCATTGCCTGCAGATCCAGAGAAGTGATTATTCCCCTTTATTCGGCTCTGGTGAGGCCACATCTGGAGTATTGTGTCCAGTTCTGGGCCCCCAACTACAGGAAGGATGGGGACGCATTGGAGGGGGTCCAGGGGAGCTTGACCAAAATGATTCGGGGTATGGAGCACATGACCTATGAGGAGAAACTGGGGGATTTGGGTTTGTTTAGCCTGCAGAAGCAAAGAGTGACGGGGGATTTGATAGCAGCCTTCAACTTCCTGAAGGGAGGTTCCAAAGAGGATAGAGAGAGGCTGTTCTCAGTAGTGAGGGATGGCAGAACACGGAACAGTGGTCTCAGGTTACAGCGGGGGAGGTCTAGGTTGGACATTAGGAAAAACTATTTCCCTAGGAGGGTGGGGAAGCACTGGGCTGGGTTCCCTAGGGAGGGGGTGGAATCTGCATCCCTAGAGGTGTTTATGTCTCGGTTTGACAAAGCCCTGGCTGGGATGATAGAGTTGGGATTGGTCCTGCCTTGGTCAGAGGGCTGGACTTGATGACTCCTGAGGTCTTTTCCAACTCTAGGATTCTATGATTCATCCGTGCGATGTCACTGGAGACGCAGGGAGGTACATTGTGGGCGAAAGCCCCGATCTTGCTTCTGGTTTTGTACAGGCGGCCGTGAAAGTAACTTTACAGTTTCTCACAGGTACTGTCCTGTTGCAGCCCAGGTCTTTGCAGTTCTTGCTGGAGCTGCGCACCAGGGCACTTTCACCTCTGTGTTCAGGATTCAGAGTTATCTCTTTTCCCAAAGATCTTCCCTGGAGCTGTTCAGAGAGAGCTTGCTCCCTCTCGCCACAGTCTCTCTTAAGGCAACCATGTTCTTCAGAGCCTCTGGCCCGACGTGGAACGGGACGGGGGACACCACAGAAGAGGCCAAATTCGCCGGGGGAAACACTCCAAGGAAATGGATGCTAAAGAGGGTCCATTCGCCTAGACTCATGTGCAGGGCCTCTTTGATTTCAGTGTTGTCACTGTAGACCAGCGCGCGCCCGTTGAGATTATGGTCCCTGAGCCTCTGTTTGTACAGCGGGACGTTTTCCTCCTTCAAGCCGATTGTGTCCATCTGGAAGAGAAGTGGGAGCACCCGTTAGTGCCGTGCATCTACTGAACATGTCGCCAAACACGTTTTTAGGAAGGGTCCGCTATAGCTCCCGAGAGGAACCTGTCTGGGCTTGCTCAGATTCTAGCAAACAAGGCGGGCCGGCCGGCTGTGGGGCCAGGTATGGTACCCTGCACACCCCACTGCCGTGTGCTTGGATTCTGCTAGGGGCACCGCTGAGCAAGTTGGCACGGCAGGGGAAATAGCATGCTCTCTGCAGGCAAAAGCTAGCAATGCAGGGACCACTGGAGGGGTGTGTTGAAATGAAGAGGGAAGGTTTCCTGACCCTGCTTGTAGGCTGGAGGGAAGCATGCAGTCAGCCTGACGGGGGTGGAGTTGGGCCTCTCGACCTAAGGCTATATCTACACTGCGGGCCTTTGCAGGCAGAGAGTATGCTAATGAAGCACTCGTTAGCAACTTCTTCGCACTCATTAGCATGCTCTCTGCAGGCAAAAGCTAGCAGTGTAGACATAGCCTCAGGGTTCTTGTGTGTTATTCTGGATAAGGGGTATTACGCTGCAGGCCTCCAGCAAGAGTATTTATGTTTTTGTCTCTCTTCTCTCTGGAGTGCATAACAGACAGCTACGGGTCTCCCGGTCTTAAAACCGACCCAAGTCACTTCAGAGCGTAAAGGATGAACCCGGGGAGAGCCAGCCAATGGCTTCGGGGTTGGAGGAAAGAGCTGCAAGGAACCGAGTTGTTCCAAGAAGAAATGTTTTGTGCAAACCAAGAGTCAGGAGCAGCAGAAAGTGGGGGAACTAGCAGAGCCCGGACTGTGGCCTTGCCCCCTACATCACCCTTTCCCCTCATCCTCACTCTGCCCATTCCCCCTCATGTGCCCCCCCTACTCCTGAGGCCTCAAACCCACACTGTGCCTTCCCCGAAAGCCCCCATCCCACACCGCCTGTTCCCCTCAACATCCTACCCCCACTAGTTCTCGCTCCTCTCCCTCCAGTTATGCACCAGTTATGTGGGACAGTTTTCTCCCAGCTCTGGGGCCCGTAGTCAGGGCTGTCCCTAGGCCCATGGGAAATATGTAGCTGCATAGGGCACCGGAAAATTTGGGCACCAAATTTTTGAGTTCCCCAATGCAGCAGCCATGTGTTCTTGTATGTCTGAGGATATGCCTCTGCCGGTTCGTCTCTGGGGACGCTGTGTCCTGTCTGCTGCAGGGCTTTTCCCTTCGCCCTCCCCCACGTGCTCCTCTCAGCTGGCAGTGTAATCCACACGCCTAGTGTGTGTGGTTCACTGTCCCTTCGTGTGGCAATTGGACCTCTTACAGCCAGAGATAAGAACAAGGGAGCTCTACATCCTAAGCTGGGAGCCAGCTGCCTTCATGGCTCCAGCTGTCGAGGCCTCTAGGGGTGTGTCTAAACTACATGGCTCCATCGATGGAGCCATGTAGATGAGGCTGATCGGCAGAGGGAAATGAAGCCGCGATTTAAATAATCGCGGCTTCATTTAAATTTAAATGGCTGCCGCGCTCTGCCGACCAGCTGATGATCAGCTGTTTGTCGGCAGATCGGGGCAGTGTGGACGCTCCCGTCGACATGAAAGCCCTTTGTCGACCTCCCCTGATGCCTCGTGGGATGAGGTTTACCGGGGAGGTCGACAAAGGGCTTTCACGTCGACGGGGAAGCGTCCAGACTGCCCCGATCTGCCGACAAACAGCTGATCATCAGCTGGTCGGCAGAGCGCGGCAGCCATTTAAATTTAAATGAAGCCACGATTATTTAAATCGCAGCTTCATTTCCCTCTGCCGATCAGCCTCATCTACATGGCTCCGTCGACGGAGCCATGTAGTTTAGACACACTCCTAGAGGGCCTAGGTTCAAATCTGCTACGGGGTTCAAATCAGCAGCAGCAGCAAGCTAGCAAGCAGAGAGGATCTGCAACTCTGCTCTAGTTCCTGAGCCCTGCTTGGGGTAGGGAGGTAGTAGGAACGACCAGACCTCCAGCAGAAGCTGCATGAGGGGAAAAGGCCCAGGCAATCCTGCAGAAGGGCCCTCAATTATTCAGGGCCCCACGATTTGCAAAGATGGCTCTGCCTGTAGCCATCATCTGCGGGCAGCTGCTGTCACATGAATGACATGCTTCTTGCGATGAAGAGGCATGGACATTCTATCGACAGCTGGCCCTGCTCGAAGGAAGGAAACCCAAGGGTGACCCACCTCTCGGCAGACATCCTCCACCGTCATACCCAGCAGAGTGCAGGCGCTGAGCTTGCCGAATTTCTTTGTCCGTTTCAGTCTGTGGCTGCCACGTTGCAGCTCCATCTGTCTTTTCAGGGATGGGTCCAAATTGACCGTGAAGGGGAGGTAGAAGAGGGCCTCCTCCACCCGAAACCTGCCGCACAGGAAAGTGTGGAACAGCTCGGGATCCTGGTCCAGTTCCAGCAGCTTTTCCATCTGGCCTTTCAGCATGTCCAGCTCTTCCATGTACTTCTCGTAGACCTCCCACAGAGACATGTCGGGGCGGAGCGGGCTTCCATGGCAGCTGCCCATTCGACTCCTCTGCTCCTCATCCTCGATGCACTGCAAGAGCCAGCTCAGACGGCACGGCCACTGGTTGGCAAGGAGCACCCATTCCACCACCTTCTTCGGACACACTTCATCCTTGGGGATGTTACTCGCCAGCAGCCTGATGGTGATAGTGACGGTGTTCACGATGCGCCGCATCTGCACCACGTTGTCTGTCATGAATTCCTTCAAGGCGTCATCCAGGAGGTAGTCGAAAGCATCTTGAATGAGGTCTTTGGCTCGGATACCTTTCCCGCAGCTGCCGGTTCCCAGCGCTGGGGTTCCAACCATGAGAGGTATCTGGCTGTCCTCTGCAACTGGATTCTGGGCATCGTGGTTGGCCGAATGGTAGCGAGAGATGTTGAGGAAGTCAGAGCTGGCTTCCATCTTGCCATCCTGCCGGAAGCCGACCTCTGCCTCTAGCTGCTCCTTGCGCGCGATGATATTCCTGATCAGCCTCCGCTTGGTGTCGCAGTCCATCCGAGGGACAGAGAAGGGCAGGGTGACGATGCGGTTTAAGAACTCGTAGCCGTTGTTGGCCATACCTCTCATATACTTGGAGCTTTCCACGCAGTCGACAATGATGCTGGAGTCAACAGCCAGGATGGAGATGAAAGGGGCGTCATCGTCTGAGAGGAGGATGTTCATGGCATCAAGGACGCCCACCACCTTGTCAGGGCTGCATGTATCCAAGTGGGTGATCTCCAGCACCACCCGCAGCTTCCGCCGCTGGAAGATCTCCATGTACTGCAGGAACCCAGGGTATGTCTACACTAGAAAGGTAGTTCGAACTAACGGACGTTAGTTCGAACTAACTTTTCTAGGCGCTACACTAGCGGTCCGTTAGTTCGAACTTAATTCGAACTAACGGAGCGCTTAGTTCGAACTAGGTAAACCTCATTTTACGAGGACTAACGCCTAGTTCCAACTAGCTAGTTCGAACTAAGGGCTGTGTAGCCCTTTAGTTCGAACTAGTGGGAGGCTAAGGCTTCCCAGGTTTCCCTGGTGGCCACTCTGGCCAACACCAGGGAAACTCTATTGCCCCCCTCCCGGCCCCGGAGCCCTTAAAGGGCCACGGGCTGGCTACTCACTTTGTGCCAGTTGCAAGGCTGCAAGCACCCGTGCCTGCACCGCCTGCACCTGCCACAGGATGAGCCAGCCATCCGAGGGTTCCCAGCCCTCCACTGCTCCCCACGACCAGCCTGGCGGCTCCCGGGAGCCTGCCCGGGGGCGCAAAAGGCGGGCGCCCGCCTGGTCAAGTGCGGAGATCGTGGACCTCATCGTGGTTTGGGGGGAAGCCTCCAATGTCCACGATCTCCGCACTAGCCACCGGAACGCGGCCGTCTATGGACGCATGGCTGCCAGTCTGGCCGCCAGGGGCCACCAGCGCAGCCGGGAGCAGGTGCGCTGCAAAATTAAGGACTTGCGGCAGTCCTACTCCCGGGCCTGCCTGCCAGGGGCTGACCCGGAGGCCTGCCCCCACTTCCATGCCCTGGACCGCATCCTGGGGCCTCATGCCATCCCTGCCCCCCGGGACGTGATTGACCCCGGGGCAGAGGGACCGCTCCTGGACACCGAGGAGGAGGAAGAGGGCTCTGAGAGCCAGGAGCCTGCCGCCAGCCTTCCCAGGACCCGGGACCCCCGAGGCACCCCACAGAGCCGCTCGCCTGCATCATCAGAGGCCGGGGAGGCGTCCACCTGTGAGTAACCTCGTGTTCCCCTTATGTGTACGGGGGGCTGGGGCGAGAGGGAGCCCCGGGACCGTGCGCCTGGGCCTTGCCCACCACGGAGCAGCAGCTGGGGATCCTGCAGGGGCCCTGGCCTTGCAGAGGGGAGCTGGGTTTCACACACCTGGGCCCCTGGGGTCATTGACCGCTGGTCTTCTTGCACCACAGCTGCAGCACCGGGGCCTGCAGGGCGCACCACACCGCCTGCAGCAGCCGCCCGCGCCCGGGCAAGCAGGTCAGCCAGGAACCAGGAGGACTACCAGAGGCGGCATCTCCGGTTCCTGGACCGACAGCTCCGTCTCCAGGACCACTGGGTCCAGGAGGACCTCAGGCTGCGCCAGAGGAGTCTGGAGGCCCTGGAGGAGCAGGGCCGTGCCCTGCGAGGCCACCTCCAGAGCCTGCTGGACCGCTTCCCGTTTCCTCCTCCCCCTGCTCCCCCTCTTGCTCCCCCTCTTGCTCCCCCTGCTCCCCCTCTTTCTCCCCCTCTTGCTCCCCCTGCTCCCCCTGCTCCTCCTGCTTCCGCTCCTGCTTCCTCCACACCCCCTGTCCTCTCTGCCCCCCCCTCCACAACCATTCCCCACCGACGCCCCCGGACCCGCAGTGTGGCGAGACGGGAGAGGCAGCCGGACTCCCACCCCTGAGCTTTCCTTTCCCTTCCTCCCTTCCCTCCCCTCCCCTTCCAGCTCCCTCGTCCCAGGTTTCCCCCTCCCTTCTCCCACCTTCATTCCTCCCTCCCCCACCCCAGTTCTGTGAAATAAACAGACGTTTTTGTTGGAAAAACAGGTGTCTTTATTTGACAGTAGGTAGGGAGGGGAAAGGGGAAGGGGGGGGTAGGGTGGAAGAAGGCCCCGGTGGGGCATGCAGGGAGAGGTCAGTCCTCCTCCTCCTCCACCTGGAAGCTCTCCCGCAGGGCTTCCCGGATCCGGATGGCCCCCCGCTGGGCTTCCCGGACGGCGGCGGTGCGGGGCTGACCGTAGTGTCCAGCCATGCGGTCAGCCTCAGCCATCCAGGCTGGCAGGAAAGCCTCCCCCTTCCGCTCACACAAATTGTGGAGCACACAACATGCCGCCACCACGGGAGGGATGTTGTGCTCGGCCAGGTCCAGACGGGTGAGGAGGCATCGAAAGCGGGCTTTCAGTCGCCCGAAGGCCCCCTCCACCACGATGCGGGCCCTGCTCAGCCTGTTATTGAAGGCCTGGCGGGAGGGATTGAGGTGCCCCGTGTAGGGCTTCATGAGCCACGGCTGCAGTGGGTAGGCGGCATCCCCCACCAGGCAGACGGGCATGTCCACGTCCCCGACCCTGATGTGGCGGTCGGGGAAGAAGGTCCCGTCCTGCAGCCGCTGGCACACGGAGGAGTTGCGGTACACCCGTGCGTCGTGTGCTTTGCCGGACCAGCCCACATTTATGTCCGTGAACTGTCCCCGGTGGTCACACACGGCCTGCAGGATGACGGAGAAGTACCCCTTGCGGTTCACGTACCGGGACGCCTGGTGTTCCGGGGCACGGATGGGGATGTGCGTCCCGTCGATGGCCCCCCCGCAGTTGGGGAAGCCGAGGGCGCCGAATCCCCGGATGACGGCATCCGGGTCGGCGAGGCGGACCACCCTGCGGAGCAGCACCCGGTTGATGGCCTTGACCACCTGCGGAGAGAGACACAGCAAAGCGTCAATCAGTGGGGCGCCCGGGTGGCTGGGAGCGTGCGTGCCCTGGCAGTGCCCCGGGCCCCACTCCCGGAAGCAACCCCCCTGGCGGCGTGTAGTACGGCCGGGACAGCCCGACCCCTCCGGTGCGGGGCGCTTTCACCTCCTCCCGCCCCCCCCTTTGTCCCTGGGGCGGCCCATCCCCTCCTCGCAGCCCCCCTCCCCCCCGGCTCGGTGGCCGACGAGCGCCGTACCTGCATGAGCACTGCTCCGACAGTGGATCTCCCCACGCCGAACTGGTTCCCGACAGATCGGTAGCTGTCTGGCGTGGAGAGCTTCCAGAGGGCGATGGCCACCCGCTTCTGGAGGGGGATGGCGGGCCTCATGCGAGTGTCCCTTCTTTGCAGGGCAGGGGCGAGCCACTCGCAGAGCTCCAGGAAGGTGTCCCTCCTCATCCTAAAGTTCTGGGTCCACTGTCGGTCGTCCCAGCGCTCCAGGACGATGCGGTCCCACCAGTCGCTGCTGGTGTCCAGACGCCAGATGCGGCGGGGCACGCCGGTGCCGGGGCGCCGCCGCGGCTCCTCCACGGCCCCCAGGGCGGCCAGGCGGAGAGGCAGGGGGCTGACGTTCCCCAGGTGGTGCCAGGCAGCCTCGAGCCATTGCTGGCAGGCTTGCAGCAGCAAGTCCAGAAAGTGCACCAGAAGGTGCAGGGCGAGCCGTGGCTCCATGTTGCCACCTGCGGCGGTCCCCCCCGAAGGGAAGCACCGACACAGACGGGCACAGAGACCGACGCTTTGCTGTCCCTCGGCGAGGTTGGCAAGCAAGCAGGAAAAGCTGAGAACCGGCTGTCCAGGGGGGTCCCTTTAAGCACGAGCCTCAGATAGCCTCAGACAGCAGCCACACAAAGCAACTGCTGACCTGATGCCCTGCCAGAACCGGTTTCAGCTGCCCTTAAATGCCCCCCTGCGTCCAATCAGTGTGGACGCGCTAGTTCGAACTAGCAAAACGCTAGTTCGAACTAGTTTTTAGTTCTAGATGCGCTAGTTCGAACTAGCTTAGTTCGAATTAACTAATTCGAACTAAGTTAGTTCGAACTAGCGCTGTAGTGTAGACGTACCCCCAGTGATTGTCCTGACTTCGCTTTTCACGCAGCTCATGAAGCCCAGCTGTGCGCTGAGAGCCGTCTGGTTCATCTGTCTCTCCAGCTGGCTCTTCTGGGTGACGATAATGTTTCGTACCACTGTGATAGTGAGCCGTATGGCAGCTGCTGCAGAGACGCTGACAGCCGTCACCCCAATGCCTTCCACGACAGCTATGGCGTCTCCCGAGGCATCCCCGATGGGGATCCCAAACACTAGGAGGAGACCACCCACCCCAATAGCTACCATGATCAAAAGGATCACAGCCACCCACAGCGGGAGGAAGAGGAACTTCTTGCTAACCCATTCCTGATCCCCTGGTCTTTCGATGATGCTACATTTCCTGTCTATGGTCCTGTAAATGCTCATGGGTAGGAGACCAAAGTGGCTTTCGATGCCGTCGCACAGTGTGGTAATGAGGCCTGCCCAGAGCTGGTCGCAGCCCGCGTACTCCCAGGCGCTGAAATGGATGAAGACGTGTTTCACGTTCCTTCTCCACTTCTGCTGCTCCGTCAGGACCGGGCGGTAGAAGATCATGAGTAACAGGAGCTTGAGTAGATCCCGGCCAGTGTTGTCACGCTGCATCTTCTGCGTCCGCTAAAATTCCTCCTGGTCTTTCTTCTTCGATTCGTTTTCCATGTTCTCTGAGATAAAAGAGGAAGATATGTTAGGTACCTGGCAGTGCCTTAAATCTCTCCTCCTGAAGGGTCTTCCAGCTTCACAATCCCTCCCTTCTGGGAAGCAATCAAGAATGGGTAGCTCTTGGCAAAGCCATCCTTAGGATTGATGGGATCCTACACCGTTCTATTAAACTGGTGCCCATCTGCCCAACAGCAGCCCAGATGGATGTTGAATTTTTAGCGATGTGATTTTATAACCCTCATCCACACACTAATAAACAAACACATTTTAAACTAAGGTCCTGTCGACTCTCACAGTAAATTCAGCAAACATTTAGCAGAGGTTGGCAAATGCCTGTTAAATGGCTTCATTACTATGTCGTCGATGTTCTGCCAGTAGCTCGAGCAGACTTTGTCACTTGTAAATTAACTAGATCTTCTAGAACTTCTGCTGCTGGAGGAAGCAGAGCCACAGACCATGGATAGGAAGAGGCAGGTGGGTGGAGTGGACATGAAAACCCAGTGCTGCTCCAAATTTTCAGGTCTCCTATGCGATTGCATAATCGTCAAATGAGTACGGGTGGCTCTGGCTCTTTGGAGATGGTTGTCATCCACTAATCCCCATCCCCACAAGGTTCCTTCCCCGTCTTACGTTCCCCGGGGCAGTACTCACCCTTGATTTTGTGTAAGAGCAGGTTTTTGCAATGTCCCCATGGTGCATAAAACCCAGCAGTCACTGGCGTGGGCACAGTGTACAGGGCCTTTGCTAAAGCGAGGCAGTAGATATCCTCCTTGGTCTGGAACCCTGCAACGGGGATGAGGTAAAACACGAAGATTAGCCTCACCGAGCGCATCCACAGTGGATGCTCAACAGTGTCTCCTCTAATATTTTTCGGTTCAAGGTACTAGGTACAAGGGGAGGGAGCAAACAAATGTCCGAAACCAGACAAGTTTATTTTAGGCTATAAATATTGGGGTGCCTGGCCTTACCCCCTTTGCATGGCCGAAGGGACAACAGAGACTTACTGACTGAATTGCTCCTCATCCTGGAGCACTTGAGTTGGTGCACGCGTAACCGCAAATCCAGGGCACTAGATCTGTGACTACACAGCTATAAACCTGGCCAAGTGCCTCTGTCACCAGACGGTGCCTGTGGTCGGTCTTTGTGCATAACAGCGAGATCTGCAGCAGGAGCAGGCTGCGTTACCTGCACTGACAACTGATAACACCAGAGCTCCAAGAACAGAAGCACTGAGCCATGCTGCTGAGGCAACCACATCACAGCTCTTAACACTAGGAGCCCGTAAGTACTCCTGTAGACCCTGCTTTCGCTGGCATTAAGCCAAACAGCGTCCACAGAGCCCCCTGGCACTCCTGCGCCCTGCTGTGCAATGCAGAGGGAGAGATGGAGAAGAGAAAGGCCCACGTGTTCCTTTGCCCTGGCCCAGGCTAGCCTATGCCACTTCCCATGGTTCTGTGGGCCAGACTTGCAGGGCGGGGAAAAGAGATGTAGAGGTCATGGTGGGTAATCAGCAGAACATGAGCTCCCATTGTGGCGTTGGGGCTTAAAAAGCTATTGTAATTCTGGGATGTATAAACAGGAAACGCTTGAGCAGGAGTAAAGAGGTTGTCTTGCTTCTGTGATGGATGGGAGGCCCACTGTTCTTTTCTGAACATCCCAGTATTCAGTGACTAAAGGGTTAAACCTAGCTAGCTAGAAAGTGTTGGCAGGGAGCCAGGAGCACCAGTGAGAAGAAAGAGTTCAGATCTGCATTAAAAGGGAATCTGTCTGCTGTTTTTCTTTGTGAGTTTAATCCTGGAGCTGTGGAAGGGGATGAGGGGGGGGATGAATTGAACTGGGCAGGGACATCATGCCTAAAAAAAAGAATACCTGGGCCTAGAATTGGACTGGACCTTGGAAGTGTGGATACTTGAGTAGATAGAGAATGTTTATTTAGATGCGATCAGGTTATTTTTTTGTTTTGTTGTTTGGTTAAACTCCTCTGTGCTAAATCCATATCCCCTCCTCTCCCCACTATAACTTTAAACTGAATCCCAGGGATGCAATTGTCTGTGTTTTAATCTGTTCTTTTCTCAGTTGCGCTATAACTCCTAGCAGCCAAGTCAGCTTTACAAATGAATACCTTTTTGTTTTCTTAATATAATCACCTATTTTAAGGCTATGATCTGATTTTGTATCCTGGAAAGTAATAGGAGGTCTGTGTATACCTGCCTAAGACTAAGAGGACAGCTATCAGAAATTACAGTTTGTTTTCATTTTTCTTTTTTTCTTTCCAAGTGCTAAATAAAAGGGAATAATGACATCTCTGGATCTGCTGGCAATGCTCCTCCTAATGCAACCTAATATGCCATTAGCCTTCTTGGCTACAAGGGCACACTGTTGACTCATATCCAGCTTCTCATCCACTGTAACCCCCAGGTCCTTTTCTGCAGAACTACTACTTAGCTGGTTGGTCCCAGGCCTGTAACAATGCTTGGGATTCTTCTGTCCCAAGTGCAGGACTCCGCACTTGTCCTTGTTGAACCTCATCAGATTTCTTTTGGCTCTTGTGTAAAAGAGTTTGGGGTACCCTTCTGGAATACGTTCCCAAGTGACTTCTTCCTGCGTTCAAGAAGAAAAAGTTTTTTTCCACTTGGGTAGAGGCAGCAACCCTCCTAAGCTCAGGGAATCTGTGACCTTGGGGAGTTTTGAAGCAGAAGCCCATAGAGACACGGTATTTTAAGGTCTCTTTTGGGCCCCCACCTTCTGCACTCCAAGTGCCAGAGTGGGGAACCGACTTAGCCTCTTTATTCGGCACTTGAACTTCTGCTGCTGGAGTTCTGTGCCCAGCTCTGGTGACCAGAATTCCAGATGGATGTTGATAAATTGGAGAGGGGTCATGTCAAGGCTGTTTCCCACTCTGGCACTCCAAGTGCAGAAGGTGGGGGCCCACAAGAGACTTTAAAATACCCTGCCACTGGAGGCTTGCGTTGGTGTTGCTGCCATCATCCAAATGCACAAACCCCTTTGAGAACCAGACAGGCGCATTTCAGAATTCCCTCCTGTGGGGTACCTTCCTTGTCCTTGACACTCCCTCCAGAGAGAGCTTGAAAACCTGTAATTTCTCCTAGAAGTATGGCTTGCTGTCTTAGGCACGTGCATACAGAACCTTCCGCCCTCTAGGATGCAGGAATCAGATCATGGTTTTAAAAATGTGACGTCTAGTAACAAAACAAATACACTTGGTGAAACATTACTTAGAATCATAGAACCATAGAGCTGGAAGAGACCTCAGGAGTCATCAAGTCCAGCCCCTGCCCAAGGCAGGACCTATCCCAACTAAATCAACCCATCCAGGGCTTTGTCAAGCCAAGACTTAAAAACCTCTAGGGATGCAGATTCCACCACCTCCCTAGGGAACCCATCTCAGTGTTTCCCTACCCTCCTAGTGAAATAGTTTTTCCTAATATCCAACCTAGACCTTCCCCATTGTAACTTGAGACCATTGCTCCTTGTTCTGCCATCCGTCACTACTGTGAACAGCCTCTCTCCATCCTCTTTGGAACCTCCCTTCAGGAAGTTGAAGGCTGCTATCAAATCCCCCTCGCTCTTCTCTTCTGCAGACTAAACAAACCCAAATCCCTCAGTCTCTCCTCATAGGTCATGCGCTCCAGCCCCCTAATCATTTTGGTCGCCCTCCGCTGGACCCTCTCCAATGCGTCCACATCCTTTCTATAGTGGGGGCCCCAGAACTGGACACAATACGCCAGATGTGGCCTCACCAGAGCCGAATGAAGGGGAATAATCACTTCTCTGGATCTGCTGGCAATGCTCCTCCTAATGCACCCTAATATGCCATTAGGTTTCTTGGCTACAAGGTCACACTGTTGACTCATATCCAGCTTCTCATCCACTGTAACCCCCAGGTCCTTTTCTGCAGAACTGCTACTTAGCCAGTCGGTTCCCCATCCTGAACTATGCTCGGGATTCTTCTATCCCAAGTGCAGGACTCTGCACTTGTCCTTGTTGAACCTCATCAGATTTCTTTTGGCCCAATCCTCTAATCTGTCTAGGTCACTCTGGACCCTATCCCTGCCCTCCAGCATATCTACTGCCCTCCAGCGTATCTACTTGGTTGCTAGGTGTTACAAAGAAACTGGAAAAAGAAAGATTAAAACACAGAAAATCGCTTCCCTGGGATTCAGTTTGAAGAGTTCCAGGGTAAAGGGGGATAGTTACATGTGCTTAGCAAAAAGAAGTCCAACAAACTAAAAAAATAAAGAAAATAACCTAGTAGCGTCTGACTAAAAATTCCCTGTTCTACTCACATCTCTCTTGTTCCAAGATTTAGTCTTTCCCTAGCCAAGAAAGTCGCTGGATTCTGCTTGCCCAGGTTCCTGGCTTAATTCACATCTTCCAGGCATGATCAACAGGCACATCACTGCTTCCAATTCAAAACCCCAAATTCTGTTTCCATTTTCTTTCCTGGCCTCCTGTCAACTCGCTTCCTGCTTCTCTAGCATTCCTGGAGACTTTCTAGGACCTTTTG
Organism: Pelodiscus sinensis; assembly: GCF_052426305.1. NCBI lineage: Eukaryota > Metazoa > Chordata > Testudines > Trionychidae > Pelodiscus > Pelodiscus sinensis. The sequence goes on along the minus strand of NC_143069.1, from coordinate 14,513,311 downwards.
TCTATGGTTTCAACCTTTCCAGGCAAGACAGTTAGGGTTAAGTCCCAAGACTTTCAGGCAACCGTCTGCTTTTGACACGACCTGCCTGTTTCTCTTCAGCTAACTCTTGCTTACTTTGGTTCAGGCCTCAGGCCTTACACCAGGCCCATGCTTCAGGCCCATCCTTTCTAGTACAGGATGTAGCCTGGTAACAAAGCCCTGACTGTGGTATCAGGAAACCTGGGTTCTATTCCCGCCTCTCCCACAGGTTGGAGAGGTTATTCCCTGTCTGTAAAATAAGACTAATGATACTAACCTTCACTTTTTAGACCTACACACAGCAACTAGGGATTTTTATTAACTACTCAAATATCGGTGAGCCTGGCTCGCTAGATGAACCATCCGGTTCCTCTTGGAATCATGTTAAATGCTTGATCCCCATGACCAAAGTCTCAGATACTGGGAGAAGTGACACGGGGGAATAAAAGCTGCTGTCTGAGGTAAACTACCTGGCAGGAATCCCCTGGAATGGGAGCCATCGCTACCAGGAGCCCAGGAATAACAAGACTCCAAAAGTCCAGCTGCCAGGCAGTTTGACCATCTCCTTCAGGCCAGTGGCCCAGAATTCCAGGACATCTTTGGGCCTGGGTTTAAAAAGAGGCAGTACCGTGTGCTCAGCCCCTTTTTATCCATCCCCTTTCCCTCCATTGGCACGCAACCCTCAAATGGCCAAAGGTTTCCCTTTCCCTCCCTCCTTGGTTAAACAAGCTGGTTAAACAGCTCGAGGTGATGGAGTGATAAGCACCCACTGACAGAGTCGCTCGGGTTGCAGGGCCAGCGTAAGTCCGCTTTTAAAACTGCCGGCCATAGCTGCAGCTACGGGAGGGGACTCTAGCAAGGGCCTGGAACAAGGAACAGGGCTCCACTCCTGCATGGGATTCGGGCTTCCCCCAGGCAGATGCTCTGTTGCTGCTTTCCTGTCTCTCCCTTCTCCAGGTGGAAGGGGACGGTTAGCCAGTGTTCCCTGCAAGCTGAGCTCTTGGGCGGCCAGCCAGGAGACATTCAAATGCTGCCCAGTTTGCTAGCCGGTAGCATGTGTTTCTAGTGGTGGTGCATGTGGTGTACTGGGTGTAGACATAGATCTTGTTGTTATAGTAACTGCGTTAGGTCACTGGGGGTCAGCCCAGCTGGTTTGGGTTTTTTCTAGCTAGCTCCGTGCTATGCAATAAAATGGACACTTGCAACTACTCAAGCTCTCTGTATTTCCACTGATTTCTTCCCATACTGTGAAACTCCACGTGACGTAACAGTGCACATCCGTGCATGCCTTGGTGCACATAACAAAATGTATTCCGCACAGGAGTGGGGGAAAAAGTAGAGGCATTATTGCTGCTAGCTCCTTACTGAAACTCAGTGAAAGGCAGGGGAAATGAGAGATCAAAATCCTGAGACTGACAGTCCCCAGGAACAACGGGGAGAGGCTAAAGTCCCAGTTCAGCCTGACTGGCAGAGCAGGGAGCCAGGAGGGAGCCAGGGTCGGCAGAGTGGGACTGAGCTAAGGAGAGAGCAGGGGCCCGCACTGAGCTGGGGAGCAGGGCTGGCCTTGGGGAGGGAGAAGGGGAGGCCGGGGTCAGGATCGGGGGCAGTGCGACTGGCCTCAGGGAGGAAGGGGGTCAGAGGCAGCATGACTGGCCTCGGGGAGGGAGAAGGGGAGGCCGGGGTCAGGATCGGGGGCAGTGCGACTGGCCTCAGGGAGGAAGGGGGGGTCAGGGGCAGCATGACTGGCCTCGGGGAGGGAGAAGGGGGGGCCAGGGTCAGGATCTGGCCCCTCCCCCCCAGAGCTGCTTCCCATCCCCTCTTCCTTCCAGCCAGTTCCTGCCCCCCCCCCCCCAGCCAGTCCCTCTTCCTCCCTCCCCCCTGCCCAGGATCAAGTGTGTCCGTTTTTTTGGGGGAGGGTCTACCTGGCAACCCTACGAGTCAGACCCAGCGCAGGCACCAAGTGATGGGGACTGCCAGAACTTTGGGAACCTGAGTCTGCGGGGTGGGGGTTTGTGGCAGGTCAGGAGATGAAAGGGGAAGGCACTAAGGGACAGGGTGTAGGAGAGAGACAAATGCCAGGGGGCCAAGTGGAGACAATGAGGAAAAGGACAGGAGGGGAGGTGTCAGTGGGGGGGGGGGGGGACAGGATGATGCTAGGAGAGGAGAGGGGAAGGGCTTTGGGGGCTAGAGGGGAGAAGGGGAGGTGCTGGGAGAAGGCTTGAAAGAAGGGCTGGGCATGAGGAAGGCGGAGATGGAGCAAGGCACGTGTAAAGGCACAGGGGCATGAAGGGAACGGGGGCAGAGGGTGGTGAGGGAGTGGGCAAAGTGGGTAGGGGCAGTGAGGGAAGGGGGAGGCACCAAGAGGGTGCAAGGGTAAGGGAAGGTGCAGGTGCCAGGGAGTCCGGGGGTGAAGCAGAAGGGCAGACACCTGCAGGGGAGGGACCAGCACCAGAGGAGAGACGCAGGGCAGGTGTGTAGAGGGAGGTGTTAGGAAAGGGGATGAGGAGGGGTAGCTCACATGGTCAGAGTGGGGCTACTGGAGGAGTGGGCACAGGGGGGGAGAGAAAGGCTGCTGGAGGGGGCAGGTCTCGGGAAGGCCGAGGGCAGTGAGAAGGGCAGGAGTCAGGGCAGCAGAGGTGGGTGAGGGATTGGGGGGCAGCGGGCACCAGGGGAGCTGATGGAGGAAGGGAAGGAGACAGGGCAGCAGAGGGGACAGGTAAGTGGTTCATAAGATATTTATGAATAACTTGGGTGCCACCATGGCACATCCAAACAAGCCACACTCAGTACTGGTGCACAACACAAAATGTATTGTGCTCATGGGAGGAAACTCTTAGAGGGAACACTTCCCCCAGCCTCCCCACCCCCCGAGTTAATGTCTCACACATGGGTTAATGCAATTGCAGGATCATTGCATGAGGGGGGTTTGGTGAGGGCCAAACTAATCCCTATTGGTAAGTGGATGGTGGGAAAAGTCCTTGGGGGGGGGGGGAGGTCACATGACACCTTTTATTTCTGGTCATGTGTCCATATTGCCCTGAAAGTGTTACCTCCAGAGGCTTGGTAATGGGGGTCAGGGGGCGTGGCTAATGGGGGTCAGGGGCGTGGCTAACGGGGGTCAGGGGCGTGGCTAACGGGGTCAAGGGGGTCAAAGAGTACATTTAAAAACATTCTTTGGGTGCACACCCTAATGAAATGTGCTGCGCACGCCTATGGGCAGAGAGCAGATCCAGTCCTGGGAGCAGGGCTGCAGCCACAGAGTTATAGACGCCGCCCAGAGAGCAGATCCGCATGCTGGGAGCAGGCCTGCAGCTGTAACCCACACACCTGATGTGGGTCACTATCCTATGGAGTGGCACTGAGACCACTTCCAGCAAGCAATTATTACAAGGGAGCTCTTCAGCCTATGCTGAGAGGCAACTGACTTATAACTCAAGCTATAGCAGCTCCTGCCCTAAGCTCCAAAAGTCCCAGGTTCTAATCCACCTGGTGGCAGTTGGACAGCCATGGAAGCAGAGGGGCCAGGGAACCCTCTGTACAGGACTTCCCCCCCCCCCACACACACACCCTTGCTTCCTGGAATCAGCCACCTAGGTGAATAAAGCTGGAAACCCCCATGCCTATAGCTGTGCACCTTTGCTTTCAATAGCTACAGCCATTCTAAAGTGCCCAGATCTCACAACAGAAAGGAGACGTCCCAATGAGCAGCTAAGCTGTGCTGCCTGCCTCGGACAAGTAGCTCCAAGAAGAGTAAGTGCTGTAACTCTGGAGCCTAATGATGGTGGTGTCCTCCAGCCATTTTCAGCTTAGTACAGCTGCCTCCCTGTGAACCAGGTGCCAGCTGGCCATGGGGTCCCATAGACCTGGCTTGTGCAGCCTAACCTGATAACCAAGCAGCCCATCCATTACTAGCCAGCAGATTACCTTGGGCATGGGAGACCATCGCACTTGTAATGCCTGGGGCCTTCACGCACTGACAGGGCTTGACTCAATCGGCCAGCTAGGGAGAAAGAAATAAACAGAAGGCAGAGGAGTCACCAAGAGATCAGAAGACCAACATGATGCCTTACAGGCCATTCAGCTGTGAAGAGTCACCAAGACAGGGCAGGTGATGCTAACCTGAGTTAGTCCATTAGCTGCGGCTAGGCTGGGCCACGAGAGGAGAGACAGGCAGTAAATCTGCAGCTGTCAGACCACAAGGAGGACACGGAGGTTTCGAAACCAGCTCAGAGAACAGGGCTGGGTAAGATGCAACCCACCTAACACTGTGATCTGGCCACTTTGTGTTTAGATCCTGCTGCCCATGCCGCCGAATTCTAAGTGGGGACTCAGGCAGCAGGATCCGATTTTAAATGATTCACGGCTCATGGCTACGGCAGGGGCAGGAGCCACGAGCCCTTTAAAAAGCTGTAGCCACGCTGGACAGCTGCCAGTAGTGGCAAAGCTGTGAGCTCTTTTCTGTGCTTTTAATTGAAAGCCTCAGCCACGGAGAACTCTGAGGGTGGGCTAGTCCACAACACCGCCCCTTCTGCCTCAGGCTCCGCCCCTTCTGTGGGTGGAGCCGGCCTATGACCCCATACCAAAATCCATTAAGTGGCCCCCTTCTGAAAATTATCGCCCAGCCCTGTCACAGAATCATAGAAAAGTCTGAGTGGAAGGGACCATGATAGGTCCAGTGTTTCGCAAACTTTTTTTATAATGTACCCCCTTTAAAAAAAAATGTGTAAGTACCCCCAGTACCTACAGTTTTCAGACACACACAATTTTTTTCTACCGTTGCAACACATTTGTTTAAACAACTGCATCGTAGCCGGGCGGGCGATGGCATTTTTGGGTGTAAAAGGTACAAAAAGAATAAAGCGCTGTCAAACTGAAAACTAAAATTCAGTTTTCTCCAAATTTCAGTTGTGTTGACGTGTCCCCCAGACATCTCTTGAGTACCTTTAAGGGGACTCGTACCACTGGTCGAGAAGCACTGATCTAGTCCACCCCTGCACCGAGACAGGACCAAGCATGTTTGTCTCACCTCTTGGCTCCTAGGACACGGCTTGAACTAACGCACTTGGAAAGACATTATCGTATATACGCCCAAAGTGCTTCGTCTCAGTGTATTACCATAAAATCTAACTGACCAAACTCCGACCTTTCATTTCCCTGTCACTTGGCCAGCCACAGCCTCACAAGCCTTCGGCATCGATCTCAAAGCCTTCGTCACGCTTTTACACACCTGTGCTGACACGCTTGTGAGCCAGGCACACTTGTGCGACACGTCCCAAAGCACTTGCTCCAGGGCATTACATCGCACTTGCCTGCCTTTGATGGACAGGGAAAGGGAGACCTGAAAGGCCTCTCCAAGGTCACCAGCGCGAGAGTGAGCACAGAATTGAGGAGCAAGGGTCTAACACACAACTCTGTGCCTTAGTCACTAGGTGGCATTAGATTAGAACCCGGGAGTTCTTACACCCAACCCCCTGCCCCCTCCACTAGGCCATGCTGCTGGCCTCCCGCCTCTCCCCCAGGGCTTGGAGACAGACGAGAGGCTGGAGCCAGCCTGCGCAGAAGGGGCTATAACGCTTACAGCTCGTTCATGACACTGCCCCTGCGCAGCCCCTCTCAGATCCACACTCGGAACCCACAAGAAACACCCCAAGAGCAGAGATGAAACCGCCACTCACCTGCAGCCCAGCTTCCAGGAAGGGCAAAGCAAAAGCGGCGCTCGCGGATTCCAGCCCAGCCTGGCTCCTGCTTCCTGAACTTTGGCCCCTTTCCTCCAAGATAGCAGGAGGCTGCTCTGGGCCTTTTGTGCCCACGACGGGGCAGAAAAGCAAACTCAGCTGTTGGTTCCATCTTGCGGGCAGAGCCCCGGCAGACAGTGGCAGGCGGGGGTATCGACTGACCCTCCAACCCAGGATATTCCCCCCACACCTGGATTCGCATCCTAGTCATCCCCATCTCCCTGCACGATCCTTGTTTCTCAACCCTGCGAGCTGTTCTCATCGCTCAGCCATCACCACCACTGCCCTGCCTCTGTCCTGCTCCTCATCCCCGCCCCCACTCCTATCCCCTGCTCTCCTCCATCTCCTCCCCCTTCCCTTCTCCTGCCCCTCCCCATTTCCACCTGCCCTGCCCATCCCCGTCCTCTCCCTCCCCCGTCTGTCCCCCTCTTATGTGAGGGCTTTGCTGGAAACGCCCCCCCCCCCCAAGCCAGGGAGATCTCCCCTCCGGGAACAATTCAGCCCCCCATCTCGCTCCCTCCACTCCACAGTATTTCCTCCATTCCCCACAGTTGAAAATTGAGCTCCCCCATCCCCTCAGGTGACAGTCGGGCTCCCCCATACGCAGCTGCCTAGGTAGGCACCTCCGCAGCCAGAGCCTGCCCCTGGCGCCCACGTCCCCTCCCCGACTGCCTGTCCCAGGCGACCACCTGAACCTGCGTCCCCCATTCCCTCAGATCACAGCTCCCTCCCTGACCCTGCACCCCCCGACACCCCTCCCCCAGGCCAGACTCCTCTCTGGCACCCGCACCCCCTCCCCCAAACCCTCTGCTCCCCCTTCACCCAGGTCACAGCTCCCTCCCTGACCCTGCACCCCCCCGACACCCCTCCCCCAGGCCAGACTCCTCTCTGGCACCCGCACCCCCTCCCCCAAACCTTCTGCTCCCCCTTCACCCAGGTCACAGCTCCCTCCCTGACCCTGCACCCCTCTAGAGCCCCTCCCCCAGGCCAGAGTCCTCTCCTGCGCCCATACCCCCTCCTGGACCCTGCACCCCTATCCACCGCCCCAGATCATACCCCCCCCCTGCACCCAGGCTCCACCCCTAAGCTCCCTTCTGCACCCAACCACCCCGTCCCAGACCCCAAAGCCCTCGGTAGAAATGTGGCCCTTGATCAGTTGCCAAAATGGCCCCCCCATTACAAATTATTGACCAAGCCTGATCCAAATGTTTTTTGAAACATTGTTTAATGAGAATGTAAATACAATTCAATACAATTGGGAGGGTTGGGGGGAGGGGGACGCAGCTGCTGGCTCCTCAGCTCTTGCTGCTCTCACTGGGTGTCTTCCTGCTGCAAGGGAAGCAGAATCCGTCACATTCATCCCTGGGGACTCAGGGGAACTGGCCCCCCAGCATTTCCACCCTCCTCCCCCTGCTCTCTGGTCACCCCCCGTCAGGCCCGCAGGGTGAGCTCCTGACCCCCCCCCCCCCCAGAGCTCCTGACACCTCGGCCCCCTCCCGCCTCCTAGGACAGTTTCTGTGTTCAGAGCCTCCCCCACCCCCAGGGACGCTCGCAGGGGCAGGAGGGATTCTGCCAGCAGGGACGTGGGGTGGGGGCAGCCTGAGGAAAGGGGCGGGGGACTCCCTGAGGGGATGGGAAGGAGACCCTGGCCCTGCCCCACTCTCCTGATCTGCTCCGGCTGCTCACCATGTATTCCAGGAGCTGATGGGCCTGCCCATGCAGGGCGTGGGCCAGGACCAGCCCGGCCTGGCTGGGGCGCCGCAGGGGGGAGAGGGCAGCGAGCAGAGCCTTGTCCAAAAAGCAATTCTCCTGCTCTGCTGTGAAGAGCTGCCCAAAGACCTGGAATCAAGAGCACAGGAGGTTTCAGCTGACGGCCCAGAGCCCGGCCCCAACTCCTGGGGCTAAAACAGCTTCCTCCTCCCCCAAACTCCCTTCCAGACCCTGCACCCAGACGCTCTCCTCACCCGGCACCCCAACCCCTGCCCCAGGTCACAGCTTCCTCCTGCCCCCAAGACCCTCCTACCCCCACGAGGGCCCCAGCCAGCCCCACCCCCGAGCCCTGCCCTGCCCTGGCAGCGCGTCCTTACCTCTCCCACCCTCACGCTGTTGCTGTGAGCCAGGACCCATCTTTCTTTGTAGTAGTGTCTGCACCACAGGTCCTCTGCCTGGTGGATGTTGAGGCCTGCAAGAGACACAACAGGGTCATTCTGCTGGCAGGTCTGAGCCCTTCCCCTCCCACGGGTCCCTGCAGGCATCCCTGGGCAAATGGAGGGGCACAGGGGGCAGAAGGGGAACACAGAGGGACGCATCCCCCCTTGGGCCAGTCTGGGGGAAAAGGGCTGGGTCCCCTCCCCCCGCCGCCGGCACCCTCAGGGTGTCCCTGGGGCCCAGGTCCCGGCTGGGTTCCTTACCCCTGTGGTGCAGGAGGAGTTGATACAGGCTGTGCACCCCCTCCCGGGCCAGCCGGCTGACGTCTTCGGATGGGTCCGAAATAAAAAGGCCCAGCTGGGCCACGTGGTGACCCATCCTCGGCCAGTCGGCGGAGTTCTGAGGGGAGAGAAGAGGGGGGGTCCCTCAGCATCCTGGGGCTGCACGTCCCATGCAAACGGCCGCCGAGGCGGGTCTGAGCTCGGGGGACGGACAGAGACACCTCCCGGGGCGGGGCGGGGCCGGCCTTGCGAGGAGACAACCCAGAGCAATGGCCCCGACTGAAGGGTCACTCCGGGGGTGGAACAAGGGGATCCACTGACGGCCACTCCCCAGTCCCCAGGCCCAGTCCCTCAAGAGCCCCCCTGAAGGGCCCAGGGTCGCCCCTCCCCGGGGAAAGGAGAACGCGGCCCATTCCCGGCCCATTCCCGGCCCTGCCTCTGCCTCCCGGGGACGCTCCCAGCCCCGCGCCCTGCAGCCCCAGACCCCCCGGCTCCGAGGTCACTTACGTCAAACCCCGGAAGGGTGGTGGCGACTCCCAGCAGGGCCGTGGTGCTGCCAAGGGCCCTGGCTCGCTCCTGGGGCAGGCGGGACTCCAGCCACGGGCTCAGGTGCTGGGGGGGAAAGAGACAGGTCAGGACCCGTAGGGAGGTGCCGGTTCTGGGCAGAGCCTGGGGCTCCTCTCGGACTGTGCCCCCCCCAGCCACTGACACAGCTCCTCTCTCGGCCCCCCCCCCGAGGAAGCAGGGACAATGGCCCCGTCCCCCCACGGGGCTCACCTCCATTATGAGCTGGAGCCGGGCGATGTCTGGGGACTCGGCGAGGAGGCTCGCCAGTAGGGCCTGGAGGTCGTAGGGAAGGGCCCGGATGAACTGCTGCAAGACAAGGGGGAGCCCTGGGTCAGAGGGGGGTTGGGGAATCCAGGCCACCCGCTGGCTCCGGGGTGCAGCCTAGAGCAGGGTCTGAGCCGCCTCGCAGAGCAGGGAGGAGCCCAGGCTGGGCGTGGAAGGGACGGGCCCCCCGGGAGAGCAACGGGAACCCTGGAGGGAAGGATCCAAACCTGCAGCTTCTTCCCCCCCCCCACTCCTCTCTGGAGCTCCAGCCCAGCCCGGGAGCAGGGCCCAGAGGGACGTACCTGCGTGTGGATGGGCTCCTGCTGCCAGTCCCCAGACACTGTCTGTCCCACGGCCGCCGTCAGCAGGGGGCTCAGGAGCTGGGCCCGCAGGGGAGGCTGCAAGGTGCTGGCAGGAGAGAGGGGCAGAGGCTGTTAATTCAACAGCAGGAGACAGAGACTTTCCCACTCCCTGGCCAGGGGATCTGCTCTGGGGGGAGTCGGCGGGGGGGGGGGTCGGTACCTGAGGCTGCAGGCGGCGTTGAGGCAGTCGGCCAAGACCAGTGGGGGGGGCGAGTCCTCCATGATCTCCTGTGAGACCCAAGGGGAAAAAGGGGCGTGTGAGGCTGGGGCCCCCAAGAGACGCTCACGCGGCCAGCGCCCCCACCCAGCAAGATCCAACCCCACTGCCTCCCGCTGCCCTGTAGCCCCCCTGCCCGGCACAGGGCCCCTCCCAGCACCCCCCTCCCAAACCGGGACCAGCTCAATCCTTGTCCCCAGGCCGTCTCCTGCCCCTCCCTGCCCTGGTGACCAGCCTCTGAACCTCCTCATCCCTGCTCCCCAGGCGCATCCCCAGCAGCCCGCTCGGCTCCCTTCCAGCCCCCCATGGCCCGGGGAGACCCCTCCCTGTCCCGAATCCCCCTTCCTGTCCGGCACCCCACACCTGCCCCATTTCTGTGTCCCTCCCTCCTCCAGCATCCCCACCCACCCTCCCCATGTCCACCTCCAGCCCTCCTGGCTCCACCCATCCCGTTTCCAGCACCCCCACCCGCCGCCATGGCCCAGGCAGACCCCTGTCCACCCCACGTATCCCCTTCCATCCTCCTGGCTGCCGCGACTCGCTTACAACGATCCTGGCCATCATGGTGTCCTTGCAGCAGCGCGGCGCCAGGGTGTCCTCGCCCCTTTGGAGGGCGGCGAGGCAGGCGAGGGGGATGGCCAAGAGGAACCGCTGCAGGGCGGCTGGGCTCTGCACCCCAGAGAGAGTCTGTGAGCCTGGGGCCTGCCTGCCCCCCACGGACAGCTGCAGGGCTCAGGCCTCCCAGGAGTGGAGGTGGGAGCTGCCGGTTGTCCAAGCACCCACACTCCCCCCCCAACTGCTGCCCCAGGCTTGTGGGGGCCCAGCTGGTGCATGACAAGAGCCCCCAGCTTGGGGGGTCCAGGTCATGCAGGAGAAGGGGCCCCAGGGGGATCCCCAGGGACAAGCCCCTCCCGGAGGGGGGGGACGTGCTGGGAAGGGGCCGGACAATCTCGGGTCCCCCCCGTGTGGAGAAGGTTCCTACCGTGTCCCGGGTGTGGAGCTGCTCTTCGATGTCGTAGATGGCCCCTTCCTCCACCCGGGAGTCCACCCGCTCCTGGCAGCGCTCCGGTGAGGCGCAGGGGGGCTCTGTGTGGGAGAGAAGGGACCAGGGTGACTCCAGCGGCCAGCAGGGGTCACGTGCCCCCATGTCAGGGACCCAGGGCAGGTTGGGCCCCACACGCCCCTCGCAGGGACCCATCCCCCTTCCACCCTCACATCTGCCAACGCCCTCAGCAGAGCCCCCACCAGGAACAAGAGAGCCAAGCAGCCCCCGCCCCCATCCATTGCCCTGGCTGCGGGGCAGACACTGGGGCTGCTCCCCCCCGGGTACTGGGTGAGCCCCTGGGCCCAGCGTGTTCACGGCCCCTCACCTGGGTCTGAGCGGCTGCAGGAGGTGGCCCGGCTGCAGCTGGAGGCCCAGGCGCTGCTGCTGACGGACCTGGACCCACAGCTGCAGGGGCGGGTGGGGGGAGCGACGGGCTGGGGGCTCCCGGAGACTGGCAGGTCCCCGGGGGCCGGGCAGGGCGATGCCCCCTGGTGGTAATGGGGGCTGGGCTCCCGGGGCAGGTGTTTCTCTCCACAGAGGAGGCCCCGGAGCCACCCTACCCGGCTCCCCCGCTGGGCTGGGTCCCGCCTGCCCAGCCGCCTCTGGAGCCAGGTCTGGGGGGGCCTGGCCGGTGGGCGAGTCGCCCCGAGCTGGTGGGATTCAGTTTCCCCGCCCGCGGGGACGGAGGAGCTGCTCCCCACCGGCCCTGGGGCCATCTTCAGGGCTTTCTTGAACCACAGCTTGATGCGTTTGGCCATGCTGCAAATGAGGGGAGCAAAGGGGAGCTTGGGGCGCAGCCTGCAGAGCGAAATCCAGGGGTTCCAGCTCCCCAGAGCGACTGCCCCCAGCCCCCAAATGGCCCCTTGCTTATCGGCTCGGTCTTGCACAGGCACTGCAAGGACCTGAGGGTATGTCTACACTCGTGGAATGAGGAGTAACGGTAGTTTGAACTAGGAAGCCTAGTTCGAACTACCTAGTTCGAGCCCCGTGTCGCCGCGCTGCACGGGGTTCGAACCAGCGGGGTTTTAAAAATGGCGGCTCCCCGCTTATGCAAATGAAGCCCGGGAAATTCAAATCCCGGGCTTCATTTGCAAGTGCGGTATGCCTACATTACCCCGCTAGTTCGAACTAGTGGGGTAGTGTAGACGTACCCTGAGTCTCCTGCCCATCAACAGCCCCTGCTCAGCCAATCAGGGGAGAGTCTAAGGTGTGGGGGGTGGAGCGTTCTCCCCAAAGACACCGGCATAGACCTGTTCCAGCCCAGGTCCCCACAATGGGGGCTGCATCCCCCGCCCCATGGCTCCTGCAAACCACCCCCCGTCCTTCAGCTAGTCTGTTGGGTCACAAGCTGGGGGGGGGCAGCAGGGGAAGGTCACAGGAGAGGCAAGAACAGAGCAGAAATGTGGGGGGATGGAGGAAAAGGGAAACCAACCAGGAGAAAGCCCCAGTGGCGCTAAGGACGCAGCCCAGGTGAGGAATCACCTTCTGGCCCTTGACCGAGGGCTGGGCCTGCCTGGAACCCAGCCGGCCCCGGGCGGGATCCAACCCCTGGGGGCTCTTACCTTAGTCACAAAGGTGTCGGGATGTGGAACTCACAGAACGCGAACGAACCGTGAGGAGGAGACGCACCAGAGCTAAAGCAACCGGGGGTCTCCAAAGTCCCCTGGGCCCGCCCCCCGCTTTTATCAGCCTGAGATGTGGGTCCCTCTGTGAGGTCACCACCTCCCCACCTGCCCTTTGCCTTATATGCTGAGGGCTGCCCAAAGCCCCTGTGAGGTCACCGACCCCCCCACCCACCCTGCCAGGCAAATGTCCTGCCTCTGGCCACCCCCCTGGGAAGTTGGAGCCATTCCTAGGGGTCCCTCCCCTCCCTCACTGGGCACCCTGCAGCCAGCAGCTCCAGTAGCCCCATAGGCTGCTCCCTGCCCTACACTGCAGGCTTCTTGCACGAGAACTGTTTCACGCCGGAGTTCTTGCGCCAAAGGTCTCGTGCAAGAGTGCCTCCACCCTGCCATGGGCTTTTGCACAAGAGCGTCCATGGCAGTGTGAACGCTCTCTTGCACAAGAAAGCTCTGCTGGCCATTTTAGCCAGAAAAGTGTCTTGCTGAAGAAGCCCCTGGTGCCCGTCCACGTTGCCTTCTTGCACAACAGCTCTTGCACAAAGGGGGCTTAGTCATCGTGGGGAGAGGAATAACTCCTGTGCAAGAAGCCCTGTTCTCTGATGCTTTACTGCAAATTTACTTGTGCAAGAACACACGTACAGTGTAGACGCGCCACAAGCTGCTGCTCAGGAACACTTGTACTTGTGCAAAATGCCTGCCGTGCAGACGTGGCCTTGGTGTCACCCAGCACTGGACTTCCTGGCCCAGGAGCAAGAGTTAGAGCCTCCCACCCGCCCCGCTGCCTCTCATGGGTTCCTTTCCGGTCCCGGCCCTGGATTTTGCCCTAGTGCATCCCAGCAAGGCCTCTGGCCTGCACTAGACCCATCGACACGCGGAGAATCCACCACTGCCCTGGGGCGCTTCTGTCTATGGGGACTCGAACTCACAGCTGAGCATGGAGCCTGATTTCTCCCAGGACTTCACCCCCTGTCCTGCTCGTGGCTCCGTTGTCCCCCTTCCCCACAACTGCCCCCCCCCAACCTCTAAATGCTCCTCACGTCAGTTCCCGCTTCCCCGCACCCATGGCCAGGCCCTGCAGGGCTCTGGGGGCTGGTTTGCTGCCCTCAGCCCTGCTCCCCAGTTTGCAGCCTCTCCCATCATGTGTGGGGTCTCCTGGTACCGGAGGGAGGACGGGGGCAGACCAGGAGGGTTAATTTGATGTTGCAGCGGCAGGAGAAGGGGGGCGGGTGGCAGAGAAGAGCTGTCAGTACATTATCCCAATACACCATCCGAGGACAGGCGTCGCACTGGTTCCTGCAGCCGATGGAGAGTAACACACTCCTCCTGGGGGGAGGAGCAGCCAAGAGAGGGACCCACTCAGACCGGTCTGGCAGTGTGATGTAGTGGAACCAGCGCTGCCTAGGTGGGGTTCTACCTCCCCCCCGTCTGCTTCTGAGACCGAGTTTCCCCCTCTGCCCCATAGGCTAACAACAAGGCACTTTACAAACATTCTCGGTGTCATCAGCATTGTATGAAGGGGGAAACTGAGGCATGGAGCGGCATCTGATTTATACAGCCCAACCCATTCCCCACCCCCTCAGTCTGCAGGAAAAGAAGCCAAGTGCTCTTGCTACTTGGCCCCACTATCCCTCCATTGCCCTGCTTCTACCTGATGTCAAACACACTCAGCTTGCACTACTTCTTCTTTCCTGTGCTGAAGCCAAGCAGATCAGGATAGGGAGGAGACATGAGGGAACCCCAAGCACTTGCTCTCTCTCTCTCTCACAAACACACACAGGTATATATTACTTTAGAAAATGCCAGGCGTGAGCTAGAGGAGAATCCCCATTAACTGTTAGCACTATAGGGCATATGATACATACATTGATCATTTACAGTCCATCCAGCAGAGGGCAACAATACACCCCGCACACATGTAGCTCCCCCTCCTTTTCCAAATGCCCCAAGTCTTAAACTACTGCGGGGCTACATCTACACTGGCATAATCTTGCGGAAAAACTCTTTAGCGCAAGAGTTCTTGCGTTAAAGTAGTTGTACAAGAGAGTGTCTACACTGGCCTGTGCATTTGTGGAAGAGATGTGCTTTTGCCCAAAAGCATCCATGCCAGTGTAGACGCTCTCTTGCGCAAGAAAGCTCTGACGGCTCTTTTAACCATCGGGCTTTCTTGCGCAAGAAATTCATGTTGCCTGTCTACACTAGCCTCTTGCACAAGAACAGTTGTGCAAAAGGGCTTATTCCTGAGCGGGACCATCATAGTTCTTGCACAAGAAGCCCTGATTTCATACAGTAGAACATCAGGGTACTTGTGCAAGAACACCCGGCCAGTGTAGACAGGCAGCATGTTTTTGCACAACTGTTCTTGCTCAAGAGGCCAGTGTAAACAGGCAACATGCATTTCTTGTGCAAGAAAGCCCTATAGTTAAAATGGCCATCAGAGCTTGTGCACATATGCAAATGAAGCACGGGATATTTAAATACTGGCTTCATTTCCAATTCTGCATGTCTACATTTGCATTTCTCTCCTGAAAGAGGAAGCAAGTGTAGACACACCCCACGGTAACTGCTGCTCCTGGAAGGGCTGGCATGTCCCTGCCACCCCAGAGAAAGTCACTGCTGGGGGGGTCTCCAGACACTGTCCTTGCTGCAGACACCGCTCCGGCAGCCCCCACTGACCAGTAACGGGGAACGGTGGCCAGTAGCGGCTGTGGGCTCAGTGCGTGTAGAGGAGGGGCACCGAATGGCATCATGCTAGTGGCTGTCCGGAGCGGTGCAGGGCCCGGGCCGAAGGAAGCCGCCCTAACCTCACTGCTGAAGCACCAGAAGCCATCGCAGTTCAACAGCCCAGCTGGAGCCTGCTTTCTGAACCCCCGTCCCAGCCCTGAGACCAGCCTCTTGCTGCAGATACGAGTCTCCCTGCACCCAAACTCAGTGCCAGAGCCTGCAACTTGAAGAGCTTCCTGGACCCCATTGTCCCACCCTGGGCTAGGACCAGAGCCCCTCCTACACTCCAAGCACAGGGCCTTCTCCCCAAACCCCTACCCCAGCCTGGGGCAAGTGACTGAGGCTGGGGGAAGAAGAGGGCTGCAGGGAGCATGGTGAGGCCTCAGAGAAGGGGCTGGTTCTGTCCAGTCCAAACCCTGCAAAACCAGCTGGGGGTGCAAGTCCCCATGGGGGGCCCTGCCCCCGCCCTTCTCCCCAGGAGCTGGGGGTCTCGTTAACTCCGCTCCCCGGTGGCTCCAGCAGAGGGACGTGGGGAGGGAGGCGCCTGGCCCAGGGGGGTTGGGAGCTGGGAGCAGGACACTGATGGGGCCCTGTCTCCTCCCTTCCATCCCAGTTCAGCACAGCCCCCCCTAGGGAGCTTGGGGCCCAGCTGGCCCTGTCCCTCGAGTGCCTCATCGGACTAGTGAATCCAACAGCCCCACCTGCTCCCGGAGGGGATGCTCAAAGGCAGCACCACAGACCTCATCAGCTGGTCCAGCTGCCAGGTGTGAAGATTTTCTACCTGTTAACTGCATCCTGTATCATCAGTGCACACACAGCCCACCACTGCCTGTGCCCCCCTGCCCAAACCCCACCCCCATCTCCCGCATCCTAGAAACTTCCCCCCCCAGACACCCCCACAGACCAGCTAGTCTCCTGTCATCAGTCATCAACCTCCCCATGGACCAGACTAACTGCCAGTCTGTGCCCCACAGAGCCCCCCATCATCCCCTCCCCCATTTCCTTAACTACCTGCCAGTCTGTCCCCACAAACAGCCCCTCTCTGCCAGACTCTGCCCCACATTCCTGACTGCCAGTCTGTGCCCTAGAGAGCCCATCGTTCCAGCACCTGTCCCAGGTCCGTGACTTCCAGTCTGTGCCCCACAGAGCCCCCCCATCATCCCCTCCCCCAATTCCTTAACTACCTGCCAGTCTGTCCCCACAAACAGCCCCTCTCTGCCAGCCTCTGCCCCACATCCCTAACTGCCAGTCTGTGCCCTAGAGAGCCCATCGTTCCAGCACCTGTCCCATGTCCGTGACTTCCAGTCTGTGCCCCACACGTAGAGCCCCCTTTCCACCTCCTAACCCACATCCCTGACTAACTGTCAGTCTGTGCCCCACGGACGGACCCTCCCTCTGCCAGACCCGGGTGGAACAGGGTGTTCGGGGCTCATGGTCAATTTTCCCTCCCCCCGGCTTCTCTCCATGGCTGGTGAGGGCTGCCCCTGCCCCCTCCTACATCGGGCCCAGCTCCCAGGGCCAGGCTGCGATGGGAGACGGGGTCACCGCTCCCTGCTGTGTCCTGTCCAGCCGCAGGCCGGTGGGGAGCTGCACCCGGCTGGAGTCCTCCCGCCCTGAGCCGGAGCTGAGCCGGGGGGTCAGACGCTCCCTGCAGCACCCAGCGCCCAGAAGAACGTGGACGGTAAGTGGGGTCGGGGCCACGGTTGTGGGGAGCTGCCGCACTCAGGGGAGCTGGGGAATTCCCGGTACCTCGGCCCCCAGAGAAATCTCCCCCGACATTCCCAAGAGGAGCAGGCAGGGAGAAATCTCTGTTGTCCTGCTTATGGGCATGGAAACCTCAGCCCTGCCCCCCCCCACACACACACACACACAGTGGGAACCCAGAAAACATCTCTTCCTCCCCTCTCACGTTATGCAGCCAGTATTTTCTCTATTTGTTTCCCAGACACAAAGTCCAGCTACCGGACTGTCCGGTTCAGTGCCAGACACTGGCAGCCCTACCCGCGCCGCGGAGCCAGCCCAGCCATTGCACCTCTCAGGGACAGGGACAGGGATCTCGTATTGGACCAGCTTGTGCAGGGAGAGAGCCAGGCTGGGAAAGGGCCCAGCCGCACGGCTAACCGCAGGGGCAGCAGGCTGTGTGGCCGGAGCTAACCCAGCTTGCAAGGGCTCTGTGGGAGAAGTGGCCCAGAAGGCCGGCAGGACAAAGGCAGGGCCCCTAGGCTGCTGGTTGCAGGAATAAGCCATAAACCCAGGGGCGTAGGAAGGCCGCAGGAGTTCTGGCATCTGGCGATGCTGGCGTCATGGCTTTGGCCCTGTGACTGTTAACAGGCCACGTCCCCTCGGCTGGTTCCTGGCAATCTGGGCTAACGCTGGGGTAACCCGTCTGCATCGCCCTGGGTTTACCTGTGGGGCTGGGAGTCCATTTCCCAGCCTGCCGGAGAGCTCTGTGTCAGCGCGAAACCTCGTCTGCCTCGCCCGCCCGCCCGCCGGTGCTGTCCAGTGAGAGTCACGACCCAGCCACCTCGTCTCGCTGATCCCCTGGGGCCGACTGGGCGCCCACACACTGCCGATATCTAGTGATCTGTCTGTCCCTGTGCACCCTCTGCCTGTCTGTCTGTCCCCATGCACCTCATCTATCTACCCATCCCCATTACACCTCCTATCACAGAATTCTAGAACCCTAGGGCTGGAAGAGACCTCAGGAGTCATCGAGTCCAGCCCCCTGCCCAACGCAGGACCAACCCCAACTAAATGAACCCAGCCAGGGCTTTGTCAAGCAGAGACTTAAAAACCTCTAGGGATGGAGGTTCCACCACCTGCCCCCCACCCTGTCTCCAAACACCCCCCCCTCTAACTACTCCCACAGGTGGAGCACACACGCAGGGACACAAACATAAACACCCCTGCAGAGACACGGAAAGATTCAGAGATGTTCACTCACATGGTCACGTGCACACACAAGGACATGCACACACACACAGTGCACACACAGACACGCACACACACACAGTGCACATACAGACATACACACACACACAATGCACACACAGAGACGCACGCACACACACAGTGCACATACAGACATGCACACACACACAGTGCACACACAGTGCACACACACACAGTGCACACACAGACACGCACACACACAGTGCACACACAGACATGCACACACACACAGTGCACACACAGGCACGCACACACACACTGTGCACACACAGGCACGCACACACACATGCAAGGACACACAAAAATACAAACACAGTGTACACATACATACAGGGACACACCAACATACACAAACATACACTCGGCCAGTGGCCAGTCAGGGGCCAGTGTGCTCTGCAAGCTGTGTGCATGGGCAGCCGCTCGGGTGAAATTCAGGTGCCACTCAGCTGATCAGCAGAGCCCCCAGAGGAGGCAGCCTGTGTTACTGGTGGTGCACATCCGCACATGCCTTGGTCCAGCCCCGCACTGGCCAAGGGAGGAGCAAACTGGAGTGCTGGGCTGAGCAGGCCCCGCCCCCACAGCAGTGCTGGGCATGCTCCAACTGCGGGCCAGGTACAAAAGCCAGGGAGACAGCTCAGTTGTGGCTGGCCTCGGGGCGGAGGGGCCAACTGCCTCTGCCGCTACAGTCCCCGGGCCGAGCTCGACCGCAGCGCCCGCTGTTGATCCCCTGTCGCTGCTGCCCCAGACGTCGGGCCTGCCAACGTCATTGCCACCGCCAGCCCAGCGCCAGGCGGGATCTCCGTCGGCCAAAGGGCTGGGGTAGGAAGCAACCTGGGGCAGGAAAAGCCCTGGCGGGCTTGGCACGTTTCGGGGAGAACTCCCCGCTGAGCCAGTGGTAGGAACCGCCCACCACTGATAGGGCCCGGGGTTGGGGGCCGGTGGAGAGGGAGGGCCCGGGCCCCCTACCCATCCTTCGGACAACTGAGGGATCATTTGAGAAAATGACAGACACGGGGTTTTCCGCCACCGCTCTCCCTTTCTTTTATTTCCCTGGGCTAACTGGCTTGTTCGTCTTTGGCTAACGATGGAAGAGAGGAGCCAGCAGGGGTAGAATGAATTGTGTACCAGGTCCTGGAAACAAGAGCATCTCCTCCAGATCGCCCATCCACACCTGAACTGTTCAAAAGCCTGGATGAGCGAGACCAGCTTCTTAAATTCACCCTATAGTGGCTGCCTATAAAGACACCTAAACCCGGCTTCGTTTAGCCCAGCGAATGCCAAGCCAGGCACCGACGGGACGTTTCCTTCCCTGTGGTCGGACACGAGGGGTGCACAAGGATGTGAGAACCAGGAAGGCTGATCTGTGAATTCACCCCCAACCGTCCCAGTACAAGACAGACGCTTGCGCCAACCAGCAGGGGTCACTGCTCCTCGGGTTTGGCTTGGACAAAGGTGCCCATCTGTTTGGTGTTGGCGTCTCGGAGCTGCGCCAGCTGCCTCTGGCCACGGCGGAGCAGATACTCGATGTGCATCACGTCGGCCCGGGGGATGCTGGCGTTCTTCCGGAACTCGGCCTGGATGCGAGGCAGGAATCCCGGCTTCTCCCGGCCGGCGCGCAGGAACTGCCTGTACAGGCTCAGGACGTGCTTCTGCAGCTTGCTATGCCGGGCCATGGTGCATCTGGGGAGCCCTCCCAGGCCACGGGGGGGCCAGCGCCACGAGGCAGGGGCTGGAAGTGAACAGAGGCGGAGATGTTAGAGCAGCATCTCATTCCCAGACGCGCCTGTGCGGGCATTTCCATGCACTTTTCACCCCCACCTGCTAGGGTTACCAGATGGTTTAAAAAAAATACCGAACAGCAGGGGCCGGGGGGGGGGGCGGGACTGGCTGGAAGAGAGGGGGTGGGGGGGGAACCGGCCGTCGGGAAGCGGGGCTGGCTGGGAGGGGGCTGGAGGGAGCGGGGCTGGCCAGGGGGCAACCAGCCGTCGGGAAGCGGGTCTAGTTGGGGTGGGGACCAAGAGGTGGGGGAACCGGCCGGCAGCGCTGCAGAGATGAACCAGAGCCTGGGTCGGATTCATCTTTGGTGGGCCCTGGCTCCTAGACCATAGACACACTCGTCCCCCCCGCCCTCCCGGAGACCCTAGGGAAAATGGCACCCCGGCCCTGTGGACATGGTGCCCTCTCTGTTTCCCTTGCCCCGTAGGCACTAAGCTCCACTCCTGCCGCCCAACTACTACAAGGCCCGACTGATTTCTCTGTGGCCCCCGACCCAAAAAAGGATCCCCCCAGCCCTGCGTTAGGGGATACGAGGGAGTCTGGCTGGGATGTAAGTGCAAATAACTCTGCTCTTAGCAGCTCTGAACCGATGGGCTCTGCCCTGTGCCCCAACCAAGAACCCTAACATAAGAACGGCAGTACTGGCTAGCCTGTCTGCTGACAGTGGCCAGGACCAGGTGCCCCAAAGAGGGTTGACCAAAGACAATGATCAAGCGATTTGTCTCCTGCCATCCTTCTCCAGCCTTCCACAAACAGAGGCCAGGGACACTATTTCTATCTCCTGGCTAATAGCCTTTTATGGACCTAACCTCCGTGAAATTATCTAGCTTCTCTTTAAACCCTGTTATAGTTCTAGCCTTCACAGTCTCCTCTGGCAAGGAGTTCCACAGGTTGACTACACGCTGTGTGAAGAAGAACTTTCTTTTATTAGTTTTAAACCTGCTACCCATTAACTTCATTTGGTGTCCTCTAGTTCTTCTATTATGGGAACTAAAAAATCACTTTTCTTGATTCACCCTCTCCACACCACTCATGATTTTATAGACCTCTATCATATCCCCCCTCAGTCTCCTCTTTTCTAAACTGAAAAGTCCCATCGCTTTAACCTCTCCTCGTATGGGACCCGTTCCAAACCCCTAATCATGTTAGTTGCCCTTTTCTGAACCCTTTCCAAGGCCAAAATATCTTTTTTGAGGTGAGGAGACCACATCTGTACACAGTATTCAAGATGTTGGTGTCCCATAGTTTTATACAGGGGCACCCTGAGGGTACGTCTACACTACAGCGCTAGTTCGAACTAACTTAGTTCGAATTAGTTAATTTGAACTAAGCTAATTCGAACTAACGCATCTAGAACTAAAAACTAGTTCGAATTAGCATTTTGCTAATTCGAACTAGCAAGTCCACATTGAGTGGACTCTGAACACAGCTTAAGGATGGCAGGAAGCAGTGCCGGCAGGGCATCAGAGGAGGACTTAGAGCGTGGAGATGCTGTCTCAGGCTAGCCGAAGGCTGCGCTTAAAGGGTCCCGGCCCCCACCCCGGACAGACAGTTCTCAGGGGTGCCCCGCTTGCAAAGCAGTCCTGGCTTGGATTGCCCGGAGTATCCACACTGGGCACATCACACCACTCGGCCATCAGCCCAGCTGCACTTGCCGCAGGCTGCCATCTGGGGAGAGGGGGCAATCGGGGGGCTGCAGGAGAGCTTCCACCCCCAGAAGCCCGCAGAGCCAGCCCAGTCCTCCCCATCGGGGGCTCGTACCCCATTCCTCCCTCACCTCCTTCCACTTACCCTTCCCTAGCCCCCCTTCCTGATGTACAAAATAAAGATAACGTTTCTTCCAACATTGACTCTGTCTTTATTGAACAAAACTGGGGGAGACTGGGAAAAGGAGGTGGGAGGCAGGACTGATACTCAGGGAACGGGGAGCATCGGGGAGAAGGGAGCAGCTTGCTTACAATCCAGGGGCAACCCCGTGCCTCGCGGCTGGCCCAGCAAAGGCAGGATTTCTGCAGCGAATTCAGACCCCCAAATTCTGTTTCCATTTTCTTTCCTGGCCTCCTGTCAACTCGCTTCCTGCATCTCTAGCATTCCTGGAGACTTTCTAGGACCTTTTGTCTACGGTTTCAACCTTTCCAGAGAGGGGAAGGGCTTTGGGGGCTAGAGGGGAGAAAAGGAGGTGCTGGGAGAAAGCTTGAAAGAAGGGGTGGGCATGAGGAAGGCGGAGATGGAGCAAGGCACGTGTAAAGGCACAGGGGCATGAGGGGAACGGGGGCAGAGGGTGGTGAGGGAGTGGGCAAAGTGGGTAGGGGCAGTGAGGGAAGGGGGAGGCACCAAGAGGGTGCAAGGGTAAGGGAAGGTGCAGGTGCCAGGGAGTCCGGGGGTGAAGCAGAAGGGCAGACACCTGCAGGGGAGGGACCAGCACCAGAGGAGAGAGGCAGGGCAGGTGTGTAGAGGGAGGTGTTAGGAAAGGGGATGAGGAGGGGTAGCTCACATGGTCAGAGTGGGGCTACTGGAGGAGTGGGCACAGGGGGGGAGAGAAAGGCTGCTGGAGGGGGCAGGTCTCGGGAAGGCCGAGGGCAGTGAGAAGGGCAGGAGTCAGGACAGCAGAGGTGGGTGAGGGGTTGGGGGGGCAGCAGGCACCAGGGGAGCTGATGGAGGAAGGGAAGGAGACAGGGCAGCAGAGGGGAAAGGTAAGTGGTTCATAAGATATTTATGAATAACTTGGGTGCCACCATGGCACATCCAAACAAGCCACAAACTCAGTACTGGTGCACAACACAAAATGTATTGTGCTCATGGGAGGAAACTCTTAGAGGGAACACTTCCCCCAGCCTCCCCACCCCCCGAGTTAATGTCTCACACGTTGGGTTAATGCAATTGCAGGATCGTTGCACGGGGGGGGGGTTTGGTGAGGGCCAAACTAATCCCTATTGGTAAGTGGATGGTGGGAAAAGTCCTTGGGGGGGGGGGGAGGTCACATGACACCTTTTATTTCTGGTCATGTATCCATATTGCCCTGAAAGTGTTACCTCCAGAGGCTTGGTAATGGGGGATAGGGGGCGTGGCTAATGGGGGTCAGGGGGCGTGGCTAATGGGGGTCAAAGAGTACATTTAAAAACATTCTTTGGGTGCACACCCTAATGAAATGTGCTGCGCACGCCTATGGGCAGAGAGCAGATCCAGTCCTGGGAGCAGGGCTGCAGCCACAGAGTTATAGACGCCGCCCAGAGAGCAGATCCGCATGCTGGGAGCAGGCCTGCAGCTGTAACCCACACACCTGATGTGGGTCACTATCCTATGAAGTATAGTGATAGAAATGTAGCCGTGTTAGTCTGGTGTAGCTGAAACAAAATACAGGACTATGTAGCACTTTAAAGACTAACAAGATGGTTTATTAGTTGATGAGCTTTCGTGGGCCAGACCCACTTCCTCAGATCAAATAGTGGAAGAAAATAGTCACAGCCATATATACCAAAGGATACAATTTAAAAAAATGAACACATATGAAAAGGACAAATCACATTTCAGAACAGAAGGGGGATGCGGGGGGATTGTTCTATCTACTTCCCAAGATCCATAAACCTGGGCACCCCGGACGTCCCATCATCTCTGGTATTGGCACGCTCACTACTGGTCTATCCAGCTATGTAGACACTCTTCTCAAACCCTTCGTAACCAATACCCCCAGCTATCTCCGAGACACTACTGACTTCCTAAGGAAACTACAAAACATCGATAACCTCCCCAATAATACCATCCTTGCCACCATGGATGTAGAAGCTCTATATACCAACATCCCACATGAAGACGGATTACAAGCAATTAGAAACACTATCCCAGAGGACACTACTGCCAACCTGATAGCAGACCTATGTAACTTTGTTCTCACCCACAATTATTTCCAGTTTGAGAACAACTTATACCTCCAGATCAGCGGCACAGCCATGGGTACACGCATGGCCCCACAGTATGCTAACATCTTTATGGCTGACCTAGAACAACGTTTCCTCAACTCCCGTCCCCTTTCACCCCTCCTCTACCTACGGTACATCGATGACATCTTTATGATCTGGACGCATGGCCAAGAAACGCTGGAGATATTCCACAGAGATTTCAACAACCTACACCCCACCATCAACCTCAGCCTGGACCATTCTACACCAGAGATCCACTTCCTGGACACCACCGTACAAATCAACAATGGAAAATTAGACACCACTCTCTACAGAAAACCCACCGACTCATACAGTTACCTACATGCTTCCAGCTCCCATCCAGAACACACTACACGATCCATCGTCTATAGCCAAGCCCTTCGATACAACCGCATCTGCTCTAATCCCACTGACAGAGACCAGAAGCTTCAGGATCTCTACCAAGCATTTATAAACCTCAACTACCCACCCAGAGAAATAAAAAAGCAAATTGAAAGAGCCAGACGAATACCTAGAAACCATCTACTTCAAGACAGACCCAAGAAAACCAACAATAGAACACCACTTGTCATCACCTACAACCCCCAACTTAAACCTGTCCAACACATTATCAATAAACTACAGCCTATATTGGAACAGGATACCATACTCAAAGAGGCTCTGGGAGACAGTCCCATAGTCTCCTATAGACAACCACCTAACCTCAAGATGATTCTTACCAACCACCACAGGACATACCACACTAAAACCAACCCTGGTACCTTCCCTTGCAACAAACCCCGTTGCCAGCTTTGTCCACATATTCATTCTGCTGATACCATTATTGGACCTAACCAAGTGAGTTATAAGATCAAGAACACATATTCCTGCGCATCCAGAAATATAATCTATGCTATCATGTGCCGAAAGTGTCCGTCTGCTATGTACATTGGACAAACATCTCAGACACTTCGCCAAAGGATTAATGCCCACAAAACAGATATCAGACAAGATCACAAAGAGAAAACAGTTTCTTGCCATTTTAACCAGAAAGGACACTCTCTCAATGACTTAGCCACCTGCATTCTGCTACAAAGACCTTTTACATCTGCACTTGAAAGGGAATCCTCTGAACTGTCATTCATGTTAAAATTCGACACTTTCCAACAAGGACTTAACAAACATTTGAACTATCTCACCCATTACCAGGATAGTTTCCCCAATTATCACCTCTAATACCATTAACTCACTCTCCCTACCTCTAATATCATCAATTCACAGACACTTACCTTTCTTCCTCCCCGCCCCCCTGCATGCCCCTCCTGTTCTGCAATAAAAATGCAGGACAATGTAGCACTTTAAAGACTAACAAGATGGTTTATTAGATGATGAGCTTTCGTGGGCCAGACCCACTTCCTCAGATCAAAAATGTTCTGCAATGTGATTTGTCCTTTTCATATTTGTTCTTTTTTTTTAAATTGTATCCTTTGGTATATATGGTTGTGACTACTTTCTTCCACTATTTGATCTGAGGAAGTGGGTCTGGCCCAGGAAAGCTCATCATCTAATAAACCATCTTGTTAGTCTTTAAAGTGCTACATAGTCCTGCATTTTGCTTCAGAGAATACCAGACACCTAAAATGTCCAGTAATTTCTGCATTTTTCCCCGGCCAGGAGGCGAAAATGCCGGGCACCTGGCAACCCTACAGCACCCGGCCTCCCCCCTCCCAGCTCCCAAAACCCCCGACCCCAGCCCCCATGCTTACCTGGTTCCCCAAGGCTGCCAGCACAAAATGACTGCCAGCCAAAAGACCCAGGGGAAGCAATGCGGTCTTAGTGCTCAACGCTCCCCTGTTCCTATCCCTGCACTTAAAGAGGACATGCTGTTTTAATGCTGTTTTATTTTAACTTTTTTTGGCTTAACAAGTCCTCGGAGTCCCCCCCTTTTTTTTTTTTGTTCAACAACTTTGGTCTCCCCCCAAGGACCCAGGTTTGCTCAGGCTGCACCAGGACTTGGTGCAAAGGCCTGACAGGAGCCAGCAACGGACACAGCAGCCCAGACCCTCTCGCCTCTCCCCAGTGTGGCTGGCAGCTCACAGGGGCGACCCCGCCCTGGGCACGAGGCCTTGGCACCGGCTGTGGGCTCAGGAGAGGGCGGACGTGGGACATAAGCGATGCCGAAGGGAGGGGTGTGGGCATTAGAGGCCACTACCATTGCCCCGCCCCCTTCCCCGCACCTACCCCTGCCCCTGTTCTGAGGCCACTCCCCCACTCATTCCACTCCCCCCTCCCTCTGCTGCTTGGGCTCCCCCACCCTCACTCACGTTCGCTGGCCTGAGGCTGGGGTTACGGTGCAGGAATGGAGGGCTGGGGAGTGGGGCGCGGGAGAGGCTGTGGGTTGCAGGCTCTGAGAGGGGGCTCCGGGCAGCGATGGGAGTTTGGGTGCAGACTCGGAGGGAGTGAACTGTGGGAGGAGGATCCAACAGGAGGCTGGGGTTTGTGGTTTGGGGTGGGAGTTGGGCTCCACCCAGGCAGCACTTATTTCAGATGGCTCCTGGTCAGCCGTGCAGTGGGGCTGAGGCAGGCTCCTGGCCACCCAGGCTTTGCACGGCTCCTGGAAACGGCCGGCACGTCCACCTCCTCGCAGGGGGGGTCAGACAGCTCTACACCGTGCACTGCCCGCGCCCGGAGGCACCGCCTCTGCAGCTCCCATTGGCTGAGATTCCTGGCCAATAGCAGCTGTGAGGCTTGTGCTGGGAGGAAGAGGGGCAGCTTGCGTAGCCTCTCTGATCGCATCTGTGCCGAGGGGATTAGTCTCCTCCTGCCCCCGGCCAGGGCAGACCCTCAGGGAGCTCGGGGGCCGAGAACAGCCCTAGCGCTCGGTGCAGGTACCTGGGCTGGCGGCAGCGTCTCCCTCCTGAGCACCTGCAGCAGCAGGGAACGTTCACAGTACAGGGAGGAAGGGCCAGGGCTGCGACACTGGCACATGGCCCCGGTCCCATCCCTTAACTCCACCCCACCCTGCTCCCTGCCAGCCGGGCAGTGACCTCAGCGATAACAAAAGCCCCTAATCCCAGCCAGACCCCTCCCCTAATCCCAGCCCCCGGCACCTAATCCCTAATCCCAGCCATCATCCCAGCCCCCAGATCCTACCTCTAATACCAACCAGCCCCCCAGACACCTCCCCTAATTCCAGCCCACACCCAGCCTACCACCCAAGTCTCTCACAGAACCTGCGGCTGTTCTGGCCTGTGCCGGCCCAGCCAGCTCCCCTAGACACAGTGATGTGGGGTAGGGAGTCCCTGCCCTGCAGGAGGGGTGTGATGGAGGCTGCTGCCCACATATGCCAGCTGCCCTGGAGCCCCCTCTGCTCAGCACAGCCCCTGGTTCCTGTCCCAGCAGTGGGGTCCGGCTGCTCTGGGTGGGGCAGGTCTGGGCCTCAGGGCCTCACCGGTCACACGCAGCGTCCTGGAGAGGCTCAGGTTGGAATTCAGCAGCTCCTTATTGTCACTCCTGTGCTGGTACCAGCAGGAGAAATTCCCAGCGTCCCCCGGGCCGGAGACGCGACGGGTGAGGTGGTAGGTGAATGGCCCGGGGGTGAACACTTGGCTGGCAGCCTCCCGCCCGCCCTTGCAGAAGATAAAGCGGGTCACAGGGGACTCCAGGGACCAGACACCTCATGGTAACAATGGCCCCAGGGACGTGTTCAGAGAGAGCAGGGGAGCCGGCAAGCACCCTGAGGGGAGAAGTGGGAGCGAGAGCCCAGCCGGGGAGCCACAGAGAGACCAGAGTCAGTCTAGTATCGCGTGTACAGCTGGGGGAGAGCTAAGGGTATGTCTACATTACAGAGTTAGTTCGAACTAACGCATCTAGAACTAAAAACTAGTTCGAATTAGCGTTTTGCTAATTCGAACTAGCATGTCCACATTGAGTGGATCCTGAACAGGGCTTAAGGATGGCCGGAAGCAGTGCCGGCAGGGCATCAGAGGAGGACTTAGAGCATGGAGATGCTGTCTCAGGCTAGCCGAGGGCTGCGGTTAAAGGGACCCGACCCCCACCCCAGACAGACAGTTCTCAGGGGTTCCCCGCTTGCAAAGCAGTCCTGGCTTGGAGTGCCCGGAGTGCCCACACTGGGCACATCACACCACTCGGCCATCAGCCTGGCCGCACTTGCCGCAGGCTGCCATCTGGGGAGAGGGGGCAATTGGGGGGCTGCAGGAGAGCTTCCACCCCCAGAAGCCCGCAGAGCCAGCCCAGTCCTCCCCATCGGGGGCTCGTACCCCATTCCTCCCTCACCTCCTTCCACTTACCCTTCCCTAGCCCCCCTTCCTGATGTACAAAATAAAGATAACGTTTCTTCCAACATTGACTCTGTCTTTATTGAACAAAACTGGGGGAGACTGGGAAAAGGAGGTGGGAGAGGGGAAGAGAAAGGCTGGGAGAGGGGAGGGCAACTAACATGATCAGGGGTTGGGAACAGGTCCCAGATGAAGAGAGGCTACAGAGACTGGGACTGTTCAGCTTAGAAAAGAGGAGATGGAGCGGGGACAGGCTAGAGGTCTCTAAAAGCAGGGGTTGGGTGGAGAGGGTGCATTGAGAAAAGTTCTTCATGAGTTGCCATAAAGAAGGACTAGAGGAGACCAAAGGAAAGGAATGGGTAGCAGGCTTCAAACTAGTAAGAGAAAGAAGTTCTTCTTGACAAAGCAAATAGTTAACATGTGTAACTCCTTGCTGCAGGAGGCTGTGAAGGCTAGAACTAGAACAGAGTTGAAAGGGAAGTGAGATCAAGTCATGGAGGTTGGGTCCATGGAGTAGTCTTAGCCAGGGGGTAGGAGTGGTGTCCCTGCCTAAAGTTTGTGGAAGGCTGGAGAGGGATGGCACGAGACAAATGGCCCAAGAGTCACTGTCTTCGGTCCATCCCCTCCAGGGTCCCTAGGGTTGGCCGCTGTCGGCAGACAGGCTACTGGGCTAGATGGACCTTTGGTCTGACCCAGTATGGCCATTGTAAGCTCAGGGCTCAGGGTCGGGTGTCTCAGTGGACCCCCTTGATTTTCATGCACACCTGCTCCTGGGTGGCCAGGCTGGCAGCTCTCCTGCCCTAGACGGCCACTTTCCTGTGCCTAGTGCGGAGATCGTGGACGAGGTCCACGATGTCCGCACTAGCCCAGGAAGGTGCCCGCCTCTTGCGGTCCAGGGCAAGCTCCCGGGAGCCGCCAGCCTGGTCCCGGGAATAGGGGGTGGGCTGGGGGACATCGGGTGGCTGGCTCGAGCCGTGCCAGGTGCAGGGTATGCTGGCTGGGTGCTGGCAGGCTTGCATCTGGCACGGGCACCGTAGCCAGCTCGTGCCCCTTTATGGGGTCCGGGGCCGGGAGGGGGGCAATAGAGTTTCCCTGGTGTTGGCCAGAGTGGCCACCAGGGCAAGCTGGGGAGGGCTAAGCCTCTCACTAGTTCGAATTAAGGGGCTACACACCCCTTAATTCGAACTAGTAAGTTCGAACTAGGCTTAATCCTCGTAAAATGAGGTTTTCCTAGTTTGAACTAAGCGCTCCGCTAGTTCGATTTAAATTCGAACTAGCGGAGCGCTAGTGTAGCACCTATGAAAGTTAGTTCGAACTAACGTCCGTTAGTTCGAACTAACATTGTAGTGTAGACATACCCTCAGTTCCCTGCAAGCTGTTCTCATAGCTCAGCCATCACCACCACTGCCCTGCCTCTGTCCTGCTCCTCATCCCCGCCCCCACTCCTATCCCCTGTTCTCCTCCATCTCCTCCCCCTTCCCTTCTCCTGCCCCTCCCCATTTCTACCCGCCCTGCCCTGCCCATCCCCATCCTCTCCCTACCCCCCGTCTGTCTCCCTCTTATGTGAGGGCTTTGCTGGAAACGCCCCCCCCCCCAAGCCAGGGAGATCTCCCCTCCGGGAACAATTCAGCCCCCGCATGTCGCTCCCTCCACTCCACAGTATTTCCTCCATTCCCCACAGTTGAAAATTGAGCTCCCCCGTCCCCTCAGGTGACAGTCGGGCTCCCCCATATGCAGCTGCCTAGGTAGGCGCCTCCCCAGCCAGAGCCTGCCCCTGGCGCCCATGTCTCCTCCCCGACTGCCTGTCCCAGGCGACCACCTGAACTTGCGTCCCCCTTTCCCCCAGGTCACAGCTCCCTCCCTGACCCTGCACCCCCCGACACCCCTCGCCCAGGCCAGACTCCTCTCTGGCACCCGCACCCCCTTCCCCAAACCCTCTGCTCCCCCTTCACCCAGGTCACAGCTCCCTCCCTGACCCTGCACCCCCGACACCCCTCCCCCAGGCCAGACTCCTCTCTGGCACCCGCACCCCCTCCCCCAAACCCTCTGCTCCCCCTTCACCCAGGTCACAGCTCCCTCCCTGACCCTGCACCCCCCCGACACCCCTCCCCCAGGCCAGACTCCTCTCTGGCACCCGCACCCCCTCCCCCAAACCCTCTGCTCCCTCTTCACCCAGGTCACAGCTCCCTCCCAGACCTGCACTCCTCTAGAGCCCCTCCCCCAGGCCAGACTCCTCTCCTGCGCCCATTCCCCCTCCTGGACCCTGCACCCCTATCCACCGCCCCAGATCATACCCCCCCCCCTGCACCCAGGCTCCACCCCTAAGCTCCTTTCTGCACCCAACCACCCCGTCCCAGACCCCAAACCCCTCGGTAGAAATGTGGCCCTTGATCAGTTGCCAAAATGGCCCCCCCCCATTAAAAATTATTGACCAAGCCTGATCCAAATGTTTTTTGAAACATTGTTTAATGAGAATGTATATACAATTCAATACAATTGGGAGGGTTGGGGGGAGGGGGACGCAGCTGCTGGCTCCTCAGCTCTTGCTGCTCTCACTGGGTGTCTTCCTGCTGCAAGGGAAGCAGAATCCGTCACATTCATCCCTGGGGACTCAGGGGAACTGGCCCCCCAGCATTTCCACCCTCCTCCCCCTGCTCTCTGGTCACCCCCGTCAGGCCCGCAGGGTGAGCTCCTGACCCCCCCCCCCCCCGAGCTCCTGACACCTCGGCCCCCTCCCGCCTCCTAGGACAGTTTCTGTGTTCAGAGCCTCCCCCACCCCCAGGGACGCTCGCAGGGGCAGGAGGGATTCTGCCAGCAGGGACGTGGGGTGGGGGCAGCCTGAGGAAAGGGGCGGGGGACTCCCTGAGGGGATGGGAAGGAGACCCTGGCCCTGCCCCACTCTCCTGATCTGCTCCGGCTGCTCACCATGTATTCCAGGAGCTGATGGGCCTGCCCATGCAGGGCGTGGGCCAGGACCAGCCCGGCCTGGCTGGGGCGCCGCAGGAGGGAGCGGGCAGCGAGCAGAGCCTTGTCCAAAAAGCAATTCTCCTGCTCTGGTGTAAAGAGCTGCCCAAAGACCTGGAATCAAGAGCACAGGAGGTTTCAGCTGACGGCCCAGAGCCCGGCCCCAACTCCTGGGGCTAAAACAGCTTCCTCCTCCCCCAAACTCCCTTCCAGACCCTGCACCCAGACGCTCTCCTCACCCGGCACCCCAACCCCTGCCCCAGGTCACAGCTTCCTCCTGCCCCCAAGACCCTCCTACCCCCACGAGGGCCCCAGCCAGCCCCACCCCCGAGCCCTGCCCTGCCCTGGCAGCGCGT
This sequence comes from Pelodiscus sinensis, assembly GCF_052426305.1. Lineage (NCBI taxonomy): Eukaryota > Metazoa > Chordata > Testudines > Trionychidae > Pelodiscus > Pelodiscus sinensis. Next base: position 14,482,068 of record NC_143069.1, on the reverse strand, counting down.
CCTTACCTCTCCCACCCTCACGCTGTTGCTGTGAGCCAGGACCCATCTTTCTTTGTAGTAGTGTCTGCACCACAGGTCCTCTGCCTGGTGGATGTTGAGGCCTGCAAGAGACACAACAGGGTCATTCTGCTGGCAGGTCTGAGCCCTTCCCCTCCCACGGGTCCCTGCAGGCATCCCTGGGCAAATGGAGGGGCACAGGGGGCAGAAGGAGGGGAACACAGAGGGACGCATCCCCCCTTGGGCCAGTCTGGGGGAAAAGGGCTGGGTCCCCTCCCCCCGCCGCCGGCACCCTCAGGGTGTCCCTGGGGCCCAGGTCCCGGCTGGGTTCCTTACCCCTGTGGTGCAGGAGGAGTTGATACAGGCTGTGCACCCCCTCCCGGGCCAGCCGGCTGACGTCTTCGGATGGGTCCGAAATAAAAAGGCCCAGCTGGGCCACGTGGTGACCCATCCTCGGCCAGTCGGCGGAGTTCTGAGGGGAGAGAAGAGGGGGGGTCCCTCAGCATCCTGGGGCTGCACGTCCCATGCAAACGGCCGCCGAGGCGGGTCTGAGCTCGGGGGACGGACAGAGACACCTCCCGGGGCGGGGCGGGGCGGGGCCGGCCTTGCGAGGAGACAACCCTGAGCAATGGCCCCGACTGAAGGGTCACTCCGGGGGTGGAACAAGGGGATCCACTGACGGCCACTCCCCAGTCCCCAGGCCCAGTCCCTCAAGAGCCCCCCTGAAGGGCCCAGGGTCGCCCCTCCCCGGGGAAAGGAGAACGCGGCCCATTCCCGGCCCATTCCCGGCCCTGCCTCTGCCTCCCGGGGACGCTCCCAGCCCCGCGCCCTGCAGCCCCAGACCCCCCGGCTCCGAGGTCACTTACGTCAAACCCCGGGAGGGTGGTGGCGACTCCCAGCAGGGCCGTGGTGCTGCCAAAGGCCCTGGCTCGCTCCTGGGGCAGGCGGGACTCCAGCCACGGGCTCAGGTGCTGGGGGGGAAAGAGGCAGGTCAGGACCCGTAGGGAGGTGCCGGTTCTGGGCAGAGCCTGGGGCTCCTCTCAGACTGTGCCCCCCCCCAGCCACTGACACTGCTCCTCTCTCGGCCCCCCCCCGAGGAAGCAGGGACAATGGCCCCGTCCCCCCCACGGGGCTCACCTCCATTATGAGCTGCAGCCGGGCGGTGTCTGGGGACTCGGCGAGGAGGCTCGCCAGTAGGGCCTGGAGGTCGTAGGGAAGGGCCCGGATGAACTGCTGCAAGACAAGGGGGAGCCCTGGGTCAGAGGGGGGTTGGGGAATCCAGGCCACCCGCTGGCTCCGGGGTCCAGCCTAGAGCAGGGTCTGAGCCGCCTCGCAGAGCAGGGAGGAGCCCAGGCTGGGCATGGAAGGGACGGGCCCCCCGGGAGAGCAACGGGAACCCTGGAGGGAAGGATCCAAACCTGCAGCTTCTTCCCTCCCTCTGCCCCCCCCCCCCTCCTCTCTGGAGCTCCAGCCCAGCCCGGGAGCAGGGCCCGGAGGGACGTACCTGCGTGTGGATGGGCTCCTGCTGCCAGTCCCCAGACACTGTCTGTCCCACGGCCGCCGTCAGCAGGGGGCTCAGGAGCTGGGCCCGCAGGGGAGGCTGCAAGGTGCTGGCGGGAGAGAGGGGCAGAGACTGTTAATTCAGCAGCAGGAGACAGAGACTTTCCCACTCCCTGGCCAGGGGATCTGCTCTGGGGGAGTCGGCGGGGGGGGGGGGGGTCGGTACCTGAGGCTGCAGGCGGCGTTGAGGCAGTCGGCCAAGACCAGCGGGGGGGCGAGTCCTCCATGATCTCCTGTGAGACCCAAGGAGACAAAGGGGCGTGTGAGGCTGGGCCCCCAAGAGACGCTCACGCGGCCAGCGCCCCCACCCAGCAGGATCCAACCCCACTGCCTCCCGCTGCCCTGTAGCCCCCCTGCCCGACACAGGGCCCCTCCCAGCACCCCTCTCCCAAACCGGGACCAGCTCAATCCTTGTCCCCAGGCCGTCTCCTGCCCCTCCCTGCCCTGGTGACCAGCCTCTGAACCTCCTCATCCCTGCTCCCCAGGCGCATCCCCAGCAGCCCGCTCGGCTCCCTTCCAGCCCCCCATGGCCCGGGGAGACCCCTCCCTGTCCCGAATCCCCCTTCCTGTCCGGCACCCCAGACCTGCCCCATTTCTGTGTCCCTCCCTCCTCCAGCATCCCCACCCACCCTCCCCATGTCCACCTCCAGCCCTCCTGGCTCCACCCATCCCGTTTCCAGCACCCCCACCCGCCGCCATGGCCCAGGCAGACCCCTGTCCACCCCACGTATCCCCTCCCCTCCTCCCGGCTGCCGCGACTCGCTTACAACGATCCTGGCCATCATGGTGTCCTTGCAGCAGCGCGGCGCCAGGGTGTCCTCGCCCCTTTGGAGGGCGGCGAGGCAGGCGAGGGGGATGGCCAAGAGGAACCGCTGCAGGGCGTCTGGGCTCTGCACCCCAGAGAGAGTCTGTGAGCCTGGGGCCTGCCTGCCCCCCACGGACAGCTGCAGGGCTCAGGTCTCCCAGGAGTGGAGGTGGGAGCTGCCGGTTGTCCAAGCACCCACACTCCCCCCCCAACTGCTGCCTCAGGCTTGTGGGGGCCCAGCTGGTGCATGACAAGAGCCCCCAGCTTGGGGGGTCCAGGTCATGCAGGAGAAGGGGCCCCAGGGGGATCCCCAGGGACAAGCCCCTCCCGGAGGGGGGGGGACGTGCTGGGAAGGGGCTGGACAATCTCGGGTCCCCCCCGTGTGGAGAAGGTTCCTACCGTGTCCCGGGTGTGGAGCTGCTCTTCGATGTCGTAGATGGCCCCTTCCTCCACCCGGGAGTCCACCCGCTCCTGGCAGAGCTCCGCCGAGGCGCAGGGGGGCTCTGTGCGGGAGGGAAGGGACCAGGGTGACTCCAGCGGCCAGCAGGGGTCACGCGCCCCCATGTCAGGGACCCAGGGCAGGTTGGGCCCCATACGCCCCTCGCAGGGACCCATCCCCCTTCCACCCTCACATCTGCCAACGCCCTCAGCAGAGCCCCCACCAGGAAGAAGAGAGCCAAGCAGCCCCCCCCCCATCCATTTCCCTGGCTGCGGGGCAGACACTGGGGCTGCCCCTCCCCGCCCCCCCCCCCGGGTACTGGGTGAGCCCCTGGGCCCAGCGTGTTCACGGCCCCTCACCTGGGTCTGAGCGGCTGCAGGAGGTGGCCCGGCTGCAGCTGGAGGCCCAGGCGCTGCTGCTGATGGACCTGGACCCACAGCTGCAGGGGCTGGTGCGGGGAGCGACGGGCTGGGGGCTCCCGGAGACTGGCAGGTCCCCGGGGGCCGGGCAGGGCGATGCCCCCTGGTGGTAATGGGGGCTGGGCTCCCGGGGCAGGTGTTTCTCTCCACAGAGGAGGCCCCGGAGCCACCCTACCCGGCTCCCCCGCTGGGCTGGGTCCCGCCTGCCCAGCCGCCTCTGGAGCCAGGTCCGGGGGGGCCTGGCCGGTGGGCGAGTCGCCCCGAGCTGGTGGGATCCAGCTTCCCCGCCCGCGGGGACGGAGAAGCTGCTCCCCACCGGCCCTGGGGCCATCTTCAGGGTTTTCTTGAACCACAGCCGAAAACGTTTGGCCATGCTGGAAATGAGGGGAGCAAAGGGGAGCTTGGGGCGCAGCCTGCAGAGCGAAATCCAGGGGTTCCAGCTCCCCAGAGCGACTGCCCCCAGCCCCCAAATGGCCCCTTGCTTATCGGTTCGGTCTTGCACAGGCACTGCAAGGACCTGAGGGTATGTCTACACTACCCCGCTAGTTCGAACTAGGAGGGTAATGTAGGCATACCGCACTTGCAAATGAAGCCCGGGATTTGAATTTCCCGGGCTTCATTTGCATAAGCGGGGAGCCGCCATTTTTAAAACCCCGCTCGTTCGAACCCCGTGCAGCGCGGCTACACGGGGCACGAACTAGGTAGTTCGAACTAGGCTTCCTAGTTCAAACTACCGTTACTCCTCATTCCACGAGTCTCCTGCCCATCAACAGCCCCTTCTTGGCCAATCAGGGGAGAATCTAAGGTGTGGGGGGTGGAGCGTTCTCCCCAAAGACACCGGCATAGACTTGTTCCAGCCCCACCTCCCCAGTCCCCACAATGGGGGCTGCATCCCCCACCCCACGGCTCCTGCAAACCACCCCCCGTCCTTCAGCTAGTCTGTTGGGTCCCAAGCTGGGGGAGGCAGCAAGGGAAGGTCACAGAGGAGGCAAGAACAGAGCAGAAATGTGGGGGGATGGAGGAAAAGGGAAACCAACCAGGAGAAAGCCCCAGTGGCGCTAAGGACGCAGCCCAGGTGAGGAATCACCTTCTGGCCCTTGACCGAGGGCTGGGCCTGCTTGGAACCCAGCCGGCCCCGGGCGGGATCCAACCCCTGGGGGCTCTTACCTTCGTCACAAAGGTGTCGGGATGTGGAACTCACAGAACGCGAAGGAACCGTGAGGAGGAGACGCACCAGAGCTAAAGCAACCGGGGGTCTCCAAAGTCCCCTGGGCCCGCCCCCCGCTTTTATCAGCCTGAGATGTGGGTCCCTCTGTGAGGTCATCACCTCCCCACCTGCCCTTTGCCTTATATGCTGAGGGCTGCCCAAAGCCCCTGTGAGGTCACCGCCCCCCCCTCACCCTGCCAGGCAAATGTCCTGCCTCTGGCCACCCCCCTGGGAAGTTTGAGCCATTACTAGGGGTCCCTCCCCCTCCCTCATAGGCTGCTCCCTGCCCTACACTGCAGGCTTCTTGCACGAGAGCTGTTTCACGCCGGAGTTCTTGCGCAAAAGGTCTTGTGCAAGAGTGCCTCCACCCTGCCATGGGCTTTTGCACAAGAGCGTCCATGGCAGTGTGAACGCTCTCTTGTGCAAGAAAGCTCTGATGGTCATTTTAGCCATAAAAGTGTCTTGCTCAAGAAGCCCCTGGTACCCGTCCACGCTGCCTTCTTGCACAACAGCTCTTGCACAAAGGGGGCTTAGTCATCGTCGGGAGAGGAATAACTCCTGTGCAAGGAGCCCTGTTCTCTGATGCTTTACTGCAAATTTACTTCTGCAAGAACACACGTAGAGTGTAGACGCGCCACAAGTTTTTTCGCAAGAACACGCAAAAACAAGCCATGTGGATGTTTTCTTTTTAGGCAAAAGCCCCTTTTTGCACAAGATCGGTCGGCCTTTTTGCAGGCATAGGGATCTTGTGGGAAAAGGGGGTTTTTTGCAGAAAAAGTAAACATCCACACGGCTTGGTTTTGCGCACAAACCCCGAGCACAAAAACGGATCGGCAGAAAATATGCAAATGACATTGCGTGTCATAGAGTCCCTCGTTAGCATATTTGTTGCCAAAAAAACTCGTTGTGTAGACGTAGCCTAGGAGAGAAGCGATCTCAGACACAAAGCCCTTCAGTAAGAGGGCATAGCCCTGGGGCGTGGTAGGAGACGTACGGCAGACATGGGAGGTCACTCTCCTAGCTATTTGGCACGGAGGAGGCCTCAGCTGGAGCACTGTGTCCAGATCTCAGGGCCATGCTTTAGGAGAGAGAGTCCAGAGGGGAACTATGAAAAGGGATTAGGGACGTTAGATATTCACTGAGTAGTCAATTAACCTCATGATTTCTTATCGGTTACTTGACTTTTCGATAGTCCCCAGGGGCCAGCTGTCTCAGTCCTGGCTCGCGCTGGGTCCGGGACCTACCCCCTCTGCGGCTCTGCATTTACAGTGTGTTAGGAGCCAGGCAGGCAGGCAGCCTCGCTCAGTTCCAGTTTGCACCAGGTCCAGAAGCTCAGACCCAGCCCCCAGGCAAGGGCTGCTGCCAGCTTGTGCTGCTGCCTCTGATACAGAGGCAGCAGTACGGAGTGCCAGGAGGGAACTGGTCTAAAAAGCACCTCCCCTTGCGACCTGGCTGCCTGTCATCCCACGCTGCTGCCTCCGTTTTTGGTGAGAGAGAGCCGCCTGTCTTGAGACACCGGTGGGGAGTCGGATTTTCAAAAGGCAGGTCTCTGTCCTTTGTGAGCCTTCCAAAGCGCTTCGGTGGGGGGAGGGGGCAGGAAGGCGGACGACACTCAGGAGTTGTAGCACCCAAATCCACGGAGTGTTTCGCCAGCACCTCCTGCAACAGAGCCCAATCCCTGACAGGCTTTTAGGCAAGATAGATCATTTGAAAAAATGACAGACACAGGGTTTTCCGTCACCGCTCTCCCTTTCTTTTATTTCCCTGGGCTAACTGGCTTGTTCCTCTTTGGCTAAGGATGGAAGGGTATGTCTACACTACAATGTTAGTTCGAACTAACGGACGTTAGTTCGAACTAACATTCATAGCCGCTACACTAGCGCTCCGCTAGTTCGAATTTGAATCGAACTAGCGGAGCGCTTAGTTCGAACTAGGAAAACCTCATTTTACGAGGCTTAAGCCTAGTTCGAACTTACTAGTTCGAATTAAGGGCTGTGTAGCCCCTTAATTCGAACGAGTGGGAGGCTAGCCCTCCCCAGGTTTCCCTGGTGGCCACTCTGGCCAACACCAGGGAAACTCTATGCCCCCCTCCCGGCCCCGGACCCCTTAAAGGGGCACGGGCTGGCTACGGTGCCCGTGCCAGGTGCAAGCCTGCTAGCACCCAGCCAGCAGACCCTGCACCTGGCACGGCACAGAGCCACCCACCCGATGTCCCCCAGCCCACCCCCTCTTCCCGGGACCAGGCTGGCGGCTCCCGGAAGCTTGCCCGGGACCGCAAGAGGCGGGTACATTCCTGGGCTAGTGCGGACATCGTGGACCTCGTCCACGATCTCCGCACTAGGCACAGGAAAGTGGCCATCTAGGGCAGGAGAGCTGCCAGCCTGGCCACCCAGGAGCAGGTTTGCATGAAAATCAAGGGGGTCCACTGAGACCCCCGACCCTGAGCCCTGAGCTTACAATGGCCGTCCTGGGTCAGACCAAAGGTCCATCTAGCCCAGTAGCCTGTCTGCCGACAGCGGCCAACCCTAGGGACCGTGGAGGGGATGGACCAAAGACAGTGACCAAGCCATTTGTCTCGTGCCATCCCTCTCCAGCCTTGCACAAACTTTGGGCAGGGACACCACTCCTACCCCCTGGCTAAGACTACTCCATGGACCCAACCTCCATGACTTGATCTCACTTCCCTTTCAACTCTGTTCTAGTTGTAGCCTTCACAGCCTCCTGCAGCAAGGAGTTCCACCGGTTAACTATTTGCTTTGTCAAGAACAACAACTTTCTCTTACTAGTTTCAAGCCTGCTACCCAGTCCTTTCCTTTGGTGTCCTCTAGTCCTTCTTTATGGGAACTCAGGAAGAACTTTTCTGAATGCACCCTCTCCACCCAACCCCTGCTTTTAGAGACCTCTAGCCTGTCCCCCCTCCGTCTCCTCTTTTCTAAGCTGAACAGTCCCAGTCTCTGTAGCCTCTCTTCATCTGGGACCTGTTCCCAACCCCTTATCATGTTAGTTGCCCTCCCCTCTCCCAGCCTTAATCTTCCCCTCTCCCACCTCCTTTTCCCAGTCTCCCCCAGTTTTGTTCAATAAAGACAGAGTCAATGTTGGAAGAAACGTTATCTTTATTTTGTACATCAAGAAGAAGGGGGGCTAGGGAAGGGTAAGTGGAAGGAGGTGAGGGAGGAATGGGGTACGAGCCCCCGATGGGGAGGACTGGGCTGGCTCTGCAGGCTTCTGGGGGTGGAAGCTCTCCTGCAGCCCCCCGATTACCCCCTCTCCCCAGATGGCAGCCTGCGGCAAGTGCAGCCGGGCTGATGGCTGAGTGGTGTGATGTGCCCAGTGTGGGTACTCCGGGCACTCCAAGCCAGGACTGGTTTTCAAGCGGGGCACCCCTTAGAACTGTCTGTCCGGGGTGGGGGTCGGGACCCTTTAAGCGCAGCCCTCGGCTAGCCTGAGACTGCATCTCCACGCTCTAAGTCCTCCTCTGATGCCCTGCTGGCACTGCTTCCGGCCATCCTTAAGCCCTGTTCAGAGTCCACTCAATGTGGACTTGCTAGTTCGAATTAGCAAAACTAGTTTTTAGTTCTAGACGCGTTAGTTCGAATTAGCTTAGTTCGAACTAGCGCTGTAGTGTAGACATACCCGAAGAGAGGAGCCAGCAGGGGTAGAATGAATTGTGTACCAGGTCCTGGAAACAAGAGCATCTCCTCCAGATCACCCATCCACACCTGAACTGTTTAAAAGCTTGGCTGCCAATAAAGACACCTTAGCTCAGCAAATGCCAAGCCAGGCACCTGTGTTTGGACACGAGGGGTGCACAGGGATGTGAGAACCAGGAAGGCTGATCTGTGAATTCACCCCCAACCGTCCCAGTACAAGACAGACGCTTGCGCCAACCAGCAGGGGTCACTGCTCCTCGGGTTTGGCTTGGACAAAGGTGCCCATCTGTTTGGTGTTCGCGTCTCGGAGCTGCGCCAGCTGCCTCTGGCCACGGCGGAGCAGATACTCGATGTGCATCACGTCGGCCCGGGGGATGCTGGCGTTCTTCCGGAACTCGGCCTGGATGCGAGGCAGGAATCCCGGCTTCTCCCGGCCGGTGCGAAGGAACTGCCTGTAGAGGCTCAGGACGTGCTTCTGCAGCTTGCTATGCCGGGCCATGGTGCGCCTGGGGAGCCCTCCCAGGCCACGGGGGGGTCAGCGCCACGAGGCAGGGGCTGGAAGTGAACAGAGGCGGAGATGTTAGAGCAGCATCTCATTCCCAGACGCGCCTGTGCGGGCAGTTCTGTGCCCTTTTCACCCCCACCTGCTTGGGTTACCAGATGGTTTAAAAAAAATACCGAACAGCAGGGGCCGGGGGGGGGGGGGGGGGGCGGGACTGGCTGGAAGAGAGGGGGTGGGGGGGAACCGGCCGCCGGGAAGCAGGGCTGGCTGGGAGGGGGCTGGAGGGAGCGGGGCTGGCCGGGGGCAACCAGCCGTCGGGAAGCGGGTCTAGTTGGGTTGAGGACCAATAGGTGGGGGAACCGGCCGGCAGCGCTGCAGAGATGTACCAGAGCCTGGGTCGGATTCATCTTTGGTGGGCCCTGGCTCCTAGACCATAGACACACTCCCCCCCCCCCACCCCCCCGGAGGCCCTAGGGAAAATGGCACCCCGGCCCTGTGGACATGGTGCCCTCTCTGTTTCCCTTGGCCCCGTAGGCACTAAGCTCCACTCCTGCCGCCCAACTCCTACAAGGCCCGACGGATTTCTCTGTGGCCCCCAACCCAAAAAAGGATCCCCCCAGCCCTGTGTTAGGGGATACGAGGGAGTCTGGCTGGGACGTAAGTGCAAATAACTCTGCTCTTAGCAGCTCTGAACCGATGGGCTCTGCCCTGTGCCCCAACCAAGAACCCTAACATAAGAACGGCAGTACTGGGTAGCCTGTCTGCTGACAGTGGCCAGCACCAGGTGCCCCAAAGAGGGTTGACCAAAGACAATGATCAAGCGATTTGTCTCCTGCCATCCTTCTCCAGCCTTCCACAAACAGAGGCCAGGGACACTATTTCTATCTCCTGGCTAATGGCCTTTTATGGACCTAACCTCCGTGAAATTATCTAGCTTCTCTTTAAATCCTGTTATAGTTCTAGCCTTCACAGTCTCCTCTGGCAAGGAGTTCCACAGGTTGACTACACCCTGTGTGAAGAAGAACTTTCTTTTATTAGTTTTAAACCTGCTACCCATTAACTTCATTTGGTGTCCTCTAGTTCTTCTATTATGGGAACTAATAAATCACTTTTCTTTATTCACCCTCTCCACACCACTCATGTTTTATAGACCTCTATCATATCCCCCCTCAGTCTCCTCTTTTCTAAACTGAAAAGTCCCATCGCTTTAACCTCTCCTCATATGGGACTCGTTCCAAACCCCTAATCATGTTAGTTGCCCTTTTCTGAACCCTTTCCAAGGCCAAAATATCTGTTTTGAGGTGAGGAGACCACAGCTGTACACAGTATTCAAGATGTGGGCGTACCATAGTTTTATACAGGGGCACCCTGAGTTACCAAACCACATGACACTGCCCATTAAAAACCCACCAGGACTTACCCAGCATTTATATGCAGAGGTCCCGCACCAGCAGCAATCTGCACTGGACAGGAAACCATCCGCCCAGCACGCGCGGGAAATCACAGGAACCCAGCCTGGACGGTCCGATGCCCCAGCCCTGACAGAAGAAAATCAAGGTGTGCTTGAAGTGCCACGCCCACCATCCCTTGGTCCTCTGGGGCATTCGGCACATCCTGCTGGGTGAAAGGGCCGGTCACAGCTCCAGGGTCTGTCACACTTCAGGGCCTTTGGCAGCTCCTATTCACCGGGGTCAGGCAGATAATCGCCCCGAGCTTTCCCAGCACTTTTCAGCATCAGCTCTCAAAGGGGGGCAGCGTGACCCCCATGGGAGCAGGGGAATGTCAAAGAAGGAATGGGGCGGGGCAGGGGAGGCAGCCAATGGCTTCTCCTAATGCAGTGGTCCCCAACCATTTGAGGTTGCCGGGCGCCAAGGGGTGTGGCTGTTTGCCCGCAGGGCGCCCTGGAGCGGAGCCCCCCATTGCGCACCCGGGGGTGGGGCCCCCCCATAGACACATTCCCAGGGCCGCCCCCCCCCCCCACAAGTACCGCATGCCCAGGGCCGGGCCTCCCACCAAGCGCCGCGCGCCCGGGACCGGCGCTCTCCCCCCAAGCACCGCGTGCCCGGGGCCGGCGCACCCTGCAAGCGCCACGCGCCCGGGGCCGGCACTAGCGCTGGCACTCTCCCCCCCCCAAGCACCGCGTGCCCGGGGCCGGCGCACCCTGCAAGCGCCACGCGCCCGGGGCCGGCACTAGCGCTGGCACTCTCCCCCCCCCAAACACCGCGCGCCCGGGGCCGGCGCTCTCCAAGCGCTGTGCGCCCAGGGCTGGCGCACCCTGCAAGTGCCGCACGCCCGGAGCCTGCGCTCCCCCATGCGCCACGTGGCCATAGCGCGGGCAGCCAATCTGCGGCGCCCCGGGGCCGGCGCTCACCGTGCACCATGCGCCCGGGGCCAGCTCCGGCACCGCACATGCGCCACGTGCCCGGGGCCAGGCCAGCCCTGAGCACTTGGCGGGCGCATACAAATGCGGGCACCGTGTTGGGGACCACTGTCCTAATGTTAGCAGTGGGGACACCAAGTTCGGAAGTGAATGGTTAACCAGTAAGCCGGTTATGGTTAACCAGAGGGGGCTGGAGCAGCCCTCCACCAGCCATAGGCAGAGGGCACTCTGGCACGCCACGGGTAGGGTTGCTCAGCAGTCACAGCAGTGTGCCAAGGGGGTAGGTGTGTGGGCTGCTCCAAGCCCATCTTTAACACGTCCTACGTGTCCCATTTAATCGGTTAACTGGTTCAACATATTGTTTAACTGGTTAGCTAATTAAATGAGATTTTACATCCCTGGCACCAAGGTGGCTAAAAGTAGGGTTGAATTGGGACTAGAAATTCCAGGATTTTGACTTTTTTTTCCTGATCACACACAGTTCTGCAAATAAATTCACGTTTTGTTTAGATTTTGACTTTTTTTAAATGTAGTACGGTGGATTACGGAAGATAAACTTTAAAGAGACCAAACAAAGAGTCATTTCAGGAATGGAAAACTACATTTTAATGTTCTGAAATGGTGGAGTTTTCCCCTTCCAAACAAAAGGTCACTAAAATCAGCATTTTCCAATGGAAAAACATCCCCTCAGAAAACTTCCTTCCAGCTCTAGTTAAAACGGACGTATTTTGAAGTGTATAATCAACCTCTGGAACTCACTGCAAAAGGATATTAATGATGGTGAAGGAAAGGGGAGGGAATCATAGAATCATAGAGCTGGAAGAGACCTCAGAAGGTCATCAAATCCAGCCCCCTGCTCTAGGCAGGACCAATCCCAACTAAATCAACCCGGCCAGGGCTTTGTCAAGCTGAGACTTAAACACCCGCTGTGTACAGCCTGTCTGATCCCTTCTGGGGAAGCATGGGTGGGAAGAAAGAATTAGACAGGGTTAGACAAACCCGTAGGTCTTGGTTGACTTCGTCCTGCTTCAGGGCAGGGCGCTAAACTTGGGGACTGCTCTAGTCAGACCAACATTTCAATCAATCTTGTCAAGAAACAGGCAAAAAAAAAACCCAACCCAAACCAGGGAGAAACACGTTCCTTGGTTTGTAAACACAGACACAGAGAACAGCTCCTTCCGTTAGGGGGGGTGGGAATAAAGAAAATAATCCCTCGCCCCCTCCCCTTCCTATTTGGTCCTAAAGGATGAAGATTTGTGCAGGCTGCGGGGGCAGGACTGATATTCAGGGAATGGGGAGCATGGGGGAGAAGGGGGCAGCTTGCTTACAATCCAGGGGCAACCCCGTGTCTCGGGGCTGGCCCAGCAGAGGCGGGATTTCTGCAGCGCAGGGGGACACGAGGTGAAACAAGCAGCGACTCGGCCGATTGGGGCTTGTTATTGTAGGGTCGCATTGAAGCAGACACTGGCACCAGCGTCGCCTCCAAGAGCGAGGGGAGTGCGCGGCCTGGTAACCCCGGACGGACCCGGACCTGGACCCCCCTGCGCTGGGGGGCCAGGAGTCACCGCCCCCCGCCCCTCACCTCCGCCTCCTGCCTGCTCGCAGCTCCCGGGCCCGCGGCAGCAGCTGTGCCAGCCGGCTCCGAATGTTGAAACACCAGCAACATTAGCCCTCGCTTCCCATTGGCTGGAGGGCCCCAGGGGCGGGCGCAGGAAAGGGGAAGCTCCGCCCTTCGAGGGCCACGTGGGCCGGCAGTGGAAGTTGCAAGTCAGCTGGAGGAGAGAGGGGCCCGGCCCGGCCTGCGCACGTGGCTTTCACCGCAGCGCTCACCTGCCCTCACGCCCCACGCTCCTGCTTTTCCCTCCCTGCGTTGTTCGACCCAACCCTCACCCAGGCATCCACCCAGTTCACCCCGATTCTCACCCCTTTTTAAACTTGTTCCTAAGAAACCCCGATCGGTTCCTGGGAAATTCCCAACAACTCTTATCAGTGGTGCCTGTTACATACCAGCTGGGTTTTCCCTTTGATATTTATATACCCCCTGCCTCCTTTTTTCGCCCCTCCCATTTTTTCCTCCCCTGTTCATTTTGGTTCTGGACATACAACACTCCAGTCGTCTGAAGAAGTGGGCTATGCCCAGGAAAGCTCATGATCCCATTGACACGGTTTGTTAATCTTTAAGGTGACTATATGTTGTGTTTTAAGTTTTTCCTGTTACAGACTCACTCAGCTACCCCTCTGAAACTCGTGGGCTCTGTCTACACTGCAGGCTTCTTGCACAAGAACTGTTTTGCAGAAGAGTTCTTGTGCAAAAGGTCTTCCATACGAGCGCGTCCACACTGCCATGTGCTTTTGCAGAAGAGATGTGCTTTTGCACAAGAGCATCCATGGCAGTGTCGACACTCTCTTGCACAAGAAAGCTCTGATGGCCATTTTAGCCGTAGGGGTTTTTTGCGCAAGAAATTCATGTTGCCTGTCTACACTGCCGCCTTCTGGAAGAGCTCTTGTGCAAGAGGGCTTATTCCTCGTGGGGAGAGGAATAACTCTTCCGGAAGAAGCCCTGTTTGCTGATGCTGTACTGTAATACTTGTGCAAAAACACGCACGCAGTGTAGACACTCTGCAAGTTTTTGCGCAAGAACAGCTGTTCTTGTGCAAAAAGCCTGCAGTGTAGACATAGCCTTAGAGGGGCAACCCCAACAGTCATTACTAACAAGGAGTCCTGTGGCACCTTGAAGATTTATTTGGGCATCAGCTGTTGCGGAGGAAAAGCAGGTCCAAGTGTTTTTTACCCCTGGAAGCGGATGCCCAAATACACGTGTTAGTCTTTAAGGTGCCCCAGGGTGCCTCTGTTTAAACAAGTGGAAGAGAAGGGCCTGTGTGCACCTCATAGGATGCCAGGCTAGACTGAAGATCACAATGGCCCTCTCTGGCCTGGAAGTTAATGAATGGTTACATCTGGCCAGGCTGCCTCTCTTTATGCTTGCATTAACTAACTGGGTTATTTGCAGGTGTTGTACTCAGTCCAGCTGTGTCGGAGCGCCTGCTGCTGGAGGAGAACGCAAAAGTTCTGTTACCTGGTTTGTAAGTCTGGAGCCTTCTCTACTGCATGAGGTACAAGCCACCTGGCTCTTCGCTAAAGTTGCAGAGCCGAGTCACTATCGCTGGATGTGGTCTCCGTGCCCAGAGTCCCCAGAGACCACAAACCAGATAAGATTCGAAATCGCCCAAGCAGATTTTTTGCGTAACAACATGCAATAATAGTTGCCAGCGAACAGACTCAGCGCTGCGCCGCTACACTTTATGGAAGCCGTGGCAATGTCCTAACACCCACTGAGCACCATCCAGTGCCCCCACACAGTCAGCTGGTGAACACCATTTGAGGTGAACTTTTATACATTCCTGACGTATCAGGTTGCTACCCCCTGTTACCTGGTTACCGTCCCTTACCTTGCAGAAGGGGGCTTACTTCCTAGTCTTCATACTGTCAACTTACTATCTGTTATGCTGTCAACTTTGACCTGGTCCTGAACATAGGTCGGTATGTACTTTATTTGTGGGAGGTAAATGGTACCAAGATGTTCCTTAGGACAATCCACAGAACTACAGACCGGTCAGCCTTACCTCACTCCCCGGAAAAATCATGGAGGGGATCCTCAAGGAATCCATTTTGAAGCACTTAGAATAAGGAAAGGGATCAGGAGCAGTCAGCATGGATTCACCAAGGGCAAGTCATGCTTGACCAACCTGATTGCTTTCTATGACGAGGTAACTGGCTCTGTGGACATGGGGAATTCAGTGGATGTGATATACCTGGACTTATTCTTGCCAGCAAGTTAAGGAAGTATGGATTGGATTAATGGACTGTAAGATGGATAGAAATTGGGCTAGACTGTTGGGCTCAATGGGTAGTGATCAACAGCTCGATGTCGGACTGGCGGTCAGTTTCAAGCAGAGTACCTCAAAGACCGGTTCTACGGTCGGTTTTGTTCAACATCTTTATTAATGACTGGATGAGGGGATGGATTGCACCCTCAGCAAGTTTGCCTATGTCACTAAGCTAGGGGGAAAGGTAGATACATTGGACGGTAGGGTATATGGTGCAGAGTGTCCAAGACATATTGGAGGATTGGGCCAAAAGAAATCTGATGAGGTTCAACAAGGACAAGTGCAGAGTCCTGCACTTGAATGGAAGAATCCCAAGAATTGTTATAGGCTGGGACCGACTGGCTAAGTAGCAGTTCTGCAGAAAAGGACCTGGGGGTTACAGTGGATGAGAAGCTGGATATGAGTCAACAGTGTGCCCTTGTAGCCAAGAAGGCTAATGGCATATTAGGGTGCATTAGGAGGAACATTGCCAGCAGATCTAGGGAAGTGATTATTCCCCTTTATTGGGATGTGGTGAGGCCACGTCTGGAGTATTGTGTCCAGTTCTGGGCCCCCCACTACAGGAAGGATGTGGACGCATTGGAGAGGGTCCAGTGGAGGGCAACAAAAATTATTAGGAGGCTGGAGCACATGACTTAGGAGAGGCTGAGGGAGTTGGGCTTGTTTAGTCTGCAGAAGAATGACGGGGGATTTGATAGCAGCCTTTAACTATCTGAAGGGAGGTTCCAAAGAGGATGGAGAGAGGCTGTTCACAGTGGTGACGATGGCAGAACGAGGAGTGATGGTCTCAAGGTGCAGTGGGGGAGGTGTAGGTTGGATATTAGGAAAAACTCTTTCCCTAAGAGAATGGGGAAGCACTGGAATGGGCTAACTAGGGAGATGGTGGAATCTCCATCCCTAGAGGTTTTTAAGTCCTGGTTTGACACAGACCTGGTTGGGATGATTGAGTTGGGATTGGTCCTGCTTTTGGGCAGGGGGCTGCACTCGATGACTCCTGAGGTCTCTTCCAGCCCTGGGATTCTATGATTCTAAGGCAAGGGACTTCTTTTATTTGAGAGCCCCAATTCCTTCAACAGCAGTATAGGTCCAATCCATGGAGCTCCTGAAGAGCAGCTCTGCATCCCTTTCTATGGCAGCCCAACTGTCCTTGGAACTGGTCAGACCAGTGTGACATCCCCCTGTGTAGGCATAATGAGCTAACGTGTCCTTCACTCCCATGCACCAACTTTGCCACTTATCAACTATGTTTTTAATTTGTTCGAAGGGAAAGCTGAATGAAGCCAAAATTAATGAGTGTTTTAACTTGTAACAAAATACAGGACTGTGTAGCACTTTAAAGACTAACAAGATGATTTATTAGATGATGAGCTTTCGTGGGCCAGACCCACTTCCTCAGATCCACTATTTGATCTGAGGAAGTGGGTCTGGCCCACGAAAGCTCATCATCTAATAAACCATCTTGTTAGTCTTTAAAGTGCTACATAGTCCTGTATTTCGTTTCAGCTACACCAGACTAACACGGCTACATTTCTATCACTGTTCTAACTTGTGTTTCTGTTCCCAGGAAATGTTGAAACGGTAGATTCCTAGGGACTGTCAAGTAGAAAGATTGACCCAAATTAGTTACTTGTTTACTTTCTTTGGCTCCACTGGAATCTTACAACAGGGATTAACTAGCTCCATTCATATCTATAATTAACACAAACAAAATCTACGTTTAGTGACAGGTAAGGTTTCCTGAGCACATGTCTAACAATCCAGACATTTAAAATCAGAAGTTAGTGGAAGGAGGCTGAAAAAGGTGAGGCTTTCGAGAGAAAAATTGCCCGAGAAAGGGTTATTTTGAACTCCAATTTACTCTGTATCAACCCATTTTTCCATTAAACCAACCTAAAGTACTATAAATAGGACTCAAAGTTTATGTCCTATGTTTTAGTTTTTGTCATAAACACCACAAGAAAAAAATATAAAGCAAATGGGAAAAAAGGGAGGACGTGAGTTATGAAAAAGCAAACAGTTGATAGGAGAAGCTAAAATTGGGGGGAAAAATCTATAACCAGTAACATAAAGGATAATTAGGAAATGTTTAAATATATCGGGAACAAAAGAAATCAGAGGAATGGTAAAGATCCATTACTGTATAAGGCTGGTCAAATTGCCAATCATGATGAAAAAAAGAAACTTCAGCAACCTGCTTGGAATTTAATGCGTTGAACTACACACAAGCCATAAAGATTGGATGTCTTTCTAAAACATATGTGGTAGCTCAACCGAGGGATGTTAAATTGCGCTTAATCAGCTAATCCAGTAGTTGGTGGAATTTCCATCGACTACTCAATTAGTCAATAAGGGTATGTCTACATTAGCTCATTAATTTGAGCTAGGTAGGCAAAGCAGGCAACCGGAGTTGTAAATGAAGCCCGGGATTTAAATAGCCCAGGCTTTATTTGCATGTTCCCGTCCGGTCGCCATTTTGAAATTCCACTAGCCCGAAGTAACTGCCGCGCGGCTATAGAATGAGATGTAACAGTTAATTCGAACTAAGAACTTAGTTCGAATTACCGTTTCATTGCCACATGTAGCCGGCAGGAAGGGACCTCGAGAGGTCGAGTCCAGTCCCCTGCCCTCATGGCAGGACCCAGTACTGTCTAGACGAGTGTTTCTTAAACTTTTTAAGACCGAGGAACACCAAACAATTTTTTTTTTTAATGAGGATTTTTTGTTGACTCCTGAGGTCTCTTCCATTTATAGGATTCTATAAATGTGCTTGGTACCTGTGCCTGGACCTTTATGCTTGATCTGGCTTATACTATTTCTCTTTCCTGCCTGCGGTTCCACTGAGCCAAAGTCTTGCTTCCTAGATTTCAGGCCTGTTGCTGTTTTTATGTTACCGGCCTTTATTCGGGCCTGCTGATTTTATGTTACCAACCCGCAACTTACTACAGAGGCAACTGAGTCCCAAAAAGGAGGAGCAGCTTGTTCAAAAACACAGCAAGCCAGTGGCAGCGCTAGGAATAGGACCCGTATGTCCCAACTCCCTGTCCCCTGCTGTACTAACCAGACCAAAATACTTTGACCACCAGGGTCTGAAGCCCCACAGACAGGGGCCACGGATGGGGAGGGGGAGAGGCAAAGGGGGCAGTTGTCTCGGGAGCTGATGATTTAAAAGGGTCCAGGCCTCTGGGTCACTGTATCGACTATTATGGCAGCCGCCACTGCCAGAGACCCGGGCAAATGAAATCAATCCTAGAGCTCTGTCTGGTGCAAGGTGGGTGGCGCTAAGGCCTGATTGGCCCTCGCCTTGCCCCTCCTACCTTTAGCTTTGCCCCTTTGAGGGGGTCTAGAGCCTTGCCCCTTTGAGGGGGTCTTGAGCCGACCCCCTCCCATACATTACCCAGGGCCCGACAACGTCTGTCACCAGCCCCGTTGACATGAATGTGCCCCAAATCCCTCAGACCCAGTACAGTCCCCCCCTCCTCCCCCCCCCCCCCCCGCATCCTTAATTCTTCTCTTGTCATCTGATTGCTTCAAGCATTGTTACAGGCTGGGGACCGACTGGCTAAGCAGCAGTTCAGCAGAAAAGGACCTGGGGATTACAGTGGATGAGAAGCCGGAGATGAGTCAACAGGGTGGCCTTGTAGCCAAGAAGGTTAATGGCATATTAGGGGGCATTAGGAGGAGCATTGCCTGCAGATCCAGAGAAGTGATTATTCCCCTTTATTCGGCTCTGGTGAGGCCACATCTGGCGTATTGTGTCCAGTTCTGGGCCCCCAACTACAGGAAGGATGGGGACGCATTGGAGGGGGTCCAGGGGAGCTTGACCAAAATGATTCGGGGTATGGAGCACATGACCTATGAGGAGACACTGGGGGATTTGGGTTTGTTTAGCCTGCAGAAGCAAAGAGTGAGGGGGGATTTGATAGCAGCCTTCAACTTCCTGAAGGGAGGTTCCAAAGAGGATGGAGAGAGGCTGTTCTCAGTAGTGAGGGATGGCAGAACACGGAACAGTGGTCTCAGGTTACAGCGGGGGAGGTCTAGGTTGGATATTAAGAAAAACTATTTCCCTAGGAGGGTGGGGAAGCACTGGGCTGGGTTCCCTAGGGAGGTGGTGGAGTCTCCATCCCTAGAGGTTTTTAAGTCTCCGTTTGACAAAGCCCTGGCTGGGATGATTGAGTTGGGATTGGTCCTGCCTTGGGCAGAGGGCTGGACTTGATGACTCCTGAGGTCTCTTCCAGCTCTAGGATTCTATGATTCATCCGTGCGATGTCACTGGAGACGCAGGGAGGTACACTGTGGGCGAAAGCCCCGATCTTGCTTCTGGTTTTGTACAGGCGGCCGTGAAAGTAACTTTACAGTTTCTCACAGGTACTGTCCTATTGCAGCCCAGGTCTTTGCAGTTCTTGCTGGAGCTGCGCACCAGGGCACTTTCACCTCTGTGTTCAGGATTCAGAGTTATCTCTTTTCCCAAAGATCTTCCCTGGAGCTGTTCAGAGAGAGCTTGCTCCCTCTCGCCACAGTCTCTCTTAAGGCAACCATGTTCTTCAGAGCCTCTGGCCTGACGTGGAACGGGACGGGGGACACCACAGAAGAGGCCAAATTCGCCGGGGGAAACACTCCAAGGAAATGGATGCTAAAGAGGGTCCATTCGCCAAGACTCATGTGCAGGGCCTCTTTGATTTCAGTGTTGTCACTGTAGACCAGCGCGCGCCCGTTGAGATTATGGTCCCTGAGCCTCTGTTTGTACAGCGGGACGTTTTCCTCCTTCAAGCCGATTGTGTCCATCTGGAAGAGAAGTGGGAGCACCCGTTAGTGCCGTGCATCTACTGAACAGGTCGCCAAACACGTTTTTAGGAAGGGTCCGCTATAGCTCCCGAGAGGAACCTGTCTGGGCTTGCTCAGATTCTAGCAAACAAGGCGGGCCGGCCGGCTGTGGGGCCAGGTATGGTACCCTGCACACCCCACTGCCGTGTGCTTGGATTCTGCTAGGGGCACCGCTGAGCAAGTTGGCACGGCAGGGGAAATAGCATGCTCTCTGCAGGCAAAAGCTAGCAATGCAGGGACCACTGGAGGGGTGTGTTGAAATGAAGAGGGAAGGTTTCCTGACCCTGCTTGTAGGCTGGAGGGAAGCATGCAGTCAGCCTGACGGGGGTGGAGTTGGGCCTCTCGACCTAAGGCTATATCTACACTGCGGGCCTTTGCAGGCAGAGAGTATGCTAATGAAGCACTCATTAGCAACTTCTTGGCACTCATTAGCATGCTCTCTGCAGGCAAAAGCTAGCAGTGTAGACATAGCCTCAGGGTTCTTGTGTGTTATTCTGGATAAGGGGTATTACGCTGCAGGCCTCCAGCAAGAGTATTTATGTTTTTGCCTCTCTTCTCTCTGGAGTGCATAACAGACAGCTACGGGTCTCCCAGTCTTAAAACCGACCCAAGTCACTTCAGAGCGTAAAGGATGAACCCGGGGAGAGCCAGCCAATGGCTTCGGGGTTGGAGGAAAGAGCTCCAAGGAACCGAGTTGTTCCAAGAAGAAATGTTTTGTGCAAACCAAGAGTCAGGAGCAGCAGAAAGTGGGGGAACTAGCAGAGCCCGGACTGTGGCCTTGCCCCCTACATCACCCTTTCCCCCTCATCCTCACTCTGCCCATTCCCCCTCATGTGCCCCCCTACTCCTGAGGCCTCAAACCCACACTGTGCCTTCCCCGAAAGCCCCCATCCCACACCGCCTGTTCCCCTCAACATCCTACCCCCACTAGTTCTCGCTCCTCTCCCTCCAGTTATGCACCAGTTATGTGGGACAGTTTTCTCTCAGCTCTGGGGCCCGTAGTCAGGGCTGTCCCTAGGCCCATGGGAAATATGTAGCTGCATAGGGCACCGGAAAATTTGGGCACCAAATTTTTGAGTTCCCCAATGCAGCAGCCATGTGTTCTTGTATGTCTGAGGATATGCCTCTGCCGGTTCGTCTCTGGGGACGCTGTGTCCTGTCTGCTGCAGGGCTTTTCCCTTCGCCCTCCCCCACGTGCTCCTCTCAGCTGGCAGTGTAATCCACACGCCTAGTGTGTGTGGTTCACTGTCCCTTCGTGTGGCAATTGGACCTCTTACAGCCAGAGATAAGAACAAGGGAGCTCTACATCCTAAGCTGGGAGCCAGCTGCCTTCATGGCTCCAGCTGTCGAGGCCTCTAGGGGTGTGTCTAAACTACATGGCTCCATCGATGGAGCCATGTAGATGAGGCTGATCGGCAGAGGGAAATGAAGCCGCGATTTAAATAATCGCGGCTTCATTTAAATTTAAATGGCTGCCGCGCTCTGCCGACCAGCTGATGATCAGCTGTTTGTCGGCAGATCGGGGCAGTGTGGACGCTCCCGTCGACATGAAAGCCCTTTGTCGACCTCCCCTGATGCCTCGTGGGATGAGGTTTACCGGGGAGGTCGACAAAGGGCTTTCACGTCGACGGGGAAGCGTCCAGACTGCCCCGATCTGCCGACAAACAGCTGATCATCAGCTGGTCGGCAGAGCGCGGCAGCCATTTAAATTTAAATGAAGCCACGATTATTTAAATCGCAGCTTCATTTCCCTCTGCCAATCAGCCTCATCTACATGGCTCCGTCGACGGAGCCATGTAGTTTAGACACACTCCTAGAGGGCCTAGGTTCAAATCTGCTACGGGGTTCAAATCAGCAGCAGCAGCAAGCTAGCAAGCAGAGAGGATCTGCAACTCTGCTCTAGTTCCTGAGCCCTGCTTGGGGTAGGGAGGTAGTAGGAACGACCAGACCTCCAGCAGAAGCTGCATGAGGGGAAAAGGCCCAGGCAATCCTGCAGAAGGGCCCTCAATTATTCAGGGCCCCACGATTTGCAAAGATGGCTCTGCCTGTAGCCATCATCTGTGGGCAGCTGCTGTCACATGAATGACATGCTTCTTGCGATGAAGAGGCATGGACATTCTATCGACAGCTGGCCCTGCTCGAAGGAAGGAAACCCAAGGGTGACCCACCTCTCGGCAGACATCCTCCACCGTCATACCCAGCAGAGTGCAGGTGCTGAGCTTGTCGAATTTCTTTGTCCGTTTCAGTCTGTGGCTGCCACGTTGCAGCTCCATCTGTCTTTTCAGGGATGGGTCCAAATTGACCGTGAAGGGGAGGTAGAAGAGGGCCTCCTCCACCCGAAACCTGCCGCACAGGAAAGTGTGGAACAGCTCGGGATCCTGGTCCAGTTCAAGCAGCTTTTCCATCTGGCCTTTCAGCATGTCCAGCTCTTCCATGTACTTCTCGTAGACCTCCCACAGAGACATGTCGGGGCGGAGCGGGCTTCCATGGCAGCTGCCCATTCGACTCCTCTGCTCCTCATCCTCGATGCACTGCAAGAGCCAGCTCAGACGGCACGGCCACTGGTTGGCAAGGAGCACCCATTCCACCACCTTCTTCGGACACACTTCATCCTTGGGGATGTTACTCGCCAGCAGCCTGATGGTGATGGTGACGGTGTTCACGATGCGCCGCATCTGCACCACGTTGTCTGTCATGAATTCCTTCAAGGCGTCATCCAGGAGGTAGTCGAAAGCATCTTGAATGAGGTCTTTGGCTCGGATACCTTTCCCGCAGCTGCCGGTTCCCAGCGCTGGGGTTCCAACCATGAGAGGTATCTGGCTGTCCTCTGCAACTGGATTCTGGGCATCGTGGTTGGCCGAATGGTAGCGAGAGATGTTGAGGAAGTCAGAGCTGGCTTCCATCTTGCCATCCTGCCGGAAGCCGACCTCTGCCTCTAGCTGCTCCTTGCGCGCGATGATATTCCTGATCAGCCTCCGCTTGGTGTCGCAGTCCATCCGAGGGACAGAGAAGGGCAGGGTGACGATGCGGTTTAAGAACTCGTAGCCGTTGTTGGCCATACCTCTCATATACTTGGAGCTTTCCACGCAGTCGACAATGATGCTGGAGTCAACAGCCAGGATGGAGATGAAAGGGGCGTCATCGTCTGAGAGGAGGATGTTCATGGCGTCAAGGACGCCCACCACCTTGTCAGGGCTGCATGTATCCAAGTGGGTGATCTCCAGCACCACCCGCAGCTTCCGCCGCTGGAAGATCTCCATGTACTGCAGGAACCCAGGGTATGTCTACACTAGAAAGTTAGTTCGAACTAACGGACGTTAGTTCGAACTAACTTTCCTAGGCGCTACACTAGCGGTCCGTTAGTTCGAACTTAATTCGAACTAACGGAGCGCTTAGTTCGAACTAGGTAAACCTCATTTTACGAGGACTAACGCCTAGTTCGAACTAGCTAGTTCGAACTAAGGGCTGTGTAGCCCTTTAGTTTGAACTAGTGGGAGGCTAAGGCTTCCCAGGTTTCCCTGGTGGCCACTCTGGCCAACACCAGGGAAACTCTATTGCCCCCCTCCCGGCCCCGGAGCCCTTAAAGGGCCACGGGCTGGCTACTCACTTTGTGCCAGTTGCAAGGCTGCAAGCACCCGTGCCTGCACAGCCTGCACCTGCCACAGGATGAGCCAGCCATCCGAGGGTTCCCAGCCCTCCACTGCTCCCCACGACCAGCCTGGCGGCTCCCGGGAGCCTGCCCGGGGGCGCAAAAGGCGGGCGCCCGCCTGGTCAAGTGCGGAGATCGTGGACCTCATCGAGGTTTGGGGGGAAGCCTCCAATGTCCACGATCTCCGCACTAGCCACCGGAACGCGGCCGTCTATGGACGCATGGCTGCCAGTCTGGCCGCCAGGGGCCACCAGCGCAGCCGGGAGCAGGTGCGCTGCAAAATTAAGGACTTGCGGCAGTCCTACTCCCGGGCCTGCCTGCCAGGGGCTGACCCGGAGGCCTGCCCCCACTTCCATGCCCTGGACCGCATCCTGGGGCCTCATGCCGTCCCTGCCCCCCGGGACGTGATTGACCCCGGGGCAGAGGGACCGCTCCTGGACACCGAGGAGGAGGAAGAGGGCTCTGAGAGCCAGGAGCCTGCCGCCAGCCTTCCCAGGACCCGGGACCCCCGAGGCACCCCACAGAGCCGCTCGCCTGCATCATCAGAGGCCGGGGAGGCGTCCACCTGTGAGTACCCTCGTGTTCCCCTTATGTGTACGGGGGGCTGGGGCGAGAGGGAGCCCCGGGACCGTGCGCCTGGGCCTTGCCCACCACGGAGCAGCAGCTGGGGATCCTGCAGGGGCCCTGGCCTTGCAGAGGGGAGCTGGGTTTCACACACCTGGGCCCCTGGGGTCATTGACCGCTGGTCTTCTTGCACCACAGCTGCAGCACCGGGGCCTGCAGGGCGCACCACACCGCCTGCAGCAGCCGCCCGCGCCCGGGCAAGCAGGTCAGCCAGGAACCAGGAGGACTACCAGAGGCGGCATCTCCGGTTCCTGGACCGACAGCTCCGTCTCCAGGACCACTGGGTCCAGGAGGACCTCAGGCTGCGCCAGAGGAGTCTGGAGGCCCTGGAGGAGCAGGGCCGTGCCCTGCGAGGCCACCTCCAGAGCCTGCTGGACCGCTTCCCGTTTCCTCCTCCCCCTGCTCCCCCTCTTGCTCCCCCTCTTTCTCCCCCTCTTGCTCCCCCTGCTCCCCCTGCTCCTCCTGCTTCCGCTCCTGCTTCCTCCACACCCCCTGTCCTCTCTGCCCCCCCCTCCACAACCATTCCCCACCGACGCCCCCGGACCCGCAGTGTGGCGAGACGGGAGAGGCAGCCGGACTCCCACCCCTGAGCTTTCCTTTCCCTTCCTCCCTTCCCTCCCCTCCCCTTCCAGCTCCCTCGTCCCAGGTTTCCCCCTCCCTTCTCCCACCTTCATTCCTCCCTCCCCCACCCCAGTTCTGTGAAATAAACAGACGTTTTTGTTGGAAAAACAGGTGTCTTTATTTGACAGTAGGTAGGGAGGGGAAAGGGGAAGGGGGGGGTAGGGTGGAAGAAGGCCCCGGTGGGGCATGCAGGGAGAGGTCAGTCCTCCTCCTCCTCCACCTGGAAGCTCTCCCGCAGGGCTTCCCGGATCCGGATGGCCCCCCGCTGGGCTTCCCGGACGGCGGCGGTGCGGGGCTGACCGTAGTGTCCAGCCATGCGGTCAGCCTCAGCCATCCAGGCTGGCAGGAAAGCCTCCCCCTTCCGCTCACACAAATTGTGGAGCACACAACATGCCGCCACCACGGGAGGGATGTTGTGCTCGGCCAGGTCCAGACGGGTGAGGAGGCATCGAAAGCGGGCTTTCAGTCGCCCGAAGGCCCCCTCCACCACGATGCGGGCCCTGCTCAGCCTGTTATTGAAGGCCTGGCGGGAGGGATTGAGGTGCCCCGTGTAGGGCTTCATGAGCCACGGCTGCAGTGGGTAGGCGGCATCCCCCACCAGGCAGACGGGCATGTCCACGTCCCCGACCCTGATGTGGCGGTCGGGGAAGAAGGTCCCGTCCTGCAGCCGCTGGCACACGGAGGAGTTCCGGTACACCCGTGCGTCGTGTGCTTTGCCGGACCAGCCCACATTTATGTCCGTGAACTGTCCCCGGTGGTCACACACGGCCTGCAGGATGACGGAGAAGTACCCCTTGCGGTTCACGTACCGGGACGCCTGGTGTTCCGGGGCACGGATGGGGATGTGCGTCCCGTCGATGGCCCCCCCGCAGTTGGGGAAGCCGAGGGCGCCGAATCCCCGGATGACGGCATCCGGGTCGGCGAGGTGGACCACCCGGCAGAGCAGCACCCGGTTGATGGCCTTGACCACCTGCGGAGAGAGACACAGCAAAGCGTCAATCAGTGGGGCGCCCGGGTGGCTGGGAGCGTGCGTGCCCTGGCAGTGCCCCGGGCCCCACTCCCGGAAGCAACCCCCCTGGCGGCGTGTAGTACGGCCGGGACAGCCCGACCCCTCCGGTGCGGGGCGCCTTCGCCTCCTCCCGCCCCCCCCTTTGTCCCTGGGGCGGCCCATCCCCTCCTCGCAGCCCCCCTCCCCCCCGGCTCGGTGGCCGACGAGCGCCGTACCTGCATGAGCACTGCTCCGACAGTGGATCTCCCCACGCCGAACTGGTTCCCGACGGATCGGTAGCTGTCCGGCGTGGAGAGCTTCCAGAGGGCAATGGCCACCCGCTTCTGGAGGGGGATGGCGGGCCTAATGCGAGTGTCCCTTCTTTGCAGGGCAGGGGCGAGCCACTCGCAGAGCTCCAGGAAGGTGTCCCTCCTCATCCTAAAGTTCTGGGTCCACTGTCGGTCGTCCCAGCGCTCCAGGACGATGCGGTCCCACCAGTCGCTGCTGGTGTCCAGACGCCAGATGCGGCGGGGCACGCCGGTGCCGGGGCGCCGCCGCGGCTCCTCCACGGCCCCCAGGGCGGCCAGGCGGAGAGGCAGGGGGCTGACGTTCCCCAGGTGGTGCCAGGCAGCCTCGAGCCATTGCTGGCAGGCTTGCAGCAGCAAGTCCAGAAAGTGCACCAGAAGGTGCAGGGCGAGCCGTGGCTCCATGTTGCCACCTGCGGCGGTCCCCCCCGAAGGGAAGCACCGACACAGACGGGCACAGAGACCGACGCTTTGCTGTCCCTCGGCGAGGTTGGCAAGCAAGCAGGAAAAGCTGAGAACCGGCTGTCCAGGGGGGTCCCTTTAAGCACGAGCCTCAGATAGCCTCAGACAGCAGCCACACAAAGCAACTGCTGACCTGATGCCCTGCCAGAACCGGTTTCAGCTGCCCTTAAATGCCCCCCTGCGTCCAATCAGTGTGGACGCGCTAGTTCGAACTAGCAAAACGCTAGTTCGAACTAGTTTTTAGTTCTAGATGCGCTAGCTCGAACTAGCTTAGTTCGAATTAACTAATTCGAACTAAGTTAGTTCGAACTAGCGCTGTAGTGTAGACGTACCCCCAGTGATTGTCCTGACTTCGCTTTTCACGCAGCTCATGAAGCCCAGCTGTGCGCTGAGAGCCGTCTGGTTCATCTGTCTCTCCAGCTGGCTCTTCTGGGTGACGATAATGTTTCGTACCACTGTGATAGTGAGCCGTATGGCAGCTGCTGCAGAGACGCTGACAGCCGTCACCCCAATGCCTTCCATGACAGCTATGGCGTCTCCCGAGGCATCCCCGATGGGGATCCCAAACACTAGGAGGAGACCACCCACCCCAATAGCTACCATGATCAAAAGGATCACAGCCACCCACAGCGGGAGGAAGAGGAACTTCTTGCTAACCCATTCCTGATCCCCTGGTCTTTCGATGATGCTACATTTCCTGTCTATGGTCCTGTAAATGCTCATGGGTAGGAGACCAAAGTGGCTTTCGATGCCGTCGCACAGTGTGGTAATGAGGCCTGCCCAGAGCTGGTCGCAGCCCGCGTACTCCCAGGCGCTGAAATGGATGAAGACGTGTTTCACGTTCCTTCTCCACTTCTGCTGCTCCGTCAGGACTGGCCGGTAGAAGATCATGAGTAACAGGAGCTTGAGTAGATCCCGGCCAGTGTTGTCACGCTGCATCTTCTGCGTCCGCTGAAATTCCTCCTGGTCTTTCTTCTTCGATTCGTTTTCCATGTTCTCTGAGATAAAAGAGGAAGATATGTTAGGTACCTGGCAGTGCCTTAAATCTCTCCTCCTGAAGGGTCTTCCAGCTTCACAATCCCTCCCTTCTGGGAAGCAATCAAGAATGGGTAGCTCTTGGCAAAGCCATCCTTAGGATTGATGGGATCCTACGCCGTACTATTAAACTGGTGCCCATCTGCCCAACAGCAGCCCAGATGGATGTTGAATTTTTAGCGATGTGATTTTATAACCCTCATCCACACACTAATAAACAAACACATTTTAAACTAAGGTCCTGTCGACTCTCACAGTAAATTCAGCAAACATTTAGCAGAGGTTGGCAAATGCCTGTTAAATGGCTTCATTACTATGTCGTCGATGTTCTGCCAGTAGCTCGAGCAGACTTTGTCACTTGTAAATTAACTAGATCTTCTAGAACTTCTGCTGCTGGAGGAAGCAGAGCCACAGACCATGGATAGGAAGAGGCAGGTGGGTGGAGTGGACATGAAAACCCAGTGCTGCTCCAAATTTTCAGGTCCCCTATGCGATTGCATAATCGGCAAATGAGTACGGGTGGCTCTGGCTCTTTGGAGATGGTTGTCATCCACTAATCCCCATCCCCACAAGGTTCCTTCCCCGTCTTACGTTCCCCGGGGCAGTACTCACCCTTGATTTTGTGTAAGAGCAGGTTTTTGCAATGTCCCCATGGTGCATAAAACCCAGCAGTCACTGGCGTGGGCACAGTGTACAGGGCCTTTGCTAAAGCGAGGCAGTAGATATCCTCCTTGGTCTGGAACCCTGCAACGGGGATGAGGTAAAACACGAAGATTAGCCTCACCGAGCGCATCCACAGTGGATGCTCAACAGTGTCTCCTCTAATATTTTTCGGTTCAAGGTACTAGGTACAAGGGGAGGGAGCAAACAAATGTCCGAAACCAGACAAGTTTATTTTAGGCTATAAATATTGGGGTGCCTGGCCTTACCCCCTTTGCATGGCCGAAGGGACAACAGAGACTTACTGACTGAATTGCTCCTCGTCCTGGAGCACTTGAGTTGTTGCACGCGTAACCGCAAATCCAGGGCACTAGATCTGTGACTACACAGCTATAAACCTGGCCAAGTGCCTCTGTCACCAGACGGTGCCTGTGGTCGGTCTTTGTGCATAACAGCGAGATCTGCAGCAGGAGCAGGCTGCGTTACCTGCACTGACCACTGATAACACCAGAGCTCCAAGAACAGAAGCACTGAGCCACGCTGCTGAGGCAACCACATCACAGCTCTTAACACTAGGAGCCCGTAAGTACTCCTGTAGACCCTGCTTTCGCTGGCATTAAGCCAAACAGCGTCCACAGAGCCCCCTGGCACTCCTGCGCCCTGCTGTGCAATGCAGAGGGAGAGATGGAGAAGAGAAAGGCCCACGTGTTCCTTTGCCCTGGCCCAGGATAGCCTATGCCACTTCCCATGGTTCTGTGGGCCAGACTTGCAGGGCGGGGAAAAGAGATGTAGAGGTCATGGTGGGTAATCAGCAGAACATGAGCTCCCATTGTGGCATTGGGGCTTAAAAAGCTATTGTAATTCTGGGATGTATAAACAGGAAACGCTTGAGCAGGAGTAAAGAGGCTGTCTCGCTTCTGTGATGGATGGGAGGCCCACTGTTCTTTTCTGAACATCCCAGTATTCAGTGACTAAAGGGTTAAACCTAGCTAGCTAGAAAGTGTTGGCAGGGAGTTCAGATCTGCATTAAAAGGGAATCTGTCTGCTGTTTTTCTTTGTGAGTTTAATCCTGGAGCTGCAGAAGGGGATGAGGGGGGGATGAATTGAACTGGGCAGGGACATCATGCCTAAAAAAAAGAATACCTGGGCCTAGAATTGGACTGGACATTGGAAGTGTGGATACTTGAGTAGATAGAGAATGTTTATTTAGATGCGATCAGGTTATTTTTTTGTTTTGTTGTTTGGTTAAACTCCTCTGTGCTAAATCCATATCCCCTCCCCTCCCCACTATAACTTTAAACTGAATCCCAGGGATGCAATTGTCTGTGTTTTAATCTGTTCTTTTCTCAGTTGCGCTATAACTCCTAGCAGCCAAGTCAGCTTTACAAATGAATACCTTTTTGTTTTCTTAATATAATCACCTATTTTAAGGCTATGATCTGATTTTGTATCCTGGAAAGTAATAGGAGGTCTGTCTATACCTGCCTAAGACTAAGAGGACAGCTATCAGAAATTACAGTTTGTTTTCATTTTTCTTTTTTTCTTTCCAAGTGCTAAATAAAAGGGAATAATGACATCTCTGGATCTGCTGGCAATGCTCCTCCTAATGCAACCTAATATGCCATTAGCCTTCTTGGCTACAAGGGCACACTGTTGACTCATATCCAGCTTCTCATCCACTGTAACCCCCAGGTCCTTTTCTGCAGAACTACTACTTAGCTGGTTGGTCCCAGGCCTATAACAATGCTTGGGATTCTTCTGTCCCAAGTGCAGGACTCCGCACTTGTCCTTGTTGAACCTCATCAGATTTCTTTTGGCTCTTGTGTAAAAGAGTTTGGGGTACCCTTCTGGAATACGTTCCCAAGTGACTTCTTCCTGCGTTCAAGAAAAAAAGTTTTTTTCCACTTGGGTGGAGGCAGCAACCCTCCTAAGCTCAGGGAATCTGTGACCTTGGGGAGTTTTGAAGCAGAAGCCCTTAGACACGGTATTTTAAGGTCTCTTTTGGGCCCACACCTTCTGCACTCCAAGTGCCAGAGTGGGGAACCGACTTAGCCTCTTTATTCGGCACTTGAACTTCTGCTGCTGGAGTTCTGTGCCCAGCTCTGGTGACCAGAATTCCAGATGGATGTTGATAAATTGGAGAGGGGTCATGTCAAGGCTGTTTCCCACTCTGGCACTCCAAGTGCAGAAGGTGGGGGCCCACAAGAGACTTTAAAATACCCTGCCACTGGAGGCTTGCGTTGGTGTTGCTGCCATCATCCAAATGCACAAACCCCTTTGAGAACCAGACAGGTGCATTTCAGAATTCCCTCCTGTGGGGTACCTTCCTTGTCCTTGACACTCCCTCCAGAGAGAGCTTGAAAACCTGTAATTTCTCCTAGAAGTATGGCTTGCTGTCTTAGGCACGTGCATACAGAACCTTCCGCCCTCTAGGATGCAGGAATCAGATCATGGTTTTAAAAATGTGACGTCTATTAACAAAACAAATACACTTGGTGAAACATTACTTAGAATCATAGAACCACAGAGCTGGAAGAGACCTCAGGAGTCATCAAGTCCAGCCCCTGCCCAAGGCAGGACCTATCCCAACTAAATCAACCCATCCAGGGCTTTGTCAAGCCAAGACTTAAAAACCTCTAGGGATGCAGATTCCACCACCTCCCTAGGGAACCCATCTCAGTGTTTCCCTACCCTCCTAGTGAAATAGTTTTTCCTAATATCCAACCTAGACCTTCCCCATTGTAACTTGAGACCATTTCTCCTTGTTCTGCCATCCGTCACTACTGTGAACAGCCTCTCTCCATCCTCTTTGGAACCTCCCTTCAGGAAGTTGAAGGCTGCTATCAAACCCCCCTCCCTCTTCTCTTCTGCAGACTAAACAAACCCAAATCCCTCAGTCTCTCCTCATAGGTCATGCGCTCCAGCCCCCTAATCATTTTGGTCGCCCTCCGCTGGACCCTCTCCAATGCGTCCACATCCTTTCTATAGTGGGGGCCCCAGAACTGGACACAATACGCCAGATGTGGCCTCACCAGAGCCGAATGAAGGGGAATAATCACTTCTCTGGATCTGCTGGCAATGCTCCTCCTAATGCCCCCTAATATGCCATTAGGTTTCTTGGCTACAAGGTCACACTGTTGACTCATATCCAGCTTCTCATCCACTGTAACCCCCAGGTCCTTTTCTGCTGAACTGCTACTTAGCCAGTCGGTCCCCAGCCTGAACTATGCTCGGGATTCTTCCATCCCAAGTGCAGGACTCTGCACTTGTCCTTGTTGAACCTCATCAGATTTCTTTTGGCCCAATCCTCTAATCTGTCTAGGTCACTCTGGACCCTATCCCTGCCCTCCAGCATATCTACTGCCCTCCAGCGTATCTACTTGGTTGCTAGGTGTTACAAAGAAACTGAAAAAAGAAAGATTAAAACACAGAAAATCGCTTCCCTGGGATTCAGTTTGAAGAGTTCTAGGGTAAAGGGGGATAGTTACATGTGCTTAGCAAAAAGAAGTCCAACAAACTAAAAAAATAAAGAAAATAACCTAGTAGCGTCTGACTAAAAATTCCCTGTTCTACTCACATCTCTCTTGTTCCAAGATTTAGTCTTTCCCTAGCCAAGAAAGTCGCTGGATTCTGCTTGCCCAGGTTCCTGGCTTAATTCACATCTTCCAGGCATGATCACACAACAGGCACATCACTGCTTCCAATTCAAAACCCCAAATTCTGTTTCCATTTTCTTTCCTGGCCTCCTGTCAACTCGCTTCCTGCTTCTCTAGCATTCCTGGAGACTTTCTAGGACCTTTTGTCTATGGTTTCAACCTTTCCAGGCAAGACAGTTAGGGTTAAGTCCCAAGACTTTCAGGCAACCGTCTGCTTTTGACACGACCTGCCTGTTTCTCTTCAGCTAACTCTTGCTTACTTTGGTTCAGGCCTCAGGCCTTACACCAGGCCCATGCTTCAGGCCCATCCTTTCTAGTACAGGATGTAGCCTGGTAACAAAGCCCTGACTGTGGTATCAGGAAACCTGGGTTCTAGTCCTGCCTCTCCCACAGGTTGGAGAGGTTATTCCCTGTCTGTAAAATAAGACTAATGATACTAACCTTCACTTTTTAGATCTACACACAGCAACTAGGGATTTTTATTAACTACTCAAATATCGGTGAGCCTGGCTCGCTAGATGAACCATCCGGTTCCTCTTGGAATCATGTTAAATGCTTGATCCCCATGACCAAAGTCTCAGATACTGGGAGAAGTGACACGGGGGAATAAAAGCTGCTGTCTGAGGTAAACTACCTGGCAGGAATCCCCTGGAATGGGAGCCATCGCTACCAGGAGCCCAGGAATAGCAAGACTCCAAAAGTCCAGCTGCCAGGCAGTTTGACCATCTCCTTCAGGCCAGTGGCCCAGAATTCCAGGACATCTTTGGGCCTGGGTTTAAAAAGAGGCAGTACCGTGTGCTCAGCCCCTTTTTATCCATCCCCTTTCCCTCCATTGGCACACAACCCTCAAATGGCCAAAGGTTTCCCTTTCCCTCCCTCCTTGGTTAAACAAGCTGGTTAAACAGCTCGAGGTGATGGAGTGATAAGCACCCACTGACAGAGTCGCTCGGGTTGCAGGGCCAGCGTAAGTCCGCTTTTAAAACTGCCGGCCATAGCTGCAGCTACGGGAGGGGACTCTAGCAAGGGCCTGGAACAAGGAACAGGGCTCCACTCCTGCATGGGATTCGGGCTTCCCCCAGGCAGATGCTCTGTTGCTGCTTTCCTGTCTCTCCCTTCTCCAGGTGGAAGGGGACGGTTAGCCAGTGTTCCCTGCAAGCTGAGCTCTTGGGCGGCCAGCCAGGAGACATTCAAATGCTGCCCAGTTTGCTAGCCGGTAGCATGTGTTTCTAGTGGTGGATGCATGTGGTGTACTGGGTGTAGACATAGATCTTGTTGTTATAGTAACTGCGTTAGGTCACTGGGGGTCAGCCCAGCTGGTTTGGGTTTTTTCTAGCTAGCTCCGTGCTATGCAATAAAATGGACACTTGCAACTACTCAAGCTCTCTGTATTTCCACTGATTTCTTCCCATGCTGTGAAACTCCACGTGACGTAACAGTGCACATCCGTGCATGCCTTGGTGCACATAACAAAATGTATTCCGCACAGGAGTGGGGGAAAAAGTAGAGGCATTATTGCTGCTAGCTCCTTACTGAAACTCAGTGAAAGGCAGGGGAAATGAGAGATCAAAATCCTGAGACTGACAGTCCCCAGGAACAACGGGGAGAGGCTAAAGTCCCAGTTCAGCCTGACTGGCAGAGCAGGGAGCCAGGAGGGAGCCAGGGTCGGCAGAGTGGGACTGAGCTAAGGAGAGAGCAGGGGCCCGCACTGAGCTGGGGAGCAGGGCTGGCCTCGGGGAGGGAGAAGGGGAAGCCGGGGTCAGGATCGGGGGCAGTGCGACTGGCCTCAGGGAGGAAGGGGGGGTCAGGGGCAGCATGACTGGCCTCGGGGAGGGAGAAGGGGAGGCCGGGGTCAGGATCGGGGGCAGTGCGACTGGCCTCAGGGAGGAAGGGGGGGTCAGGGGCAGCATGACTGGCCTCGGGGAGGGAGAAGGGGGGGCCAGGGTCAGGATCTGGCCCTTCCCCCCCAGAGCTGCTTCCCATCCCCTCTTCCTTCCAGCCAGTTCCTGCCCCCCCCCCCCAGCCAGTCCCTCTTCCTCCCTCCCCCCTGCCCAGGATCAAGTGTGTCCATTTTTTGGGGGGAGGGTCTACCTCGCAACCCTACGAGTCAGACCCAGCGCAGGCACCAAGTGATGGGGACTGCCGGAACTTTGGGAACCTGAGACTGCGGGGTGGGGGTTTGTGGCCCAAAAGGGGGCTGAGAATCCTAAGACAGACAGAGTAGGGGGAGCACCAGAAGGGTGACACAGTCAGGGCGACCCTAGAACTCTGTTACAGACCAGCTGGAGGCTGCTGGAAGAGGAGGGAAAAATAGGGGGTAAGGGTCAGAAGGAAAGGGCTTGTGCTGAGGGGAGGGGGGCAGGTCAGGAGATGAAAGGGGAAGGCACCAAGGGTCAGGGTGTAGGAGAGAGACAAATGCCCAGGGGCCAAGTGGAGACAATGAGGAAAAGGACAGGAGGGGAGGTGTCAGTGAGGGGGGGGGACAGGATGATGCTAGGAGAGGAGAGGGGAAGGGCTTTGGGGGCTAGAGGGGAGAAGGGGAGGTGCTGGGAGAAGGCTTGAAAGAAGGGGTGCGCATGAGGAAGGC
Source organism: Pelodiscus sinensis (assembly GCF_052426305.1). Taxonomy (NCBI): domain Eukaryota; kingdom Metazoa; phylum Chordata; order Testudines; family Trionychidae; genus Pelodiscus; species Pelodiscus sinensis. Next base: position 14,447,817 of record NC_143069.1, on the reverse strand, counting down.
GGAGATGGAGCAAGGCACGTGTAAAGGCACAGGGGCATGAGGGGAACGGGGGCAGAGGGTAGTGAGGGAGTGGGCAAAGTGGGCAGGGGCAGTGAGGGAAGGGGGAGGCACCAAGAGGGTGCAAGGGTAAGGGAAGGTGCAGGTGCCAGGGAGTCCGGGGGGTGAAGCAGAAGGGCAGACACCTGCAGGGGAGGGACCAGCACCAGAGGAGAGAGGCAGGACAGGTGTGTAGAGGGGGGTGTTAGGAAAGGGGATGAGGAGGGGTAGCTCACATGGTCAGAGTGGGGCTACTGGAGGAGTGGGCACAGTGGGGGAGAGAAAGGCTGCTGGAGGGGGCAGGTCTCGGGAAGGCCGAGGGCCGTGAGAAGGGCAGCAGTCAGGACAGCAGAGGTGGGTGAGGGATTGGGGGGGCAGCAGGCACCAGGGGAGCTGATGGAGGAAGGGAAGGAGACAGGGCAGCAGAGGGGACAGGTAAGTGGTTCATAAGATATTTATGAATAACTTGGGTGCCACACTGACACATCCAAACAAGCCACAAACTCAGTACTGGTGCACAACACAAAATGTATTGTGCTCATGGGAGGAAACTCTTAGAGGGAACACTTCCCCCAGCCTCCCCACCCCCCGAGTTAATGTCTCACACGTTGGGTTAATGGAATTGCAGGATCGTTGCACGGGGGGGGTTGGTGAGGGCCAAACTAATCCCTATTGGTAAGAGGATGGTGGGAAAAGTCCTTGGGGGCGGGGGGGAGGTCACATGACACCTTTTATTTCTGGTCATGTGTCCATATTGCCCTGAAAGTGTTACCTCCAGAGGCGTGGCTAATGGGAGTCAGGGGGCGTGGCTAATGGGAGTCAGGGGGCGTGGCTAATGGGGGTCAGGGGGCGTGGCTAATGGGAGTCAGGGGGTGTGGCTAATGGGGGTCAAAGAGTACATTTAAAAACATTCTTTGGCTGCACACCCTAATGAAATGTGCTGCGCACGCCTATGGGCAGAGAGCAGATCCAGTCCTGGGAGCAGGGCTGCAGCCACAGAGTTATAGACGCCGCCCAGAGAGCAGATCCGCATGCTGGGAGCAGGCCTGCAGCTGTAACCCACACACCTGATGTGGGTCACTATCCTATGGAGTGGCACTGAGACCACGTCCAGCAAGCAATTATTACAAGGGAGCTCTTCAGCCTATGCTGAGAGGCAACTGACTTATAACTCAAGCTGTAGCAGCTCCTGCCCTAAGCTCCAAAAGTCCCAGGTTCTAATCCACCTGGTGGCAGTTGCACAGCCATGGAAGCAGAGGGGCCAGGGAACCCTCTGTACAGGACTCCCCCCTTTCCCCCCCCCCCCCACACACACCCTTGCTTCCTGGAATCAGCCACCTAGGTGAATAAAGCTGGAAACCCCCATGCCTATAGCTGTGCACCTTTGCTAAATAGCTACAGCCATTCTAAAGTGCCCAGATCTCACAACTAAAAAGGAGACATCCCAATGAGCTGCTAAGCTGTGCTGCCTGCCTTGGACGAGGAGCAAGTGCTGTAACTCTGGAGCCTAATGATGGTGGTGTCCTCCAGCCATTTTCAGATTAGTACAGCTGCCTCCCTGTGAACCAGGTGCCAGCTGGCCATGGGGTCCCATAGACCTGGCTTGTGCAGCCTAACCTGATAACCAAGCAGCCCATCCATTACTAGCCAGCCGATTACCTTGGGCATGGGAGACCATCGCACTTGTAATGCCTGGGGCCTTCACGCACTGACAGGGCTTGACTCAATCAGCCAGCTAGGGAGAAAGAAATAAACAGAACGCAGAGGAGTCACCAAGAGATCAGAAGACCAGCACGATGCCTTATAGGCCGTTCAGCTGTGAAGAGTCACCAAGACAGGGCAGGTGATGCTAACCTGAGTTAGTCCATTAGCTGCGGCTAGGCTGGGCCACGAGAGGAGAGACAGGCAGTAAAACTGCAGCTGTCAGACCATAAGGAGGACACGGAGGTTTCCAAACCAGCTCAGAGAACAGGGCTGGGTAAGATGCAACCCACCTAACACTGTGATCTGGCCGCTTTCTGTTTAGATCCTGCTGCCCATGCCGCCGAATTCTAAGTGGGGACTCAGGCAGCAGGATCCGATTTTAAATGATTCACGGCTCATGGTTACGGCAGGGACGGGAGCCACGAGCCCTTTAAAAAGCTGTAGCAACGCTGGACAGCTGCCAGTAGTGGCAAAGCTGTGAGCTCTTTTCTGTGGGTAGGCTAGTCCACAACACCGCCCCTTCTGCCTCAGGCTCCGCCCCTTCTGTGGGTGGAGCCGGCCTATGACCCCATACGAAAATCCATTAAGTGGCCCCCTTCTGAAAATTATCGCCCACCCCTGTCACAGAATCATAGAAAAGTTCGAGTGGAAGGGACCATGATAGGTCATCTAGTCCAGTGTTTCGCAAACTTTTTTTATAATGTACCCCCTTTAACAAAAATTTGTAAGTACCCCCAGTACCTACAGTTTTCAAACACACACAATTTTTTTCTACCGTTGCAACACATTTGTTTAAACAACTGAATTGTAGCCGGGCGGGCGATGGCATTTTTGAGTGTAAAAGGTACAAAAAGAATAAAGCGCTGTCAAACTGAAAACTAAAATTCAGTTTTCTCCAAATTTCAGTTGTGTTGACGTGTCCCCCAGACATCTCTTGAGTACCTTTAAGGGGACTCGTACCACTGGTCGAGAAGCACTGATCTAGTCCACCCCTGCACCGAGACAGGACCAAGCATGTTTGTCTCACCTCTTGGCTCCTAGGACACGGCTTGAACTAACGCACTTGGAAAGACATTATCGTATATACGCCCAAAGTGCTTCGTCTCAGTGTATTACCATAAAATCTAACTGACCAAACTCCGACCTTTCATTTCCCTGTCACTTGGCCAGCCACAGCCTCACAAGCCTTCGGCATCGATCTCAAAGCCTTCGTCACGCTTTTACACACCTGTGCTGACACGCTTGTGAGCCAGGCACACTTGTGCGACACGTCCCAAAGCACTTGCTCCAGGGCATTACATCGCACTTGCCTGCCTTTGATGGACAGGGAAAGGGAGACCTGAAAGGCCTCTCCAAGGTCACCAGCGCGAGAGTGAGCGCAGAATTGCGGAGCAAGGGTCTAACACACAACTCTGTGCCTTAGTCACTAGGTGGCATTAGATTAGAACCCGGGAGTTCTTACACCCAACCCCCTGCCCCCTCCACTAGGCCATGCTGCTGGCCTCCCGCCTCTCCCCCAGGGCTTGGAGACAGACGGGAGGCTGGAGCCAGCCTGCGCAGAAGGGGCTGTAACGCTTACAGCTCGTTCATGACACTGCCCCTGCGCAGCCCCTCTCAGATCCACACTCGGAACCCACAAGAAACACCCCAAGAGCAGAGATGAAACCGCCACTCACCTGCAGCCCAGCTTCCAGGAAGGGCAAAGCAAAAGCGGCGCTCGCGGATTCCAGCCCAGCCTGGCACCTGCTTCCTGAACTTTGGCCCCTTTCCTCCAAGATAGCAGGAGGCTGCTCTGGGCCTTTTGTGCCCACGACGGGGCAGAAAAGCAAACTCAGCTGTTGGTTCCATCTTGCGGGCAGAGCCCCGGCAGACAGTGGCAGGCGGGGGTATCGACTGACCCTCCAACCCAGGATATTCCCCCCACACCTGGATTCGCTTCCTAGTCATCCCCATCTCCCTGCACGATCCTTGTTTCTCATCCCGCCGGTCCGAGAAATTGTCAGAGCAGGTTGATCCCGACCTTGCCAAGGGCTTAGGTTACATCACAAGGCTTTGCCGCCACAGCTGGCTTGGCTTGGGTGTGTGGCAAAAGCTCCCCCCCCCCCCCCCGCTGGCACAGCTATTCTGGCAAAGCCGCCAGGGCAAATGGCAACTCTGCCGAAAAGCATCTGCTGGCTTTAAGCTCCCTGCGAGCTGTTCTCATCGCTCAGCCATCACCACCACTGCCCTGCCTCTGTCCTGCTCCTCATCCCCGCCCCCACTCCTATCCCCTGCTCTCCTCCATCTCCTCCCCCTTCCCTTCTCCTGCCCCTCCCCATTTCCACCTGCCCTGCCCTGCCCATCCCCGTCCTCTCCCTCCCCCCGTCTGTCCCCGTCTTATGTGAGGGCTTTGCTGGAAACGCCCCCCCCCCCCAAGCCAGGGAGATCTCCCCTCCGGGAACAATTCAGCCCCCCCCATCTCGCTCCCTCCACTCCACAGTATTTCCTCCATTCCCCACAGTTGAAAATTGAGCTCCCCCATCCCCTCAGGTGACAGTCGGGCTCCCCCATACGCAGCTGCCTAGGTAGGCACCTCCGCAGCCAGAGCCTGCCCCTGGCGCCCACGTCCCCTCCCCGACTGCCTGTCCCAGGCGACCACCTGAACCTGCGTCCCCCATTCCCTCAGATCACAGCTCCCTCCCTGACCCTGCCCCCCCCGACACCCCTCCCCCAGGCCAGACTCCTCTCTGGCACCCGCACCCCCTCCCCCAAACCCTCTGCTCCCCCTTCACCCAGGTCACAGCTCCCTCCCTGACCCTGCACCCCCCCGACACCCCTCCCCCAGGCCAGACTCCTCTCTGGCACCCGCACCCCCTCCCCCAAACCTTCTGCTCCCCCTTCACCCAGGTCACAGCTCCCTCCCTGACCCTGCACCCCTCTAGAGCCCCTCCCCCAGGCCAGAGTCCTCTCCTGCGCCCATACCCCCTCCTGGACCCTGCACCCCTATCCACCGCCCCAGATCATACCCCTCCCCTGCACCCAGGCTCCACCCCTAAGCTCCCTTCTGCACCCAACCGCCCCGTCCCAGACCCCAAAGCCCTCGGTAGAAATGTGGCCCTTGATCAGTTGCCAAAATGGCCCCCCCATTACAAATTATTGACCAAGCCTGATCCAAATGTTTTTTGAAACATTGTTTAATGAGAATGTAAATACAATTCAATACAATTGGGAGGGTTGGGGGGAGGGGGACGCAGCTGCTGGCTCCTCAGCTCTTGCTGCTCTCACTGGGTGTCTTCCTGCTGCAAGGGAAGCAGAATCCGTCACATTCATCCCTGGGGACTCAGGGGAACTGGCCCCCCCAGCATTTCCACCCTCCTCCCCCTGCTCTCTGGTCACCCCCGTCAGGCCCGCAGGGTGAGCTCCTGACCCCCCCCCCCCAGAGCTCCTGACACCTCGGCCCCCTCCCGCCTCCTAGGACAGTTTCTGTGTTCAGAGCCTCCCCCACCCCCAGGGACGCTCGCAGGGGCAGGAGGGATTCTGCCAGCAGGGACGTGGGGTGGGGGCAGCCTGAGGAAAGGGGCGGGGGACTCCCTGAGGGGATGGGAAGGAGACCCTGGCCCTGCCCCACTCTCCTGATCTGCTCCGGCTGCTCACCATGTATTCCAGGAGCTGATGGGCCTGCCCATGCAGGGCGTGGGCCAGGACCAGCCCGGCCTGGCTGGGGCGCCGCAGGGGGAGCGGGCAGCGAGCAGAGCCTTGTCCAAAAAGCAATTCTCCTGCTCTGGTGTAAAGAGCTGCCCAAAGACCTGGAATCAAGAGCACAGGAGGTTTCAGCTGACGGCCCAGAGCCCGGCCCCAACTCCTGGGGCTAAAACAGCTTCCTCCTCCCCCAAACTCCCTTCCAGACCCTGCACCCAGATGCTCTCCTCACCCGGCACCCCAACCCCTGCCCCAGGTCACAGCTTCCTCCTGCCCCCAAGACCCTCCTACCCCCACGAGGGCCCCAGCCAGCCCCACCCCCGAGCCCTGCCCTGCCCTGGCAGCGCGTCCTTACCTCTCCCACCCTCACGCTGTTGCTGTGAGCCAGGACCCATCTTTCTTTGTAGTAGTGTCTGCACCACAGGTCCTCTGCCTGGTGGATGTTGAGGCCTGCAAGAGACACAACAGGGTCATTCTGCTGGCAGGTCTGAGCCCTTCCCCTCCCACGGGTCCCTGCAGGCATCCCTGGGCAAATGGAGGGGCACAGGGGGCAGAAGGGGAACACAGAGGGACGCATCCCCCCTTGGGCCAGTCTGGGGGAAAAGGGCTGGGTCCCCTCCCCCCGCCGCCGGCACCCTCAGGGTGTCCCTGGGGCCCAGGTCCCGGCTGGGTTCCTTACCCCTGTGGTGGAGGAGGAGTTGATACAGGCTGTGCACCCCCTCCCGGGCCAGCCGGCTGACGTCTTCGGATGGGTCCGAAATAAAAAGGCCCAGCTGGGCCACGTGGTGACCCATCCTCGGCCAGTCGGCGGAGTTCTGAGGGGAGAGAAGAGGGGGGGTCCCTCAGCATCCTGGGGCTGCACGTCCCATGCAAACGGCCGCCGAGGCGGGTCTGAGCTCGGGGGACGGACAGAGACACCTCCCGGGGCGGGGCGGGGCCGGCCTTGCGAGGAGACAACCCTGAGCAATGGCCCCGACTGAAGGGTCACTCCGGGGGTGGAACAAGGGGATCCACTGACGGCCACTCCCCAGTCCCCAGGCCCAGTCCCTCAAGAGCCCCCCTGAAGGGCCCAGGGTCGCCCCTCCCCGGGGAAAGGAGAACGCGGCCCATTCCCGGCCCATTCCCGGCCCTGCCTCTGCCTCCCGGGGACGCTCCCAGCCCCGCGCCCTGCAGCCCCAGACCCCCCGGCTCCGAGGTCACTTACGTCAAACCCCGGGAGGGTGGTGGCGACTCCCAGCAGGGCCGTGGTGCTGCCAAGGGCCCTGGCTCGCTCCTGGGGCAGGCGGGACTCCAGCCACGGGCTCAGGTGCTGGGGGGGAAAGAGGCAGGTCAGGACCCGTAGGGAGGTGCCGGTTCTGGGCAGAGCCTGGGGCTCCTCTCGGACTGTGCCCCCCCCCAGCCACTGACACTGCTCCTCTCTCGGCCCCCCCCCGAGGAAGCAGGGCCAATGGCCCCGTCCCCCCCACGGGGCTCACCTCCATTATGAGCTGCAGCCGGGCGGTGTCTGGGGACTCGGCGAGGAGGCTCGCCAGTAGGGCCTGGAGGTCGTAGGGAAGGGCCCGGATGAACTGCTGCAAGACAAGGGGGAGCCCTGGGTCAGAGGGGGCTTGGGGAATCCAGGCCACCCGCTGGCTCCGGAGTCCAGCCTAGAGCAGGGTCTGAGCCGCCTCGCAGAGCAGGGAGGAGCCCAGGCTGGGCATGGAAGGGACGGGCCCCCCGGGAGAGCAACGGGAACCCTGGAGGGAAGGATCCAAACCTGCAGCTTCTTCCCTCCCTCTGCCACCCACCCCCCCCTCCTCTCTGGAGCTCCAGCCCAGCCCGGGAGCAGGGCCCGGAGGGACGTACCTGCGTGTGGATGGGCTCCTGCTGCCAGTCCCCAGACACTGTCTGTCCCACGGCTGCCGTCAGCAGGGGGCTCAGGAGCTGGGCCCGCAGGGGAGGCTGCAAGGTGCTGGCAGGAGAGAGGGGCAGAGGCTGTTAATTCAGCAGCAGGAGACAGAGACTTTCCCACTCCCTGGCCAGGGGATTTGCTCTGGGGGGAGTCGGAAGGAGGGGGGGGGGTCGGTACCTGAGGCTGCAGGCGGCGTTGAGGCAGTCGGCCAAGACCAGCGGGGGGGCGAGTCCTCCATGATCTCCTGGGAGACCCAAGGAGACAAAGGGGCGTGTGAGGCTGGGGCCCCCAAGAGACGCTCACGCGGCCAGCGCCCCCACCCAGCAGGATCCAACCCCACTGCCTCCCGCTGCCCTGTAGCCCCCCTGCCCGACACAGGGCCCCTCCCAGCACCCCCCTCCCAAACCGGGACCAGCTCAATCCTTGTCCCCAGGCCGTCTCCTGCCCCTCCCTGCCCTGGTGACCAGCCTCTAAACCTCCTTATCCCTGCTCCCCAGGCGCATCCCCAGCAGCCCGCTCGGCTTCCTTCCAGCCCCCCATGGCCCGGGGAGACCCCTCCCTGTCCCGAATCCCCCTTCCTGTCCGGCACCCCAGACCTGCCCCATTTCTGTGTCCCTCCCTCCTCCAGCATCCCCACCCACCCCTCCCCATGTCCACCTCCAGCCCTCCTGGCTCCACCCATCCCGTTTCCAGCACCCCCACCCGCCGCCATGGCCCAGACAGACCCCCGTCCACCCCACGTATCCCCTCCCCTCCTCCCGGCCGCCGCGACTCGCTTACAACGATCCTGGCCATCATGGTGTCCTTGCAGCAGCGCGGCGCCAGGGTGTCCTCGCCCCTTTGGAGGGCGGCGAGGCAGGCGAGGGGGATGGCCAAGAGGAACCGCTGCAGGGCGGCTGGGCTCTGCACCCCAGAGAGAGTCTGTGAGCCTGGGGCCTGCCTGCCCCCCACGGACAGCTGCAGGGCTCAGGTCTCCCAGGAGTGGAGGTGGGAGCTGCCGGTTGTCCAAGCACCCACACTCCCCCCCCAACTGCTGCCTCACGCTTGTGGGGGCCCAGCTGGTGCATGACAAGAGCCCCCAGCTTGGGGGGTCCAGGTCATGCAGGAGAAGGGGCCCCAGGGGGATCCCCAGGGACAAGCCCCTCCCGGGGGGGGGACGTGCTGGGAAGGGGCCGGACAATCTCGGGTCCCCCCCGTGTGGAGAAGGTTCCTACCGTGTCCCGGGTGTGGAGCTGCTCTTCGATGTCGTAGATGGCCCCTTCCTCCACCCGGGAGTCCACCCGCTCCTGGCAGAGCTCCGCCGAGGCGCAGGGGGGCTCTGTGCGGGAGGGAAGGGACCAGGGTGACTCCAGCGGCCAGCAGGGGTCACGCGCCCCCATGTCAGGGACCCAGGGCAGGTTGGGCCACACATGCCCCTCGCAGGGACCCATCCCCCTGCCACCCTCACATCTGCCAACGCCCTCAGCAGAGCCCCACCAGGAACAAGAGAGCCAAGCAGCCCCCGCCCCCATCCATTGCCCAGGGTGCGGGGCAGACACTGGGGCTGCCCCTCCCCCCCCGGGTACTGGGTGAGCCCCTGGGCCCAGCGTGTTCACGGCCCCTCACCTGGGTCTGAGCGGCTGCAGGAGGTGGCCCGGCTGCAGCTGGAGGCCCAGGCGCTGCTGCTGACGGACCTGGACCCACAGCTGCAGGGGCTGGTGCGGGGAGCGACGGGCTGGGGGCTCCCGGAGACTGGCAGGTCCCCGGGGGCCGGGCAGGGCGATGCCCCCTGGTGGTAATGGGGGCTGGGCTCCCGGGGCAGGTGTTTCTCTCCACAGAGGAGGCCCCGGAGCCACCCTACCCGGCTCCCCCGCTGGGCTGGGTCCCGCCTGCCCAGCCGCCTCTGGAGCCAGGTCCGGGGGGGCCTGGCCGGTGGGCGAGTCGCCCCGAGCTGGTGGGATCCAGCTTCCCCGCCCGCGGGGACGGAGAAGCTGCTCCCCACCGGCCCTGGGGCCATCTTCAGGGCTTTCTTGAACCACAGCCGAAAACGTTTGGCCATGCTGCAAATGAGGGGAGCAAAGGGGAGCTTGGGGCGCAGCCTGCAGAGCGAAATCCAGGGGTTCCAGCTCCCCAGAGCGACTGCCCCCAGCCCCCAAATGGCCCCTTGCTTATCGGTTCGGTCTTGCACAGGCACTGCAAGGACCTGAGGGTATGTCTACACTACCCCGCTAGTTCGAACTAGGAGGGTAATGTAGGCATACCGCACTTGCAAATGAAGCCCGGGATTTGAATTTCCCGGGCTTCATTTGCATAAGCGGGGAGCCGCCATTTTTAAAACCCCGCTCGTTCGAACCCCGTGCAGCGCGGCTACACGGGGCACGAACTAGGTAGTTCGAACTAGGCTTCCTAGTTCAAACTACCGTTACTCCTCATTCCACGAGTCTCCTGCCCATCAACAGCCCCTTCTTGGCCAATCAGGGGAGAATCTAAGGTGTGGGGGGTGGAGCGTTCTCCCCAAAGACACCGGCATAGACTTGTTCCAGCCCCACCTCCCCAGTCCCCACAATGGGGGCTGCATCCCCCACCCCACGGCTCCTGCAAACCACCCCCCGTCCTTCAGCTAGTCTGTTGGGTCCCAAGCTGGGGGAGGCAGCAAGGGAAGGTCACAGAGGAGGCAAGAACAGAGCAGAAATGTGGGGGGATGGAGGAAAAGGGAAACCAACCAGGAGAAAGCCCCAGTGGCGCTAAGGACGCAGCCCAGGTGAGGAATCACCTTCTGGCCCTTGACCGAGGGCTGGGCCTGCCTGGAACCCAGCCGGCCCCGGGCGGGATCCAACCCCTGGGGGCTCTTACCTTCGTCACAAAGGTGTCGGGATGTGGAACTCACAGAACGCGAACGAACCGTGAGGAGGAGACGCACCAGAGCTAAAGCAACCGGGGGTCTCCAAAGTCCCCTGGGCCCGCCCCCCGCTTTTATCAGCCTGAGATGTGGGTCCCTCTGTGAGGTCATCACCTCCCCACCTGCCCTTTGCCTTATATGCTGAGGGCTGCCCAAAGCCCCTGTGAGGTCACCGCCCCCCCCCCCCACCCTGCCAGGCAAATGTCCTGCCTCTGGCCACCCCCCTGGGAAGTTTGAGCCATTACTAGGGGTCCCTCCCCCTCCCTCATAGGCTGCTCCCTGCCCTACACTGCAGGCTTCTTGCACGAGAGCTGTTTCACGCCGGAGTTCTTGCGCAAAAGGTCTTGTGCAAGAGTGCCTCCACCCTGCCATGGGCTTTTGCACAAGAGCGTCCATGGCAGTGTGAACGCTCTCTTGTGCAAGAAAGCTCTGATGGTCATTTTAGCCATAAAAGTGTCTTGCTTAAGAAGCCCCTGGTGCCCGTCCACGCTGCCTTCTTGCACAACAGCTCTTGCACAAAGGGGGCTTAGTCATCGTCGGGAGAGGAATAACTCCTGTGCAAGGAGCCCTGTTCTCTGATGCTTTACTGCAAATTTACTTCTGCAAGAACACACGTAGAGTGTAGACGCGCCACAAGTTTTTTCGCAAGAACACGCAAAAACAAACCATGTGGATGTTTTCTTTTTAGGCAAAAGCCCCTTTTTGCACAAGATCGGTCGGCCTTTTTGCAGGCATAGGGATCTTGTGGGAAAAGGGGGTTTTTTGCACAAAAAGTAAACATCCACACGGCTTGGTTTTGCGCACAAACCCCGAGCACAAAAACGGATCGGCAGAAAATATGCAAATGACATTGCGTGTCATAGAGTCCCTCGTTAGCATATTTGTTGCCAAAAAAACTCGTTGTGTAGACGTAGCCTAGGAGAGAAGCGATCTCAGACACAAAGCCCTTCAGTAAGAGGGCATAGCCCTGGGGCGTGGTAGGAGACGTACGGCAGACATGGGAGGTCACTCTCCTAGCTATTTGGCACGGAGGAGGCCTCAGCTGGAGCACTGTGTCCAGAACTCAGGGCCATGCTTTAGGAGAGAGAGTCCAGAGGGGAACTATGAAAAGGGATTAGGGACGTTAGATATTCACTGAGTAGTCAATTAACCTCATGATTTCTTATCGGTTACTTGACTTTTCGATAGTCCCCAGGGGCCAGCTGTCTCAGTCCTGGCTCGCGCTGGGTGCGGGACCTACCCCGTCTGCGGCTCTGCATTTACAGTGTGTTAGGAGCCAGGCGGGCAGGCAGCCCGGCTCAGTTCCAGTTTGCACCAGGTCCAGAAGCTCAGACCCAGCCCCCAGGCAAGGGCTGCTGCCAGCTTGCGCTGCTGCCTCTGATACAGAGGCAGCAGTACGGAGTGCCAGGAGGGAACTGGTCTAAAAAGCACCTCCCCTTGCGACCTGGCTGCCTGTCACCCCACGCTGCTGCCTCCGTTTTTGGCGAGAGAGAGCCGCCTGTCTTGAGACACCGGTGGGGAGTCGGATTTTCAAAAGGCAGGTCTCTGTCCTTTGTGAGCCTTCCAAAGCGCTTCGGTGGGGGGAGGGGGCAGGAAGGCGGACGACACTCAGGAATTGTAGCACCCAAATCCACGGAGTGTTTCGCCAGCACCTCCTGCAACAGAGCCCAATCCCTGACAGGCTTTTAGGCAAGATAGATCATTTGAAAAAATGACAGACACAGGGTTTTCCGTCACCGCTCTCCCTTTCTTTTATTTCCCTGGGCTAACTGGCTTGTTCCTCTTTGGCTAAGGATGGAAGGGTATGTCTACACTACAATGTTAGTTCGAACTAACGGACGTTAGTTCGAACTAACATTCATAGCCGCTACACTAGCGCTCCGCTAGTTCGAATTTGAATCGAACTAGCGGAGCGCTTAGTTCGAACTAGGAAAACCTCATTTTACGAGGCTTAAGCCTAGTTCGAACTTACTAGTTCGAATTAAGGGCTGTGTAGCCCCTTAATTCGAACGAGTGGGAGGCTAGCCCTCCCCAAGTTTCCCTGGTGGCCACTCTGGCCAACACCAGGGAAACTCTATGCCCCCCTCCCGGCCCCGGACCCTTTAAAGGGGCACGGGCTGGCTACGGTGCCCGTGCCAGGTGCAAGCCTGCTAGCACCCAGCCAGCAGACCCTGCACCTGGCACGGCACAGAGCCACCCACCCGATGTCCCCCAGCCCACCCCCTCTTCCCGGGAACAGGCTGGCGGCTCCCGGAAGCTTGCCCGGGACCGCAAGAGGCGGGTACATTCCTGGGCTAGTGCGGACATCGTGGACCTCGTCCACGATCTCCGCACTAGGCACAGGAAAGTGGCCATCTAGGGCAGGAGAGCTGCCAGCTTGGCCACCCAGGAGCAGGTTTGCATGAAAATCAAGGGGGTCCACTGAGACCCCCGACCCTGAGCCCTGAGCTTACAATGGCCGTCCTGGGTCAGACCAAAGGTCCATCTAGCCCAGTAGCCTGTCTGCCGACAGCGGCCAACCCTAGGGACCGTGGAGGGGATGGACCAAAGACAGTGACCAAGCCATTTGTCTCGTGCCATCCCTCTCCAGCCTTGCACAAACTTTGGGCAGGGACACCACTCCTACCCCCTGGCTAAGACTACTCCATGGACCCAACCTCCATGACTTGATCTCACTTCCCTTTCAACTCTGTTCTAGTTCTAGCCTTCACAGCCTCCTGCAGCAAGGAGTTCCACCGGTTAACTATTTGCTTTGTCAAGAACAACAACTTTCTCTTACTAGTTTCAAGCCTGCTACCCAGTCCTTTCCTTTGGTGTCCTCTAGTCCTTCTTTATGGGAACTCAGGAAGAACTTTTCTGAATGCACCCTCTCCACCCAACCCCTGCTTTTAGAGACCTCTATCCTGTCCCCCCTCCGTCTCCTCTTTTCTAAGCTGAACAGTCCCAGTCTCTGTAGCCTCTCTTCATCTGGGACCTGTTCCCAACCCCTGATCATGTTAGTTGCCCTCCCCTCTCCCAGCCTTAATCTTCCCCTCTCCCACCTCCTTTTCCCAGTCTCCCCCAGTTTTGTTCAATAAAGACAGAGTCAATGTTGGAAGAAACGTTATCTTTAGTTTGTACATCAATAAGAAGGGGGGCTAGGGAAGGGTAAGTGGAAGGAGGTGAGGGAGGAATGGGGTACGAGCCCCCGATGGGGAGGACTGGGCTGGCTCTGCAGGCTTCTGGGGAGGAAGCTCTCCTGCAGCCCCCCGATTACCCCCTCTCCCCAGATGGCAGCCTGTGGCAAGTGCAGCCGGGCTGATGGCTGAGTGGTGTGATGTGCCCAGTGTGGGTACTCCGGGCACTCCAAGCCAGGACTGGTTTTCAAGCGGGGCACCCCTTAGAACTGTCTGTCCGGGGTGGGGGTCGAGACCCTTTAAGCGCAGCCCTCGGCTAGCCTGAGACTGCATCTCCACGCTCTAAGTCCTCCTCTGATGCCCTGCTGGCACTGCTTCCGGCCATCCTTAAGCCCTGTTCAGAGTCCACTCAATGTGGACTTGCTAGTTCGAATTAGCAAAACTAGTTTTTAGTTCTAGACGCGTTAGTTCGAATTAGCTTAGTTCGAACTAGCGCTGTAGTGTAGACATACCCGAAGAGAGGAGCCAGCAGGGGTAGAATGAATTGTGTACCAGGTCCTGGAAACAAGAGCATCTCCTCCAGATCACCCATCCACACCTGAACTGTTTAAAAGCTTGGCTGCCAATAAAGACACCTTAGCTCAGCAAATGCCAACCCAGGCACCTGTGTTTGGACACGAGGGGTGCACAGGGATGTGAGAACCAGGAAGGCTGATCTGTGAATTCACCCCCAACCGTCCCAGTACAAGACAGACGCTTGCGCCAACCAGCAGGAGTCACTGCTCCTCGGGTTTGGCTTGGACAAAGGTGCCCATCTGTTTGGTGTTCGCGTCTCGGAGCTGCGCCAGCTGCCTCTGGCCACGGCGGAGCAGATACTCGATGTGCATCACGTCGGCCCGGGGGATGCTGGCGTTCTTCCGGAACTCGGCCTGGATGCGAGGCAGGAATCCCGGCTTCTCCCGGCCGGTGCGAAGGAACTGCCTGTATAGGTTCAGGACGTTCTTCTGCAGCTTGCTATGCCGGGCCATGGTGCGCCTGGGGAGCCCTCCCAGGCCACGGGGGGGCCAGCGCCACGAGGCAGGGGCTGGAAGTGAACAGAGGCGGAGATGTTAGAGCAGCATCTCATTCCCAGACGCGCCTGTGCAGGCAGTTCTGTGCCCTTTTCACCCCCACCTGCTTGGGTTACCAGATGGTTTAAAAAAATACCGAACAGCAGGGGCCGGGGGGGGGGGGGGGGGGGCGGGACTGGCTGGAAGAGAGGGGGTGGGGGGGAACCGGCCGCCGGGAAGCAGGGCTGGCTGGGAGGGGGCTGGAGGGAGCGGGGCTGGCCGGGGGGCAACCAGCCGTCGGGAAGCGGGTCTAGTTGGGTTGAGGACCAATAGGTGGGGGAACCGGCCGGCAGCGCTGCAGAGATGTACCAGAGCCTGGGTCGGATTCATCTTTGGTGGGCCCTGGCTCCTAGACCATAGACACACTCCCCCCCCCCACCCCCCCGGAGGCCCTAGGGAAAATGGCACCCCGGCCCTGTGGACATGGTGCCCTCTCTGTTTCCCTTGGCCCCGTAGGCACTAAGCTCCACTCCTGCCGCCCAACTCCTACAAGGCCCGACGGATTTCTCTGTGGCGCCCGACCCAAAAAAGGATCCCCCCAGCCCTGTGTTAGGGGATACGAGGGAGTCTGGCTGGGACGTAAGTGCAAATAACTCTGCTCTTAGCAGCTCTGAACCGATGGGCTCTGCCCTGTGCCCCAACCAAGAACCCTAACATAAGAACGGCAGTACTGGGTAGCCTGTCTGCTGACAGTGGCCAGCACCAGGTGCCCCAAAGAGGGTTGACCAAAGACAATGATCAAGCGATTTGTCTCCTGCCATCCTTCTCCAGCCTTCCACAAACAGAGGCCAGGGACACTATTTCTATCTCCTGGCTAATGGCCTTTTATGGACCTAACCTCCGTGAAATTATCTAGCTTCTCTTTAAATCCTGTTATAGTCCTAGCCTTCACAGTCTCCTCTGGCAAGGAGTTCCACAGGTTGACTACACGCTGTGTGAAGAAGAACTTTCTTTTATTAGTTTTAAACTTGCTACCCATTAACTTCATTTGGTGTCCTCTAGTTCTTCTATTATGGGAACTAATAAATCACTTTTCTTTATTCACCCTCTCCACACCACTCATGTTTTTATAGACCTCTATCATATCCCCCCTCAGTCTCCTCTTTTCTAAACTGAAAAGTCCCATCGCTTTAACCTCTCCTCATATGGGACTCGTTCCAAACCCCTAATCATGTTAGTTGCCCTTTTCTGAACCCTTTCCAAGGCCAAAATATCTTTTTTGAGGTGAGGAGACCACAGCTGTACACAGTATTCAAGATGTGGGCGTACCATAGTTTTATACAGGGGCACCCTGAGTTACCAAACCACATGACACTGCCCATTAAAAACCCACCAGGACTTACCCAGCGTTTATATGCAGAGGTCCCGCACCAGCAGCAATCTGCACTGGACAGGAAACCGTCCGCCCAGCACACGCGGGAAATCACAGGAACCCAGCCTGGACGGTCCGATGCCCCAGCCCTGACAGAAGAAAATCAAGGTGTGCTTGAAGTGCCACGCCCACCATCCCTTGGTCCTCTGGGGCATTCGGCACATCCTGCTGGGTGAAAGGGCCGGTCACAGCTCCAGGGTCTGTCACACTTCAGGGCCTTTGCCAGCTCCTATTCACCGGGGTCAGGCAGATAATCGCCCCGAGCTTTCCCAGCACTTTTCAGCATCAGCTCCCAAAGGGGGGCAGCGTGACCCCCATGGGAGCAGGGGAATGTCAAAGAAGGAATGGGGCGGGGCAGGGGAGGCAGCCAATGGCTTCTCCTAATGCAGTGGTCCCCAACCATTTGAGGTTGCCGGGCGCCAAGGGGTGTGGCTGTTTGCCCGCAGGGCGCCCTGGAGCGGAGCCCCCATTGCGCACCCGGGGGCGGGGCCCCCCCATAGACACATTCCCAGGGCCGCCCCCCCCCCCCACAAGTTCCGTATGCCCAGGGCCGGGCCTCCCACCAAGCGCCGCGCGCCAGGGACCGGCGCTCTCCCCCCAAGCACCGCGTGCCCGGGGCCGGCGCACCCTGCAAGCGCCGCACGCCCGGGGCCGGCACTAGCGCTGGCACTCTCCCCCCCCCAAGCACCGCGCGCCCGGGGCCGGCGCTCTCCAAGCGCTGTGCGCCCAGGGCTGGCGCACCCTGCAAGTGCCGCACGCCCGGAGCCTGCGCTCCCCCCATGCGCCACGTGGCCATAGCGCGGGCAGCCAATCTGCGGCGCCCCCGGGGCCGGCGCTCACCGTGCACCATGCGCCCGGGGCAAGCTCCGGCACCGCACATGCGCCACGTGCCCGGGGCCAGGCCAGCCCTGAGCACTTGGCGGGCGCATACAAATGCGGGCACCGTGTTGGGGACCACTGTCCTAATGTTAGCAGTGGGGACACCAAGTTCGGAAGTGAATGGTTAACCAGTAAGCCGGTTATGGTTAACCAGAGGGGGCTGGAGCAGCCCTCCACCAGCCATAGGCAGAGGGCACTCTGGCACGCCACGGGTAGGGTTGCTCAGCAGTCACAGCAGTGTGCCACGGGGGAAGGTGTGTGGGCTGCTCCAAGCCCATCTTTAACACGTCCTACGTGTCCCATTTAATCGGTTAACTGGTTCAACATATTGTTTAACTGGTTAGCTAATTAAATGAGATTTTACATCCCTGGCACCAAGGTGGCTAAAAGTAGGGTTGAATTGGGACTAGAAATTCCCGGATTTTGACTTTTTTTTCCTGATCACACACAGTTCTGCAAATAAATTCACGTTTTGTTTAGATTTTGACTTTTTTTAAATGTAGTACGGTGGATTACGGAAGATAAACCTTAAAGAGAACAAACAAAGAGTCATTTCAGGAATGGAAAACTACATTTTAATGTTCTGAAATGGTGGAGTTTTCCCCTTCCAAACAAAAGGTCAATAAAATCAGCATTTTCCAATGGAAAAACATCCCCTCAGAAAACTTCCTTCCAGCTCTAGTTAAAACGGACGTATTTTGAAGTGTATAATCAACCTCTGGAACTCACTGCAAAAGGATATTAATGATGGTGAAGGAAAGGGGAGGGAATCATAGAATCATAGAGCTGGAAGAGACCTCAGAAGGTCATCAAATCCAGCCCCCTGCTCTAGGCAGGACCAATCCCAACTAAATCAACCCGGCCAGGGCTTTGTCAAGCTGAGACTTAAACACCCGCTGTGTACAGCCTGTCTGATCCCTTCTGGGGAAGCATGGGTGGGAAGAAAGAATTAGACAGGGTTAGACAAACCCGTAGGTCTTGGTTGACTTCGTCCTGCTTCAGGGCAGGGCGCTAAACTTGGGGACTACTCTAGTCAGACCAACATTTCAATCAATCTTGTCAAGAAACAGGCAAAAAAAAACCCCAACCCAAACCAGGGAGAAACACATTCCTTGGTTTGTAAACACAGACACAGAGAACAGCTCCTTCCGTTAGGGGGGGTGGGAATAAAGAAAATAATCCCTCGCCCCCTCCCCTTCCTATTTGGTCCTAAAGGATGAAGATTTGTGCAGGCTGCGGGGGCAGGACTGATATTCAGGGAATGGGGAGCATGGGGGAGAAGGGGGCAGCTTGCTTACAATCCAGGGGCAATCCCGTGTCTCGGGGCTGGCCCAGCACAGGCGGGATTTCTGCAGCGCAGGGGGACACGAGGTGAAACAAGCAGCGACTCGGCCGATTGGGGCTTGTTATTGTAGGGTCGCATTGAAGCAGACACTGGCACCAGCGTCGCCTCCAAGAGCGAGGGGAGTGCGCGGCCTGGGAACCCCGGACGGACCCGGACCTGGACCCCCCTGCGCTGGGGGGCCAGGAGTCACCGCCCCCCGCCCCTCACCTCCGCCTCCGCCTCCTGCCTGCTCGCAGCTCCCGGGCCCGCGGCAGCAGCTGTGCCAGCCGGCTCCGAATGTTGAAACACCAGCAACCTTATCCTCGCTTCCCATTGGCTGGAGGGCCCCAGGGGCGGGCGCAGGAAAGGGGAAGCTCCGCCCTTCGAGGGCCACGTGGGCCGGCAGTGGAAGTTGCAAGTCAGCTGGAGGAGAGAGGGGCCCGGCCCGGCCTGCGCACGTGGCTTTCACCGCAGCGCTCACCTGCCCTCACGCCCCACGCTCCTGCTTTTCCCTCCCTGCGTTGTTCGACCCAACCCTCACCCAGGCATCCACCCAGTTCACCCCGATTCTCACCCCTTTTTAAGCTTGTTCCTAAGAAACCCCGATCGGTTCCTGGGAAATTCCCAACAACTCTTATCAGTGGTGCCTGTTACATACCAGCTGGGTTTTCCCTTTGATATTTACATACCCCCTGCCTCCTTTTTTCGCCCCTCCCATTTTTTCCTCCCCTGTTCATTTTGGTTCTGGACATACAACACTCCAGTCGTCTGAAGAAGTGGGCTATGCCCAGGAAAGCTCATGATCCCATTGACACGGTTTGTTAATCTTTAAGGTGACTGTATGTTGTGTTTTAAGTTTTTCCTGTTACAGACTCACTCAGCTACCCCTCTGAAACTCGTGGGCTCTGTCTACACTGCAGGCTTCTTGCACAAGAACTGTTTTGCAGAAGAGTTCTTGTGCAAAAGGTCTTCCATACGAGCGCGTCCACACTGCCATGTGCTTTTGCAGAAGAGAGGTGCTTTTGCACAAGAGCATCCATGGCAGTGGCGACACTCTCTTGCACAAGAAAGCTCTGATGGCCATTTTAGCCGTAGGGGTTTTTTGCGCAAGAAATTCATGTTGCCTGTCTACACTGCCGCCTTCTGGAAGAGCTCTTGTGCAAGAGGGCTTATTCCTCGTGGGGAGAGGAATAACTCTTCCGGAAGAAGCCCTGTTTGCTGATGCTGTACTGTAATACTTGTGCAAAAACACGCACGCAGTGTAGACACTCTGCAAGTTTTTGCGCAAGAGCAGCTGTTCTTGTGCAAAAAGCCTGCAGTGTAGACATAGCCTTAGAGGGGCAACCCCAACAGTCATTACTAACAAGGAGTCCTGTGGCACCTTGAAGATTTATTTGGGCATCAGCTGTTGCGGAGGAAAAGCAGGTCCAAGTGTTTTTTACCCCTGGAAGCGGATGCCCAAATACACGTGTTAGTCTTTAAGGTGCCCCAGGGTGCCTCTGTTTAAACAAGTGGAAGAGAAGGGCCTGTGTGCACCTCATAGGATGCCAGGCTAGACTGAAGATCACAATGGCCCTCTCTGGCCTGGAAGTTAATGAATGGTTACATCTGGCCAGGCTGCCTCTCTTTATGCTTGCATTAACTAACTGGGTTATTTGCAGGTGTTGTACTCAGTCCAGCTGTGTCGGAGCGCCTGCTGCTGGAGGAGAACGCAAAAGTTCTGTTACCTGGTTTGTAAGTCTGGAGCCTTCTCTACTGCATGAGGTACAAGCCACCTGGCTCTTCGCTAAAGTTGCAGAGCCGAGTCACTATCGCTGGATGTGGTCTCCGTGCCCAGAGTCCCCAGAGACCACAAACCAGATAAGATTCGAAATCGCCCAAGCAGATTTTTTGCGTAACAACATGCAATAATAGTTGCCAGCGAACAGACTCAGCGCTGCGCCGCTACACTTTATGGAAGCCGTGGCAATGTCCTAACACCCACTGAGCACCATCCAGTGCCCCCACACAGTCAGCTGGTGAACACCATTTGAGGTGAACTTTTATACATTCCTGATGTATCAGGTTGCTACCCCCTGTTACCTGGTTACCGTCCCTTACCTTGCAGAAGGGGGCTTACTTCCTAGTCTTCATACTGTCAACTTACTATCTGTTATGCTGTCAACTTTGACCTGGTCCTGAACATAGGTCGGTATGTACTTTATTTGTGGGAGGTAAATGGTACCAAGATGTTCCTTAGGACAATCCACAGAACTACAGACCGGTCAGCCTCACCTCACTCCCCGGAAAAATCATGGAGGGGATCCTCAAGGAATCCATTTTGAAGCACTTAGAATAAGGAAAGGGATCAGGAGCAGTCAGCATGGATTCACCAAGGGCACGTCATGCTTGACGAACCTGATTGCTTTCTATGACGAGGTAACTGGCTCTGTGGACATGGGGAATTCAGTGGATGTGATATACCTGGACTTATTCTTGCCAGCAAGTTAAGGAAGTATGGATTGGATTAATGGACTGTAAGATGGATAGAAATCGGGCTAGACTGTTGGGCTCAATGGGTAGTGATCAACAGCTCGATGTCGGACTGGCGGTCAGTTTCAAGCAGAGTACCTCAAAGACCGGTTCTACGGTCGGTTTTGTTCAACATCTTTATTAATGACTGGATGAGGGGACGGATTGCACCCTCAGCAAGTTTGCCTATGTCACTAAGCTAGGGGGAAAGGTAGATACATTGGACGGTAGGGTATATGGTGCAGAGTGTCCAAGACATACTGGAGGATTGGGCCAAAAGAAATCTGATGAGGTTCAACAAGGACAAGTGCAGAGTCCTGCACTTGAATGGAAGAATCCCAAGAATTGTTATAGGCTGGGACCGACTGGCTAAGTAGCAGTTCTGCAGAAAAGGACCTGGGGGTTACAGTGGATGAGAAGCTGGAGATGAGTCAACAGTGTGCCCTTGTAGCCAAGAAGGCTAATGGCATATTAGGGTGCATTAGGAGGAACATTGCCAGCAGATCTAGGGAAGTGATTATTCCCCTTTATGGGGATGTGCTGAGGCCACGTCTGGAGTATTGTGTCCAGTTCTGGGCCCCCCACTACAGGAAGGATGTGGACGCATTGGAGAGGGTCCAGTGGAGGGCAACAAAAATTATTAGGAGGCTGGAGCACATGACTTAGGAGAGGCTGAGGGAGTTGGGCTTGTTTAGTCTGCAGAAGAATGACGGGGGGTTTGATAGCAGCCTTTAACTATCTGAAGGGAGGTTCCAAAGAGGATGGAGAGAGGCTGTTCACAGTGGTGACGATGGCAGAACGAGGAGTGATGGTCTCAAGGTGCAGTGGGGGAGGTGTAGGTTGGATATTAGGAAAAACTCTTTCCTAAGAGAATGGGGAAGCACTGGAATGGGCTAACTAGGGAGATGGTGGAATCTCCATCCCTAGAGGTTTTTAAGTCCTGGTTTGACACAGACCTGGTTGGGATGATTGAGTTGGGATTGGTCCTGCTTTTGGGCAGGGGGCTGCACTCGATGACTCCTGAGGTCTCTTCCAGCCCTGGGATTCTATGATTCTAAGGCAAGGGACTTATTTTATTTGAGAGCCCCAATTCCTTCAACAGCAGTATAGGTCTAATCCATGGAGCTCCTGAAGAGCAGCTCTGCATCCCTTTCTATGGCAGCCCAACTGTCCTTGGAACTGGTCAGACAAGTGTGACATCCCCCTGTGTAGGCATAGTGAGCTAACGTGTCCTTCACTCCCATGCACCAACTTTGCCACTTATCAACTATGTTTTTAATTTGTTCGAAGGGAAAGCTGAATGAAGCCAAAATTAATGAGTGTTTTAACTTGTAACAAAATACAGGACTGTGTAGCACTTTAAAGACTAACAAGATGATTTATTAGATGATGAGCTTTCGTGGGCCAGACCCACTTCCTCAGATCCACTATTTGATCTGAGGAAGTGGGTCTGGCCCACGAAAGCTCATCATCTAATAAACCATCTTGTTAGTCTTTAAAGTGCTACATAGTCCTGTATTTCGTTTCAGCTACACCAGACTAACACGGCTACATTTCTATCACTGTTCTAACTTGTGTTTCTGTTCCCAGGAAATGTTGAAACGGTAGATTCCTAGGGACTGTCAAGTAGAAAGATTGACCCAAATTAGTTACTTGTTTACTTTCTTTGGCTCCACTGGAATCTTACAACAGGGATTAACTAGCTCCATTCATATCTATAATTAACACAAACAAAATCTATGTTTAGTGACAGGTAAGGTTTCCTGAGCACATGTCTAACAATCCAGACATTTAAAATCAGAAGTTAGTGGAAGGAGGCTGAAAAAGGTGAGGCTTTCGAGAGAAAAATTGCCCGAGAAAGGGTTATTTTGAACTCCAATTTACTCTGTATCAACCCATTTTTCCATTAAACCAACCTAAAGTACTATAAATAGGACTCAAAGTTTATGTCCTATGTTTTAGTTTTTGTCATAAACACCACAAGAAAAAAATATAAAGCAAATGGGAAAAAAGGGAGGATGCGAGTTATGAAAAAGCAAACAGTTGATAGGAGAAGCTAAAATTGGGGGAAAAAATCTATAACCAGTAACATAAAGGATAATTAGGAAATGTTTAAATATATCGGGAACAAAAGAAATCAGAGGAATGGTAAAGATCCATTACTGTATAAGGCTGGTCAAATTGCCAATCATGATGAAAAAAAGAAACTTCAGCAACCTGCTTGGAATTTAATGCGTTGAACTACACACAAGCCATAAAGATTGGATGTCTTTCTAAAACATATGTGGTAGCTCAACCGAGGGATGTTAAATTGCGCTTAATCAGCTAATCCAGTAGTGGGTGGAATTTCCATCGACTACTCAATTAGTCAATAAGGGTATGTCTACATTAGCTCGTTAATTTGAGCTAGGTAGGCAAAGCAGGCAACCGGAGTTGTAAATGAAGCCCGGGATTTAAATAGCCCAGGCTTTATTTGCATGTTCCCGTCCGGTCGCCATTTTGAAATTCCACTAGCCCGAAGTAACTGCCGCGCGGCTATAGAATGAGATGTAACAGTTAATTCGAACTAAGGACTTAGTTCGCGTTACCGTTTCATTGCCACATGTAGCCGGCAGGAAGGGACCTCGAGAGGTCGAGTCCAGTCCCCTGCCCTCATGACAGGACCCAGTACTGTCTAGACGAGTGTTTCTTAAACTTTTTAAGACCGAGGAACACCAAACAATTTTTTTTTTAATGAGGATTTTTTGTTGACTCCTGAGGTCTGTTCCAGCCCTAGGATTCTATAAATGTGCTTGGTACCTGTGCCTGGACCTTTATGCTTGATCTGGCTTATACTATTTCTCTTTCCTGCCTGTGGTTCCACTGAGCCAAAGTCTTGCTTCCTAGATTTCAGGCCTGTTGCTGTTTTTATGTTACCGGCCTTTATTTGGGCCTGCTGATTTTATGTTACCAACCCGCAACTTACTACAGAGGCAACTGAGTCCCAAAAATGAGGAGCAGCTTGTTCAAAAACACAGCAAGCCAGTGGCAGCGCTAGGAATAGGACCCGTATGTCCCAACTCCCTGTCCCCTGCTGTACTAACCAGACCAAAATACTTTGACCACCAGGGTCTGAAGCCCCACAGACAGGGGCCACGGATGGGGAGGGGGAGAGGCAAAGGGGGCAGTTGTCTCGGGAGCTGGTGATTTAAAAGGGTCCAGGCCTCTGGGTCACTGTATCGACTATTATGGCAGCCGCCACTGCCAGAGACACGGGCAAATGAAATCAATCCTAGAGCTCTGTCTGGTGCAAGGTGGGTGGCGCTAAGGCCTGATTGGCCCTCGCCTTGCCCCTCCTACCTTTAGCTTTGCCCCTTTGAGGGGGTCTAGAGCCTTGCCCCTTTGAGGGGGTCTTGAGCCGACCCCCTCCCATACATTACCCAGGGCCCGACAACGTCTGTCACCAGCCCCGTTGACATGAATGTGCCCCAAATCCCTCAGACCCAGTACAGTCCCCCCCTCCTCCCCCCCCCCCCCCGGATCCTTAATTCTTCTCTTGTCATCTGATTGCTTCAAGCATTGTTACAGGCTGGGGACCGACTGGCTAAGCAGCAGTTCAGCAGAAAAGGACCTGGGGATTACAGTGGATGAGAAGCCGGAGATGAGTCAACAGGGTGACCTTGTAGCCAAGAAGGCTAATGGCATATTAGGGGGCATTAGGAGGAGCATTGCCTGCAGATCCAGAGAAGTGATTATTCCCCTTTATTCGGCTCTGGTGAGGCCACATCTGGAGTATTGCGTCCAGTTCTGGGCCCCCAACTACAGGAAGGATGGGGACGCATTGGAGGGGGTCCAGGGGAGCTTGACCAAAATGATTCGGGGTATGGAGCACATGACCTATGAGGAGAAACTGAGGGATCTGGGTTTGTTTAGTCTGCAGAAGCAAAGAGTGAGGGGGGATTTGATAGCAGCCTTCAACTTCCTGAAGGGAGGTTCCAAAGAGGATGGAGAGAGGCTGTTCTCAGTAGTGAGGGATGGCAGAACACGGAACAGTGGTCTCAGGTTACAGCGGGGGAGGTCTAGGTTGGATATTAAGAAAAACTATTTCCCTAGGAGGGTGGTGAAGCACTGGGCTGGGTTCCCTAGGGAGGTGGTGGAGTCTCCATCCCTAGAGGTGTTTAAGTCTCCGTTTGACAAAGCCCTGGCTGGGATGATTGAGTTGGGATTGGTCCTGCCTTGGGCAGGGGGCTGGACTTGATGACTCCTGAGGTCTTTTCCAACTCTAGGATTCTATGATTCATCCGTGCGATGTCACTGGAGTCGCAGGGAGGTACACTGTGGGCGAAAGCCCCGATCTTGCTTCTGGTTTTGTACAGGCGGCCGTGAAAGTAACTTTACAGTTTCTCACAGGTACTGTCCTATTGCAGCCCAGGTCTTTGCAGTTCTTGCTGGAGCTGCGCACCAGGGCACTTTCACCTCTGTGTTCAGGATTCAGAGTTATCTCTTTTCCCAAAGATCTTCCCTGGAGCTGTTCAGAGAGAGCTTGCTCCCTCTCGCCACAGTCTCTCTTAAGGCAACCATGTTCTTCAGAGCCTCTGGCCTGACGTGGAACGGGACGGGGGACACCACAGAAGAGGCCAAATTCGCCGGGGGAAACACTCCAAGGAAATGGATGCTAAAGAGGGTCCATTCGCCAAGACTCATGTGCAGGGCCTCTTTGATTTCAGTGTTGTCACTGTAGACCAGCGCGCGCCCGTTGAGATTATGGTCCCTGAGCCTCTGTTTGTACAGCGGGACGTTTTCCTCCTTCAAGCCGATTGTGTCCATCTGGAAGAGAAGTGGGAGCACCCGTTAGTGCCGTGCATCTACTGAACAGGTCGCCAAACACGTTTTTAGGAAGGGTCCGCTATAGCTCCCGAGAGGAACCTGTCTGGGCTTGCTCAGATTCTAGCAAACAAGGCGGGCCGGCCGGCTGTGGGGCCAGGTATGGTACCCTGCACACCCCACTGCCGTGTGCTTGGATTCTGCTAGGGGCACCGCTGAGCAAGTTGGCACGGCAGGGGAAATAGCATGCTCTCTGCAGGCAAAAGCTAGCAATGCAGGGACCACTGGAGGGGTGTGTTGAAATGAAGAGGGAAGGTTTCCTGACCCTGCTTGTAGGCTGGAGGGAAGCATGCAGTCAGCCTGACGGGGGTGGAGTTGGGCCTCTCGACCTAAGGCTATATCTACACTGCGGGCCTTTGCAGGCAGAGAGTATGCTAATGAAGCACTCCTTAGCAACTTCTTGGCACTCATTAGCATGCTCTCTGCAGGCAAAAGCTAGCAGTGTAGACATAGCCTCAGGGTTCTTGTGTGTTATTCTGGATAAGGGGTATTACGCTGCAGGCCTCCAGCAAGAGTATTTATGTTTTTGCCTCTCTTCTCTCTGGAGTGCATAACAGACAGCT
The DNA here is from genome assembly GCF_052426305.1 of Pelodiscus sinensis. Classification (NCBI taxonomy): domain Eukaryota; kingdom Metazoa; phylum Chordata; order Testudines; family Trionychidae; genus Pelodiscus; species Pelodiscus sinensis. Next base: position 14,421,893 of record NC_143069.1, on the reverse strand, counting down.
ACGGGTCTCCCAGTCTTAAAACCGACCCAAGTCACTTCAGAGCGTAAAGGATGAACCCGGGGAGAGCCAGCCAATGGCTTCGGGGTTGGAGGAAAGAGCTGCAAGGAACCGAGTTGTTCCAAGAAGAAATGTTTTGTGCAAACCAAGAGTCAGGAGCAGCAGAAAGTGGGGGAACTAGCAGAACCCGGACTGTGGCCTTGCCCCCTACATCACCCTTTCCCCCTCATCCTCACTCTGCCCATTCCCCCTCATGTGCCCCCCCCTACTCCTGAGGCCTCAAACCCACACTGTGCCTTCCCCGAAAGCCCCCATCCCACACCGCCTGTTCCCCTCAACATCCTACCCCCACTAGTTCTCGCTCCTCTCCCTCCAGTTATGCACCAGTTATGTGGGACAGTTTTCTCCCAGCTCTGGGGCCCGTAGTCAGGGCTGTCCCTAGGCCCATGGGAAATATGTAGCTGCATAGGGCACCGGAAAATTTGGGCACCAAATTTTTGAGTTCCCCAATGCAGCAGCCATGTGTTCTTGTATGTCTGAGGATATGCCTCTGCCGGTTCGTCTCTGGGGACGCTCTGTCCTGTCTGCTGCAGGGCTTTTCCCTTCGCCCTCCCCCACGTGCTCCTCTCAGCTGGCAGTGTAATCCACACACCTAGTGTGTGTGGTTCACTGTCCCTTCGTGTGGCAATTGGACCTCTTACAGCCAGAGATAAGAACAAGGGAGCTCTACATCCTAAGCTGGGAGCCAGCTGCCTTCATGGCTCCAGCTGTCGAGGCCTCTAGGGGTGTGTCTAAATTACATGGCTCCATCGATGGAGCCATGTAGATGAGGCTGATCGGCAGAGGGAAATGAAGCCGCGATTTAAATAATCGCGGCTTCATTTAAATTTAAATGGCTGCCGCGCTCTGCCGACCAGCTGATGATCAGCTGTTTGTCGGCAGATCGGGGCAGTGTGGACGCTCCCGTCGACATGAAAGCCCTTTGTCGACCTCCCCCTGATGCCTCGTGGGATGAGGTTTACCGGGGAGGTCGACAAAGGGCTTTCACGTCGACGGGGAAGCGTCCAGACTGCCCCGATCTGCCGACAAACAGCTGATCATCAGCTGGTCGGCAGAGCGCGGCGGCCATTTAAATTTAAATGAAGCCACGATTATTTAAAGCCGTCGACGGAGCCATGTAGTTTAGACACACTCCTAGAGGGCCTAGGTTCAAATCTGCTACGGGGTTCAAATCAGCAGCAGCAGCAAGCTAGCAAGCAGAGAGGATCTGCAACTCTGCTCTAGTTCCTGAGCCCTGCTTGGGGTAGGGAGGTAGTAGGAACGACCAGACCTCCAGCAGAAGCTGCATGAGGGGAAAAGGCCCAGGCAATCCTGCAGAAGGGCCCTCAATTATTCAGGGCCCCACGATTTGCAAAGATGGCTCTGCCTGTAGCCATCATCTGTGGGCAGCTGCTGTCACATGAATGACATGCTTCTTGCGATGAAGAGGCATGGACATTCTATCGACAGCTGGCCCTGCTCGAAGGAAGGAAACCCAAGGGTGACCCACCTCTCGGCAGACATCCTCCACCGTCATACCCAGCAGAGTGCAGGTGCTGAGCTTGTCGAATTTCTTTGTCCGTTTCAGTCTGTGGCTGCCACGTTGCAGCTCCATCTGTCTTTTCAGGGATGGGTCCAAATTGACCGTGAAGGGGAGGTAGAAGAGGGCCTCCTCCACCCGAAACCTGCCGCACAGGAAAGTGTGGAACAGCTCGGGATCCTGGTCCAGTTCCAGCAGCTTTTCCATCTGGCCTTTCAGCATGTCCAGCTCTTCCATGTACTTCTCGTAGACCTCCCACAGAGACATGTCGGGGCGGAGCGGGCTTCCATAGCAGCTGCCCATTCGACTCCTCTGCTCCTCATCCTCGATGCACTGCAAGAGCCAGCTCAGACGGCACGGCCACTGGTTGGCAAGGAGCACCCATTCCACCACCTTCTTCGGACACACTTCATCCTTGGGGATGTTACTCGCCAGCAGCCTGATGGTGATGGTGACGGTGTTCACGATGCGCCGCATCTGCACCACGTTGTCTGTCATGAATTCCTTCAAGGCGTCATCCAGGAGGTAGTCGAAAGCATCTTGAATGAGGTCTTTGGCTCGGATACCTTTCCCGCAGCTGCCGGTTCCCAGCGCTGGGGTTCCAACCATGAGAGGTATCTGGCTGTCCTCTGCAACTGGATTCTGGGCATCGTGGTTGGCCGAATGGTAGCGAGAGATGTTGAGGAAGTCAGAGCTGGCTTCCATCTTGCCATCCTGCCGGAAGCCGACCTCTGCCTCTAGCTGCTCCTTGCGCGCAATGATATTCCTGATCAGCCTCCGCTTGGTGTCGCAGTCCATCCGAGGGACAGAGAAGGGCAGGGTGACGATGCGGTTTAAGAACTCGTAGCCGTTGTTGGCCATACCTCTCATATACTTGGAGCTTTCCACGCAGTCGACAATGATGCTGGAGTCAACAGCCAGGATGGAGATGAAAGGGGCGTCATCGTCTGAGAGGAGGATGTTCATGGCATCAAGGACGCCCACCACCTTGTCAGGGCTGCATGTATCCAAGTGGGTGATCTCCAGCACCACCCGCAGCTTCCGCCGCTGGAAGATCTCCATGTACTGCAGGAACCCAGGGTATGTCTACACTAGAAAGTTAGTTCGAACTAACGGACGTTAGTTCGAACTAACTTTCCTAGGCGCTACACTAGCGGTCCGTTAGTTCGAACTTAATTCGAACTAACGGAGCGCTTAGTTCGAACTAGGTAAACCTCATTTTACGAGGACTAACGCCTAGTTCGAACTAGCTAGTTCGAACTAAGGGCTGTGTAGCCCTTTAGTTCGAACTAGTGGGAGGCTAAGGCTTCCCAGGTTTCCCTGGTGGCCACTCTGGTCAACACCCGGGAAACTCTATTGCCCCCCTCCCGGCCCCGGAGCCCTTAAAGGGCCACGGGCTGGCTACTCACTTTGTGCCAGTTGCAAGGCTGCAAGCACCCGTGCCTGCACAGCCTGCACCTGCCACAGGATGAGCCAGCCATCCGAGGGTTCCCAGCCCTCCACTGCTCCCCACGACCAGCCTGGCGGCTCCCGGGAGCCTGCCCGGGGGCGCAAAAGGCGGGCGCCCGCCTGGTCAAGTGCGGAGATCGTGGACCTCATCGAGGTTTGGGGGGAAGCCTCCAATGTCCACGATCTCCGCACTAGCCACCGGAACGCGGCCGTCTATGGACGCATGGCTGCCAGTCTGGCCGCCAGGGGCTACCAGCGCAGCCCGGGCAAGCAGGTCAGCCAGGAACCAGGAGGACTACCAGAGGCGGCATCTCCGGTTCCTGGACCGACAGCTCCGTCTCCAGGACCACTGGGTCCAGGAGGACCTCAGGCTGCGCCAGAGGAGTCTGGAGGCCCTGGAGGAGCAGGGCCGTGCCCTGCGAGGCCACCTCCAGAGCCTGCTGGACCGCTTCCCGTTTCCTCCTCCCCCTGCTCCCCCTCTTGCTCCCCCTCTTGCTCCCCCTGCTCCCCCTCTTTCTCCCCCTCTTGCTCCCCCTGCTCCCCCTGCTCCTCCTGCTTCCGCTCCTGCTTCCTCCACACCCCCTGTCCTCTCTGCCCCCCCCCCTCCACAACCATTCCCCACCGACGCCCCCGGACCCGCAGTGTGGCGAGACGGGAGAGGCAGCCGGACTCCCACCCCTGAGCTTTCCTTTCCCTTCCTCCCTTCCCTCCCCTCCCCTTCCAGCTCCCTCGTCCCAGGTTTCCCCCTCCCTTCTCCCACCTTCATTCCTCCCTCCCCCACCCCAGTTCTGTGAAATAAACAGACGTTTTTGTTGGAAAAACAGGTGTCTTTATTTGACAGTAGGTAGGGAGGGGAAAGGGGAAGGGGGGGGGTAGGGTGGAAGAAGGCCCCGGTGGGGCATGCAGGGAGAGGTCAGTCCTCCTCCTCCTCCACCTGGAAGCTCTCCCGCAGGGCTTCCCGGATCCGGATGGCCCCCCGCTGGGCTTCCCGGACGGCGGCGGTGCGGGGCTGACCGTAGTGTCCAGCCATGCGGTCAGCCTCAGCCATCCAGGCTGGCAGGAAAGCCTCCCCCTTCCGCTCACACAAATTGTGGAGCACACAACATGCCGCCACCACGGGAGGGATGTTGTGCTCGGCCAGGTCCAGACGGGTGAGGAGGCATCGAAAGCGGGCTTTCAGTCGCCCGAAGGCCCCCTCCACCACGATGCGGGCCCTGCTCAGCCTGTTATTGAAGGCCTGGCGGGAGGGATTGAGGTGCCCCGTGTAGGGCTTCATGAGCCACGGCTGCAGTGGGTAGGCGGCATCCCCCACCAGGCAGACGGGCATGTCCACGTCCCCGACCCTGATGTGGCGGTCGGGGAAGAAGGTCCCGTCCTGCAGCCGCTGGCACACGGAGGAGTTCCGGTACACCCGTGCGTCGTGTGCTTTGCCGGACCAGCCCACATTTATGTCCGTGAACTGTCCCCGGTGGTCACACACGGCCTGCAGGATGACGGAGAAGTACCCCTTGCGGTTCACGTACCGGGACGCCTGGTGTTCCGGGGCACGGATGGGGATGTGCGTCCCGTCGATGGCCCCCCCGCAGTTGGGGAAGCCGAGGGCGCCGAATCCCCGGATGACGGCATCCGGGTCGGCGAGGCGGACCACCCTGCGGAGCAGCACCCGGTTGATGGCCTTGACCACCTGCGGAGAGAGACACAGCAAAGCGTCAATCAGTGGGGCGCCCGGGTGGCTGGGAGCGTGCGTGCCCTGGCAGTGCCCCGGGCCCCACTCCCGGAAGCAACCCCCCTGGCGGCGTGTAGTACGGCCGGGACAGCCCGACCCCTCCGGTGCGGGGCGCTTTCGCCTCCTCCCGCCCCCCTCTTTGTCCCTGGGGCGGCCCATCCCCTCCTCGCAGCCCCCCTCCCCCCCGGCTCGGTGGCCGACGAGCGCCGTACCTGCATGAGCACTGCTCCGACAGTGGATCTCCCCACGCCGAACTGGTTCCCGACGGATCGGTAGCTGTCCGGCGTGGAGAGCTTCCAGAGGGCGATGGCCACCCGCTTCTGGAGGGGGATGGCGGGCCTCATGCGAGTGTCCCTTCTTTGCAGGGCAGGGGCGAGCCACTCGCAGAGCTCCAGGAAGGTGTCCCTCCTCATCCTAAAGTTCTGGGTCCACTGTCGGTCGTCCCAGCGCTCCAGGACGATGCGGTCCCACCAGTCGCTGCTGGTGTCCAGACGCCAGATGCGGCGGGGCACGCCGGTGCCGGGGCGCCGCCGCGGCTCCTCCACGGCCCCCAGGGCGGCCAGGCGGAGAGGCAGGGGGCTGACGTTCCCCAGATGGTGCCAGGCAGCCTCGAGCCATTGCTGGCAGGCTTGCAGCAGCAAGTCCAGAAAGTGCACCAGAAGGTGCAGGGCGAGCCGTGGCTCCATGTTGCCACCTGCGGCGGTCCCCCCCGAAGGGAAGCACCGACACAGACGGGCACAGAGACCGACGCTTTGCTGTCCCTCGGCGAGGTTGGCAAGCAAGCAGGAAAAGCTGAGAACCGGCTGTCCAGGGGGGTCCCTTTAAGCACGAGCCTCAGATAGCCTCAGACAGCAACCACACAAAGCAACTGCTGACCTGATGCCCTGCCAGAACCGATTTCAGCTGCCCTTAAATGCCCCCCTGCGTCCAATCAGTGTGGACGCGCTAGTTCGAACTAGCAAAACGAAAGTTCGAACTAGTTTTTAGTTCTAGATGCGCTAGTTCGAACTAGCTTAGTTCGAATTAACTAATTCGAACTAAGTTAGTTCGAACTAGCGCTGTAGTGTAGACGTACCCCCAGTGATTGTCCTGACTTCGCTTTTCACGCAGCTCATGAAGCCCAGCTGTGCGCTGAGAGCCGTCTGGTTCATCTGTCTCTCCAGCTGGCTCTTCTGGGTGACGATAATGTTTCGTACCACTGTGATAGTGAGCCGTATGGCAGCTGCTGCAGAGACGCTGACAGCCGTCACCCCAATGCCTTCCACGACAGCTATGGCGTCTCCCGAGGCATCCCCGATGGGGATCCCAAACACTAGGAGGAGACCACCCACCCCAATAGCTACCATGATCAAAAGGATCACAGCCACCCACAGCGGGAGGAAGAGGAACTTCTTGCTAACCCATTCCTGATCCCCTGGTCTTTCGATGATGCTACATTTCCTGTCTATGGTCCTGTAAATGCTCATGGGTAGGAGACCAAAGTGGCTTTCGATGCCGTCGCACAGTGTGGTAATGAGGCCTGCCCAGAGCTGGTCGCAGCCCGCGTACTCCCAGGCGCTGAAATGGATGAAGACGTGTTTCACGTTCCTTCTCCACTTCTGCTGCTCCGTCAGGACCGGCCGGTAGAAGATCATGAGTAACAGGAGCTTGAGTAGATCCCGGCCAGTGTTGTCACGCTGCATCTTCTGCGTCCGCTGAAATTCTTCCTGGTCTTTCTTCTTCGATTCGTTTTCCATGTTCTCTGAGATAAAAGAGGAAGATATGTTAGGTACCTGGCAGTGCCTTAAATCTCTCCTCCTGAAGGGTCTTCCAGCTTCACAATCCCTCCCTTCTGGGAAGCAATCAAGAATGGGTAGCTCTTGGCAAAGCCATCCTTAGGATTGATGGGATCCTACACCGTTCTATTAAACTGGTGCCCATCTGCCCAACAGCAGCCCAGATGGATGTTGAATTTTTAGCGATGTGATTTTATAACCCTCATCCACACACTAATAAACAAACACATTTTAAACTAAGGTCCTGTCGACTCTCACAGTAAATTCAGCAAACATTTAGCAGAGGTTGGCAAATGCCTGTTAAATGGCTTCATTACTATGTCGTCGATGTTCTGCCAGTAGCTCGAGCAGACTTTGTCACTTGTAAATTAACTAGATCTTCTAGAACTTCTGCTGCTGGAGGAAGCAGAGCCACAGACCATGGATAGGAAGAGGCAGGTGGGTGGAGTGGATATGAAAACCCAGTGCTGCTCCAAATTTTCAGGTCCCCTATGCGATTGCATAATCGGCAAATGAGTACGGGTGGCTCTGGCTCTTTGGAGATGGTGGTCATCCACTAATCCCCATCCCCACAAGGTTCCTTCCCCGTCTTACGTTCCCCGGGGCAGTACTCAACCTTGATTTTGTGTAAGAGCAGGTTTTTGCAATGTCCCCATGGTGCATAAAACCCAGCAGTCACTGGCGTGGGCACAGTGTACAGGGCCTTCGCTAAAGCGAGGCAGTAGATATCCTCCTTGGTCTGGAACCCTGCAACGGGGATGAGGTAAAACACGAAGATTAGCCTCACCGAGCGCATCCACAGTGGATGCTCAACAGTGTCTCCTCTAATATTTTCGGTTCAAGGTACTAGGTACAAGGGGAGGGAGCAAACAAATGTCCGAAACCAGACAAGTTTATTTTAGGCTATAAATATTGGGGTGCCTGGCCTTACCCCCTTTGCATGGCCGAAGGGACAACAGAGACTTACTGACTGAATTGCTCCTCATCCTGGAGCACTTGAGTTGGTGCACGCGTAACCGCAAATCCAGGGCACTAGATCTGTGACTACACGGCTATAAACCTGGCCAAGTGCCTCTGTCACCAGACGGTGCCTGTGGTCGGTCTTTGTGCATAACAGCGAGATCTGCAGCAGGAGCAGGCTGCGTTACCTGCACTGACCACTGATAACACCAGAGCTCCAAGAACAGAAGCACTGAGCCACGCTGCTGAGGCAACCACATCACAGCGCTTAACACTAGGAGCCCGTAAGTACTCCTGTAGACCCTGCTTTCGCTGGCATTAAGCCAAACAGCGTCCACAGAGCCCCCTGGCACTCCTGCGCCCTACTGTGCAATGGAGAGGGAGAGATGGAGAAGAGAAAGGCCCACGTGTTCCTTTGCCCTGGCCCAGGCTAGCCTATGCCACTTCCCATGGTTCTGTGGGCCAGACTTGCAGGGCGGGGAAAAGAGATGTAGAGGTCATGGTGGGTAATCAGCAGAACATGAGCTCCCATTGTGGCGTTGGGGCTTAAAAAGCTATTGTAATTCTGGGATGTATAAACAGGAAACGCTTGAGCAGGAGTAAAGAGGTTGTCTCGCTTCTGTGATGGATGGGAGGCCCACTGTTCTTTTCTGAACATCCCAGTATTCAGTGACTAAAGGGTTAAACCTAGCTAGCTAGAAAGTGTTGGCAGGGAGCCAGGAGCACCAGTGAGAAGAAAGAGTTCAGATCTGCATTAAAAGGGAATCTGTCTGCTGTTTTTCTTTGTGAGTTTAATCCTGGAGCTGTGGAAGGGGATGAGGGGGGGGGGGGGATGAATTGAACTGGGCAGGGACATCATGCCTAAAAAAAAGAATACCTGGGCCTAGAATTGGACTGGACCTTGGAAGTGTGGATCCTTGAGTAGATAGAGAATGTTTATTTAGATGCGATCAGGTTATTTTTTTGTTTTGTTGTTTGGTTAAACTCCTTTGTGCTAAATCCATATCCCCTCCTCTCCCCACTATAACTTTAAACTGAATCCCAGGGATGCAATTGTCTGTGTTTTAATCTGTTCTTTTCTCAGTTGCGCTATAACTCCTAGCAGCCAAGTCAGCTTTACAAATGAATACCTTTTTGTTTTCTTAATATAATCACCTATTTTAAGGCTATGATCTGATTTTGTATCCTGGAAAGTAATAGGAGGTCTGTGTATACCTGCCTAAGACTAAGAGGACAGCTATCAGAAATTACAGTTTGTTTTCATTTTTCTTTTTTTCTTTCCAAGTGCTAAATAAAAGGGAATAATGACATCTCTGGATCTGCTGGCAATGCTCCTCCTAATGCAACCTAATATGCCATTAGCCTTCTTGGCTACAAGGGCACACTGTTGACTCATATCCAGCTTCTCATCCACTGTAACCCCCAGGTCCTTTTCTGCAGAACTACTACTTAGCTGGTTGATCCCAGGCCTGTAACAATGCTTGGGATTCTTCTGTCCCAAGTGCAGGACTCTGAACTTGTCCTTGTTGAACCTCATAAGATTTCTTTTGGCTCTTGTGTAAAAGAGTTTGGGGTACCCTTCTGGAATACGTTCCCAAGTGACTTCTTCCTGCGTTCAAGAAGAAAAAGTTTTTTTCCACTTGGGTAGAGGCAGCAACCCTCCTAAGCTCAGGGAATCTGTGACCTTGGGGAGTTTTGAAGCAGAAGCCCATAGAGACACAGTATTTTAAGGTCTCTTTTGGGCCCACACCTTCTGCACTCCAAGTGCCAGAGTGGGGAACCGACTTAGCCTCTTTATTCGGCACTTGAACTTCTGCTGCTGGAGTTCTGTGCCCAGCTCTGGTGACCAGAATTCCAGATGGATGTTGATAAATTGGAGAGGGGTCATGTCAAGGCTGTTTCCCACTCTGGCACTCCAAGTGCAGAAGGTGGGGGCCCACAAGAGACTTTAAAATACCCTGCCACTGGAGGCTTGTGTTGGTGTTGCTGTCATCATCCAAATACACAAACCCCTTTGAGAACCAGACAGGCGCATTTCAGAATTCCCTCCTGTGGGGTACCTTCCTTGTCCTTGACACTCCCTCCAGAGAGAGCTTGAAAACCTGTAATTTCTCCTAGAAGTATGGCTTGCTGTCTTAGGCACGTGCATACAGAACCTTCCGCCCTCTAGGATGCAGGAATCAGATCATGGTTTTAAAAATGTGACGTCTATTAACAAAACAAATACTCTTGTTGAAACATTACTTAGAATCATAGAACCATAGAGCTGGAAGAGACCTCAGGAGTCATCAAGTCCAGCCCCTGCCCAAGGCAGGACCTATCCCAACTAAATCAACCCATCCAGGGCTTTGTCAAGCCAAGACTTAAAAACCTCTAGGGATGCAGATTCCACCACCTCCCTAGGGAACCCATCTCAGTGTTTCCCTACCCTCCTAGTGAAATAGTTTTTCCTAATATCCAACCTAGACCTTCCCCATTGTAACTTGAGACCATTTCTCCTTGTTCTGCCATCCGTCACTACTGTGAACAGCCTCTCTCCATCCTCTTTGGAACCTCCCTTCAGGAAGTTGAAGGCTGCTATCAAATCCCCCCTCGCTCTTCTCTTCTGCAGACTAAACAAACCCAAATCCCTCAGTCTCTCCTCATAGGTCATGCGCTCCAGCCCCCTAATCATTTTGGTCGCCCTCCGCTGGACCCTCTCCAATGCGTCCACATCCTTTCTATAGTGGGGGCCCAAGAACTGGACACAATACGCCAGATGTGGCCTCACCAGAGCCGAATGAAGGGGAATAATCACTTCTCTGGATCTGCTGGCAATGCTCCTCCTAATGCACCCTAATATGCCATTAGGTTTCTTGGCTACAAGGTCACACTGTTGACTCATATCCAGCTTCTCATCCACTGTAACCCCCAGGTCCTTTTCTGCTGAACTGCTACTTAGCCAGTCGGTCCCCAGCCTGTAACTATGCTCGGGATTCTTCCATCCCAAGTGCAGGACTCTGCACTTGTCCTTGTTGAACCTCATCAGATTTCTTTTGGCCCAATCCTCTAATCTGTCTAGGTCACTCTGGACCCTATCCCTGCCCTCCAGCATATCTACTGCCCTCCAGCGTATCTACTTGGTTGCTAGGTGTTACAAAGAAACTGAAAAAAGAAAGATTAAAACACAGAAAATCGCTTCCCTGGGATTCAGTTTGAAGAGTTCCAGGGTAAAGGGGGATAGTTACATGTGCTTAGCAAAAAGAAGTCCAACAAACTAAAAAAATAAAGAAAATAACCTAGTAGCATCTGACTAAAAATTCCCTGTTCTACTCACATCTCTCTTGTTCCAAGATTTAGTCTTTCCCTAGCCAAGAAAGTCGCTGGATTCTGCTTGCCCAGGTTCCTGGCTTAATTCACATCTTCCAGGCATGATCACACAACAGGCACATCACTGCTTCCAATTCAAAACCCCAAATTCTGTTTCCATTTTCTTTCCTGGCCTCCTGTCAACTCGCTTCCTGCTTCTCTAGCATTCCTGGAGACTTTCTAGGACCTTTTGTCTATGGTTTCAACCTTTCCAGGCAAGACAGTTAGGGTTAAGTCCCAAGACTTTCAGGCAACCGTCTGCTTTTGACACGACCTGCCTGTTTCTCTTCAGCTAACTCTTGCTTACTTTGGTTCAGGCCTCAGGCCTTACACCAGGCCCATGCTTCAGGCCCATCCTTTCTAGTACAGGATGTAGCCTGGTAACAAAGCCCTGACTGTGGTATCAGGAAACCTGGGTTCTATTCCTGCCTCTCCCACAGGTTGGAGAGGTTATTCCCTGTCTGTAAAATAAGACTAATGATACTAACCTTCACCTTTTAGACCTACACACAGCAACTAGGGATTTTTATTAACTACTCAAATATCGGTGAGCCTGGCTCGCTAGATGAACCATCCGGTTCCTCTTGGAATCATGTTAAATGCTTGATCCCCATGACCAAAGTCTCAGATACCGGGAGAAGTGACACGGGGGAATAAAAGCTGCTGTCTGAGGTAAAGTACCTGGCAGGAATCCCCTGGAATGGGAGCCATCGCTACCAGGAGCCCAGGAATAACAAGACTCCAAAAGTCCAGCTGCCAGGCAGTTTGACCATCTCCTTCAGGCCAGTGGCCCAGAATTCCAGGACATCTTTGGGCCTGGGTTTAAAAAGAGGCAGCACCGTGTGCTCAGCCCCTTTTTATCCATCCCCTTTCCCTCCATTGGCACGCAACCCTCAAATGGCCAAAGGTTTCCCTTTCCCTCCCTCCTTGGTTAAACAAGCTGGTTAAACAGCTCGAGGTGATGGAGTGATAAGCACCCACTGACAGAGTCGCTCGGGTTGCAGGGCCAGCGTAAGTCCGCTTTTAAAACTGCTGGCAATAGCTGCAGCTACGGGAGGGGACTCTAGCAAGGGCCTGGAACAAGGAACAGGGCTCCACTCCTGCATGGGATTCGGGCTTCCCCCAGGCAGATGCTCTGTTGCTGCTTTCCTGTCTCTCCCTTCTCCAGGTGGAAGGGGACGGTTAGCCAGTGTTCCCTGCAAGCTGAGCTCTTGGGCGGCCAGCCAGGAGACATTCAAATGCTGCCCAGTTTGCTAGCCGGTAGCATGTGTTTCTAGTGGTGGTGCATGTGGTGTACTGGGTGTAGACATAGATCTTGTTGTTATAGTAACTGCGTTAGGTCACTGGGGGTCAGCCCAGCTGGTTTGGGTTTTTTCTAGCTAGCTCCGTGCTATGCAATAAAATGGACACTTGCAACTACTCAAGCTCTCTGTATTTCCACTGATTTCTTCCCATGCTGTGAAACTCCACGTGACGTAACAGTGCACATCCGTGCATGCCTTGGTGCACATAACAAAATGTATTCCGCACAGGAGTGGGGGAAAAAGTAGAGGCATTATTGCCGCTAGCTCCTTACTGAAACTCAGTGAAAGGCAGGGGAAATGAGAGATCAAGATCCTGAGACTGACAGTCCCCAGGAACAACGGGGAGAGGCTAAAGTCCCAGTTCAGCCTGACTGGCAGAGCAGGGAGCCAGGAGGGAGCCAGGGTCGGCAGAGTGGGACTGAGCTAAGGAGAGAGCAGGGACCCGCACTGAGCTGGGGAGCAGGGCTGGCCTCAGGGAGGGAGAAGGGGAGGCCGGGGTCAGGATCGGGGGCAGTGCGACTGGCCTCAGGGAGGAAGGGGGTCAGAGGCAGCATGACTGGCCTCGGGGAGGGAGAAGGGGAGGCCGGAGTCAGGATCGGGGGCAGTGCGACTGGCCTCAGGGAGGAAGGGGGGGTCAGGGGCAGCATGACTGGCCTCGGGGAGGGAGAAGGGGGGGCCAGGGTCAGGATCTGGCCCTTCCCCCCCAGAGCTGCTTCCCATCCCCTCTTCCTTCCAGCCAGTTCCTGCCCCCCCCCCAGCCAGTCCCTCTTCCTCCCTCCCCCCTGCCCAGGATCAAGTGTGTCCGTTTTTTGGGGGGAGGGTCTACCTCGCAACCCTACGAGTCAGACCCAGCGCAGGCACCAAGTGATGGGGACTGCCAGAACTTTGGGAACCTGAGTCTGCGGGGTCAGTGGGGGGGGGGACAGGATGATGCTAGGAGAGGAGAGGGGAAGGGCTTTGGGGGCTAGAGGGGAGAAGGGGAGGTGCTGGGAGAAGGCTTGAAATAAGGGGTGGGCATGAGGAAGGCGGAGATGGAGCAAGGCACGTGTAAAGGCACAGGGGCATGAGGGGAACGGGGGCAGAGAGTGGTGAGGGAGTGGGCAAAGTGGGTAGGGGCAGTGAGGGAAGGGGGAGGCACCAAGAGGGTGCAAGGGTAAGGGAAGGTGCAGGTGCCAGGGAGTCCGGGGGTGAAGCAGAAGGGCAGACACCTGCAGGGGAGGGACCAGCAGCAGAGGAGAGAGGCAGGACAGGTGTGTAGAGGGAGGTGTTAGGAAAGGGGATGAGGAGGGGTAGCTCACATGGTCAGAGTGGGGCTACTGGAGGAGTGGGCACAGGGGGGGAGAGAAAGGCTGCTGGAGGGGGCAGGTAAGTGGTTCATAAGATATTTATGAATAACTTGGGTGCCACACTGACACATCCAAACAAGCCACACTCAGTACTGGTGCACAACACAAAATGTATTGTGCTCATGGGAGGAAACTCTTAGAGGGAACACTTCCCCCAGCCTCCCCACCCCCCGAGTTAATGTCTCACACGTTGGGTTAATGCAATTGCAGGATCGTTGCACGGGGGGGGTTGGTGAGGGCCAAACTAATCCCTATTGGTAAGAGGATGGTGGGAAAAGTCCTTGGGGGGGGGGGAGGTCACATGACACCTTTTATTTCTGGTCATGTGTCCATATTGCCCTGAAAGTGTTACCTCCAGAGGCGTGGCTAATGGGAGTCAGGGGGCGTGGCTAATGGGGGTCAGGGGGCGTGGCTAATGGGAGTCAGGGGGTGTGGCTAATGGGGGTCAAAGAGTACATTTAAAAACATTCTTTGGCTGCACACCCTAATGAAATGTGCTGCGCACGCCTATGGGCAGAGAGCAGATCCAGTCCTGGGAGCAGGGCTGCAGCCACAGAGTTATAGACGCCGCCCAGAGAGCAGATCCGCATGCTGGGAGCAGGCCTGCAGCTGTAACCCACACACCTGATGTGGGTCACTATCCTATGGAGTGGCACTGAGACCACGTCCAGCAAGCAATTATTACAAGGGAGCTCTTCAGCCTATGCTGAGAGGCAACTGACTTATAACTCAAGCTGTAGCAGCTCCTGCCCTAAGCTCTAAAAGTCCCAGGTTCTAATCCACCTGGTGGCAGTTGCACAGCCATGGAAGCAGAGGGGCCAGGGAACCCTCTGTACAGGACTCCCCCCTTCCCCCCCCCCCCCACACACACCCTTGCTTCCTGGAATCAGCCACCTAGGTGAATAAAGCTGGAAATGCCTATAGCTGTGCACCTTTGCTAAATAGCTACAGCCATTCTAAAGTGCCCAGATCTCACAACAGAAAGGAGACGTCCCAATGAGCTGCTAAGCTGTGCTGCCTGCCTCGGACGAGGAGCGAGTGCTGTAACTCTGGAGCCTAATGATGGTGGTGTCCTCCAGCCATTTTCAGCTTAGTACAGCTGCCTCCCTGTGAACCAGGTGCCAGCTAGCCATGGGGTCCCATAGACCTGGCTTGTGCAGCCTAACCTGATAACCACGCAGCCCATCCATTACTAGCCAGCCGATTACCTTGGGCATGGGAGACCATGGCACTCATAATTCCTGGGGCCTTCACGCACTGACAGGGTTTGACTCGATCGGCCAGCTAGGGAGAAAGAAATAAACAGAAGGCAGAGGAGTCACCAAGAGATCAGAAGACCAGCACGATGCCTTATAGGCCGTTCAGCTGTGAAGAGTCACCAAGACAGGGCAGGTGATGCTAACCTGAGTTAGTCCATTAGCTGCGGCTAGGCTGGGCCACGAGAGGAGAGACAGGCAGTAAATCTGCAGCTGTCAGACCATAAGGAGGACACGGAGGTTTCGAAACCAGCTCAGAGAACAGGGCTGGGTAAGATGCAACCCACCTAACACTGTGATCTGGCCACTTTGTGTTTAGATCCTGCTGCCCATGCCGCCGAATTCTAAGTGGTGACTCAGGCAGCAGGATCCAATTTTAAATGATTCACGGCTCATGGTTACAGCAGGGGCAGGAGCCACGAGCCCTTTAAAAAGCTGTAGCCACGCTGGACAGCTGCCAGTAGTGGCAAATCTGTGAGCTCTTTTCTGTGCTTTTTATTGAAAGCCTCAGCCGCGGAGAACTCTGAGGGTGGGCTAGTCCACAACACCGCCCCTTCTGCCTCAGGCTCCGCCCCTTCTGTGGGTGGAGCCGGCCTATGACCCCATACCAAAATCCATTAAGTGGCCCCCTTCTGAAAATTATCGCCCAGCCCTGTCACAGAATCATAGAAAAGTCTGAGTGGAAGGGACCATGATAGGTCCAGTGTTTCGCAAACTTTTTTTATAATGTACCCCCTTTAAAAAAAAATTGTAAGTACCCCCAGTACCTACAGTTTTCAGACACACACAATTTTTTTCTACCGTTGCAACACATTTGTTTAAACAACTGCATCGTAGCCGGGCGGGCGATGGCATTTTTGGGTGTAAAAGGAACAAAAAGAATAAAGCGCTGTCAAACTGAAAACTAAAATTCAGTTTTCTCCAAATTTCAGTTGTGTTGACGTGTCCCCCAGACATCTCTTGAGTACCTTTAAGGGGACTCGTACCACTGGTCAAGAAGCACTGATCTAGTCCACCCCTGCACCGAGACAGGACCAAGCATGTTTGTCTCACCTCTTGGCTCCTAGGACACGGCTTGAACTAACGCACTTGGAAAGACATTATCGTATATACGCCCAAAGTGCTTCGTCTCAGTGTATTACCATAAAATCTAACTGACCAAACTCTGACCTTTCATTTCCCTGTCACTTGGCCAGCCACAGCCTCACAAGCCTTCGATCTCAAAGCCTTCGTCACGCTTTTACACACCTGTGCTGACACGCTTGTGAGCCAGGCACACTTGTGCGACACGTCCCAAAGCACTTGCTCCAGGGCATTACATCGCACTTGCCTGCCTTTGATGGACAGGGAAAGGGAGACCTGAAAGGCCTCTCCAAGGTCACCAGCGCGAGAGTGAGCGCAGAATTGAGGAGCAAGGGTCTAACACACAACTCTGTGCCTTAGTCACTAGGTGGCATTAGATTAGAACCCGGGAATTCTTACACCCAACCCCCTGCCCCCTCCACTAGGCCATGCTGCTGGCCTCCCGCCTCTCCCCCAGGGCTTGGAGACAGACGGGAGGCTGGAGCCAGCCTGCGCAGAAGGGGCTGTAACGCTTACAGCTCGTTCATGACACTGCCCCTGCGCAGCCCCTCTCAGATCCACACTCGGAACCCACAAGAAACACCCCAAGAGCGGAGATGAAACCGCCACTCACCTGCAGCCCAGCTTCCAGGAAGGGCAAAGCAAAAGCGGAGCTCGCGGATTCCAGCCCAGCCTGGCACCTGCTTCCTGAACTTTGGCCCCTTTCCTCCAAGATAGCAGGAGGCTGCTCTGGGCCTTTTGTGCCCACGACGGGGCAGAAAAGCAAACTCAGCCGTTGGTTCCATCTTGCGGGCAGAGCCCCGGCAGACAGTGGCAGGCGGGGGTATCGACTGACCCTCCAACCCAGGATATTCCCCCCACACCTGGATTCGCTTCCTAGTCATCCCCATCTCCCTGCACGATCCTTGTTTCTCATCCCGCCGGTCCGAGAAATTGTCAGAGCAGGTTGATCCCGACCTTGCCAAGGGCTTAGGTTACATCACAAGGCTTTGCCGCCACAGCTGGCTTGGCTTGGGTGTGTGGCAAAAGCCCCCCCCCCCGCTGGCACAGCTATTCTGGCAAAGCCGCCAGGGCAAATGGCAACTCTGCCGAAAAGCATCTGCTGGCTTTAAGCTCCCTGCGAGCTGTTCTCATCGCTCAGCCATCACCACCACTGCCCTGCCTCTGTCCTGCTCCTCATCCCCGCCCCCACTCCTATCCCCTGCTCTCCTCCATCTCCTCCCCCTTCCCTTCTCCTGCCCCTCCCCATTTCCACCTGCCCTGCCCATCCCCGTCCTCTCCCTCCCCCCGTCTGTCCCCCTCTTATGTGAGGGCTTTGCTGGAAACGCCCCCCCCCCCAAGCCAGGGAGATCTCCCCTCCGGGAACAATTCAGCCCCCCCCATCTCGCTCCCTCCACTCCACAGTATTTCCTCCATTCCCCACAGTTGAAAATTGAGCTCCCCCATCCCCTCAGGTGACAGTCGGGCTCCCCCATACGCAGCTGCCTAGGTAGGCACCTCCGCAGCCAGAGCCTGCCCCTGGCGCCCACGTCCCCTCCCCGACTGCCTGTCCCAGGCGACCACCTGAACCTGCGTCCCCCATTCCCTCAGATCACAGCTCCCTCCCTGACCCTGCACCCCCCGACACCCCTCCCCCAGGCCAGACTCCTCTCTGGCACCCGCACCCCCTCCCCCAAACCCTCTGCTCCCCCTTCACCCAGGTCACAGCTCCCTCCCTGACCCTGCACCCCCCCGACACCCCTCCCCCAGGCCAGACTCCTCTCTGGCACCCGCACCCCCTCCCCCAAACCTTCTGCTCCCCCTTCACCCAGGTCACAGCTCCCTCCCTGACCCTGCACCCCTCTAGAGCCCCTCCCCCAGGCCAGAGTCCTCTCCTGCGCCCATACCCCCTCCTGGACCCTGCACCCCTATCCACCGCCCCAGATCATACCCCCCCCCTGCACCCAGGCTCCACCCCTAAGCTCCCTTCTGCACCCAACCACCCCGTCCCAGACCCCAAAGCCCTCGGTAGAAATGTGGCCCTTGATCAGTTGCCAAAATGGCCCCCCCATTACAAATTATTGACCAAGCCTGATCCAAATGTTTTTTGAAACATTGTTTAATGAGAATGTAAATACAATTCAATACAATTGGGAGGGTTGGGGGGAGGGGGACGCAGCTGCTGGCTCCTCAGCTCTTGCTGCTCTCACTGGGTGTCTTCCTGCTGCAAGGGAAGCAGAATCCGTCACATTCATCCCTGGGGACTCAGGGGAACTGGCCCCCCAGCATTTCCACCCTCCTCCCCCTGCTCTCTGGTCACCCCCCGTCAGGCCCGCAGGGTGAGCTCCTGACCCCCCCCCCCCAGAGCTCCTGACACCTCGGCCCCCTCCCGCCTCCTAGGACAGTTTCTGTGTTCAGAGCCTCCCCCACCCCCAGGGACGCTCGCAGGGGCAGGAGGGATTCTGCCAGCAGGGACGTGGGGTGGGGGCAGCCTGAGGAAAGGGGCGGGGGACTCCCTGAGGGGATGGGAAGGAGACCCTGGCCCTGCCCCACTCTCCTGATCTGCTCCGGCTGCTCACCATGTATTCCAGGAGCTGATGGGCCTGCCCATGCAGGGCGTGGGCCAGGACCAGCCCGGCCTGGCTGGGGCGCCGCAGGGGGGAGTGGGCAGCGAGCAGAGCCTTGTCCAAAAAGCAGTTCTCCTGCTCTGCTGTGAAGAGCTGCCCAAAGACCTGAAATCAAGAGCACAGGAGGTTTCAGCTGACGGCCCAGAGCCCGGCCCCAACTCCTGGGGCTAAAACAGCTTCCTCCTCCCCCAAACTCCCTTCCAGACCCTGCACCCAGACGCTCTCCTCACCCGGCACCCCAACCCCTGCCCCAGGTCACAGCTTCCTCCTGCCCCCAAGACCCTCCTACCCCCACGAGGGCCCCAGCCAGCCCCACCCCCGAGCCCTGCCCTGCCCTGGCAGCGCGTCCTTACCTCTCCCACCCTCACGCTGTTGCTGTGAGCCAGGACCCATCTTTCTTTGTAGTAGTGTCTGCACCACAGGTCCTCTGCCTGGTGGATGTTGAGGCCTGCAAGAGACACAACAGGGTCATTCTGCTGGCAGGTCTGAGCCCTTCCCCTCCCACGGGTCCCTGCAGGCATCCCTGGGCAAATGGAGGGGCACAGGGGGCAGAAGGGGAACACAGAGGGACGCATCCCCCCTTGGGCCAGTCTGGGGGAAAAGGGCTGGGTCCCCTCCCCCCGCCGCCGGCACCCTCAGGGTGTCCCTGGGGCCCAGGTCCCGGCTGGGTTCCTTACCCCTGTGGTGCAGGAGGAGTTGATACAGGCTGTGCACCCCCTCCCGGGCCAGCCGGCTGACGTCTTCGGATGGGTCCGAAATAAAAAGGCCCAGCTGGGCCACGTGGTGACCCATCCTCGGCCAGTCGGCGGAGTTCTGAGGGGAGAGAAGAGGGGGGGTCCCTCAGCATCCTGGGGCTGCACGTCCCATGCAAACGGCCGCCGAGGCGGGTCTGAGCTCGGGGAACGGACAGAGACACCTCCCGGGGCGGGGCGGGGCCGGCCTTGCGAGGAGACAACCCTGAGCAATGGCCCCGACTGAAGGGTCACTCCGGGGGTGGAACAAGGGGATCCACTGACGGCCACTCCCCAGTCCCCAGGCCCAGTCCCTCAAGAGCCCCCCTGAAGGGCCCAGGGTCGCCCCTCCCCGGGGAAAGGAGAACGCGGCCCATTCCCGGCCCATTCCCGGCCCTGCCTCTGCCTCCCGGGGACGCTCCCAGCCCCGCGCCCTGCAGCCCCAGACCCCCCGGCTCCGAGGTCACTTACGTCAAACCCCGGGAGGGTGGTGGCGACTCCCAGCAGGGCCGTGGTGCTGCCAAGGGCCCTGGCTCGCTCCTGGGGCAGGCGGGACTCCAGCCACGGGCTCAGGTGCTGGGGGGGAAAGAGGCAGGTCAGGACCCGTAGGGAGGTGCCGGTTCTGGGCAGAGCCTGGGGCTCCTCTCGGACTGTGCCCCCCCCAGCCACTGACACTGCTCCTCTCTTGGCCCCCCGAGGAAGCAGGGACAATGGCCCCGTCCCCCCCACGGGGCTCACCTCCATTATGAGCTGCAGCCGGGCGGTGTCTGGGGACTCGGCGAGGAGGCTCGCCAGTAGGGCCTGGAGGTCGTAGGGAAGGGCCCGGATGAACTGCTGCAAGACAAGGGGGAGCCCTGGGTCAGAGGGGGGTTGGGGGATCCAGGCCACCCGCTGGCTCCGGGGTGCAGCCTTGAGCAGGGTCTGAGCCGCCTCGCAGAGCAGGGAGGAGCCCAGGCTGGGCATGGAAGGGACGGGCCCCCCGGGAGAGCAACGGGAACCCTGGAGGGAAGGATCCAAACCTGCAGCTTCTTCCCGCCCTCTGCTCCCCCCCCCCCTCTCTGGAGCTCCAGCCCAGCCCGGGAGCAGGGCCCGGAGGGACGTACCTGCGTGTGGATGGGCTCCTGCTGCCAGTCCCCAGACACTGTCTGTCCCACGGCCGCCGTCAGCAGGGGGCTCAGGAGCTGGGCCCGCAGGGGAGGCTGCAAGGTGCTGGCAGGAGAGAGGGGCAGAGACTGTTAATTCAGCAGCAGGAGACAGAGACTTTCCCACTCCCTGGCCAGGGGATCTGCTCTGGGGGGAGTTGGCGGGGGGGGGGGGGGGGTCGGTACCTGAGGCTGCAGGCGGCGTTGAGGCAGTCGGCCAAGACCAGCGGGGGGGGCGAGTCCTCCATGATCTCCTGGGAGACCCAAGGAGACAAAGGGGCGTGTGAGGCTGGGCCCCCAAGAGACGCTCACGCGGCCAGCGCCCCCACCCAGCAGGATCCAACCCCACTGCCTCCCGCTGCCCTGTAGCCCCCCTGCCCGACACAGGGCCCCTCCCAGCACCCCCCTCCCAAACCGGGACCAGCTCAATCCTTGTCCCCAGGCCGTCTCCTGCCCCTCCCTGCCCTGGTGACCAGCCTCTGAACCTCCTCATCCCTGCTCCCCAGGCGCATCCCCAGCAGCCCGCTCGGCTCCCTTCCAGCCCCCCATGGCCCGGGGAGACCCCTCCCTGTCCCGAATCCCCCTTCCTGTCCGGCACCCCACACCTGCCCCATTTCTGTGTCCCTCCCTCCTCCAGCATCCCCACCCGCCCTCCCCATGTCCACCTCCAGCCCTCCTGGCTCCACCCATCCCGTTTCCAGCACCCCCACCCGCCGCCATGGCCCAGGCAGACCCCTGCCCACCCCACGTATCCCCTTCCCTCCTCCCGGCCGCCGCGACTCGCTTACAACGATCCTGGCCATCAAGGTGTCCTTGCAGCAGCGCAGCGCCAGGGTGTCCTCGCCCCTTTGGAGGGCGGCGAGGCAGGCGAGGGGGATGGCCAAGAGGAACCGCTGCAGGGCGGCTGGGCTCTGCACCCCAGAGAGAGTCTGTGAGCCTGGGGCCTGCCTGCCCCCCACGGACAGCTGCAGGGCTCAGGCCTCCCAGGAGTGGAGGTGGGAGCTGCTGGTTGTCCAAGCACCCACACTCCCCCCCCAACTGCTGCCTCAGGCTTGTGGGGGCCCAGCTGGTGCATGACAAGAGCCCCCAGCTTGGGGGGTCCAGGTCATGCAGGAGAAGGGGCCCCAGGGGGATCCCCAGGGACAAGACCCTCCCGGAGGGGGGGGGACGTGCTGGGAAGGGGCCGGACAATCTCGGGTCCCCCCCATGTGGAGAAGGTTCCTACCGTGTCCCGGGTGTGGAGCTGCTCTTCGATGTCATAGATGGCCCCTTCCTCCACCCGGGAGTCCACCCGCTCCTGGCAGAGCTCCGCCGAGGCGCAGGGGGGCTCTGTGCGGGAGGGAAGGGACCAGGGTGACTCCAGCGGCCAGCAGGGGTCACGCGCCCCCATGTCAGGGACCCAGGGCAGGTTGGGCCCCACACGCCCCTCGCAGGGACCCATCCCCCTTCCACCCTCACATCTGCCAACGCCCTCAGCAGAGCCCCCACCAGGAACAAGAGAGCCAAGCAGCCCCCGCCCCCATCCATTGCCCTGGCTGCGGGGCAGACACTGGGGCTGCCCCCCCGGGGTACTGGGTGAGCCCCTGGGCCCAGCGTGTTCACGGCCCCTCACCTGGGTCTGAGCGGCTGCGGGAGGTGGCCCGGCTGCAGCTGGAGGCCCAGGCGCTGCTGCTGACGGACCTGGACCCACAGCTGCAGGGGCTGGTGCGGGGAGCGACGGGCTGGGGGCTCCCGGAGACTGGCAGGTCCCCGGGGGCCGGGCAGGGCGATGCCCCCTGGTGGTAATGGGGGCTGGGCTCCCGGGGCAGGTGTTTCTCTCCACAGAGGAGGCCCCGGAGCCACCCTACCCGGCTCCCCCGCTGGGCTGGGTCCCGCCTGCCCAGCCGCCTCTGGAGCCAGGTCCGGGGGGGCCTGGCCGGTGGGCGAGTCGCCCCGAGCTGGTGGGATCCAGCTTCACCGCCCGCGGGGACGGAGAAGCTGCTCCCCACCGGCCCTGGGGCCATCTTCAGGGCTTTCTTGAACCACAGCCGAAAACGTTTGGCCATGCTGCAAATGAGGGGAGCAAAGGGGAGCTTGGGGCGCAGCCTGCAGAGCGAAATCCAGGGGTTCCAGCTCCCCAGAGCGACTGCCCCCAGCCCCCAAATGGCCCCTTGCTTATCGGTTCGGTCTTGCACAGGCACTGCAAGGACCTGAGGGTATGTCTACACTACCCCGCTAGTTCGAACTAGGAGGGTAACGTAGGCATACCGCACTTGCAAATGAAGCCCGGGATTTGAATTTCCCGGGCTTCATTTGCATAAGCGGGGAGCCGCCATTTTTAAAACCCCGCTCGTTCGAACCCCGTGCAGCGCGGCTACACGGGGCACGAACTAGGTAGTTCGAACTAGGCTTCCTAGTTCAAACTACCGTTACTCCTCATTCCACGAGTCTCCTGCCCATCAACAGCCCCTTCTTGGCCAATCAGGGGAGAATCTAAGGTGTGGGGGGTGGAGCGTTCTCCCCAAAGACACCGGCATAGACTTGTTCCAGCCCCACCTCCCCAGTCCCCACAATGGGGGCTGCATCCCCCACCCCACGGCTCCTGCAAACCACCCCCCGTCCTTCAGCTAGTCTGTTGGGTCCCAAGCTGGGGGAGGCAGCAAGGGAAGGTCACAGAGGAGGCAAGAACAGAGCAGAAATGTGGGGGGATGGAGGAAAAGGGAAACCAACCAGGAGAAAGCCCCAGTGGCGCTAAGGACGCAGCCCAGGTGAGGAATCACCTTCTGGCCCTTGACCGAGGGCTGGGCCTGCCTGGAACCCAGCCGGCCCCGGGCGGGATCCAACCCCTGGGGGCTCTTACCTTCGTCACAAAGGTGTCGGGATGTGGAACTCACAGAACGCGAACGAACCGTGAGGAGGAGACCTGCCCTTTGCCTTATATGCTGAGGGCTGCCCAAAGCCCCTGTGAGGTCACCGCCCCCCCCTCACCCTGCCAGGCAAATGTCCTGCCTCTGGCCACCCCCCTGGGAAGTTGGAGCCATTACTAGGGGTCCCTCCCCCTCCCTCATAGGCTGCTCCCTGCCCTACACTGCAGGCTTCTTGCACGAGAGCTGTTTCACGCCGGAGTTCTTGCGCAAAAGGTCTCGTGCAAGAGTGCCTCCACCCTGCCATAGGCTTTTGCACAAGAGCGTCCAT
Source organism: Pelodiscus sinensis (assembly GCF_052426305.1). Lineage (NCBI taxonomy): Eukaryota > Metazoa > Chordata > Testudines > Trionychidae > Pelodiscus > Pelodiscus sinensis. The sequence goes on along the minus strand of NC_143069.1, from coordinate 14,398,417 downwards.
GGCAGTGTGAACGCTCTCTTGTGCAAGAAAGCTCTGATGGTCATTTTAGCCATAAAAGTGTCTTGCTCAAGAAGCCCCTGGTGCCCGTCCACGCTGCCTTCTTGCACAACAGCTCTTGCACAAAGGGGGCTTAGTCATCGTCGGGAGAGGAATAACTCCTGTGCAAGGAGCCCTGTTCTCTGATGCTTTACTGCAAATTTACTTCTGCAAGAACACACGTAGAGTGTAGACGCGCCACAAGTTTTTTCGCAAGAACACGCAAAAACAAGCCATGTGGATGTTTTCTTTTTAGGCAAAAGCCCCTTTTTGCACAAGATCGGTCGGCCTTTTTGCAGAAATAGGGATCTTGTGGGAAAAGGGGGTTTTTTGCACAAAAAGTAAACATCCACACGGCTTGGTTTTGCGCACAAACCCCGAGCACAAAAACGGATCGGCAGAAAATATGCAAATGACATTGCGTGTCATAGAGTCCCTCGTTAGCATATTTGTTGCCAAAAAAACTCGTTGTGTAGACGTAGCCTAGGAGAGAAGCGATCTCAGACACAAAGCCCTTCAGTAAGAGGGCATAGCCCTGGGGCGTGGTAGGAGACGTACGGCAGACATGGGAGGTCACTCTCCTAGCTATTTGGCACGGAGGAGGCCTCAGCTGGAGCACTGTGTCCAGATCTCAGGGCCATGCTTTAGGAGAGAGAGTCCAGAGGGGAACTATGAAAAGGGATTAGGGACGTTAGATATTCACTGAGTAGTCAATTAACCTCATGATTTCTTATCGGTTACTTGACTTTTCGATAGTCCCCAGGGGCCAGCTGTCTCAGTCCTGGCTCGCGCTGGGTGCGGGACCTACCCCCTCTGCGGCTCTGCATTTACAGTGTGTTAGGAGCCAGGCAGGCAGGCAGCCTCGCTCAGTTCCAGTTTGCACCAGGTCCAGAAGCTCAGACCCAGCCCCCAGGCAAGGGCTGCTGCCAGCTTGTGCTGCTGCCTCTGATACAGAGGCAGCAGTACGGAGTGCCAGGAGGGAACTGGTCTAAAAAGCACCTCCCCTTGCGACCTGGCTGCCTGTCATCCCACGCTGCTGCCTCCGTTTTTGGCGAGAGAGAGCCGCCTGTCTTGAGACACCGGTGGGGAGTCGGATTTTCAAAAGGCAGGTCTCTGTCCTTTGTGAGCCTTCCAAAGCGCTTCGGTGGGGGGAGGGGGCAGGAAGGCGGACGACACTCAGGAATTGTAGCACCCAAATCCACGGAGTGTTTCGCCAGCACCTCCTGCAACAGAGCCCAATCCCTGACAGGCTTTTAGGCAAGATAGATCATTTGAAAAAATGACAGACACAGGGTTTTCCGTCACCGCTCTCCCTTTCTTTTATTTCCCTGGGCTAACTGGCTTGTTCCTCTTTGGCTAAGGATGGAAGGGTATGTCTACACTACAATGTTAGTTCGAACTAACGGACGTTAGTTCGAACTAACATTCATAGCCGCTACACTAGCGCTCCGCTAGTTCGAATTTGAATCGAACTAGCGGAGCGCTTAGTTCGAACTAGGAAAACCTCATTTTACGAGGCTTAAGCCTAGTTCGAACTTACTAGTTCGAATTAAGGGCTGTGTAGCCCCTTAATTCGAACGAGTGGGAGGCTAGCCCTCCCCAAGTTTCCCTGGTGGCCACTCTGGCCAACACCAGGGAAACTCTATGCCCCCCTCCCGGCCCCGGACCCTTTAAAGGGGCACGGGCTGGCTACGGTGTCCTTGCCAGGTGCAAGCCTGCTAGCACCCAGCCAGCAGACCCTGCACCTGGCACGGCCCAGAGCCACCCACCCGATGTCCCCCAGCCCACCTCCTCTTCCCGGGACCAGGCTGGCGGCTCTCGGAAGCTTGCCCGGGACCGCAAGAGGCGGGTACATTCCTGGGCTAGTGCGGACATCGTGGACCTCGTCCACGATCTCCGCACTAGGCACAGGAAAGTGGCCATCTAGGGCAGGAGAGCTGCCAGCCTGGCCACCCAGGAGCAGGTTTGCATGAAAATCAAGGGGGTCCACTGAGACCCCCGACCCTGAGCCCTGAGCTTACAATGGCCGTCCTGGGTCAGACCAAAGGTCCATCTAGCCCAGTAGCCTGTCTGCCGACAGCGGCCAACCCTAGGGACCGTGGAGGGGATGGACCAAAGACAGTGACCAAGCCATTTGTCTCGTGCCATCCCTCTCCAGCCTTGCACAAACTTTGGGCAGGGACACCACTCCTACCCCCTGGCTAAGACTACTCCATGGACCCAACCTCCATGACTTGATCTCACTTCCCTTTCAACTCTGTTCTAGTTGTAGCCTTCACAGCCTCCTGCAGCAAGGAGTTCCACCGGTTAACTATTTGCTTTGTCAAGAACAACAACTTTCTCTTACTAGTTTCAAGCCTGCTACCCAGTCCTTTCCTTTGGTGTCCTCTAGTCCTTCTTTATGGGAACTCATGAAGAACTTTTCTGAATGCATCCTCTCCACCCAACCCCTGCTTTTAGAGACCTCTAGCCTGTCCCCCCTCCGTCTCCTCTTTTCTAAGCTGAACAGTCCCAGTCTCTGTAGCCTCTCTTCATCTGGGACCTGTTCCCAACCCCTGATCATGTTAGTTGCCCTCCCCTCTCCCAGCCTTAATCTTCCCCTCTCCCACCTCCTTTTCCCAGTCTCCCCCAGTTTTGTTCAATAAAGACAGAGTCAATGTTGGAAGAAACGTTATCTTTATTTTGTACATCAATAAGAAGGGGGGCTAGGGAAGGGTAAGTGGAAGGAGGTGAGGGAGGAATGGGGTACGAGCCCCCGATGGGGAGGACTGGGCTGGCTCTGCAGGCTTCTGGGGGTGGAAGCTCTCCTGCAGCCCCCCGATTACCCCCTCTCCCCAGATGGCAGCCTGCGGCAAGTGCAGCCGGGCTGATGGCTGAGTGGTGTGATGTGCCCAGTGTGGGTACTCCGGGCACTCCAAGCCAGGACTGGTTTTCAAGCGGGGCACCCCTTAGAACTGTCTGTCCGGGGTGGGGGTCGGGACCCTTTAAGCGCAGCCCTCGGCTAGCCTGAGACTGCATCTCCACGCTCTAAGTCCTCCTCTGATGCCCTGCTGGCACTGCTTCCGGCCATCCTTAAGCCCTGTTCAGAGTCCACTCAATGTGGACTTGCTAGTTCGAATTAGCAAAACTAGTTTTTAGTTCTAGACGCGTTAGTTCGAATTAGCTTAGTTCGAACTAGCGCTGTAGTGTAGACATACCCGAAGAGAGGAGCCAGCAGGGGTAGAATGAATTGTGTACCAGGTCCTGGAAACAAGAGCATCTCCTCCAGATCACCCATCCACACCAGAACTGTTTAAAAGCTTGGCTGCCAATAAAGACACCTTAGCTCAGCAAATGCCAAGCCAGGCACCTGTGTTTGGACACGAGGGGTGCACAGGGATGTGAGAACCAGGAAGGCTGATCTGTGAATTCACCCCCAACCGTCCCAGTACAAGACAGACGCTTGCGCCAACCAGCAGGGGTCACTGCTCCTCCGGTTTGGCTTGGACAAAGGTGCCCATCTGTTTGGTGTTCGCGTCTCGGAGCTGCGCCAGCTGCCTCTGGCCACGGCGGAGCAGATACTCGATGTGCATCACATCGGCCCGGGGGATGCTGGCGTTCTTCCGGAACTCAGCCTGGATGCGAGGCAGGAATCCCGGCTTCTCCCGGCCGGCGCGCAGGAACTGCCTGTATAGGCTCAGGACGTGCTTCTGCAGCTTGCTATGCCGGGCCATGGTGCGCCTGGGGAGCCCTCCCAGACCACGGGGGGGCCAGCGCCACGAGGCAGGGGCTGGAAGTGAACAGAGGCGGAGATGTTAGAGCAGCATCTCATTCCCAGACGCGCCTGTGCAGGCATTTCCATGCACTTTTCACCCCCACCTGCTAGGGTTACCAGATGGTTTAAAAAAAATACCGAACAGCAGGGGCCGGGGGGGGGGGGGGGGGCGGGACTGGCTGGAAGAGAGGGGGTGGGGGGGAACCGGCTGCCGGGAAGCAGGGCTGGCTGGGAGGGGGCTGGAGGGAGCGGGGCTGGCCGGGGGCAACCAGCCGTCGGGAAGCGGGTCTAGTTGGGTTGAGGACCAAGAGGTGGGGGAACCGGCCGGCAGCGCTGCAGAGATGTACCAGAGCCTGGGTCGGATTCATCTTTGGTGGGCCCTGGCTCCTAGACCATAGACACACTCCCCCCCCCACCCCCCCGGAGGCCCTAGGGAAAATGGCACCCCGGCCCTGTGGACATGGTGCCCTCTCTGTTTCCCTTGGCCCCGTAGGCACTAAGCTCCACTCCTGCCGCCCAACTCCTACAAGGCCCGACGGATTTCTCTGTGGCCCCCGACCCAAAAAAGGATCCCCCCAGCCCTGTGTTAGGGGATACGAGGGAGTCTGGCTGGGACGTAAGTGCAAATAACTCTGCTCTTAGCAGCTCTGAACCGATGGGCTCTGCCCTGTGCCCCAACCAAGAACCCTAACATAAGAACGGCAGTACTGGGTAGCCTGTCTGCTGACAGTGGCCAGCACCAGGTGCCCCAAAGAGGGTTGACCAAAGACAATGATCAAGCGATTTGTCTCCTGCCATCCTTCTCCAGCCTTCCACAAACAGAGGCCAGGGACACTATTTCTATCTCCTGGCTAATGGCCTTTTATGGACCTAACCTCCGTGAAATTATCTAGCTTCTCTTTAAATCCTGTTATAGTCCTAGCCTTCACAGTCTCCTCTGGCAAGGAGTTCCACAGGTTGACTACACGCTGTGTGAAGAAGAACTTTCTTTTATTAGTTTTAAACCTGCTACCCATTAACTTCATTTGGTGTCCTCTAGTTCTTCTATTATGGGAACTAATAAATCACTTTTCTTGATTCACCCTCTCCACACCACTCATGTTTTTATAGACCTCTATCATATCCCCCCTCAATCTCCTCTTTTCTAAACTGAAAAGTCCCATCGCTTTAACCTCTCTTCATATGGGACCCGTTTCAAACCCCTAATCATGTTAGTTGCCCTTTTCTGAACCCTTTCCAAGGCCAAAATATCTTTTTTGAGGTGAGGAGACCACAGCTGTACACAGTATTCAAGATGTTGGTGTCCCATAGTTTTATACAGGGGCACCCTGAGTTACCAAACCACATGACACTGCCCATTAAAAACCCACCAGGACTTACCCAGCGTTTATATGCAGAGGTCCCGCACCAGCAGCAATCTGCACTGGACAGGAAACCATCCGCCCAGTACGCGCGGGAAATCACAGGAACCCAGCCTGGACGGTCCGATGCCCCAGCCCTGACAGAAGAAAATCAAGGTGTGCTTGAAGTGCCACGCCCACCATCCCTTGGTCCTCTGGGGCATTCGGCACATCCTGCTGGGTGAAAGGGCCGGTCACAGCTCCAGGGTCTGTCACACTTCAGGGCCTTTGCCAGCTCCTATTCACCGGGGTCAGGCAGATAATCGCCCCGAGCTTTCCCAGCACTTTTCAGCATCAGCTCTCAAAGGGGGGCAGCGTGACCCCCATGGGATCAGGGGAATGTAAAAGAAGGAATGGGGCAGGGCGGGGCAGGCAGCCAACGGCTTCTCCTAATGCAGTGGTCCCCAACCATTTGAGGTTTCCCGGCGCCAAGGGGCGTGGCCGTTTGCCCGCAGGGCGCCCTGGCGCGGGGACCCCCATTGTGCACCTGGGGGCGGGGACCCCCCCATAGCCACATTCCCGGGCAGGGCCCCCCCATAGCCACATTCCCAGGGACGCCCCCCCCCACAAGCACTGCACGCCCAGGGCCGGGCCCCCCAAGCGCCGCGCGCCCGGGACCGGCGCTCTCCCCCCAAGCACCGCGCGCCCGGGGCCTGCGCTGGCGCTGACACTCTCCCCCCCCAAGCACCGCGCGCCCGGGGCCGGTGCTCTCCAAGCGCTGTGCGCCCAGGGCTGGCGCACCCTGCAAGTGCCACGCGCCCGGGGCCTGCGCTCCCCCCATGCACCACGTGGCCATAGCGCGGGCAGCCAATCTGCGGCGCCCCCGGGGCCGGCGCTCACCGTGCACCATGCGCCCGGGGCCAGCTCCGGCACCGCACATGCGCCACGTGCCCGGGGCCAGGCCAGCCCTGAGCACTTGGCGGGCGCATACAAATGCGGGCACCGTGTTGGGGACCACTGTCCTAATGTTAGCAGTGGGGACACCAAGTTCGGAAGTGAATGGTTAACCAGTAAGCCGGTTATGGTTAACCAGAGGGGGCTGGAGCAGCCCTCTACCAGCCATAGGCAGAGGGCACTCTGGCACGCCACGGGTAGGGTTGCTCAGCAGTCACAGCAGTGTGCCAAGGGGGTAGGTGTGTGGGCTGCTCCAAGCCCATCTTTAACACGTCCTACGTGTCCCATTTAATCGGTTAACTGGTTCAACATATTGTTTAACTGGTTAGCTAATTAAATGAGATTTTACATCCCTGGCACCAAGGTGGCTAAAAGTAGGGTTGAATTGGGACTAGAAATTCCAGGATTTTGACTTTTTTTTCCTGATCACACACAGTTCTGCAAATAAATTCACGTTTTGTTTAGATTTTGACTTTTTTTAAATGTAGTACGGTGGATTACGGAAGATAAACCTTAAAGAGACCAAACAAAGAGTCATTTCAGGAATGGAAAACTACATTTTAATGTTCTGAAATGGTGGAGTTTTCCCCTTCCAAACAAAAGGTCACTAAAATCAGCGTTTTCCAATGGAAAAACATCCCCTCAGAAAACTTCCTTCCAGCTCTAGTTAAAACGGACGTATTTTGAAGTGTATAATCAACCTCTGGAACTCACTGCAAAAGGATATTAATGATGGCGAAGGAAAGGGGAGGGAATCATAGAATCATAGAGCTGGAAGAGACCTCAGAAGGTCATCAAATCCAGCCCCCTGCTCTAGGCAGGACCAATCCCAACTAAATCAACCCGGCCAGGGCTTTGTCAAGCTGAGACTTAAACACCCGCTGTGTACAGCCTGTCTGATCCCTTCTGGGGAAGCATGGGTGGGAAGAAAGAATTAGACAGGGTTAGACAAACCCGTAGGTCTTGGTTGACTTCGTCCTGCTTCAGGGCAGGGCGCTAAACTTGGGGACTACTCTAGTCAGACCAACATTTCAATCAATCTTGTCAAGAAACAGGCAAAAAAAAAACCCCAACCCAAACCAGGGAGAAACACGTTCCTTGGTTTGTAAACACAGACACAGAGAACAGCTCCTTCCGTTAGGGGGGGTGGGAATAAAGAAAATAATCCCTCGCCCCCTCCCCTTCCTATTTGGTCCTAAAGGATGAAGATTTGTGCAGGCTGCGGGGGCAGGACTGATACTCAGGGAACGGGGAGCATGGGGGAGAAGGGGGCAGCTTGCTTACAATCCAGGGGCAACCCCGTGTCTCGGGGCTGGCCCAGCAGAGGCAGGATTTCTGCAGCGCAGGGGGACACGAGGTGAAACAAGCAGCGACTCGGCCGATTGGGGCTTGTTATTGTAGGGTCGCATTGAAGCAGACACTGGCACCAGCGTCGCCTCCAAGAGCGAGGGGAGTGCGCGGCCTGGGAACCCCGGACGGACCCGGACCTGGACCCCCCTGCGCTGGGGGGCCAGGAGTCACCGCCCCCCGCCCCTCACCTCCGCCTCCTGCCTGCTCGCAGCTCCCGGGCCCGCGGCAGCAGCTGTGCCAGCCGGCTCCGAATGTTGAAACACCAGCAACATTAGCCCTCGCTTCCCATTGGCTGGAGGGCCCCAGGGGCGGGCGCAGGAAAGGGGAAGCTCCGCCCTTCGAGGGCCACGTGGGCCGGCAGTGGAAGTTGCAAGTCAGCTGGAGGAGAGAGGGGCCCGGCCCGGCCTGCGCACGTGGCTTTCACCGCAGCACTCACCTGCCCTCACGCCCCACGCTCCTGCTTTTCCCTCCCTGCGTTGTTCGACCCAACCCTCACCCAGGCATCCACCCAGTTCACCCCGATTCTCACCCCTTTTTAAACTTGTTCCTAAGAAACCCCGATCGGTTCCTGGGAAATTCCCAACAACTCTTATCAGTGGTGCCTGTTACATACCAGCTGGGTTTTCCCTTTGATATTTACATACCCCCTGCCTCCTTTTTTCGCCCCTCCCATTTTTTCCTCCCCTGTTCATTTTGGTTCTGGACATACAACACTCCAGTCATCTGAAGAAGTGGGCTATGCCCAGGAAAGCTCATGATCCCATTGACACGGTTTGTTAATCTTTAAGGTGACTATATGTTGTGTTTTAAGTTTTTCCTGTTACAGACTCACTCAGCTACCCCTCTGAAACTCGTGGGCTCTGTCTACACTGCAGGCTTCTTGCACAAGAACTGTTTTGCAGAAGAGTTCTTGTGCAAAAGGTCTTCCATACGAGCGCGTCCACACTGCCATGTGCTTTTGCAGAAGAGATGTGCTTTTGCACAAGAGCATCCATGGCAGTGTCGACACTCTCTTGCACAAGAAAACTCTGATGGCCATTTTAGCCGTAGGGGTTTTTTGCGCAAGAAATTCATGTTGCCTGTCTACACTGCCGCCTTCTGGAAGAGCTCTTGTGCAAGAGGGCTTATTCCTCGTGGGGAGAGGAATAACTCTTCCGGAAGAAGCCCTGTTTGCTGATGCTGTACTGTAATACTTGTGCAAAAACACGCACGCAGTGTAGACACTCTGCAAGTTTTTGCACAAGAACAGCTGTTCTTGTGCAAAAAGCCTGCAGTGTAGACATAGCCTTAGAGGGGCAACCCCAACAGTCATTACTAACAAGGAGTCCTGTGTCACCTTGAAGATTTATTTGGGCATCAGCTGTTGCGGAGGAAAAGCAGGTCCAAGTGTTTTTTACCCCTGGAAGCGGATGCCCAAATACACGTGTTAGTCTTTAAGGTGCCCCAGGGTGCCTCTGTTTAAACAAGTGGAAGAGAAGGGCCTGTGTGCACCTCATAGGATGCCAGGCTAGACTGAAGATCACAATGGCCCTCTCTGGCCTGGAAGTTAATGAATGGTTGCATCTGGCCAGGCTGCCTCTCTTTATGCTTGCATTAACTAACTGGGTTATTTGCAGGTGTTGTACTCAGTCCAGCTGTGTCGGAGCGCCTGCTGCTGGAGGAGAACGCAAAAGTTCTGTTACCTGGTTTGTAAGTCTGGAGCCTTCTCTACTGCATGAGGTACAAGCCACCTGGCTCTTCGCTAAAGTTGCAGAGCCGAGTCACTATTGCTGGATGTGGTCTCCGTGCCCAGAGTCCCCAGAGACCACAAACCAGATAAGATTCGAAATCGCCCAAGCAGATTTTTTGCGTAACAACATGCAATAATAGTTGCCAGCGAACAGACTCAGCGCTGCGCCGCTACACTTTATGGAAGCCGTGGCAATGTCCTAACACCCACTGAGCACCATCCAGTGCCCCCACACAGTCAGCTGGTGAACACCATTTGAGGTGAACTTTTATACATTCCTGATGTATCAGGTTGCTACCCCCTGTTACCTGGTTACCGTCCCTTACCTTGCAGAAGGGGGCTTACTTCCTAGTCTTCATACTGTCAACTTACTATCTGTTATGCTGTCAACTTTGACCTGGTCCTGAACATAGGTCGGTATGTACTTTATTTGTGGGAGGTAAATGGTACCAAGATGTTCCTTAGGACAATCCACAGAACTACAGACCGGTCAGCCTCACCTCACTCCCTGGAAAAATCAGGGAGGGGATCCTCAAGGAATCCATTTTGAAGCACTTAGAATAAGGAAAGGGATCAGGAGCAGTCAGCATGGATTCACCAAGGGCAAGTCATGCTTGACCAACCTGATTGCTTTCTATGACGAGGTAACTGGCTCTGTGGACATGGGGAATTCAGTGGATGTGATATACCTGGACTTATTCTTGCCAGCAAGTTAAGGAAGTATGGATTGGATTAATGGACTGTAAGATGGATAGAAATTGGGCTAGACTGTTGGGCTCAATGGGTAGTGATCAACAGCTCGATGTCGGACTGGCGGTCAGTTTCAAGCAGAGTACCTCAAAGACCGGTTCTACGGTCGGTTTTGTTCAACATCTTTATTAATGACTGGATGAGGGGATGGATTGCACCCTCAGCAAGTTTGCCTATGTCACTAAGCTAGGGGGAAAGGTAGATACATTGGACGGTAGGGTATATGGTGCAGAGTGTCCAAGACATATTGGAGGATTGGGCCAAAAGAAATCTGATGAGGTTCAACAAGGACAAGTGCAGAGTCCTGCACTTGAATGGAAGAATCCCAAGAATTGTTATAGGCTGGGACCGACTGGCTAAGTAGCAGTTCTGCAGAAAAGGACCTGGGGGTTACAGTGGATGAGAAGCTGGATATGAGTCAACAGTGTGCCCTTGTAGCCAAGAAGGCTAATGGCATATTAGGGTGCATTAGGAGGAACATTGCCAGCAGATCTAGGGAAGTGATTATTCCCCTTTATTGGGATGTGGTGAGGCCACGTCTGGAGTATTGTGTCCAGTTCTGGGCCCCCCACTACAGGAAGGATGTGGACGCATTGGAGAGGGTCCAGTGGAGGGCAACAAAAATTATTAGGAGGCTGGAGCACATGACTTAGGAGAGGCTGAGGGAGTTGGGCTTGTTTAGTCTGCAGAAGAATGACGGGGGATTTGATAGCAGCCTTTAACTATCTGAAGGGAGGTTCCAAAGAGGATGGAGAGAGGCTGTTCACAGTGGTGACGATGGCAGAACGAGGGGTGATGGTCTCAAGGTGCAGTGGGGGAGGTGTAGGTTGGATATTAGGAAAAACTCTTTCCCTAAGAGAATGGGGAAGCACTGGAATGGGCTAACTAGGGAGATGGTGGAATCTCCATCCCTAGAGGTTTTTAAGTCCTGGTTTGACACAGACCTGGTTGGGATGATTGAGTTGGGATTGGTCCTGCTTTTGGGCAGGGGGCTGCACTCGATGACTCCTGAGGTCTCTTCCAGCCCTGGGATTCTATGATTCTAAGGCAAGGGACTTCTTTTATTTGAGAGCCCCAATTCCTTCAACAGCAGTATAGGTCTAATCCATGGAGCTCCTGAAGAGCAGCTCTGCATCCCTTTCTATGGCAGCCCAACTGTCCTTGGAACTGGTCAGACCAGTGTGACATCCCCCTGTGTAGGCATAATGAGCTAACGTGTCCTTCACTCCCATGCACCAACTTTGCCACTTATCAACTATGTTTTTAATTTGTTCCAAGGGAAAGCTGAATGAAGCCAAAATTAATGAGTGTTTTAACTTGTAACAAAATACAGGACTGTGTAGCACTTTAAAGACTAACAAGATGATTTATTAGATGATGAGCTTTCGTGGGCCAGACCCACTTCCTCAGATCCACTATTTGATCTGAGGAAGTGGGTCTGGCCCACGAAAGCTCATCATCTAATAAACCATCTTGTTAGTCTTTAAAGTGCTACATAGTCCTGGATTTCGTTTCAGCTACACCAGACTAACACGGCTACATTTCTATCACTGTTCTAACTTGTGTTTCTGTTCCCAGGAAATGTTGAAACGGTAGATTCCTAGGGACTGTCAAGTAGAAAGATTGACCCAAATTAGTTACTTGTTTACTTTCTTTGGCTCCACTGGAATCTTACAACAGGGATTAACTAGCTCCATTCATATCTATAATTAACACAAACAAAATCTATGTTTAGTGACAGGTAAGGTTTCCTGAGCACATGTCTAACAATCCAGACATTTAAAATCAGAAGTTAGTGGAAGGAGGCTGAAAAAGGTGAGGCTTTCGAGAGAAAAATTGCCCGAGAAAGGGTTATTTTGAACTCCAATTTACTCTGTATCAACCCATTTTTCCATTAAACCAACCTAAAGTACTATAAATAGGACTCAAAGTTTATGTCCTATGTTTTAGTTTTTGTCATAAACACCACAAGAAAAAAAGATAAAGCAAATGGGAAAAAAGGGAGGATGCGAGTTATGAAAAAGCAAACAGTTGATAGGAGAAGCTAAAATTGGGGGAAAAAATCTATAACCAGTAACATAAAGGATAATTAGGAAATGTTTAAATATATCGGGAACAAAAGAAATCAGAGGAATGGTAAAGATCCATTACTGTATAAGGCTGGTCAAATTGCCAATCATGATGAAAAAAAGAAACTTCAGCAACCTGCTTGGAATTTAATGCGTTGAACTACACACAAGCCATAAAGATTGGATGTCTTTCTGAAACATATGTGGTAGCTCAACCGAGGGATGTTAAATTGCGCTTAATCAGCTAATCCAGTAGTTGGTGGAATTTCCATCGACTACTCAATTAGTCAATAAGGGTATGTCTACATTAGCTCGTTAATTTGAGCTAGGTAGGCAAAGCAGGCAACCGGAGTTGTAAATGAAGCCCGGGATTTAAATAGCCCAGGCTTTATTTGCATGTTCCCGTCCGGTCGCCATTTTGAAATTCCACTAGCCCGAAGTAACTGCCGCGCGGCTATAGAATGAGATGTAACAGTTAATTCGAACTAAGGACTTAGTTCGAATTACCGTTTCATTGCCACATGTAGCCGGCAGGAAGGGACCTCGAGAGGTCGAGTCCAGTCCCCTGCCCTCATGGCAGGACCCAGTACTGTCTAGACGAGTGTTTCTTAAACTTTTTAAGACCGAGGAACACCAAACAATTTTTTTTTTTAATGAGGATTTTTTGTTGACTCCTGAGGTCTCTTCCAGCCCTAGGATTCTATAAACGTGCTTGGTACCTGTGCCTGGACCTTTATGCTTGATCTGGCTTATACTATTTCTCTTTCCTGCCTGCGGTTCCACTGAGCCAAAGTCTTGCTTCCTAGATTTCAGGCCTGTTGCTGTTTTTATGTTACCGGCCTTTATTCGGGCCTGCTGATTTTATGTTACCAACCCGCAACTTACTACAGAGGCAACTGAGTCCCAAAAAGGAGGAGCAGCTTGTTCAAAAACACAGCAAGCCAGTGGCAGCGCTAGGAATAGGACCCGTATGTCCCAACTCCCTGTCCCCTGCTGTACTAACCAGACCAAAATACTTTGACCACCAGGGTCTGAAGCCCCACAGACAGGGGCCACGGATGGGGAGGGGGAGAGGCAAAGGGGGCAGTTGTCTCGGGAGCTGATGATTTAAAAGGGTCCAGGCCTCTGGGTCACTGTATCGACTATTATGGCAGCCGCCACTGCCAGAGACCCGGGCAAATGAAATCAATCCTAGAGCTCTGTCTGGTGCAAGGTGGGTGGCGCTAAGGCCTGAATGGCCCTCGCCTTGCCCCTCCTACCTTTAGCTTTGCCCCTTTGAGGGGGTCTAGAGCCTTGCCCCTTTGAGGGGGTCTTGAGCCGACCCCCTCCCATACATTACCCAGGGCCCGACAACGTCTGTCACCAGCCCCGTTGACATGAATGTGCCCCAAATCCCTCAGACCCAGTACATTCCCCCCCTTTTCCTCCCCCCCCCCCGGATCCTTAATTCTTCTCTTGTCATCTGATTGCTTCAAGCATTGTTACAGGCTGGGGACCGACTGGCTAAGCAGCAGTTCAGCAGAAAAGGACCTGGGGATTACAGTGGATGAGAAGCCGGAGATGAGTCAACAGGGTGGCCTTGTAGCCAAGAAGGCTAATGGCATATTAGGGGGCATTAGGAGGAGCATTGCCTGCAGATCCAGAGAAGTGATTATTCCCCTTTATTCGGCTCTGGTGAGGCCACATCTGGAGTATTGTGTCCAGTTCTGGGCCCCCAACTACAGGAAGGATGGGGACGCATTGGAGGGGGTCCAGAGGAGCTTGACCAAAATGATTCGGGGTATGGAGCACATGACCTATGACGAGAAACTGGGGGATTTGGGTTTGTTTAGCCTGCAGAAGCAAAGAGTGAGGGGGGATTTGATAGCAGCCTTCAACTTCCTGAAGGGAGGTTCCAAAGAGGATGGAGAGAGGCTGTTCTCAGTAGTGAGGGATGGCAGAACACGGAACAGTGGTCTCAGGTTACAGCGGGGGAGGTCTAGGTTGGACATTAGGAAAAACTATTTCCCTAGGAGGGTGGTGAAGCCCTGGGCTGGGTTCCCTAGGGAGGTGGTGGAGTCTCCATCCCTAGAGGTGTTTAAGTCTCGGTTTGACAAAGCCCTGGCTGGGATGATTGAGTTGGGATTGGTCCTGCCTTGGGCAGGGGGCTGGACTTGATGACTCCTGAGGTCTTTTCCAACTCTAGGATTCTATGATTCATCCGTGCGATGTCACTGGAGACGCAGGGAGGTACACTGTGGGCGAAAGCCCCGATCTTGCTTCTGGTTTTGTACAGGCGGCCGTGAAAGTAACTTTACAGTTTCTCACAGGTACTGTCCTATTGCAGCCCAGGTCTTTGCAGTTCTTGCTGGAGCTGCGCACCAGGGCACTTTCACCTCTGTGTTCAGGATTCAGAGTTATCTCTTTTCCCAAAGATCTTCCCTGGAGCTGTTCAGAGAGAGCTTGCTCCCTCTCGCCACAGTCTCTCTTAAGGCAACCATGTTCTTCAGAGCCTCTGGCCTGACGTGGAACGGGACGGGGGACACCACAGAAGAGGCCAAATTCGCCGGGGGAAACACTCCAAGGAAATGGATGCTAAAGAGGGTCCATTCGCCAAGACTCATGTGCAGGGCCTCTTTGATTTCAGTGTTGTCACTGTAGACCAGCGCGCGCCCGTTGAGATTATGGTCCCTGAGCCTCTGTTTGTACAGCGGGACGTTTTCCTCCTTCAAGCCGATTGTGTCCATCTGGAAGAGAAGTGGGAGCACCCGTTAGTGCCGTGCATCTACTGAACATGTCGCCAAACACGTTTTTAGGAAGGGTCCGCTATAGCTCCCGAGAGGAACCTGTCTGGGCTTGCTCAGATTCTAGCAAACAAGGCGGGCCGGCCGGCTGTGGGGCCAGGTATGGTACCCTGCACACCCCACTGCCGTGTGCTTGGATTCTGTTAGGGGCACCGCTGAGCAAGTTGGCACGGCAGGGGAAATAGCATGCTCTCTGCAGGCAAAAGCTAGCAATGCAGGGATCACTGGAGGGGTGTGTTGAAATGAAGAGGGAAGGTTTCCTGACCCTGCTTGTAGGCTGGAGGGAAGCATGCAGTCAGCCTGACGGGGGTGGAGTTGGGCCTCTCGACCTAAGGCTATATCTACACTGCGGGCCTTTGCAGGCAGAGAGTATGCTAATGAAGCACTCGTTAGCAACTTCTTGTGCTTCATTAGGGGTGTGTCTGGACTACATGCCTCCGTCGAGGGAGGCATGTAGATTAGACAGATCTGCAGAGGGAAATGAAGCCGCGATTAAAATAATCGCGGCTTCATTTAAATTTAAATTGCTGCCCTGCTCTGCTGATCACCCGTTTGTCGGCAGATCGGGGCAGTCTGGACGTTCCCCTGTCGACAGAAAACCCTTTTGTCGACCGCCCCGGTAAACCTCATCTCACGAGGCATAACGGGGCGGTCGACAAAAGGGTTTTCTGTCGACAGGGGAACGTCCAGACTGCCCCGATCTGCCGACAAACAGCTGATCGGCAGAGCGGGGCAGCCATTTAAATTTAAATGAAGCCGCGATTATTTTAATCGCGGCTTCATTTCCCTCTGCCGATCTGTCTAATCTACATGCCTCCGTCGACAGAGGCATGTAGTCTAGACACACCCTAGCATGCTCTCTGCAGGCAAAAGCTAGCAGTGTAGACATAGCCTCAGGGTTCTTGTGTGTTATTCTGGATAAGGGGTATTACGCTGCAGGCCTCCAGCAAGAGTATTTATGTTTTTGCCTCTCTTCTCTCTGGAGTGCATAACAGACAGCTACGGGTCTCCCAGTCTTAAAACCGACCCAAGTCACTTCAGAGCGTAAAGGATGAACCCGGGGAGAGCCAGCCAATGGCTTCGGGGTTGGAGGAAAGAGCTGCAAGGAACAGAGTTGTTCCAAGCAGAAATGTTTTGTGCAAACCAAGAGTCAGGAGCAGCAGAAAGTGGGGGAACTAGCAGAACCCGGACTGTGGCCTTGCCCCCTACATCACCCTTTCCCCCTCATCCTCACTCTGCCCATTCCCCCTCATGTGCCCCCCTACTCCTGAGGCCTCAAACCCACACTGTGCCTTCCCCGAAAGCCCCCATCCCACACCGCCTGTTCCCCTCAACATCCTACCCCCACTAGTTCTCGCTCCTCTCCCTCCAGTTATGCACCAGTTATGTGGGACAGTTTTCTCCCAGCTCTGGGGCCCGTAGTCAGGGCTGTCCCTAGGCCCATGGGAAATATGTAGCTGCATAGGGCACCGGAAAATTTGGGCACCAAATTTTTGAGTTCCCCAATGCAGCAGCCATGTGTTCTTGTATGTCTGAGGATATGCCTCTGCCGGTTCGTCTCTGGGGACGCTCTGTCCTGTCTGCTGCAGGGCTTTTCCCTTCGCCCTCCCCCACGTGCTCCTCTCAGCTGGCAGTGTAATCCACACACCTAGTGTGTGTGGTTCACTGTCCCTTCGTGTGGCAATTGGACCTCTTACAGCCAGAGATAAGAACAAGGGAGCTCTACATCCTAAGCTGGGAGCCAGCTGCCTTCATGGCTCCAGCTGTCGAGGCCTCTAGGGGTGTGTCTAAACTACATGGCTCCATCGATGGAGCCATGTAGATGAGGCTGATCGGCAGAGGGAAATGAAGCCGCGATTTAAATAATCGCGGCTTCATTTAAATTTAAATGGCTGCCGCGCTCTGCCGACCAGCTGATGATCAGCTGTTTGTCGGCAGATCGGGGCAGTGTGGACGCTCCCGTCGACATGAAAGCCCTTTGTCGACCTCCCCCTGATGCCTCGTGGGATGAGGTTTACCGGGGAGGTCGACAAAGGGCTTTCACGTCGACGGGGAAGCGCCCAGACTGCCCCGATCTGCCGACAAACAGCTGATCATCAGCTGGTCGGCAGAGCGCGGCAGCCATTTAAATTTAAATGAAGCCACGATTATTTAAATCGCGGCTTCATTTCCCTCTGCCAATCAGCCTCATCTACATGGCTCCGTCGACGGAGCCATGTAGTTTAGACACACTCCTAGAGGGCCTAGGTTCAAATCTGCTACGGGGTTCAAATCAGCAGCAGCAGCAAGCTAGCAAGCAGAGAGGATCTGCAACTCTGCTCTAGTTCCTGAGCCCTGCTTGGGGTAGGGAGGTAGTAGGAACAACCAGACCTCCAGCAGAAGCTGCATGAGCGGAAAAGGCCCAGGCAATCCTGCAGAAGGGCCCTCAATTATTCAGGGCCCCACGATTTGCAAAGATGGCTCTGCCTGTAGCCATCATCTGTGGGCAGCTGCTGTCACATGAATGACATGCTTCTTGCGATGAAGAGGCATGGACATTCTATCGACAGCTGGCCCTGCTCGAAGGAAGGAAACCCAAGGGTGACCCACCTCTCGGCAGACATCCTCCACCGTCATACCCAGCAGAGTGCAGGTGCTGAGCTTGTCGAATTTCTTTGTCCGTTTCAGTCTGTGGCTGCCACGTTGCAGCTCCATCTGTCTTTTCAGGGATGGGTCCAAATTGACCGTGAAGGGGAGGTAGAAGAGGGCCTCCTCCACCCGAAACCTGCCGCACAGGAAAGTGTGGAACAGCTCGGGATCCTGGTCCAGTTCCAGCAGCTTTTCCATCTGGCCTTTCAGCATGTCCAGCTCTTCCATGTACTTCTCGTAGACCTCCCACAGAGACATGTCGGGGCGGAGCGGGCTTCCATGGCAGCTGCCCATTCGACTCCTCTGCTCCTCATCCTCGATGCACTGCAA
This sequence comes from Pelodiscus sinensis, assembly GCF_052426305.1. Lineage (NCBI taxonomy): Eukaryota > Metazoa > Chordata > Testudines > Trionychidae > Pelodiscus > Pelodiscus sinensis. The sequence continues at coordinate 14,380,694 of NC_143069.1, read as the reverse complement.
GAGCCAGCTCAGACGGCACGGCCACTGGTTGGCAAGGAGCACCCATTCCACCACCTTCTTCGGACACACTTCATCCTTGGGGATGTTACTCGCCAGCAGCCTGATGGTGATGGTGACGGTGTTCACGATGCGCCGCATCTGCACCACGTTGTCTGTCATGAATTCCTTCAAGTCGTCATCCAGGAGGTAGTCGAAAGCATCTTGAATGAGGTCTTTGGCTCGGATACCTTTCCCGCAGCTGCCGGTTCCCAGCGCTGGGGTTCCAACCATGAGAGGTATCTGGCTGTCCTCTGCAACTGGATTCTGGGCATCGTGGTTGGCCGAATGGTAGCGAGAGATGTTGAGGAAGTCAGAGCTGGCTTCCATCTTGCCATCCTGCCGGAAGCCGACCTCTGCCTCTAGCTGCTCCTTGCGCGCGATGATATTCCTGATCAGCCTCCGCTTGGTGTCGCAGTCCATCCGAGGGACAGAGAAGGGCAGGGTGACGATGCGGTTTAAGAACTCGTAGCCGTTGTTGGCCATACCTCTCATATACTTGGAGCTTTCCACGCAGTCGACAATGATGCTGGAGTCAACAGCCAGGATGGAGATGAAAGGGGCGTCATCGTCTGAGAGGAGAATGTTCATGGCATCAAGGACGCCCACCACCTTGTCAGGGCTGCATGTATCCAAGTGGGTGATCTCCAGCACCACCCGCAGCTTCCGCCGCTGGAAGATCTCCATGTACTGCAGGAACCCAGTGATTGTCCTGACTTCGCTTTTCACGCAGCTCATGAAGCCCAGCTGTGCGCTGAGAGCCGTCTGGTTCATCTGTCTCTCCAGCTGGCTCTTCTGGGTGACGATAATGTTTCGTACCACTGTGATCGTGAGCCGTATGGCAGCTGCTGCAGAGACGCTGACAGCCGTCACCCCAATGCCTTCCACGACAGCTATGGCGTCTCCCGAGGCATCCCCGATGGGGATCCCAAACACTAGGAGGAGACCACCCACCCCAATAGCTACCATGATCAAAAGGATCACAGCCACCCACAGCGGGAGGAAGAGGAACTTCTTGCTAACCCATTCCTGATCCCCTGGTCTTTCGATGATGCTACATTTCCTGTCTATGGTCCTGTAAATGCTCATGGGTAGGAGACCAAAGTGGCTTTCGATGCCGTCGCACAGTGTGGTAATGAGGCCTGCCCAGAGCTGGTCGCAGCCCGCGTACTCCCAGGCGCTGAAATGGATGAAGACGTGTTTCACGTTCCTTCTCCACTTCTGCTGCTCCGTCAGGACCGGCCGGTAGAAGATCATGAGTAACAGGAGCTTGAGTAGATCCCGGCCAGTGTTGTCACGCTGCATCTTCTGCGTCCGCTGAAATTCCTCCTGGTCTTTCTTCTTCGATTCGTTTTCCATGTTCTCTGAGATAAAAGAGGAAGATATGTTAGGTACCTGGCAGTGCCTTAAATCTCTCCTCCTGAAGGGTCTTCCAGCTTCACAATCCCTCCCTTCTGGGAAGCAATCAAGAATGGGTAGCTCTTGGCAAAGCCATCCTTAGGATTGATGGGATCCTACGCCGTACTATTAAACTGGTGCCCATCTGCCCAACAGCAGCCCAGATGGATGTTGAATTTTTAGCAATGTGATTTTATAATCCTCATCCACACACTAATAAACAAACACATTTTAAACTAAGGTCCTGTCGACTCTCACAGTAAATTCAGCAAACATTTAGCAGAGGTTGGCAAATGCCTGTTAAATGGCTTCATTACCATGTCGTTGATGTTCTGCCAGTAGCTCGAGCAGACTTTGTCACTTGTAAATTAACTAGATCTTCTAGAACTTCTGCTGCTGGAGGAAGCAGAGCCACAGACCATGGATAGGAAGAGGCAGGTGGGTGGAGTGGACATGAAAACCCAGTGCTGCTCCAAATTTTCAGGTCCCCTATGCGATTGCATAATCGGCAAATGAGTACGGGTGGCTCTGGCTCTTTGGAGATGGTTGTCATCCACTAATCCCCATCCCCACAAGGTTCCTTCCCCGTCTTACGTTCCCCGGGGCAGTACTCACCCTTGATTTTGTGTAAGAGCAGGTTTTTGCAATGTCCCCATGGTGCATAAAACCCAGCAGTCACTGGCGTGGGCACAGTGTACAGAGCCTTCTCTAAAGCAAGGCAGTAGATATCCTCCTTGGTCTGGAACCCTGCAACGGGGATGAGGTAAAACACGAAGATTAGCCTCACCGGGCGCATCCGCAGTGGATGCTCAACAGTGTCTCCGCTAATATTTTTCGGTTCAAGGTACTAGGTACAAGGGGAGGGAGCAAACAAATGTCCGAAACCACACAAGTTTATTTTAGGCTATAAATATTGGGGTGCCTGGCCTTACCCCCTTTGCATGGCCGAAGGGACAACAGAGACTTATTGACTGAATTGCTCCTCGTCCTGGAGCACTTGAGTTGGTGCACGCGTAACCGCAAATCCAGGGCACTAGATCTTTGACTACACGGCTATAAACCTGGCCAAGTGCCTCTGTCACCAGACGGTGCCTGTGGTCGGTCTTTGTGCATAACAGCGAGATCTGCAGCAGGAGCAGGCTGCGTTACCTGCACTGACCACTGATAACACCAGAGCTCCAAGAACAGAAGCACTGAGCCACGCTGCTGAGGCAACCACATCACAGCTCTTAACACTAGGAGCCCGTAAGTACTCCTGTAGACCCTGCTTTCGCTGGCATTAAGCCAAACAGCGTCCACAAAGCCCCCTGGCACTCCTGCGCCCTGCTGTGCAATGCAGAGGGATAGATGGAGAAGAGAAAGGCCCACGTGTTCCTTTGCCCTGGCCCAGGCTAGCCTATGCCACTTCCCATGGTTCTGTGGGCCAGACTTGCAGGGCGGGGAAAAGAGATGTAGAGGTCATGGTGGGTAATCAGCAGAACATGAGCTCCCATTGTGGCGTTGGGGCTTAAAAAGCTATTGTAATTCTGGGATGTATAAACAGGAAACGCTTGAGCAGGAGTAAAGAGGCTGTCTCGCTTCTGTGATGGATGGGAGGCCCACTGTTCTTTTCTGAACATCCCAGTATTCAGTGACTAAAGGGTTAAACCTAGCTAGCTAGAAAGTGTTGGCAGGGAGCCAGGAGCACCAGTGAGAAGAAAGAGTTCAGATCTGCATTAAAAGGGAATCTGTCTGCTGTTTTTCTTTGTGAGTTTAATCCTGGAGCTGTGGAAGGGGATGAGGGGGGGGATGAATTGAACTGGGCAGGGACATCATGCCTAAAAAAAAGAATACCTGGGCCTAGAATTGGACTGGACCTTGGAAGTGTGGATACTTGAGTAGATAGAGAATGTTTATTTAGATGCGATCAGGTTATTTTTTTGTTTTGTTGTTTGGTTAAACTCCTCTGTGCTAAATCCATATCCCCTCCTCTCCCCACTATAACTTTAAACTGAATCCCAGGGATGCAATTGTCTGTGTTTTAATCTGTTCTTTTCTCAGTTGCGCTATAACTCCTAGCAGCCAAGTCAGCTTTACAAATGAATACCTTTTTGTTTTCTTAATATAATCACCTATTTTAAGGCTATGATCTGATTTTGTATCCTGGAAAGTAATAGGAGGTCTGTGTATACCTGCCTAAGACTAAGAGGACAGCTATCAGAAATTACAGTTTGTTTTCATTTTTCTTTTTTTCTTTCCAAGTGCTAAATAAAGGGGAATAATCACATCCTTAGATCTGCTGACAGTGCTCCTCCTAATGCAACCTAATATGCCATTAGCCTTCTTGGCTACAAGGGCGCCCTGTTGACTCATATCCAGCTTCTCATCCACTGTAACCCCCAGGTCCTTTTCTGCTGAACTGCTACTTAGCCAGTCGGTCCCCAGCCTGTAACTATGCTTGGGATTCTTCCATCCCAAGTGCAGGACTCTGCACTTGTCCTTGTTGAACCTCATCAGATTTCTTTTGGCCCAATCCTCTAATCTGTCTAGGTCACTCTGGACCCTATCCCTGCCCTCCAGCATATCTACTGCCCTCCAGCATATCTACTTGGTTGCTAGGTGTTACAAAGAAACTGAAAAAAGAAAGATTAAAACACAGAAAATCGCTTCCCTGGGATTCAGTTTGAAGAGTTCTAGGGTAAAGGGGGATAGTTACATGTGCTTAGCAAAAAGAAGTCCAACAAACTAAAAAAATAAAGAAAATAACCTAGTAGCGTCTGACTAAAAATTCCCTGTTCTACTCACATCTCTCTTGTTCCAAGATTTAGTCTTTCCCTAGCCAAGAACGTCGCTGGATTCTGCTTGCCCAGGTTCCTGGCTTAATTCACATCTTCCAGGCATGATCACACAACAGGCACATCACTGCTTCCAATTCAAAACCCCAAATTCTGTTTCCATTTTCTTTCCTGGCCTCCTGTCAACTCGCTTCCTGCTTCTCTAGCATTCCTGGAGACTTTCTAGGACCTTTTGTCTATGGTTTCAACCTTTCCAGGCAAGACAGTTAGGGTTAAGTCCCAAGACTTTCAGGCAACCGTCTGCTTTTGACACGACCTGCCTGTTTCTCTTCAGCTAACTCTTGCTTACTTTGGTTCAGGCCTCAGGCCTTACACCAGGCCCATGCTTCAGGCCCATCCTTTCTAGTACAGGATGTAGCCTGGTAACAAAGCCCTGACTGTGGTATCAGGAAACCTGGGTTCTATACCTGCCTCTCCCACAGGTTGGAGAGGTTATTCCCTGTCTGTAAAATAAGACTAATGATACTAACCTTCACTTTTTAGACCTACACACAGCAACTAGGGATTTTTATTAACTACTCAAATATCGGTGAGCCTGGCTCGCTAGATGAACCATCCGGTTCCTCTTGGAATCATGTTAAATGCTTGATCCCCATGACCAAAGTCTCAGATACTGGGAGAAGTGACACGGGGGAATAAAAGCTGCTGTCTGAGGTAAACTACCTGGCAGGAATCCCCTGGAATGGGAGCCATCGCTACCAGGAGCCCAGGAATAACAAGACTCCAAAAGTCCAGCTGCCAGGCAGTTTGACCATCTCCTTCAGGCCAGTGGCCCAGAATTCCAGGACATCTTTGGGCCTGGGTTTAAAAAGAGGCAGTACCGTGTGCTCAGCCCCTTTTTATCCATCCCCTTTCCCTCCATTGGCACGCAACCCTCAAATGGCCAAAGGTTTCCCTTTCCCTCCCTCCTTGGTTAAACAAGCTGGTTAAACAGCTCGAGGTGATGGAGTGATAAGCACCCACTGACAGAGTCGCTCGGGTTGCAGGGCCAGCGTAAGTCCGCTTTTAAAACTGCCGGCCATAGCTGCAGCTACGGGAGGGGACTCTAGCAAGGGCCTGGAACAAGGAACAGGGCTCCACTCCTGCATGGGATTCGGGCTTCCCCCAGGCAGATGCTCTGTTGCTGCTTTCCTGTCTCTCCCTTCTCCAGCTGTGAAACTCCACGTGACGTAACAGTGCACATCCGTGCATGCCTTGGTGCACATAACAAAATGTATTCCGCACAGGAGTGGGGGAAAAAGTAGAGGCATTATTGCCGCTAGCTCCTTACTGAAACTCAGTGAAAGGCAGGGGAAATGAGAGATCAAAATCCTGAGACTGACAGTCCCCAGGAACAACGGGGAGAGGCTAAAGTCCCAGTTCAGCCTGACTGGCAGAGCAGGGAGCCAGGAGGGAGCCAGGGTCGGCAGAGTGGGACTGAGCTAAGGAGAGAGCAGGGGCCCGCACTGAGCTGGGGAGCAGGGCTGGCCTCGGGGAGGGAGAAGGGGAGGCCGGGGTCAGGATCGGGGGCAGTGCGACTGGCCTCAGGGAGGAAGGGGGTCAGAGGCAGCATGACTGGCCTCGGGGAGGGAGAAGGGGAGGCCGGGGTCAGGATCGGGGGCAGTGCGATTGGCCTCAGGGAGGAAGGGGGGGTCAGGGGCAGCATGACTGGCCTCGGGGAGGGAGAAGGGGGGGCCAGGGTCAGGATCTGGCCCTTCCCCCCCAGGAGCTGCTTCCCATCCCCTCTTCCTTCCAGCCAGTTCCTGCCCCCCCCAGCCAGTCCCTCTTCCTCCCTCCCCCCTGCCCAGGATCAAGTGTGTCCGTTTTTTGGGGGGAGGGTCTACCTCGCAACCCTACGAGTCAGACCTGGCGCAGGCACCAAGTGATGGGGACTGCCAGAACTTTGGGAACCTGAGACTGCGGGGTGGGGGTTTGTGGCCCAAAAGGAGGCTGAGAAACCTAAGACAGACAGAGTAGGGGGAGCACCAGAAGGGTGACACAGTCAGGGCGACCCTAGAACTCTGTTACAGACCAGCTGGCGGCTGCTGGAAGAGGAGGGAAAAATAGGGGGAAAGGGTCAGAGAGGAAAGGGCTTGTGCTGAGGGGAGGGGGGCAGGTCAGGAGATGAAAGGGGAAGGCACCAAGGGTCAGGGTGTAGGAGAGAGACAAATGCCCGGGGGCCAAGTGGAGACAATGAGGAAAAGGGCAGGAGGGGAGGTGTCAGTGAGGGGGGGGGGGACAGGATGATGCTAGGAGAGGAGAGGGGAAGGGCTTTGGGGGCTAGAGGGGAGAAGGGGAGGTGCTGGGAGAAGGCTTGAAAGAAGGGGTGGGCATGAGGAAGGCGGAGATGGAGCAAGGCACGTGTAAAGGCACAGGGGCATGAGGGGAACGGGGGCAGAGGGTGGTGAGGGAGTGGGCAAAGTGGGTAGGGGCAGTGAGGGAAGGGGGAGGCACCAAGAGGGTGCAAGGGTAAGGGAAGGTGCAGGTGCCAGGGAGTCCGGGGGTGAAGCAGAAGGGCAGACACCTGCAGGGGAGGGACCAGCACCAGAGGAGAGAGGCAGGGCAGGTGTGTAGAGGGGGGTGTTAGGAAAGGGGATGAGGAGGGGTAGCTCACATGGTCAGAGTGGGGCTACTGGAGGAGTGGGCACAGGGGGGGAGAGAAAGGCTGCTGGAGGGAGCAGGTCTCGGGAAGGCCGAGGGCAGTGAGAAGGGCAGGAGTCAGTGCAGCAGAGGTGGGTGAGGGATTGGGGGGCAGCAGGCACCAGGGGAGCTGATGGAGGAAGGGAAGGAGACAGGGCAGCAGAGGGGACAGGTAAGTGGTTCATAAGATATTTATGAATAACTTGGGTGCCACACTGACACATCCAAACAAGCCACAAACTCAGTACTGGTGCACAACACAAAATGTATTGTGCTCATGGGAGGAAACTCTTAGAGGGAACACTTCCCCCAGCCTCCCCACCCCCCAAGTTAATGTCACACACATGGGTTAATGCAATTGCAGGATCGTTGCACGAGGGGGGGGGTTGGTGAGGGCCAAACTAATCCCTATTGGTAAGTGGATGGTGGGAAAAGTCCTTGGGGGGGGGGGGAGGTCACATGACACCTTTTATTTCTGGTCATGTGTCCATATTGCCCTGAAAGTGTTACCTCCAGAGGCGTGGCTAATGGGAGTCAGGGGGCGTGGCTAATGGGGGTCAGGGGGGTGGCTAATGGGGGTCAGGGGCGTGGCTAATGGGCAGAGAGCAGATCCAGTCCTGGGAGCAGGGCTGCAGCCACAGAGTTGTAGACGCCACCCAGAAAGCAGATCCGCATGCTGGGAGCAGGGCTGCAGCCACAGAGTTATAGACGCCGCCCAGAGAGCAGATCCGCATGCTGGGAGCAGGCCTGCAGCTGTAACCCACACACCTGATGTGGGTCACTATCCTATGGAGTGGCACTGAGACCACTTCCAGCAAGCAATTATTACAAGGGAGCTCTTCAGCCTATGCTGAGAGGCAACTGACTTATAACTCAAGCTGTAGCAGCTCCTGCCCTAAGCTCCAAAAGTCCCAGGTTCTAATCCACCTGGTGGCAGTTGCACAGCCATGGAAGCAGAGGGGCCAGGGAACCCTCTGTACAGGACTCCCCCCTCCCCCCCACACACACACCCTTGCTTCCTGGAATCAGCCACCTAGGTGAATAAAGCTGGAAACCCCCATGCCTATAGCTGTGCACCTTTGCTAAATAGCTACAGCCATTCTAAAGTGCCCAGATCTCACAACTAAAAAGGAGACATCCCAATGAGCTGCTAAGCTGTGCTGCCTGCCTCGGACGAGGAGCGAGTGCTGTAACTCTGGAGCCTAATGATGGTGGTGTCCTCCAGCCATTTTCAGATTAGTACAGCTGCCTCCCTGTGAACCAGGTGCCAGCTGGCCATGGGGTCCCATAGACCTGGCTTGTGCAGCCTAACCTGATAACCAAGCAGCCCATCCATTACTAGCCAGCCGATTACCTTGGGCATGGGAGACCATCGCACTTGTAATTCCTGGGGCCTTCACGCACTGACAGGGCTTGACTCAATCGGCCAGCTAGGGAGAAAGAAATAAACAGAACGCAGAGGAGTCACCAAGAGATTAGAAGACCAGCACGATGCCTTATAGGCCGTTCAGCTGTGAAGAGTCACCAAGACAGAGCAGGTGATGCTAACCTGAGTTAGTCCATTAGCTGCAGCTAGGCTGGGCCATGAGAGGAGAGACAGGCAGTAAATCTGCAGCTGTCAGACCATAAGGAGGACACGGAGGTTTCGAAACCAGCTCAGAGAACAGGGCTGGGTAAGATGCAACCCACCTAACACTGTGATCTGGCCACTTTGTGTTTAGATCCTGCTGCCCATGCCGCCGAATTCTAAGTGGTGACTCAGGCAGCAGGATCGGATTTTAAATGATTCACGGCTCATGGTTACAGCAGGGGCAGGAGCCACGAGCCCTTTAAAAAGCTGTAGCCACGCTGGACAGCTGCCAGTAGTGGCAAAGCTGTGAGCTCTTTTCTGTGCTTTTAATTGAAAGCCTCAGCCACGGAGAACTCTGAGGGTGGGCTAGTCCTTTCTGCCTCACGCTCCGCCCCTTCTGTGGGTGGAGCCGGCCTATGACCCCATACCAAAATCAATTAAGTGGCCCCCTTCTGAAAATTATCGCCCACCCCTGTCACAGAATCATAGAAAAGTCTGAGTGGAAGGGACCATGATAGGTCCAGTGTTTCGCAAACTTTTTTTATAATGTACCCCCTTTAAAAAAAAATGTGTAAGTACCCCCAGTACCTACAGTTTTCAGACACACACAATTTTTTTCTACCGTTGCAACACATTTGTTTAAACAACTGCATCGTAGCCGGGCGGGCGATGGCATTTTTGGGTGTAAAAGGTACAAAAAGAATAAAGCGCTGTCAAACTGAAAACTAAAATTCAGTTTTCTCCAAATTTCAGTTGTGTTGACGTGTCCCCCAGACATCTCTTGAGTACCTTTAAGGGGACTCGTACCACTGGTCGAGAAGCACTGATCTAGTCCACCCCTGCACCGAGACAGGACCAAGCATGTTTGTCTCACCTCTTGGCTCCTAGGACACGGCTTGAACTAACGCACTTGGAAAGACATTATCGTATATACGCCCAAAGTGCTTCGTCTCAGTGTATTACCATAAAATCTAACTGACCAAACTCTGACCTTTCATTTCCCTGTCACTTGGCCAGCTACAGCCTCACACGCCTTCGGCATCGATCTCAAAGCCCTCGTCATGCTTTTACACAGCTGTGCTGACACGCTTGTAAGCCAGGCACACTTGTGCGACACGTCCCAAAGCACTTGCTCCAGGGCATTACATCGCACTTGCCTGCCTTTGATGGACAGGGAAAGGGAGACCTGAAAGGCCTTTCCAAGGTCACCAGTACGAGAGTGAGCGCAGAATTGCGGAGCAAGGGTCTAACACACAACTCTGTGCCTTAGTCACTAGGTGGCATTAGATTAGAACCCGGGAGTTCTTACGCCCAACCCCCTGCCCCCTCCACTAGGCCATGCTGCTGGCCTCCCGCCTCTCCCCCAGGGCTTGGAGACAGACGGGAGGCTGGAGCCAGCCTGCGCAGAAGGGGCTGTAACGCTTACAGCACGTTCATGACACTGCCCCTGCGCAGCCCCTCTCAGATCCACACTCGGAACCCACAAGAAACACCCCAAGAGCAGAGATGAAACCGCCACTCACCTGCAGCCCAGCTTCCAGGAAGGGCAAAGCAAAAGCGGCGCTCGCGGATTCCAGCCTGGCACCTGCTTCCTGAACTTTGGCCCCTTTCCTCCAAGATAGCAGGAGGCTGCTCTGGGCCTTTTGTGCCCACGACGGGGCAGAAAAGCAAACTCAGCTGTTGGTTCCATCTTGCGGGCAGAGCCCCGGCAGACAGTGGCAGGCGGGGGTATCGACTGACCCTCCAACCCAGGATATTCCCCCCACACCTGGATTCGCTTCCTAGTCATCCCCATCTCCCTGCACGATCCTTGTTTCTCATCCCGCCGGTCCGAGAAATTGTCAGAGCAGGTTGATCCCGACCTTGCCAAGGGCTTAGGTTACATCACAAGGCTTTGCCGCCACAGCTGGCTTGGCTTGGGTGTGTGGCAAAAGCCCCCCCCCCCCCCGCCCTCCCCCCTGCTGGCACAGCTATTCTGGCAAAGCCGCCAGGGCAAATGGCAACTCTGCCGAAAAGCATCTGCTGGCTTTAAGCTCCCTGCGAGCTGTTCTCATCGCTCAGCCATCACCACCACTGCCCTGCCTCTGTCCTGCTCCTCATCCCCGCCCCCACTCCTATCCCCTGCTCTCCTCCATCTCCTCCCCCTCCCCTTCTCCTGCCCCTCCCCATTTCCACCTGCCCTGCCCATCCCCGTCCTCTCCCTCCCCCCGTCTGTCCCCCTCTTATGTGAGGGCTTTGCTGGAAACGCCCCCCCCCCCCAAGCCAGGGAGATCTCCCCTCCGGGAACAATTCAGCCCCCCATCTCGCTCCCTCCACTCCACAGTATTTCCTCCATTCCCCACAGTTGAAAATTGAGCTCCCCCATCCCCTCAGGTGACAGTCGGGCTCCCCCATACGCAGCTGCCTAGATAGGCACCTCCGCAGCCAGAGCCTGCCCCTGGCGCCCACGTCCCCTCCCCGACTGCCTGTCCCAGGCGACCACCTGAACCTGCGTCCCCCATTCCCTCAGATCACAGCTCCCTCCCTGACCCTGCACCCCCCGACACCCCTCCCCCAGGCCAGACTCCTCTCTGGCACCCGCACCCCCTCCCCCAAACCCTCTGCTCCCCCTTCACCCAGGTCACAGCTCCCTCCCTGACCCTGCACCCCCCCGACACCCCTCCCCCAGGCCAGACTCCTCTCTGGCACCCGCACCCCCTCCCCCAAACCTTCTGCTCCCCCTTCACCCAGGTCACAGCTCCCTCCCTGACCCTGCACCCCTCTAGAGCCCCTCCCCCAGGCCAAAGTCCTCTCCTGCGCCCATACCCCCTCCTGGACCCTGCACCCCTATCCACCACCCCAGATCATACCCCCCCCTGCACCCAGGCTCCACCCCTAAGCTCCCTTCTGCACCCAACCACCCCGTCCCAGACCCCAAAGCCCTCGGTAGAAATGTGGCCCTTGATCAGTTGCCAAAATGGCCCCCCCCATTACAAATTATTGACCAAGCCTGATGCAAATGTTTTTTGAAACATTGTTTAATGAGAATGTAAATACAATTCAATACAATTGGGAGGGTTGGGGGGAGGGGGACGCAGCTGCTGGCTCCTCAGCTCTTGCTGCTCTCACTGGGTGTCTTCCTGCTGCAAGGGAAGCAGAATCCGTCACATTCATCCCTGGGGACTCAGGGGAACTGGCCCCCCAGCATTTCCACCCTCCTCCCCCTGCTCTCTGGTCACCCCCGTCAGGCCCGCAGGGTGAGCTCCTGACCCCCCCCCCCCCCAGAGCTCCTGACACCTCGGCCCCCTCCCGCCTCCTAGGACAGTTTCTGTGTTCAGAGCCTCCCCCACCCCCAGGGACGCTCGCAGGGGCAGGAGGGATTCTGCCAGCAGGGACGTGGGGTGGGGGCAGCCTGAGGAAAGGGGCGGGGGACTCCCTGAGGGGATGGGAAGGAGACCCTGGCCCTGCCCCACTCTCCTGATCTGCTCCGGCTGCTCACCATGTATTCCAGGAGCTGATGGGCCTGCCCATGCAGGGCGTGGGCCAGGACCAGCCCGGCCTGGCTGGGGCGCTGCAGGGGGGAGCGGGCAGCGAGCAGAGCCTTGTCCAAAAAGCAATTCTCCTGCTCTGCTGAGAAGAGCTGCCCAAAGACCTGGAATCAAGAGCACAGGAGGTTTCAGCTGACGGCCCAGAGCCCGGCCCCAACTCCTGGGGCTAAAACAGCTTCCTCCTCCCCCAAACTCCCTTCCAGACCCTGCACCCAGACGCTCTCCTCACCCGGCACCCCAACCCCTGCCCCAGGTCACAGCTTCCTCCTGCCCCCAAGACCCTCCTACCCCCACGAGGGCCCCAGCCAGCCCCACCCCCGAGCCCTGCCCTGCCCTGGCAGCGCGTCCTTACCTCTCCCACCCGCACGCTGTTGCTGTGAGCCAGGACCCATCTTTCTTTGTAGTAGTGTCTGCACCACAGGTCCTCTGCCTGGTGGATGTTGAGGCCTGCAAGAGACACAACAGGGTCATTCTGCTGGCAGGTCTGAGCCCTTCCCCTCCCACGGGTCCCTGCAGGCATCCCTGGGCAAATGGAGGGGCACAGGGGGCAGAAGGGGAACACAGAGGGACGCATCCCCCCTTGGGCCAGTCTGGGGGAAAAGGGCTGGGTCCCCTCCCCCCGCCGCCGGCACCCTCAGGGTGTCCCTGGAGCCCAGGTCCCGGCTGGGTTCCTTACCCCTGTGGTGCAGGAGGAGTTGATACAGGCTGTGCACCCCCTCCCGGGCCAGCCGGCTGACGTCTTCGGATGGGTCCGAAATAAAAAGGCCCAGCTGGGCCACGTGGTGACCCATCCTCGGCCAGTCGGCGGAGTTCTGAGGGGAGAGAAGAGGGGGGGTCCCTCAGCATCCTGGGGCTGCACGTCCCATGCAAACGGCCGCCAAGGCGGGTCTGAGCTCCGGGGACGGACAGAGACACCTCCCGGGGCGGGGCGGGGCGGGGCCGGCCTTGCGAGGAGACAACCCTGAGCAATGGCCCCGACTGAAGGGTCACTCCGGGGGTGGAACAAGGGGATCCACTGACGGCCACTCCCCAGTCTGGGGCCCAGTCCCTCAAGAGCCCCCCTGAAGGGCCCAGGGTCGCCCCTCCCCGGGGAAAGGAGAACGCGGCCCATTCCCGGCCCATTCCCGGCCCTGCCTCTGCCTCCCGGGGACACTCCCAGCCCCGCGCCCTGCAGCCCCAGACCCCCCGGCTCCGAGGTCACTTACGTCAAACCCCGGGAGGGTGGTGGCGACTCCCAGCAGGGCCATGGTGCTGCCAAGGGCCCTGGCTCGCTCCTGGGGCAGGCGGGACTCCAGCCACGGGCTCAGGTGCTGGGGGGGAAAGAGGCAGGTCAGGACCCGTAGGGAGGTGCCGGTTCTGGGCAGAGCCTGGGGCTCCTCTCGGACTGTGCCCCCCCCAGCCACTGACACTGCTCCTCTCTCGGCCCCCGCCCCGAGGAAGCAGGGACAATGGCCCCGTCCCTCCCACGGGGCTCACCTCCATTATGAGCTGCAGCCGGGCGGTGTCTGGGGACTCGGCGAGGAGGCTCGCCAGTAGGGCCTGGAGGTCGTAGGGAAGGGCCCAGATGAACTGCTGCAAGACAAGGGGGAGCCCGCTCGGCTCCCTTCCAGCCCCCCATGGCCCGGGGAGACCCCTCCCTGTCCCGAATCCCCCTTCCTGTCCGGCACCCCACACCTGCCCCATTTCTGTGTCCCTCCCTCCTCCAGCATCCCCACCCACCCTCCCCATGTCCACCTCCAGCCCTCCTGGCTCCACCCATCCCGTTTCCAGCACCCCCACCCGCCGCCATGGCCCAGGCAGACCCCTGTCCACCCCACGTATCCCCTTCCCTCCTCCCGGCTGCCGCGACTCGCTTACAACGATCCTGGCCATCATGGTGTCCTTGCAGCAGCGCGGCGCCAGGGTGTCCTCGCCCCTTTGGAGGGCGGCGAGGCAGGCGGGGGTGACGGCCAGCAGGAACCGCTGCAGGGCGGCTGGGCTCTGCACCCCAGAGAGAGTCTGTGAGCCTGGGGCCTGCCTGCCCCCCACGGACAGCTGCAGGGCTCAGGTCTCCCAGGAGTGGAGGTGGGAGCTTCCGGTTGTCCAAGCACCCACACTCCCCCCCCAACTGCTGCCTCAGGCTTGTGGGGGCCCAGCTGGTGCATGACAAGAGCCCCCAGCTTGGGGGGTCCAGGTGATGCAGGAGAAGGGGCCCCAGGGGGATCCCCAGGGACAAGCCCCTCCCGGAGGGGGGGGGGGAACGTGCTGGGAAGGAGCCGGACAATCTCGGGTCCCCCCCGTGTGGAGAAGGTTCCTACCGTGTCCCGGGTGTGGAGCTGCTCTTCGATGTCGTAGATGGCCCCTTCCTCCACCCGGGAGTCCACCCGCTCCTGGCAGAGCTCCGCCGAGGCGCAGGGGGGCTCTGTGCGGGAGGGAAGGGACCAGGGTGACTCCAGCGGCCAGCAGGGGTCACGCGCCCCCATGTCAGGGACCCAGGGCAGGTTGGGCCCCACACGCCCCTCGCAGGGACCCATCCCCCTTCCACCCTCACATCTGCCAACGCCCTCAGCAGAGCCCCCACCAGGAAGAAGAGAGCCAAGCAGCCCCCCCCATCCATTGCCCTGGCTGCGGGGCAGACACTGGGGCTGCCCCTCCCCGCCCCCCCCCCCGGGTACTGGGTGAGCCCCTGGGCCCAGCGTGTTCACGGCCCCTCACCTGGGTCTGAGCGGCTGCAGGAGGTGGCCCGGCTGCAGCTGGAGGCCCAGGCGCTGCTGCTGACGGACCTGGACCCACAGCTGCTGGGGCTGGTGCGGGGAGCGACGGGCTGGGGGCTCCCGGAGACTGGCAGGTCCCCGGGGGCCGGGCAGGGCGATGCCCCCTGGTGGTAATGGGGGCTGGGCTCCCGGGGCAGGTGTTTCTCTCCACAGAGGAGGCCCCGGAGCCACCCTACCCGGCTCCCCCGCTGGGCTGGGTCCCGCCTGCCCAGCCGCCTCTGGAGCCAGGTCCGGGGGGGCCTGGCCGGTGGGCGAGTCGCCCCGAGCTGGTGGGATCCAGCTTCCCCGCCCGCGGGGACGGAGAAGCTGCTCCCCACCGGCCCTGGGGCCATCTTCAGGGCTTTCTTGAACCACAGCCGAAAACGTTTGGCCATGCTGCAAATGAGGGGAGCAAAGGGGAGCTTGGGGCGCAGCCTGCAGAGCGAAATCCAGGGGTTCCAGCTCCCCAGAGCGACTGCCCCCAGCCCCCAAATGGCCCCTTGCTTATCGGTTCGGTCTTGCACAGGCACTGCAAGGACCTGAGGGTATGTCTACACTACCCCGCTAGTTCGAACTAGGAGGGTAATGTAGGCATACCGCACTTGCAAATGAAGCCTGGGATTTGAATTTCCCGGGCTTCATTTGCATAAGCGGGGAGCCGCCATTTTTAAAACCCCGCTCGTTCGAACCCCGTGCAGCGCGGCTACACGGGGCACGAACTAGGTAGTTCGAACTAGGCTTCCTAGTTCAAACTACCGTTACTCCTCATTCCACGAGTCTCCTGCCCATCAACAGCCCCTTCTTGGCCAATCAGGGGAGAATCTAAGGTGTGGGGGGTGGAGCGTTCTCCCCAAAGACACCGGCATAGACTTGTTCCAGCCCCACCTCCCCAGTCCCCACAATGGGGGCTGCATCCCCCACCCCACGGCTCCTGCAAACCACCCCCCGTCCTTCAGCTAGTCTGTTGGGTCCCAAGCTGGGGGAGGCAGCAAGGGAAGGTCACAGAGGAGGCAAGAACAGAGCAGAAATGTGGGGGGATGGAGGAAAAGGGAAACCAACTAGGAGAAAGTCCCAGTGGCGCTAAGGACGCAGCCCAGGTGAGGAATCACCTTCTGGCCCTTGACCGAGGGCTGGGCCTGCCTGGAACCCAGCCGGCCCCGGGCGGGATCCAACCCCTGGGGGCTCTTACCTTCGTCACAAAGGTGTCGGGATGTGGAACTCACAGAACGCGAATGAACCGTGAGGAGGAGACGCACCAGAGCTAAAGCAACCGGGGGTCTCCAAAGTCCCCTGGGCCCGCCCCCCGCTTTTATCAGCCTGAGATGTGGGTCCCTCTGTGAGGTCATCACCTCCCCACCTGCCCTTTGCCTTATATGCTGAGGGCTGCCCAAAGCCCCTGTGAGGTCACCGCCCCCCCCCCCCACCCTGCCAGGCAAATGTCCTGCCTCTGGCCACCCCCCTGGGAAGTTTGAGCCATTACTAGGGGTCCCTCCCCCTCCCTCATAGGCTGCTCCCTGCCCTACACTGCAGGCTTCTTGCACGAGAGCTGTTTCACGCCGGAGTTCTTGCGCAAAAGGTCTCGTGCAAGAGTGCCTCCACCCTGCCATAGGCTTTTGCACAAGAGCGTCCATGGCAGTGTGAACGCTCTCTTGTGCAAGAAAGCTCTGATGGTCATTTTAGCCATAAAAGTGTCTTGCTCAAGAAGCCCCTGGTGCCCGTCCACGCTGCCTTCTTGCACAACAGCTCTTGCACAAAGGGGGCTTAGTCATCGTCGGGAGAGGAATAACTCCTGTGCAAGGAGCCCTGTTCTCTGATGCTTTACTGCAAATTTACTTCTGCAAGAACACACGTAGAGTGTAGACGCGCCACAAGTTTTTTCGCAAGAACACGCAAAAACAAGCCATGTGGATGTTTTCTTTTTAGGCAAAAGCCCCTTTTTGCACAAGATCGGTCGGCCTTTTTGCAGGCATAGGGATCTTGTGGGAAAAGGGGGTTTTTTGCACAAAAAGTAAACATCCACACGGCTTGGTTTTGCGCACAAACCCCGAGCACAAAAACGGATCGGCAGAAAATATGCAAATGACATTGCGTGTCATAGAGTCCCTCGTTAGCATATTTGTTGCCAAAAAAACTCGTTGTGTAGACGTAGCCTAGGAGAGAAGCGATCTCAGACACAAAGCCCTTCAGTAAGAGGGCATAGCCCTGGGGCGTGGTAGGAGACGTACGGCAGACATGGGAGGTCACTCTCCTAGCTATTTGGCACGGAGGAGGCCTCAGCTGGAGCACTGTGTCCAGATCTCAGGGCCATGCTTTAGGAGAGAGAGTCCAGAGGGGAACTATGAAAAGGGATTAGGGACGTTAGATATTCACTGAGTAGTCAATTAACCTCATGATTTCTTATCGGTTACTTGACTTTTCGATAGTCCCCAGGGGCCAGCTGTCTCAGTCCTGGCTCGCGCTGGGTGCGGGACCTACCCCCTCCGCGGCTCTGCATTTACAGTGTGTTAGGAGCCAGGCGGGCAGGCAGCCTCGCTCAGTTCCAGTTTGCACCAGGTCCAGAAGCTCAGACCCAGCCCCCAGGCAAGGGCTGCTGCCAGCTTGTGCTGCTGCCTCTGATACAGAGGCAGCAGTACGGAGTGCCAGGAGGGAACTGGTCTAAAAAGCACCTCCCCTTGCGACCTGGCTGCCTGTCACCCCACGCTGCTGCCTCCGTTTTTGGCGAGAGAGAGCCGCCTGTCTTGAGACACCGGTGGGGAGTCGGATTTTCAAAAGGCAGGTCTCTGTCCTTTGTGAGCCTTCCAAAGCGCTTCGGTGGGGGGAGGGGGCAGGAAGGCGGACGACACTCAGGAATTGTAGCACCCAAATCCACAGAGTGTTTCGCCAGCACCTCCTGCAACAGAGCCCAATCCCTGACAGGCTTTTAGGCAAGATAGATCATTTGAAAAAATGACAGACACAGGGTTTTCCGTCACCGCTCTCCCTTTCTTTTATTTCCCTGGGCTAACTGGCTTGTTCCTCTTTGGCTAAGGATGGAAGGGTATGTCTACACTACAATGTTAGTTCGAACTAACGGACGTTAGTTCGAACTAACATTCATAGCCGCTACACTAGCGCTCCGCTAGTTCGAATTTGAATCGAACTAGCGGAGCGCTTAGTTCGAACTAGGAAAACCTCATTTTACGAGGCTTAAGCCTAGTTCGAACTTACTAGTTCGAATTAAGGGCTGTGTAGCCCCTTAATTCGAACGAGTGGGAGGCTAGCCCTCCCCAAGTTTCCCTGGTGGCCACTCTGGCCAACACCAGGGAAACTCTATGCCCCCCTCCCGGCCCCGGACCTCTTAAAGGGGCACGGGCTGGCTACGGTGCCCGTGCCAGGTGCAAGCCTGCCAGCACCCAGCCAGCAGACCCTGCACCTGGCACGGCACAGAGCCACCCACCCGATGTCCCCCAGCCCACCCCCTCTTCCCGGGACCAGGCTGGCGGCTCCCGGAAGCTTGCCCGGGACCGCAAGAGGCGGGTATATTCCTGGGCTAGTGCGGACATCGTGGACCTCGTCCACGATCTCCGCACTAGGCACAGGAAAGTGGCCATCTAGGGCAGGAGAGCTGCCAGCCTGGCCACCCAGGAGCAGGTTTGCATGAAAATCAAGGGGGTCCACTGAGACCCCCGACCCTGAGCCCTGAGCTTACAATGGCCGTCCTGGGTCAGACCAAAGGTCCATCTAGCCCAGTAGCCTGTCTGCTGACTGCGGCCAACCCTAGGGATCGTGGAGGGGATGGACCAAAGACAGTGACCAAGCCATTTGTCTCGTGCCATCCCTCTCCAGCCTTGCACAAACTTTGGGCAGGGACACCACTCCTACCACCTGGCTAAGACTACTCCATGGACCCAACCTCCATGACTTGATCTCCCTTCCCTTTAAACTCTGTTCTAGTTGTAGCCTTCACAGCCTCCTGCAGCAAGGAGTTCCACCGGTTAACTATTTGCTTTGTCAAGAACAACAACTTTCTCTTACTAGTTTCAAGCCTGCTACCCAGTCCTTTCCTTTGGTGTCCTCTAGTCCTTCTTTATGGGAACTCAGGAAGAACTTTTCTGAATGCACCCTCTCCACCCAACCCCTGCTTTTAGAGACCTCTATCCTATCCCCCCTCCGTCTCCTCTTTTCTAAGCTGAACAGTCCCAGTCTCTGTAGCCTCTCTTCATCTGGGACCTGTTCCCAACCCCTTATCATGTTAGTTGCCCTCCCCTCTCCCAGCCTTAATCTTCCCCTCTCCCACCTCCTTTTCCCAGTCTCCCCCAGTTTTGTTCAATAAAGACAGAGTCAATGTTGGAAGAAACGTTATCTTTATTTTGTACATCAGGAAGGGGGGCTAGGGAAGGGTAAGTGGAAGGAGGTGACGGAGGAATGGGGTACGAGCCCCCGATGGGGAGGACTGGGCTGGCTCTGCAGGCTTCTGGGGGTGGAAGCTCTCCTGCAGCCCCCCGATTGCCCCCTCTCCCCAGATGGCAGCCTGCGGCAAGTGCAGCCGGGCTGATGGCTGAGTGGTGTGATGTGCCCAGTGTGGGTACTCTGGGCACTCCAAGCCAGGACTGGTTTTCAAGCGGGGCACCCCTTAGAACTGTCTGTCTGGGGTGGGGGTCGGGACCCTTTAAGCGCAGCCCTCGGCTAGCCTGAGACTGCATCTCCACGCTCTAAGTCCTCCTCTGATGCCCTGCTGGCACTGCTTCCGGCCATCCTTAAGCCCTGTTCAGAGTCCACTCAATGTGGACTTGCTAGTTCGAATTAGCAAAACTAGTTTTTAGTTCTAGACGCGTTAGTTCGAATTAGCTTAGTTCGAACTAGCGCTGTAGTGTAGACATACCCGAAGAGAGGAGCCAGCAGGGGTAGAATGAATTGTGTACCAGGTCCTGGAAACAAGAGCATCTCCTCCAGATCACCCATCCACACCTGAACTGTTTAAAAGCTTGGCTGCCAATAAAGACACCTTAGCTCAGCAAATGCCAAGCCAGGCACCTGTGTTTGGACACGAGGGGTGCACAGGGATGTGAGAACCAGGAAGGCTGATCTGTGAATTCACCCCCAACCGTCCCAGTACAAGACAGACGCTTGCGCCAACCAGCAGGGGTCACTGCTCCTCCGGTTTGGCTTGGACAAAGGTGCCCATCTGTTTGGTGTTCGCGTCTCGGAGCTGCGCCAGCTGCCTCTGGCCACGGCGGAGCAGATACTCGATGTGCATCACGTCGGCCCGGGGGATGCTGGCGTTCTTCCGGAACTCGGCCTGGATGCGAGGCAGGAATCCCGGCTTCTCCCGGCCGGTGCGCAGGAACTGCCTGTATAGGCTCAGGACGTGCTTCTGCAGCTTGCTATGCCGGGCCATGGTGCGCCTGGGGAGCCCTCCCAGGCCACGGGGGGGCCAGCGCCACGAGGCAGGGGCTGGAAGTGAACAGAGGCGGAGATGTTAGAGCAGCATCTCATTCCCAGACGCGCCTGTGCAGGCATTTCCATGCACTTTTCACCCCCACCTGCTAGGGTTACCAGAAGTTTAAAAAAAATACCGAACAGCAGGGGCCGGGGGGGGGGGGGGGCGGGACTGGCTGGAAGAGAGGGGGTGGGGGGGAACCGGCTGCCGGGAAGCAGGGCTGGCTGGGAGGGGGCTGGAGGGAGCGGGGCTGGCCGGGGGGCAACCAGCCGTCGGGAAGCGGGTCTAGTTGGGTTGAGGACCAAGAGGTGGGGGAACCGGCCGGCAGCGCTGCAGAGATGTACCAGAGCCTGGGTCGGATTCATCTTTGGTGGGCCCTGGCTCCTAGACCATAGACACACTCCCCCTCCCCAACCTCCCGGAGGCCCTAGGGAAAATGGCACCCCGGCCCTGTGGACATGGTGCCCTCTCTGTTTCCCTTGGCCCCGTAGGCACTAAGCTCCACTCCTGCCGCCCAACTCCTACAAGGCCCGACAGATTTCTCTGTGGCCCCCGACCCAAAAAAGGATCCCCCCAGCCCTGCGTTAGGGGATACGAGGGAGTCTGGCTGGGACGTAAGTGCAAATAACTCTGCTCTTAGCAGCTCTGAACCGATGGGCTCTGCCCTGTGCCCCAACCAAGAACCCTAACATAAGAACGGCAGTACTGGGTAGCCTGTCTGCTGACAGTGGCCAGCACCAGGTGCCCCAAAGTGGGTTGACCAAAGACAATGATCAAGCGATTTGTCTCCTGCCATCCTTCTCCAGCCTTCCACAAACAGAGGCCAGGGACACTATTTCTATCTCCTGGCTAATGGCCTTTTATGGACCTAACCTCCGTGAAATTATCTAGCTTCTCTTTAAATCCTGTTATAGTTCTAGCCTTCACAGTCTCCTCTGGCAAGGAGTTCCACAGGTTGACTACACCCTGTGTGAAGAAGAACCTTCTTTTATTAGTTTTAAACCTGCTACCCATTAACTTCATTTGGTGTCCTCTAGTTCTTCTATTATGGGAACTAATAAATCACTTTTCTTGATTCACCCTCTCCACACCACTCATGTTTTTATAGACCTCTATCATATCCCCCCTCAATCTCCTCTTTTCTAAACTGAAAAGTCCCATCGCTTTAACCTCTCTTCATATGGGACCCGTTTCAAACCCCTAATCATGTTAGTTGCCCTTTTCTGAACCCTTTCCAAGGCCAAAATATCTGTTTTGAGGTGAGGAGACCACATCTGTACACAGTATTCAAGATGTTGGTGTCCCATAGTTTTATACAGGGGCACCCTGAGTTACCAACCCACATGGCAGTGCCCATTAAAAACCCACCAGGACTTACCCAGCGTTTATATGCAGAGGTCCCGCACCAGCAGCAATCTGCACTGGACAGGAAACCATCCGCCCAGCACGCGCGGGAAATCACAGGAACCCAGCCTGGACGGTCCGATGCCCCAGCCCTGACAGAAGAAAATCAAGGTGTGCTTGAAGTGCCACGCCCACCATCCCTTGGTCCTCTGGGGCATTCAGCACATCCTGCTGGGTGAAAGGGCCGGTCACAGCTCCAGGGTCTGTCACACTTCAGGGCCTTTGGCAGCTCCTATTCACCGGGGTCAGGCAGATAATCGCCCCGAGCTTTCCCAGCACTTTTCAGCATCAGCTCTCAAAGGGGGGCAGCGTGACCCCCATGGGAGCAGGGGAATGTAAAAGAAGGAATGGGGCGGGGCAGGGGAGGCAGCCAATGGCTTCTCCTAATGCAGTGGTCCCCAACCATTTGAGGTTTCCCGGCGCCAAGGGGCGTGGCCGTTTGCCAGCAGGGCGCCCTGGCGCGGGGACCCCCATTGTGCACCTGGGGGCGGGGACCCCCCCATAGCCACATTGCCGGGCGGGGCCCCCCCATAGCCACATTCCCAGGGCCGCCCCTCCCCCCCCCACAAGCACCGCACGCCCAGGGCCGGGCCCCCCGCCAAGCACTGCGTGCCCGGGGCCGGCGCACCCTGCAAGTGCCGCGCGCCCGGGGCCTGCGCTCCCCCTATGCACTACGTGGCCAAAGCGCGGCAGCCAATCTGCGGCGCCCCCGGGGCCGGCGCTCACCGTGCACCATGCGCCCGGGGCCAGCTCCGGCACCGCACATGCGCCACGTGCCTGGGGCCAGGCCAGCCCTGAGCAATTGGCGGGCGCATACAAATGCGGGCACCGTGTTGGGGACCACTGTCCTAATGTTAGCAGTGGGGACACCAAGTTCGGAAGTGAATGGTTAACCAGTAAGCCGGTTATGGTTAACCAGTGGGGGCTGGAGCAGCCCTCCACCAGCCATAGGCACAGGGCACTCTGGCACACCACTGGTAGGGTTGCTCAGCAGTCACAGCAGTGTGCCACAGGGGTAGGTGTTGGGGCTGCTCCAAGTCCATCTTTAACACGTTCTACGTGTCCCATTTAATCGGTTAACTGGTTCAACGTATTGTTTAACTGGTTAGCTAATTAAATGAGATTTTACATCCCTGGCACCAAAGTGGCTAAAAGTAGAGTTGAACTGGGACTAGAAATTCCAGGATTTTGACTTTTTTTTCTGATCTCACACAGTTCTGCAAATAAATTCACATTTTGTTTAGATTTTAACTATTTTTAAATGTATTACGGTGGATTACGGAAGATAAACTTTAAAGAGAACAAAGAGTCATTTCAGGAATGGAAAACTACATTTTAATGTTCTGAAATGGTGGAGTTTTCCCCTTCCAAACAAAAGGTCACTAAAATCAGCGTTTTCCAATGGAAAAACACCCCCTCTGAAAACTTCCTTCCAGCTCTAGTTAAAACGGCCGTATTTTGAAGTGTATAATCAACCTCTGGAACTCACTGCAAAAGGATATTAATGATGGTGAAGGAAAGGGGAGGGAATCATAGAATCATAGAGCTGGAAGAGACCTCAGAAGGTCATCAAATCCAGCCCCCTGCTCTAGGCAGGACCAATCCCAACTAAATCAACCCGGCCAGGGCTTTGTCAAGCTGAGACTTAAACACCCGCTGTGTACAGCCTGTCTGATCCCTTCTGGGGAAGCATGGGTGGGAGGAAAGAATTAGACAGGGTTAGACAAACCCGTAGGTCTTGGTTGACTTCGTCCTGCTTCAGGGCAGGGCGCTAAACTTGGGGACTACTCTAGTCAGACCAACATTTCAATCAATCTTGTCAAGAAACAGGCAAAAAAAAAACCCCAACCCAAAGCAGGGAGAAACACGTTCCTTGGTTTGTAAACACAGACACAGAGAACAGCTCCTTCCGTTAGGGGGGGTGGGAATAAAGAAAATAATCCCTCGCCCCCTCCCCTTCCTATTTGGTCCTAAAGGATGAAGATTTGTGCAGGCTGCGGGGGCAGGACTGATATTCAGGGAATGGGGAGCATGGGGGAGAAGGGGGCAGCTTGCTTACAATCCAGGGGCAACCCCGTGTCTCGGGGCTGGCCCAGCAGAGGCGGGATTTCTGCAGCGCAGGGGGACACGAGGTGAACAAGCAGCGACTCGGCCAATTGGGGCTTGTTATTGTAGGGTCGCATTGAAGCAGACACTGGCACCAGCGTCGCCTCCAAGAGCGAGGGGAGTGCGCGGCCTGGTAACCCCGGACGGACCCGGACCTGGACCCCCCTGCGCTGGGGGGCCAGGAGTCACCGCCCCCCGCCCCTCACCTCCGCCTCCTGCCTGCTCGCAGCTCCCGGGCCCGCGGCAGCAGCTGTGCCAGCCGGCTCCGAATGTTGAAACACCAGCAACATTAGCCCTCGCTTCCCATTGGCTGGAGGGCCCCAGGGGCGGGCGCAGGGAAGGGGAAGCTCCGCCCTTCGAGGGCCACGTGGGCCGGCAGTGGAAGTTGCAAGTCAGCTGGAGGAGAGAGGGGCCCGGCCCGGCCTGCGCACGTGGCTTTCACCGCAGCGCTCACCTGCCCTCACGCCCCACGCTCCTGCTTTTCCCTCCCTGCGTTGTTCGACCCAACCCTCACCCAGGCATCCACCCAGTTCACCCCGATTCTCACCCCTTTTTAAACTTGTTCCTAAGAAACCCCGATCGGTTCCTGGGAAATTCCCAACAACTCTTATCAGTGGTGCCTGTTACATACCAGCTGGGTTTTCCCTTTGATATTTACATACCCCCTGCCTCCTTTTTTCGCCCCTCCCATTTTTTCCTCCCCTGTTCATTTTGGTTCTGGACATACAACACTCCAGTCGTCTGAAGAAGTGGGCTATGCCCAGGAAAGCTCATGATCCCATTGACACGGTTTGTTAATCTTTAAGGTGACTGACTATATGTTGTGTTTTAAGTTTTTCCTGTTACAGACTCACTCAGCTACCCCTCTGAAACTCGTGGGCTCTGTCTACACTGCAGGCTTCTTGCACAAGAACTGTTTTGCAGAAGAGTTCTTGTGCAAAAGGTCTTCCATACGAGCGTGTCCACACTGCCATGTGCTTTTGCGGAAGAGATGTGCTTTTGCACAAGAGCATCCATGGCAGTGTCGACACTCTCTTGCACAAGAAAGCTCTGATGGCCATTTTAGCCGTAGGGGTTTTTTGCGCAAGAAATTCATGTTGCCTGTCTACACTGCCGCCTTCTGGAAGAGCTCTTGTGCAAGAGGGCTTATTCCTCGTGGGGAGAGGAATAACTCTTCCGGAAGAAGCCCTGTTTTCTGATGCTGTACTGTAATACTTGTGCAAAAACACGCACGCAGTGTAGACACTCTGCAAGTTTTTGCGCAAGAACAGCTGTTCTTGTGCAAAAAGCCTGCAGTGTAGACATAGCCTTAGAGGGGCAACCCCAACAGTCATTACTAACAAGGAGTCCTGTGGCACCTTGAAGATTTATTTGGGCATCAGCTGTTGCGGAGGAAAAGCAGGTCCAAGTGTTTTTTACCCCTGGAAGCGGATGCCCAAATACACGTGTTAGTCTTTAAGGTGCCCCAGGGTGCCTCTGTTTAAACAAGTGGAAGAGAAGGGCCTGTGTGCACCTCATAGGATGCCAGGCTAGACTGAAGATCACAATGGCCCTCTCTGGCCTGGAAGTTAATGAATGGTTACATCTGGCCAGGCTGCCTCTCTTTATGCTTGCATTAACTAACTGGGTTATTTGCAGGTGTTGTACTCAGTCCAGCTGTGTCGGAGCGCCTGCTGCTGGAGGAGAACGCAAAAGTTCTGTTACCTGGTTTGTAAGTCTGGAGCCTTCTCTACTGCATGAGGTACAAGCCACCTGGCTCTTCGCTAAAGTTGCAGAGCCGAGTCACTATCGCTGGATGTGGTCTCCGTGCCCAGAGTCCCCAGAGACCACAAACCAGATAAGATTCGAAATCGCCCAAGCAGATTTTTTGCGTAACAACATGCAATAATAGTTGCCAGCGAACAGACTCAGCGCTGCGCCGCTACACTTTATGGAAGCCGTGGCAATGTCCTAACACCCACTGAGCACCATCCAGTGCCCCCACACAGTCAGCTGGTGAACACCATTTGAGGTGAACTTTTATACATTCCTGACGTATCAGGTTGCTACCCCCTGTTACCTGGTTACCGTCCCTTACCTTGCAGAAGGGGGCTTACTTCCTAGTCTTCATACTGTCAACTTACTATCGTAACTTACTTAGGTCGGTATGTACTTTATTTGTGGGAGGTGAATGGTACCAAGATGTTCCTTGGGACAATCCACAGAACTACAGACCGGTCAGCCTTACCTCACTCCCCGGAAAAATCATGGAGGGGATCCTCAAGGAATCCATTTTGAAGCACTTAGAATAAGGAAAGGGATCAGGAGCAGTCAGCATGGATTCACCAAGGGCAAGTCATGCTTGACCAACCTGATTGCTTTCTATGACGAGGTAACTGGCTCTGTGGACATGGGGAATTCAGTGGATGTGATATACCTGGACTTATTCTTGCCAGCACGTTAAGGAAGTATGGATTGGATTAATGGACTGTAAGATGGATAGAAATTGGGCTAGACTGTTGGGCTCAATGGGTAGTGATCAACAGCTCGATGTCGGACTGGCGGTCAGTTTCAAGCAGAGTACCTCAAAGACCGGTTCTACGGTCGGTTTTGTTCAACATCTTTATTAACGACTGGATGAGGGGATGGATTGCACCCTCAGCAAGTTTGCCTATGTCACTAAGCTAGGGGGAAAGGTAGATTCATTGGACGGTAGGGTATATGGTGCAGAGTGTCCAAGACATATTGGAGGATTGGGCCAAAAGAAATCTGATGAGGTTCAACAAGGACAGGTGCAGAGTCCTGCACTTGAATGGAAGAATCCCAAGAATTGTTATAGGCTGGGACCGACTGGCTAAGTAGCAGTTCTGCAGAAAAGGACCTGGGGGTTACAGTGGATGAGAAGCTGGATATGAGTCAACAGTGTGCCCTTGTAGCCAAGAAGGCTAATGGCATATTAGGGTGCATTAGGAGGAACATTGCCAGCAGATCTAGGGCAGTGATTATTCCCCTTTATTGGGATGTGGTGAGGCCACGTCTGGAGTATTGTGTCCAGTTCTGGGCCCCCCACTACAGGAAGGATGTGGACGCATTGGAGAGGGTCCAGTGGAGGGCAACAAAAATTATTAGGAGGCTGGAGCACATGACTTAGGAGAGGCTGAGGGAGTTGGGCTTGTTTAGTCTGCAGAAGAATGACGGGGGATTTGATAGCAGCCTTTAACTATCTGAAGGGAGGTTCCAAAGAGGATGGAGAGAGGCTGTTCACAGTGGTGACGATGGCAGAACGAGGAGTGATGGTCTCAAGGTGCAGTGGGGGAGGTGTAGGTTGGCTATTAGGAAAAACTCTTTCCCTAAGAGAATGGGGAAGCACTGGAATGGGCTAACTAGGGAGATGGTGGAATCTCCATCCCTAGAGGTTTTTAAGTCCTGGTTTGACACAGACCTGGTTGGGATGATTGAGTTGGGATTGGTCCTGCTTTTGGGCAGGGGGCTGCACTCGATGACTCCTGAGGTCTCTTCCAGCCCTGGGATTCTATGATTCTAAGGCAAGGGACTTCTTTTATTTGAGAGCCCCAATTCCTTCAACAGCAGTATAGGTCTAATCCATGGAGCTCCTGAAGAGCAGCTCTGCATCCCTTTCTACGGCAGCCCAACTGTCCTTGGAACTGGTCAGACCAGTGTGACATCCCCCTGTGTAGGCATAATGAGCTAACGTGTCCTTCACTCCCATGCACCAACTTTGCCACTTATCAACTATGTTTTTAATTTGTTCGAAGGGAAAGCTGAATGAAGCCAAAATTAATGAGTGTTTTAACTTGTAACAAAATACAGGACTGTGTAGCACTTTAAAGACTAACAAGATGATTTATTAGATGATGAGCTTTCGTGGGCCAGACCCACTTCCTCAGATCCACTATTTGATCTGAGGAAGTGGGTCTGGCCCACGAAAGCTCATCATCTAATAAACCATCTTGTTAGTCTTTAAAGTGCTACATAGTCCTGTATTTCGTTTCAGCTACACCAGACTAACACGGCTACATTTCTATCACTGTTCTAACTTGTGTTTCTGTTCCCAGGAAATGTTGAAACGGTAGATTCCTAGGGACTGTCAAGTAGAAAGATTGACCCAAATTAGTTACTTGTTTACTTTCTTTGGCTCCACTGGAATCTTACAACAGGGATTAACTAGCTCCATTCATATCTATAATTAACACAAACAAAATCTATGTTTAGTGACAGGTAAGGTTTCCTGAGCACATGTCTAACAATCCAGACATTTAAAATCAGAAGTTAGTGGAAGGAGGCTGAAAAAGGTGAGGCTTTCGAGAGAAAAATTGCCCGAGAAAGGGTTATTTTGAACTCCAATTTACTCTGTATCAACCCATTTTTCCATTAAACCAACCTAAAGTACTATAAATAGGACTCAAAGTTTATGTCCTATGTTTTAGTTTTTGTCATAAACACCACAAGAAAAAAATATAAAGCAAATGGGAAAAAAGGGAGGATGCGAGTTATGAAAAAGCAAACAGTTGATAGGAGAAGCTAAAATTGGGGGAAAAAATCTATAACCAGTAACATAAAGGATAATTAGGAAATGTTTAAATATATCGGGAACAAAAGAAATCAGAGGAATGATAAAGATCCATTACTGTATAAGGCTGGACAAATTGCCAATCATGATGAAAAAAAGAAACTTCAGCAACCTGCTTGGAATTTAATGCGTTGAACTACACACAAGCCATAAAGATTGGATGTCTTTCTAAAACATATGTGGTAGCTCAACCGAGGGATGTTAAATTGCGCTTAATCAGCTAATCCAGTAGTTGGTGGAATTTCCATCGACTACTCAATTAGTCAATAAGGGTATGTCTACATTAGCTCGTTAATTTGAGCTAGGTAGGCAAAGCAGGCAACCGGAGTTGTAAATGAAGCCCGGGATTTAAATAGCCCAGGCTTTATTTGCATGTTCCCGTCCGGTCGCCATTTTGAAATTCCACTAGCCCGAAGTAACTGCCGCGCGGCTATAGAATGAGATGTAACAGTTAATTCGAACTAAGGACTTAGTTCGAATTACCGTTTCATTGCCACATGTAGCCGGCAGGAAGGGACCTCGAGAGGTCGAGTCCAGTCCCCTGCCCTCATGGCAGGACCCAGTACTGTCTAGACGAGTGTTTCTTAAACTTTTTAAGACCGAGGAACACCAAACAATTTTTTTTTTTAATGAGGATTTTTTGTTGACTCCTGAGGTCTCTTCCAGCCCTAGGATTCTATAAACGTGCTTGGTACCTGTGCCTGGACCTTTATGCTTGATCTGGCTTATACTATTTCTCTTTCCTGCCTGCGGTTCCACTGAGCCAAAGTCTTGCTTCCTAGATTTCAGGCCTGTTGCTGTTTTTATGTTACCGGCCTTTATTCGGGCCTGCTGATTTTATGTTACCAACCCGCAACTTACTACAGAGGCAACTGAGTCCCAAAAAGGAGGAGCAGCTTGTTCAAAAACACAGCAAGCCAGTGGCAGCGCTAGGAATAGGACCCGTATGCCCCAACTCCCTGTCCCCTGCTGTACTAACCAGACCAAAATACTTTGACCACCAGGGTCTGAAGCCCCACAGACAGGGGCCACGGATGGGGAGGGGGAGAGGCAAAGGGGGCAGTTGTCTTGGGAGCTGATGATTTAAAAGGGTCCAGGCCTCTGGGTCACTGTATCGACTATTATGGCAGCCGCCACTGCCAGAGACCCGGGCAAATGAAATCAATCCTAGAGCTCTGTCTGGTGCAGGGTGGGTGGCGCTAAGGCCTGAATGGCCCTCGCCTTGCCCCTCCTACCTTTAGCTTTGCCTCTTTGAGGGGGTCTAGAGCCTTGCCCCTTTGAGGGGGTCTTGAGCCGACCCCCTCCCATACATTACCCAGGGCCCGACAACGTCTGTCACCAGCCCCGTTGACATGAATGTGCCCCAAATCCCTCAGACCCAGTACAGTCCCCCCCTCCTCCCCCCCCCCCCCGGATCCTTAATTCTTCTCTTGTCATCTGATTGCTTCAAGCATTGTTACAGGCTGGGGACCGACTGGCTAAGCAGCAGTTCAGCAGAAAAGGACCTGGGGATTACAGTGGATGAGAAGCCGGAGATGAGTCAACAGGGTGGCCTTGTAGCCAAGAAGGCTAATGGCATATTAGGGGGCATTAGGAGGAGCATTGCCTGCAGATCCAGAGAAGTGATTATTCCCCTTTATTCGGCTCTGGTGAGGCCACATCTGGAGTATTGTGTCCAGTTCTGGGCCCCCAACTACAGGAAGGATGGGGACGCATTGGAGGGGGTCCAGGGGAGCATGACCAAAATGATTCGGGGTATGGAGCACATGACCTATGAGGAGAAACTGGGGGATTTGGGTTTGTTTAGCCTGCAGAAGCAAAGAGTGAGGGGGGATTTGATAGCAGCCTTCAACTTCCTGAAGGGAGGTTCCAAAGAGGATGGAGAGAGGCTGTTCTCAGTAGTGAGGGATGGCAGAACACGGAACAGTGGTCTCAGGTTACAGCGGGGGAGGTCTAGGTTGGACATTAGGAAAAACTATTTCCCTAGGAGGGTGGGAAGCGCTGGGCTGGGTTCCCTAGGGAGGTGGTGGAATCTCCATCCCTAGAGGTGTTTAAGTCTCCGTTTGACAAAGCCCTGGCTGGGATGATTGAGTTGGGGTTGGTCCTGCCTTGGGCAGGGGGCTGGACTTGATGACTCCTGAGGTCTTTTCCAACTCTAGGATTCTATGATTCATCCGTGCGATGTCACTGGAGACGCAGGGAGGTACACTGTGGGCGAAAGCCCCGATCTTGCTTCTGGTTTTGTACAGGCGGCCGTGAAAGTAACTTTACAGTTTCTCACAGGTACTGTCCTGTTGCAGCCCAGGTCTTTGCAGTTCTTGCTGGAGTTGCGCACCAGGGCACTTTCACCTCTGTGTTCAGGATTCAGAGTTATCTCTTTTCCCAAAGATCTTCCCTGGAGCTGTTCAGAGAGAGCTTGCTCCCTCTCGCCACAGTCTCTCTTAAGGCAACCATGTTCTTCAGAGCCTCTGGCCTGACGTGGAACGGGACGGGGGACACCACAGAAGAGGCCAAATTCGCCGGGGGAAACACTCCAAGGAAATGGATGCTAAAGAGGGTCCATTCGCCAAGACTCATGTGCAGGGCCTCTTTGATTTCAGTGTTGTCACTGTAGACCAGTGCGCGCCCGTTGAGATTATGGTCCCTGAGCCTCTGTTTGTACAGCGGGACGTTTTCCTCCTTCAAGCCGATTGTGTCCATCTGGAAGAGAAGTGGGAGCACCCGTTAGTGCCGTGCATCTATAGAACATGTCGCCAAACACGTTTTTAGGAAGGGTCCGCTATAGCTCCCGAGAGGAACCTGTCTGGGCTTGCTCAGATTCTAGCAAACAAGGCGGGCCGGCCGGCTGTGGGGCCAGGTATGGTACCCTGCACACCCCACTGCCGTGTGCTTGGATTCTGCTAGGGGCACCGCTGAGCAAGTTGGCACGGCAGGGGAAATAGCATGCTCTCTGCGGGGAAAAGCTAGCAATGCAGGGACCACTGGAGGGGTGTGTTGAAATGAAGAGGGAAGGTTTCCTGACCCTGCTTGTAGGCTGGAGGGAAGCATGCAGTCAGCCTGACGGGGGTGGAGTTGGGCCTCTCGACCTAAGGCTATATCTACACTGCGGGCCTTTGCAGGCAGAGAGTATGCTAATGAAGCCCTCGTTAGCAACTTCTTGTGCTTCATTAGGGGTGTGTCTAGACTACATGCTTCCGTCGACGGAGGCATGTAGATTAGACAGATCGGCAGAGGGAAATGAAGCCGCGATTAAAATAATCGCGGCTTCATTTAAATTTAAATGGCTGCCCTGCTCTGCCGATCAGCTGTTTGTCGGCAGATCGGGGCAGTCTGGACGTTCCCCTGACGACAGAAAACCCTTTTGTCGACCGCCCCGGTAAACCTCATCCCTCGATGCACTGCAAGAGCGAGCTCAGACGGCACGGCCACTGGTTGGCAAGGAGCACCCATTCCACCACCTTCTTCGGACACACTTCATCCTTGGGGATGTTACTCGCCAGCAGCCTGATGGTGATGGTGACGGTGTTCACGATGCGCCGCATCTGCACCACGTTGTCTGTCATGAATTCCTTCAAGGCGTCATCCAGGAGGTAGTCGAAAGCATCTTGAATGAGGTCTTTGGCTCGGATACCTTTCCCGCAGCTGCCGGTTCCCAGCGCTGGGGTTCCAACCATGAGAGGTATCTGGCTGTCCTCTGCAACTGGATTCTGGGCATCGTGGTTGGCCGAATGGTAGCGAGAGATGTTGAGGAAGTCAGAGCTGGCTTCCATCTTGCCATCCTGCCGGAAGCCGACCTCTGCCTCTAGCTGCTCCTTGCGCGCGATGATATTCCTGATCAGCCTCCGCTTGGTGGCGCAGTCCATCCGAGGGACAGAGAAGGGCAGGGTGACGATGCGGTTTAAGAACTCGTAGCCGTTGTTGGCCATACCTCTCATATACTTGGAGCTTTCCACGCAGTCGACAATGATGCTGGAGTCAACAGCCAGGATGGAGATGAAAGGGGCGTCATCGTCTGAGAGGAGGATGTTCATGGCATCAAGGAAGCCCACCACCTTGTCAGGGCTGCATGTATCCAAGTGGGTGATCTCCAGCACCACCCGCAGCTTCCGCCGCTGGAAGATCTCCATGTACTGCAGGAACCCAGTGATTGTCCTGACTTCGCTTTTCACGCAGCTCATGAAGCCCAGCTGTGCGCTGAGAGCCGTCTGGTTCATCTGTCTCTCCAGCTGGCTCTTCTGGGTGACGATAATGTTTCGTACCACTGTGATCGTGAGCCGTATGGCAGCTGCTGCAGAGACGCTGACAGCCGTCACCCCAATGCCTTCCACGACAGCTATGGCATCTCCCGAGGCATCCCCGATGGGGATCCCAAACACTAGGAGGAGACCACCCACCCCAATAGCTACCATGATCAAAAGGATCACAGCCGCCCACAGCGGGAGGAAGAGGAACTTCTTGCTAACCCATTCCAGATCCCCTGGTCTTTCGATGATGCTACATTTCCTGTCTTTGGTCCTGTAAATGCTCATGGGTAGGAGACCAAAGTGGCTTTCGATGCCGTCGCACAGTGTGGTAATGAGGCCTGCCCAGAGCTGGTCGCAGCCCGCATACTCCCAGGCGCTGAAATGGATGAAGACGTGTTTCACGTTCCTTCTCCACTTCTGCTGCTCCATCAGGACCGGGCGGTAGAAGATCATGAGTAACAGGAGCTTGAGTAGATCCCGGCCAGTGTTGTCACGCTGCATCTTCTGCGTCCGCTGAAATTCCTCCTGGTCTTTCTTCTTCGATTCGTTTTCCATGTTCTCTGAGATAAAAGAGGAAGATATGTTAGGTACCTGGCAGTGCCTTAAATCTCTCCTACTGAAGGGTCTTCCAGCTTCACAATCCCTCCCTTCTGGGAAGCAATCAAGAATGGGTAGCTCTTGGCAAAGCCATCCTTAGGATTGACGGGATCCTACACCGTTCTATTAAACTGGTGCCCGTCTGCCCAACAGCAGCCCAGATGGATGTTGAATTTTTAGCGATGTGATTTTATAATCCTCATCCACACACTAATAAACAAACACATTTTAAACTAAGGTCCTGTCGACTCTCACAGTAAATTCAGCAAACATTTAGCAGAGGTTGGCAAATGCCTGTTAAATGGCTTCATTACTATGTCGTCGATGTTCTGCCAGTAGCTCGAGCAGACTTTGTCACTTGTAAATTAACTAGATCTTCTAGAACTTCTGCTGCTGGAGGAAGCAGAGCCACAGACCATAGATAGGAAGAGGCAGATGGGTGGAGTGGACATGAAAACCCAGTGCTGCTCCAAATTTTCAGGTCCCCTATGCGATTGCATAATCGGCAAATGAGTACGGGTGGCTCTGGCTCTTTGGAGATAGTTGTCATCCACTAAT
The DNA here is from genome assembly GCF_052426305.1 of Pelodiscus sinensis. Classification (NCBI taxonomy): domain Eukaryota; kingdom Metazoa; phylum Chordata; order Testudines; family Trionychidae; genus Pelodiscus; species Pelodiscus sinensis. Next base: position 14,347,080 of record NC_143069.1, on the reverse strand, counting down.
CCCCATCCCCACAAGGTTCCTTCCCCGTCTTACGTTCCCCGGGGCAGTACTCACCCTTGATTTTGTGTAAGAGCAGGTTTTTGCAATGTCCCCATGGTGCATAAAACCCAGCAGTCACTGGCGTGGGCACAGTGTACAGGGCCTTTGCTAAAGCGAGGCAGTAGATATCCTCCTTGGTCTGGAACCCTGCAACGGGGATGAGGTAAAACACGAAGATTAGCCTCACCGAGCGCATCCGCAGTGGATGCTCAACAGTGTCTCTTCTAATATTTTTCGGTTCAAGGTACTAGGTACAAGGGGAGGGAGCAAACAAATGTCCGAAACCAGACAAGTTTATTTTAGGCTATAAATATTGGGGTGCCTGGCCTTACCCCCTTTGCATGGCCGAAGGGACAACAGAGACTTACTGACTGAATTGCTCCTCATCCTGGAGCACTTGAGTTGGTGCACGCGTAACCGCAAATCCAGGGCACTAGATCTGTGACTACACAGCTATAAACCTGGCCAAGTGCCTCTGTCACCAGACGGTGTCTGTGGTCGGTCTTTGTGCATAACAGCGAGATCTGCAGCAGGAGCAGGCTGCGTTACCTGCAGTGACCACTGATAACACCAGAGCTCCAAGAACAGAAGCACTGAGCCACGCTGCTGAGGCAACCACATCACAGCTCTTAACACTAGGAGCCCGTAAGTACTCCTGTAGACCCTGCTTTCGCTGGCATTAAGCCAAACAGCGTCCACAAAGCCCCCTGGCACTCCTGCGCCCTGCTGTGCAATGCAGAGGGATAGATGGAGAAGAGAAAGGCCCACGTGTTCCTTTGCCCTGGCCCAGGCTAGCCTATGCCACTTCCCATGGTTCTGTGGGCCAGACTTGCAGGGCGGGGAAAAGAGATGTAGAGGTCATGGTGGGTAATCAGCAGAACATGAGCTCCCATTGTGGCGTTGGGGCTTAAAAAGCTATTGTAATTCTGGGATGTATAAACAGGAAACGCTTGAGCAGGAGTAAAGAGGCTGTCTCGCTTCTGTGATGGATGGGAGGCCCACTGTTCTTTTCTGAACATCCCAGTATTCAGTGACTAAAGGGTTAAACCTAGCTAGCTAGAAAGTGTTGGCAGGGAGCCAGGAGCACCAGTGAGAAGAAAGAGTTCAGATCTGCATTAAAAGGGAATCTGTCTGCTGTTTTTCTTTGTGAGTTTAATCCTGGAGCTGTGGAAGGGGATGAGGGGGGGGATGAATTGAACTGGGCAGGGACATCATGCCTAAAAAAAAGAATACCTGGGCCTAGAATTGGACTGGACCTTGGAAGTGTGGATACTTGAGTAGATAGAGAATGTTTATTTAGATGCGATCAGGTTATTTTTTTGTTTTGTTGTTTGGTTAAACTCCTCTGTGCTAAATCCATATCCCCTCCTCTCCCCACTATAACTTTAAACTGAATCCCAGGGATGCAATTGTCTGTGTTTTAATCTGTTCTTTTCTCAGTTGCGCTATAACTCCTAGCAGCCAAGTCAGCTTTACAAATGAATACCTTTTTGTTTTCTTAATATAATCACCTATTTTAAGGCTATGATCTGATTTTGTATCCTGGAAAGTAATAGGAGGTCTGTGTATACCTGCCTAAGACTAAGAGGACAGCTATCAGAAATTACAGTTTGTTTTCATTTTTCTTTTTTTCTTTCCAAGTGCTAAATAAAAGGGAATAATGACATCTCTGGATCTGCTGGCAATGCTCCTCCTAATGCAACCTAATATGCCATTAGCCTTCTTGGCTACAAGGGCACACTGTTGACTCATATCCAGCTTCTCATCCACTGTAACCCCCAGGTCCTTTTCTGCAGAACTACTACTTAGCTGGTTGGTCCCAGGCCTGTAACAATGCTTGGGATTCTTCTGTCCCAAGTGCAGGACTCCGCACTTGTCCTTGTTGAACCTCATCAGATTTCTTTTGGCTCTTGTGTAAAAGAGTTTGGGGTACCCTTCTGGAATACGTTCCCAAGTGACTTCTTCCTGCGTTCAAGAAGAAAAAGTTTTTTTCCACTTGGGTAGAGGCAGCAACCCTCCTAAGCTCAGGGAATCTGTGACCTTGGGGAGTTTTGAAGCAGAAGCCCATAGAGACACGGTATTTTAAGGTCTCTTTTGGGCCCACACCTTCTGCACTCCAAGTGCCAGAGTGGGGAACCGACTTAGCCTCTTTATTCGGCACTTGAACTTCTGCTGCTGGAGTTCTGTGCCCAGCTCTGGTGACCAGAATTCCAGATGGATGTTGATAAATTGGAGAGGGGTCATGTCAAGGCTGTTTCCCACTCTGGCACTCCAAGTGCAGAAGGTGGGGGCCCACAAGAGACTTTAAAATACCCTGCCACTGGAGGCTTGTGTTGGTGTTGCTGCCATCATCCAAATGCACAAACCCCTTTGAGAACCAGACAGGCGCATTTCAGAATTCCCTCCTGTGGGGTACCTTCCTTGTCCTTGACACTCCCTCCAGAGAGAGCTTGAAAACCTGTAATTTCTCCTAGAAGTATGGCTTGCTGTCTTAGGCACGTGCATACAGAACCTTCCGCCCTCTAGGATGCAGGAATCAGATCATGGTTTTAAAAATGTGACGTCTATTAACAAAACAAATACACTTGGTGAAACATTACTTAGAATCATAGAACCATAGAGCTGGAAGAGACCTCAGGAGTCATCAAGTCCAGCCCCTGCCCAAGGCAGGACCTATCCCAACTAAATCAACCCATCCAGGGCTTTGTCCAGCCGAGACTTAAAAACCTCTAGGGATGCAGATTCCACCACCTCCCTAGGGAACCCATCTCAGTGTTTCCCTACCCTCCTAGTGAAATAGTTTTTCCTAATATCCAACCTAGACCTTCCCCATTGTAACTTGAGACCATTTCTCCTTGTTCTGCCATCCGTCACTACTGTGAACAGCCTCTCTCCATCCTCTTTGGAACCTCCCTTCAGGAAGTTGAAGGCTGCTATCAAACCCCCCTCGCTCTTCTCTTCTGCAGACTAAACAAACCCAAATCCCTCAGTCTCTCCTCATAGGTCATGCGCTCCAGCCCCCTAATCAGTCTGGTCGCCCTCCGCTGGACCCTCTCCAATGCGTCCACATCCTTTCTATAGTGGGGGCCCCAGAACTGGACACAATACGCCAGATGTGGCCTCACCAGAGCCGAATGAAGGGGAATAATCACTTCTCTGGAACTGCTGGCAATGCTCCTCCTAATGCACCCTAATATGCCATTAGGTTTCTTGGCTACAAGGTCACACTGTTGACTCATATCCAGCTTCTCATCCACTGTAACCCCCAGGTCCTTTTCTGCTGAACTGCTACTTAGCCAGTCGGTCCCCAGCCTGTAACTATGCTCGGGATTCTTCCATCCCAAGTGCAGGACTCTGCACTTGTCCTTGTTGAACCTCATCAGATTTCTTTTGGCCCAATCCTCTAATCTGTCTAGGTCACTCTGGACCCTATCCCTGCCCTCCAGCATATCTACTGCCCTCCAGCGTATCTACTTGGTTGCTAGGTGTTACAAAGAAACTGAAAAAAGAAAGATTAAAACACAGAAAATCGCTTCCCTGGGATTCAGTTTGAAGAGTTCTAGGGTAAAGGGGGATAGTTACATGTGCTTAGCAAAAAGAAGTCCAACAAACTAAAAAAATAAAGAAAATAACCTAGTAGGGTCTGACTAAAAATTCCCTGTTCTACTCACATCTCTCTTGTTCCAAGATTTAGTCTTTCCCTAGCCAAGAAAGTCGCTGGATTCTGCTTGCCCAGGTTCCTGGCTTAATTCACATCTTCCAGGCATGATCACACAACAGGCACATCACTGCTTCCAATTCAAAACCCCAAATTCTGTTTCCATTTTCTTTCCTGGCCTCCTGTCAACTCGCTTCCTGCTTCTCTAGCATTCCTGGAGACTTTCTAGGACCTTTTGTCTATGGTTTCAACCTTTCCAGGCAAGACAGTTAGGGTTAAGTCCCAAGACTTTCAGGCAACCGTCTGCTTTTGACACGACCTGCCTGTTTCTCTTCAGCTAACTCTTGCTTACTTTGGTTCAGGCCTCAGGCCTTACACCAGGCCCATGCTTCAGGCCCATCCTTTCTAGTACAGGATGTAGCCTGGTAACAAAGCCCTGACTGTGGTATCAGGAAACCTGGGTTCTATTCCTGCCTCTCCCACAGGTTGGAGAGGTTATTCCCTGTCTGTAAAATAAGACTAATGATACTAACCTTCACTTTTTAGACCTACACACAGCAACTAGGGATTTTTATTAACTACTCAAATATCGGTGAGCCTGGCTCGCTAGATGAACCATCCGGTTCCTCTTGGAATCATGTTAAATGCTTGATCCCCATGACCAAAGTCTCAGATACTGGGAGAAGTGACACGGGGGAATAAAAGCTGCTGTCTGAGGTAAACTACCTGGCAGGAATCCCCTGGAATGGGAGCCATCGCTACCAGGAGCCCAGGAATAACAAGACTCCAAAAGTCCAGCTGCCAGGCAGTTTGACCATCTCCTTCAGGCCAGTGGCCCAGAATTCCAGGACATCTTTGGGCCTGGGTTTAAAAAGAGGCAGCACCGTGTGCTCAGCCCCTTTTTATCCATCCCCTTTCCCTCCATTGGCACGCAACCCTCAAATGGCCAAAGGTTTCCCTTTCCCTCCCTCCTTGGTTAAACAAGCTGGTTAAACAGCTCGAGGTGATGGAGTGATAAGCACCCACTGACAGTCGCTCGGGTTGCAGGGCCAGCGTAAGTCCGCTTTTAAAACTGCCGGCCATAGCTGCAGCTACGGGAGGGGACTCTAGCAAGGGCCTGGAACAAGGAACAGGGCTCCACTCCTGCATGGGATTCGGGCTTCCCCCAGGCAGATGCTCTGTTGCTGCTTTCCTTTCTCTCCCTTCTCCAGGTGGAAGGGGATGGTTAGCCAGTGTTCCCTGCAAGCTGAGCTCTTGGGCGGCCAGCCAGGAGACATTCAAATGCTGCCCAGTTTGCTAGCCAGTAGCATGTGTTTCTAGTGGTGGTGCATGTGGTGTACTGGGTGTAGACATAGATCTTGTTGTTATAGTAACTGCGTTAGGTCACTGGGGGTCAGCCCAGCTGGTTTGGGTTTTTTCTAGCTAGCTCCGTGCTATGCAATAAAATGGACACTTGCAACTACTCAAGCTCTCTGTATTTCCACTGATTTCTTCCCATGCTGTGAAACTCCACGTGACGTAACAGTGCACATCCGTGCATGCCTTGGTGCACATAACAAAATGTATTCCACACAGGAGTGGGGGAAAAATTAGAGGCATTATTGCCGCTAGCTCCTTACTGAAACTCAGTGAAAGGCAGGGGAAATGAGAGATCAAGATCCTGAGACTGACAGTCCCCAGGAACAACGGGGAGAGGCTAAAGTCCCAGTTCAGCCTGACTGGCAGAGCAGGGAGCCAGGAGGGAGCCAGGGTCGGCAGAGTGGGACTGAGCTAAGGAGAGAGCAGGGGCCCGCACTGAGCTGGGGAGCAGGGCTGGCCTCGGGGAGGGAGAAGGGGAGGCCGGGGTCAGGATCGGGGGCAGTGCGACTGGCCTCAGGGAGGAAGGGGGTCAGAGGCAGCATGACTGGCCTCGGGGAGGGAGAAGGGGGGGCCAGGGTCAGGATCGGGGGCAGTGCGACTGGCCTCAGGGAGGAAGGGGGGGTCAGGGGCAGCATGACTGGCCTCGGGGAGGGAGAAGGGGGGGCCAGGGTCAGGATCTGGCCCCTCCCCACCAGAGCTGCTTCCCATCCCCTCTTCCTTCCAGCCAGTTCCTGCCCCCCCCCCCAGCCAGTCCCTCTTCCTCCCTCCCCCCTGCCCAGGATCAAGTGTGTCCGTTTTTTGGGGGGAGGGTCTACCTGGCAACCCTACGAGTCAGACCCGGCGCAGGCACCAAGTGATGGGGACTGCCAGAACTTTGGGAACCTGAGTCTGCGGGGTGGGGGTTTGTGGCAGGTCAGGAGATGAAAGGGGAAGGCACTAAGGTATAGGGTGTAGGAGACAGACAAATGCCAGGGGGCCAAGTGGAGACAATGAGGAAAAGGACAGGAGGGGAGGTGTCAGTGGGGGGGGGGGGGGGGCAGGATGATGCTAGGAGAGGAGAGGGGAAGGGCTTTGGGGGCTAGAGGGGAGAAGGGGAGGTGCTGGGAGAAGGCTTGAAAGAAGGGGTGGGCATGAGGAAGGCGGAGATGGAGCAAGGCACGTGTAAAGGCACAGGGGCATGAGGGGAACGGGGGCAGAGGGTGGTGAGGGAGTGGGCAAAGTGGGTAGGGGCAGTGAGGGAAGGGGGAGGCACCAAGAGGGTGCAAGGGTAAGGGAAGGTGCAGGTGCCAGGGAGTCCGGGGGGTGAAGCAGAAGGGCAGACACCTGCAGGGGAGGGACCAGCAGCAGAGGAGAGAGGCAGGACAGGTGTGTAGAGGGAGGTGTTAGAAGAGGGGATGAGGAGGGGTAGCTCACATGGTCAGAGTGGGGCTACTGGAGGAGTGGGCACAGGGGGGGAGAGAAAGGCTGCTGGAGGGGGCAGGTCTCGGGAAGGCCGAGGGCAGTGAGAAGGGCAGGAGTCAGGACAGCAGAGGTGGGTGAGGGGTTGGGGGGGCAGTAGGCACCAGGGGAGCTGATGGAGGAAGGGAAGGAGACAGGGCAGCAGAGGGGAAAGGTAAGTGGTTCATAAGATATTTATGAATAACTTGGGTGCCACCATGGCACATCCAAACAAGCCACACTCAGTACTGGTGCACAACACAAAATGTATTGTGCTCATGGGAGGAAACTGTTAGAGGGAACACTTCCCCCAGCCTCCCCACCCCCCAAGTTAATGTCACACACATTGGGTTAATGCAATTGCAGGATCGTTGCATGAGGGGGGTTTGGTGAGGGCCAAACTAATCCCTATTGGTAAGTGGATGGTGGGAAAAGTCCTTGGGGGGGGGGGGGGAGGTCACATGACACCTTTTATTTCTGGTCATGTGTCCATATTGCCCTGAAAGTGTTACCTCCAGAGGCGTGGCTAATGGGGGTCAAAGAGTACATTTAAAAACATTCTTTGGGTGCACACCCTAATGAAATGTGCTGCGCACGCCAATGGGCAGAGAGCAGATCCAGTCCTGGGGGCAGGGCTGCAGCCACAGAGTTGTAGACGCCGCCCAGAGAGCAGATCCACATGCTGGGAGCAGGGCTGCAGCCACAGAGTTATAGACGCCGCCCAGAGAGCAGATCCGCATGCTGGGAGCAGGCCTGCAGCTGTAACCCACCCACCTGATGTGGGTCACTATCCTATGGAGTGGCACTGAGACCACTTCCAGCAAGCAATTATTACAAGGGAGCTCTTCAGCCTATGCTGAGAGGCAAATGACTTATAACTCAAGCTGTAGCAGCTCCTGCCCTAAGCTCCAAAAGTCCCAGGTTCTAATCCACCTGGTGGCAGTTGCACAGCCATGGAAGCAGAGGGGCCAGGGAACCCTCTGTACAGGACTCCCCCCCCCACCACACACACACCCTTGCTTCCTGGAATCAGCCACCTAGGTGAATAAAGCTGGAAACCCCCATGCCTATAGCTGTGCACCTTTGCTTTCAATAGCTACAGCCATTCTAAAGTGCCCAGATCTCACAACAGAAAGGAGACGTCCCAATGAGCTGCTAAGCTGTGCTGCCTGCCACGGACAAGTAGCTCCAAGAGGAGCAAGTGCTGTTGACTCTGGAGCCTAATGATGGTGGTGTCTTCCAGCCATTTTCAGATTAGTACAGCTGTGAACCAGGTGCCAGCTGGCCATAGGGTCCCCTAGACCTGGCTTGTGCAGCCTAACCTGATAACCAAGCAGCCCATCCATTACTAGCCAGCCGATTACCTTGGGCATGGGAGACCATCGCACTTGTAATTCCTGGGGCCTTCACGCACTGACAGGGCTTGACTTGATCGGCCAGCTAGGGAGAAAGAAATAAACAGAAGGCAGAGGAGTCACCAAGAGATCAGAAGACCAGCACGATGCCTTATAGGCCGTTCAGCTGTGAAGAGTCACCAAGACAGGGCAGGTGATGCTAACCTGAGTTAGTCCATTAGCTGCTGCTAGGCTGGGCCACGAGAGGAGAGACAGGCAGTAAATCTGCAGCTGTCAGACCATAAGGAGGACACGGAGGTTTCGAAACCAGCTCAGAGAACAGGGCTGGGTAAGATGCAACCTACCAAACACTGTGATCTGGCCGCTTTCTGTTTAGATCCTGCTGCCCATGCCGCCGAATTCTGAGTGGGGACTCAGGCAGCAGGATCCAATTTTAAATGATTCACGGCTCATGGTTACAGCAGGGGCAGGAGCCACAAGCCCTTTAAAAAGCTGTAGCCACGCTGGACAGCTGCCAGTAGTGGCAAAGCTGTGAGCTCTTTTCTGTGCTTTTAATTGAAAGCCTCAGCCACGGAGAACTCTGAGGGTGGGCTAGTCCACAACACCGCCCCTTCTGCCTCAGGCTCCGCCCCTTCTGTGGGTGGAGCCGGCCTATGACCCCATACCAAAATCCATTAAGTGGCCCCCTTCTGAAAATTATCGCCCAGCCCTGTCACAGAATCATAGAAAAGTCTGAGTGGAAGGGACCATGATAGGTCCAGTGTTTCGCAAACTTTTTTTATAATGTACCCCCTTTAAAAAAAAATGTGTAAGTACCCCCAGTACCTACAGTTTTCAGACACACACAATTTTTTTCTACCGTTGCAACACATTTGTTTAAACAACTGCATCGTATCCGGGCGGGCGATGGCATTTTTGGGTGTAAAAGGTACAAAAAGAATAAAGCGCTGTCAAACTGAAAACTAAAATTCAGTTTTCTCCAAATTTCAGTTGTGTTGACGTGTCCCCCAGACATCTCTTGAGTACCTTTAAGGGGACTCGTACCACTGGTCGAGAAGCACTGATCTAGTCCACCCCTGCACCGAGACAGGACCAAGCATGTTTGTCTCACCTCTTGGCTCCTAGGACACGGCTTGAACTAACGCACTTGGAAAGACATTATCGTATATACGCCCAAAGTGCTTCGTCTCAGTGTATTACCATAAAATCTAACTGACCAAACTCTGACCTTTCATTTCCCTGTCACTTGGCCAGCCACAGCCTCACAAGCCTTCGGCATCGATCTCAAAGCCTTCGTCACGCTTTTACACACCTGTGCTGACACGCTTGTGAGCCAGGCACACTTGTGCGACACGTCCCAAAGCACTTGCTCCAGGGCATTACATCCCACTTGCCTGCCTTTGATGGACAGGGAAAGGGAGACCTGAAAGGCCTCTCCAAGGTCACCAGCGCGAGAGTGAGCGCAGAATTGAGGAGCAAGGGTCTAACACACAACTCTGTGCCTTAGTCACTAGGTGGCATTAGATTAGAACCCGGGAGTTCTTACACCCAACCCCCTGCCCCCTCCACTAGGCCATGCTGCTGGCCTCCCGCCTCTCCCCCAGGGCTTGGAGACAGACGGGAGGCTGGAGCCAGCCTGCGCAGAAGGGGCTGTAATGCTTACAGCTCGTTCATGACACTGCCCCTGCGCAGCCCCTCTCAGATCCACACTCGGAACCCACAAGAAACACCCCAAGAGCAGAGATGAAACCGCCACTCACCTGCAGCCCAGCTTCCAGGAAGGGCAAAGCAAAAGCGGCGCTCGCGGATTCCAGCCCAGCCTGGCACCTGCTTCCTGAACTTTGGCCCCTTTCCTCCAAGATAGCAGGAGGCTGCTCTGGGCCTTTTGTGCCCACGACGGGGCAGAAAAGCAAACTCAGCTGTTGGTTCCATCTTGCGGGCAGAGCCCCGGCAGACAGTGGCAGGCGGGGGTATCGACTGACCCTCCAACCCAGGATATTCCCCCCACACCTGGATTCGCTTCCTAGTCATCCCCATCTCCCTGCACGATCCTTGTTTCTCATCCCGCCGGTCCGAGAAATTGTCAGAGCAGGTTGATCCCGACCTTGCCAAGGGCTTAGGTTACATCACAAGGCTTTGCCGCCACAGCTGGCTTGGCTTGGGTGTGTGGCAAAAGCCCCCCCCCGCCCCCCCTCCCCCCCGCTGGCACAGCTATTCTGGCAAAGCCGCCAGGGCAAATGGCAACTCTGCCGAAAAGCATCTGCTGGCTTTAAGCTCCCTGCGAGCTGTTCTCATCGCTCAGCCATCACCACCACTGCCCTGCCTCTGTCCTGCTCCTCATCCCCGCCCCCACTCCTATCCCCTGCTCTCCTCCATCTCCTCCCCCTTCCCTTCTCCTGCCCCTCCCCATTTCCACCTGCCCTGCCCATCCCCGTCCTCTCCCTGCCCCCGTCTGTCCCCCTCTTATGTGAGGGCTTTGCTGGAAACGCCCCCCCCCCCAAGCCAGGGAGATCTCCCCTCCGGGAACAATTCAGCCCCCCCCCATCTCGCTCCCTCCACTCCACAGTATTTCCTCCATTCCCCACAGTTGAAAATTGAGCTCCCCCATCCCCTCAGGTGACAGTCGGGCTCCCCCATACGCAGCTGCCTAGGTAGGCACCTCCGCAGCCAGAGCCTGCCCCTGGCGCCCACGTCCCCTCCCCGACTGCCTGTCCCAGGCGACCACCTGAACCTGCGTCCCCCATTCCCTCAGATCACAGCTCCCTCCCTGACCCTGCACCCCCCGACACCCCTCCCCCAGGCCAGACTCCTCTCTGGCACCCGCACCCCCTCCCCCAAACCCTCTGCTCCCCCTTCACCCAGGTCACAGCTCCCTCCCTGACCCTGCACCCCCCCGACACCCCTCCCCCAGGCCAGACTCCTCTCTGGCACCCGCACCCCCTCCCCCAAACCTTCTGCTCCCCCTTCACCCAGGTCACAGCTCCCTCCCTGACCCTGCACCCCTCTAGAGCCCCTCCCCCAGGCCAGAGTCCTCTCCTGCGCCCATACCCCCTCCTGGACCCTGCACCCCTATCCACCGCCCCAGATCATACCCCCCCCCTGCACCCAGGCTCCACCCCTAAGCTCCCTTCTGCACCCAACCACCCCGTCCCAGACCCCAAAGCCCTCGGTAGAAATGTGGCCCTTGATCAGTTGCCAAAATGGCCCCCCCATTACAAATTATTGACCAAGCCTGATCCAAATGTTTTTTGAAACATTGTTTAATGAGAATGTAAATACAATTCAATACAATTGGGAGGGTTGGGGGGAGGGGGACGCAGCTGCTGGCTCCTCAGCTCTTGCTGCTCTCACTGGGTGTCTTCCTGCTGCAAGGGAAGCAGAATCCGTCACATTCATCCCTGGGGACTCAGGGGAACTGGCCCCCCAGCATTTCCACCCTCCTCCCCCTGCTCTCTGGTCACCCCCCGTCAGGCCCGCAGGGTGAGCTCCTGACCCCCCCCCCCCCCCAGAGCTCCTGACACCTCGGCCCCCTCCCGCCTCCTAGGACAGTTTCTGTGTTCAGAGCCTCCCCACCCCCAGGGACGCTCGCAGGGGCAGGAGGGATTCTGCCAGCAGGGACGTGGGGTGGGGGCAGCCTGAGGAAAGGGGCGGGGGACTCCCTGAGGGGATGGGAAGGAGACCCTGGCCCTGCCCCACTCTCCTGATCTGCTCCGGCTGCTCACCATGTATTCCAGGAGCTGATGGGCCTGCCCATGCAGGGCGTGGGCCAGGACCAGCCCGGCCTGGCTGTGGCGCCGCAGGGGGGAGCGGGCAGCGAGCAGAGCCTTGTCCAAAAAGCAATTCTCCTGCTCTGCTGTGAAGAGCTGCCCAAAGACCTGAAATCAAGAGCACAGGAGGTTTCAGCTGACGGCCCAGAGCCCGGCCCCAACTCCTGGGGCTAAAACAGCTTCCTCCTCCCCCAAACTCCCTTCCAGACCCTGCACCCAGACGCTCTCCTCACCCGGCACCCCAACCCCTGCCCCAGGTCACAGCTTCCTCCTGCCCCCAAGACCCTCCTACCCCCACGAGGGCCCCAGCCAGCCCCACCCCCGAGCCCTGCCCTGCCCTGGCAGCGCGTCCTTACCTCTCCCACCCTCACGCTGTTGCTGTGAGCCAGGACCCATCTTTCTTTGTAGTAGTGTCTGCACCACAGGTCCTCTGCCTGGTGGATGTTGAGGCCTGCAAGAGACACAACAGGGTCATTCTGCTGGCAGGTCTGAGCCCTTCCCCTCCCACGGGTCCCTGCAGGCATCCCTGGGCAAATGGAGGGGCACAGGGGGCAGAAGGAGGGGAACACAGAGGGACGCATCCCCCCTTGGGCCAGTCTGGGGGAAAAGGGCTGGGTCCCCTCCCCCCGCCGCCGGCACCCTCAGGGTGTCCCTGGGGCCCAGGTCCCAGCTGGGTTCCTTACCCCTGTGGTGCAGGAGGAGTTGATACAGGCTGTGCACCCCCTCCCGGGCCAGCCGGCTGACGTCTTCGGATGGGTCCGAAATAAAAAGGCCCAGCTGGGCCACGTGGTGACCCATCCTCGGCCAGTCGGCGGAGTTCTGAGGGGAGAGAAGAGGGGGGGTCCCTCAGCATCCTGGGGCTGCACGTCCCATGCAAACGGCCGCCGAGGTGGGTCTGAGCTCGGGGGACGGACAGAGACACCTCCCGGGGTGGGGCGGGGCGGGGCCGGCCTTGCGAGGAGACAACCCTGAGCAATGGCCCCGACTGAAGGGTCACTCCGGGGGTGGAACAAGGGGATCCACTGACGGCCACTCCCCAGTCCCCAGGCCCAGTCCCTCAAGAGCCCCCCTGAAGGGCCCAGGGTCGCCCCTCCCCGGGGAAAGGAGAACGCGGCCCATTCCCGGCCCATTCCCGGCCCTGCCTCTGCCTCCCGGGGACGCTCCCAGCCCCGCGCCCTGCAGTCCCAGACCCCCCGGCTCCGAGGTCACTTACGTCAAACCCCGGGAGGGTGGTGGCGACTCCCAGCAGGGCCGTGGTGCTGCCAAGGGCCCTGGCTCGCTCCTGGGGCAGGCGGGACTCCAGCCACGGGCTCAGGTGCTGGGGGGGAAAGAGGCAGGTCAGGACCCGTAGGGAGGTGCCGGTTCTGGGCAGAGCCTGGGGCTCCTCTCGGACTGTGCCCCCCCCAGCCACTGACACTGCTCCTCTCTCGGCCCCCCCCCGAGGAAGCAGGGACAATGGCCCCGTCCCCCCCACGGGGCTCACCTCCATTATGAGCTGCAGCCGGGCGGTGTCTGGGGACTCGGCGAGGAGGCTCGCCAGTAGGGCCTGGAGGTCGTAGGGAAGGGCCCGGATGAACTGCAGCAAGACAAGGGGGAGCCCTGGGTCAGAGGGGGGTTGGGGGATCCAGGCCACCCGCTGGCTCCGGGGTCCAGCCTAGAGCAGGGTCTGAGCCGCCTCGCAGAGCAGGGAGGAGCCCAGGCTGGGCATGGAAGGGACGGGCCCCCTGGGAGAGCAACGGGAACCCTGGAGGGAAGGATCCAAACCTGCAGCTTCTTCCCTCCCTCTGCCCCCCCCCTCCTCTCTGGAGCTCCAGCCCAGCCCGGGAGCAGGGCCCAGAGGGACGTACCTGAGTGTGGATGGGCTCCTGCTGCCAGTCCCCAGACACTGTCTGTCCCACGGCCGCCGTCAGCAGGGGGCTCAGGAGCTGGGCCCGCAGGGGAGGCTGCAAGGTGCTGGCAGGAGAGAGGGGCAGAGGCTGTTAATTCAGCAGCAGGAGACAGAGACTTTCCCACTCCCTGGCCAGGGGATCTGCTCTGGGGGGAGTCGGCGGGGGGGGGGGGGGGGTCGGTACCTGAGGCTGCAGGCGGCGTTGAGGCAGTCGGCCAAGACCAGCGGGGGGGCGAGTCCTCCATGATCTCCTGGGAGACCCAAGGAGACAAAGGGGCGTGTGAGGCTGGGCCCCCAAGAGACGCTCACGCGGCCAGCGCCCCCACCCAGCAGGATCCAACCCCACTGCCTCCCGCTGCCCTGTAGCCCCCCTGCCCGACACAGGGCCCCTCCCAGCACCCCCCTCCCAAACCGGGACCAGCTCAATCCTTGTCCCCAGGCCGTCTCCTGCCCCTCCCTGCCCTGGTGACCAGCCTCTGAACCTCCTCATCCCTGCTCCCCAGGCGCATCCCCAGCAGCCCGCTCGGCTCCCTTCCAGCCCCCCATGGCCCGGGGAGACCCCTCCCTGTCCCGAATCCCCCTTCCTGTCCGGCACCCCACACCTGCCCCATTTCTGTGTCCCTCCCTCCTCCAGCATCCCCACCCACCCTCCCCATGTCCACCTCCAGCCCTCCTGGCTCCACCCATCCCGTTTCCAGCACCCCCACCCGCCGCCATGGCCCAGGCAGACCCCTGTCCACCCCACGTATCCCCTCCCCTCCTCCCGGCTGCCGCGACTCGCTTACAACGATCCTGGCCATCATGGTGTCCTTGCAGCAGCGCGGCGCCAGGGTGTCCTCGCCCCTTTGGAGGGCGGCGAGGCAGGCGGGGGGGACGGCCAGAAGGAACCGCTGCAGGGCGGCTGGGCTCTGCACCCCAGAGAGAGTCTGTGAGCCTGGGGCCTGCCTGCCCCCCACGGACAGCTGCAGGGCTCAGGCCTCCCAGGAGTGGAGGTGGGAGCTGCCGGTTGTCCAAGCACCCACACTCCCCCCCCAACTGCTGCCTCACGCTTGTGGGGGCCCAGCTGGTGCATGACAAGAGCCCCCAGCTTGGGGGGCCCAGGTCATGCAGGAGAAGGGGCCCCAGGGGGATCCCCAGGGACAAGCCCCTCCCGGAGGGGGGGACGTGCTGGGAAGGGGCCGGACAATCTCGGGTCCCCCCCGTGTGGAGAAGGTTCCTACCGTGTCCCGGGTGTGGAGCTGCTCTTCGATGTCGTAGATGGCCCCTTCCTCCACCCGGGAGTCCACCCGCTCCTGGCAGAGCTCCGCCGAGGCGCAGGGGGGCTCTGTGCAGGAGGGAAGGGACCAGGGTGACTCCAGCGGCCAGCAGGGGTCACGCGCCCCCATGTCAGGGACCCAGGGCAGGTTGGGCCCCACACGCCCCTCGCAGGGACCCATCCCCCTTCCACCCTCACATCTGCCAACGCCCTCAGCAGAGCCCCCACCAGGAACAAGAGAGCCAAGCAGCCCCCCCCCCATCCATTGCCCTGGCTGCGGGGCAGAAACTGGGGCTGCTCCCCCCCCCCTCCGGGTACTGGGTGAGCCCCTGGGCCCAGCGTGTTCACGGCCCCTCACCTGGGTCTGAGCGGCTGCAGGAGGTGGCCCGGCTGCAGCTGGAGGCCCAGGCGCTGCTGCTGACGGACCTGGACCCACAGCTGCAGGGGCTGGTGCGGGGAGCGACGGGCTGGGGGCTCCCGGAGACTGGCAGGTCCCCGGGGGCCGGGCAGGGCGATGCCCCCTGGTGGTAATGGGGGCTGGGCTCCCGGGGCAGGTGTTTCTCTCCACAGAGGAGGCCCCGGAGCCACCCTACCCGGCTCCCCCGCTGGGCTGGGTCCCGCCTGCCCAGCCGCCTCTGGAGCCAGGTCCGGGGGGGCCTGGCCGGTGGGCGAGTCGCCCCGAGCTGGTGGGATCCAGCTTCCCCGCCCGCGGGGACGGAGGAGCTGCTCCCCACCGGCCCTGGGGCCATCTTCAGGGCTTTCTTGAACCACAGCCGAAAATGTTTGGCCATGCTGCAAATGAGGGGAGCAAAGGGGAGCTTGGGGCGCAGCCTGCAGAGCGAAATCCAGGGGTTCCAGCTCCCCAGAGCGACTGCCCCCAGCCCCCAAATGGCCCCTTGCTTATCGGTTCGGTCTTGCACAGGCACTGCAAGGACCTGAGGGTATGTCTACACTACCCCGCTAGTTCGAACTAGGAGGGTAATGTAGGCATACCGCACTTGCAAATGAAGCCCGGGATTTGAATTTCCCGGGCTTCATTTGCATAAGCGGGGAGCCGCCATTTTTAAAACCCCGCTCGTTCGAACCCCGTGCAGCGCGGCTACACGGGGCACGAACTAGGTAGTTCGAACTAGGCTTCCTAGTTCAAACTACCGTTACTCCTCATTCCACGAGTCTCCTGCCCATCAACAGCCCCTTCTTGGCTAATCAGGGGAGAATCTAAGGTGTGGGGGGTGGAGCGTTCTCCCCAAAGACACCGGCATAGACTTGTTCCAGCCCCACCTCCCCAGTCCCCACAATGGGGGCTGCATCCCCCACCCCACGGCTCCTGCAAACCACCCCCCGTCCTTCAGCTAGTCTGTTGGGTCCCAAGCTGGGGGAGGCAGCAAGGGAAGGTCACAGAGGAGGCAAGAACAGAGCAGAAATGTGGGGGGATGGAGGAAAAGGGAAACCAACCAGGAGAAAGCCCCAGTGGCGCTAAGGACGCAGCCCAGGTGAGGAATCACCTTCTGGCCCTTGACCGAGGGCTGGGCCTGCCTGGAACCCAGCCGGCCCCGGGCGGGATCCAACCCCTGGGGGCTCTTACCTTCGTCACAAAGGTGTCGGGATGTGGAACTCACAGAACGCGAACGAACCGTGAGGAGGAGACGCACCAGAGCTAAAGCAACCGGGGGTCTCCAAAGTCCCCTGGGCCCGCCCCCCGCTTTTATCAGCCTGAGATGTGGGTCCCTCTGTGAGGTCATCACCTCCCCACCTGCCCTTTGCCTTATATGCTGAGGGCTGCCCAAAGCCCCTGTGAGGTCACCGCCCCCCCCCCCCACCCTGCCAGGCAAATGTCCTGCCTCTGGCCACCCCCCTGGGAAGTTTGAGCCATTACTAGGGGTCCCTCCCCCTCCCTCATAGGCTGCTCCCTGCCCTACACTGCAGGCTTCTTGCACGAGAGCTGTTTCACGCCGGAGTTCTTGCGCAAAAGGTCTCGTGCAAGAGTGCCTCCACCCTGCCATAGGCTTTTGCACAAGAGCGTCCATGGCAGTGTGAACGCTCTCTTGTGCAAGAAAGCTCTGATGGTCATTTTAGCCATAAAAGTGTCTTGCTCAAGAAGCCCCTGGTGCCCGTCCACGCTGCCTTCTTGCACAACAGCTCTTGCACAAAGGGGGCTTAGTCATCGTCGGGAGAGGAATAACTCCTGTGCAAGGAGCCCTGTTCTCTGATGCTTTACTGCAAATTTACTTCTGCAAGAACACACGTAGAGTGTAGACGCGCCACAAGTTTTTTCGCAAGAACACGCAAAAACAAGCCATGTGGATGTTTTCTTTTTAGGCAAAAGCCCCTTTTTGCACAAGATCGGTCGGCCTTTTTGCAGGCATAGGGATCTTGTGGGAAAAGGGGGTTTTTTGCACAAAAAGTAAACATCCACACGGCTTGGTTTTGCGCACAAACCCCGAGCACAAAAACGGATCGGCAGAAAATATGCAAATGACATTGCGTGTCATAGAGTCCCTCGTTAGCATATTTGTTGCCAAAAAAACTCGTTGTGTAGACGTAGCCTAGGAGAGAAGCGATCTCAGACACAAAGCCCTTCAGTAAGAGGGCATAGCCCTGGGGCGTGGTAGGAGACGTACGGCAGACATGGGAGGTCACTCTCCTAGCTATTTGGCACGGAGGAGGCCTCAGCTGGAGCACTGTGTCCAGATCTCAGGGCCATGCTTTAGGAGAGAGAGTCCAGAGGGGAACTATGAAAAGGGATTAGGGACGTTAGATATTCACTGAGTAGTCAATTAACCTCATGATTTCTTATCGGTTACTTGACTTTTCGATAGTCCCCAGGGGCCAGCTGTCTCAGTCCTGGCTCGCGCTGGGTGCGGGACCTACCCCCTCTGCGGCTCTGCATTTACAGTGTGTTAGGAGCCAGGCAGGCAGGCAGCCTCGCTCAGTTCCAGTTTGCACCAGGTCCAGAAGCTCAGACCCAGCCCCCAGGCAAGGGCTGCTGCCAGCTTGTGCTGCTGCCTCTGATACAGAGGCAGCAGTACGGAGTGCCAGGAGGGAACTGGTCTAAAAAGCACCTCCCCTTGCGACCTGGCTGCCTGTCATCCCACGCTGCTGCCTCCGTTTTTGGCGAGAGAGAGCCGCCTGTCTTGAGACACCGGTGGGGAGTCGGATTTTCAAAAGGCAGGTCTCTGTCCTTTGTGAGCCTTCCAAAGCGCTTCGGTGGGGGGAGGGGGCAGGAAGGCGGACGACACTCAGGAATTGTAGCACCCAAATCCACGGAGTGTTTCGCCAGCACCTCCTGCAACAGAGCCCAATCCCTGACAGGCTTTTAGGCAAGATAGATCATTTGAAAAAATGACAGACACAGGGTTTTCCGTCACCGCTCTCCCTTTCTTTTATTTCCCTGGGCTAACTGGCTTGTTCCTCTTTGGCTAAGGATGGAAGGGTATGTCTACACTACAATGTTAGTTCGAACTAACGGACGTTAGTTCGAACTAACATTCATAGCCGCTACACTAGCGCTCCGCTAGTTCGAATTTGAATCGAACTAGCGGAGCGCTTAGTTCGAACTAGGAAAACCTCATTTTACGAGGCTTAAGCCTAGTTCGAACTTACTAGTTCGAATTAAGGGCTGTGTAGCCCCTTAATTCGAACGAGTGGGAGGCTAGCCCTCCCCAAGTTTCCCTGGTGGCCACTCTGGCCAACACCAGGGAAACTCTATGCCCCCCTCCCGGCCCCGGACCCCTTAAAGGGGCACGGGCTGGCTACGGTGCCCGTGCCAGGTGCAAGCCTGCTAGCACCCAGCCAGCAGACCCTGCACCTGGCACGGCACAGAGCCACCCACCCGATGTCCCCCAGCCCACCCCCTCTTCCCGGGACCAGGCTGGCGGCTCCCGGAAGCTTGCCCGGGACCGCAAGAGGCGGGTACATTCCTGGGCTAGTGCGGACATCGTGGACCTCGTCCACGATCTCCGCACTAGGCACAGGAAAGTGGCCATCTAGGGCAGGAGAGCTGCCAGCCTGGCCACCCAGGAGCAGGTTTGCATGAAAATCAAGGGGGTCCACTGAGACCCCCGACCCTGAGCCCTGAGCTTACAATGGCCGTCCTGGGTCAGACCAAAGGTCCATCTAGCCCAGTAGCCTGTCTGCCGACAGCGGCCAACCCTAGGGACCGTGGAGGGGATGGACCAAAGACAGTGACCAAGCCATTTGTCTCGTGCCATCCCTCTCCAGCCTTGCACAAACTTTGGGCAGGGACACCACTCCTACCCCCTGGCTAAGACTACTCCATGGACCCAACCTCCATGACTTGATCTCACTTCCCTTTCAACTCTGTTCTAGTTGTAGCCTTCACAGCCTCCTGCAGCAAGGAGTTCCACCGGTTAACTATTTGCTTTGTCAAGAACAACAACTTTCTCTTACTAGTTTCAAGCCTGCTACCCAGTCCTTTCCTTTGGTGTCCTCTAGTCCTTCTTTATGGGAACTCAGGAAGAACTTTTCTGAATGCACCCTCTCCACCCAACCCCTGCTTTTAGAGACCTCTATCCTGTCCCCCCTCCGTCTCCTCTTGTCTAAGCTGAACAGTCCCATTCTCTGTAGCCTCTCTTCATCTGGGACCTGTTCCCAACCCCTGATCATGTTAGTTGCCCTCCCCTCCCCCAGCCTTTCTCTTCCCCTCTCCCACCTCCTTTTCCCAGTCTCCCCCAGTTTTGTTCAATAAAGACAGAGTCAATGTTGGAAGAAACGTTATCTTTATTTTGTACATCAATAAGAAGGGGGGCTAGGGAAGGAGGTGAGGGAGGAATGGGGTACGAGCCCCCGATGGGGAGGACTGGGCTGGCTCTGCGGGCTTCTGGGGGTGGAAGCTCTCCTGCAGCCCCCCGATTGCCCCCTCTCCCCAGATGGCAGCCTGCAGCAAGTGCAGCCAGGCTGATGGCCGAGTGGTGTGATGTGCTCAGTGTGGGCACTCCGGGCACTCCAAGCCAGGACTGGTTTTCAAGCAGGGCACCCCTTAGAACTGTCTGTCCGGGGTGGGGGTCGGGACCCTTTAAGCGCAGCCCTTGGCTAGCCTGAGACAGCATCTCCACGCTCTAAGTCCTCTTCTGATGCCCTGCCAGCACTGCTTCCGGCCATCCTTAAGCCCTGTTCAGAGTCCACTCAATGTGGACTTGCTAGTTCGAATTAGCAAAACGCTAATTCGAACTAGTTTTTAGTTCTAGACGCGTTAGTTCGAATTAGCTTAGTTCGAATTAACTAATTCGAACTAAGTTAATTCGAACTAGCGTTGTAGTGTAGACATACCCAGATATACTAATAAAGACTACTTGGTTGCTAGATGTTACAGAGCAACTGAGAAAAACAAAATATAACATAGAGAAAAATAATATCTCTGGGTGCAGATTAGATATAGCGTGTGTGTGTGTGTGTGTGTGTGTGTGTGTGTGTGTGTGTGTGTGTCGGGGAGAGGGGGAGGCGGGAGGCACATGGGCTTAGCACAGAGTTTAACCAAACAACAAAACAAAGAAAAATAACCTAATCACAACTAAATATACATTTTTCAATCTTAAAGTATTTACGCAAGAGAGCGTCTACACTGGCATGTGCCTTTGCACAAGAGCATCCGTGCCAGTGTAGATGCTCTCTTGCGCAAGAAAGCTCCGATGGCCATTTTAACCATCGAGCTTTCTTGCGCAAGAAATTCATGTTTCCTGTCTACACAGGCCTCTTGCGCAAGAACAGTTGCACAGGAGGGCTTATTCCTGAGCAGGAGCATCACAGTTCTTGCACAAGAAGCACTGATTTCACACATTAGAACGTCCGTGTTCTTGCGCAAGAACTCCCCTCCAGTGTAGACAGGCAGCACGTTTTTGCGCAAAAGCGGCCACTTTGGCGCAAGATCGTGCTAATGCAGACACAGCCTACATGTTCCCTCAAATGTTGAATGGCTATTCATTTTCACTAGGGCAGGTCAAAAACTTCTCTCTAATCTAATTATTAATGGAAAGCTGGACTCTCAATTACATCACATTTTTCACAAAAAGTGATTTTTCACAGAAAATGTCTTTTGTCTACAAATTCATAAGGGTTTCACTCCTATTCAGGAGATGTGGCTATTCTTTAGATCGGGGTGGACAAAAGTCTCTCAGCGGGCTGGATCCAGCTCGCTTTGGGCTTTGATCCGGCCCGCGAGGCAATTACAGACCCCTCCTCCTAATGACAGGACTCATGATGGGGAGGAGCTCAGCTGAGCCCCTACATGCCCCACACTGCCACTGGAGAGGAGGCAGCGCCAGGACTCAAGCACCTCTATAGGGCCAGCCTGGAAGCATGGCTACCGCAGCCAGGCAGCCAGGGGCCAGCCCAGGAGACACTGCTTCTGCGGCCACACAGTCTGGGGTTGGCTCCGGAGGATGGAGACGCTGATACCACGGCACCTCCAGGGCTGGACCCGGACGGCCTGGCTGCAGTAGTGGTGCCTCCAGGCCAGCCCTAAGACACAGTAGCAGCACCTTCAGGGCCAGCCCTGGGTCACATAATTGTGGTAGCAGTGACTCCAGGGCGAGCCCCAGGCCATGTATCCGCAGTAGTGGCACCTCTGGGGCTGGCCCCGGGCCATGTGACTGCAGTGCCTCTGGGGCAGCCTGTAGGGCCTGCTGTGTAGCCATGACAGTGGCACCTCCTGGGCCAGCCCCAGGCCATGGTGCCTCTGTGGCAGGTGGTACCTGGGGTCCGGCCGCGTGGCTGCGGCAGTGGCACCTCCAGCCTCTGGGGTGGCCTGTGGCTGCAGTGCCTCGGGGTCAGCCCTGGATCGCATGGCCACAGCCGCAGTGTCTCCGGCCTTCGGAACCACGTGGCCCGCAGAAGCAGGGCCTCCCTCTGGGGCAGCAAGGACAGCGTGGCTGCAGCCATTGCTGCAAGGGAGCACGAAGCCAGGTAAGGTTCCCCCTCATGTCCAGACCCCCTCACTTACACCCTAATCCTGTCATTTACCTCCCCACCAACACCCAGCATCCCCAGCTTACTCCGACACCCTCCTTTGTTCTTTAACCCTCTCTCCTGGCCACACACTGCACGCTCCCTCGTTCTTGCTCCCTCCAACTGGCCAGAAACCCTACTCCCAGCCTGCTTCTGCACCCCAGCTACCTCCCAGATCCTGCACCCTGTCCCTATCCTACTTGCTGGGAGTCTTGTCTCACACACTGTCCCCTTGGGGACAGCCACCACCAGTGTCACAGAGAACCAACCTGGCACCCTTGAACACAGGAAGGATAAAGGGGGCCCTGAAGGTAGGGAGGTTGGAGGGCTCCTTCAGTGTCACAGTGGATAAGGTACCTACCTCTGAAGCCTCATTTTTATCCCTACGCCAGAGTCTAATCCACTAACTCCAGAACTCCAGAAAAATAAGTCTGGTCTATGGGAAGCCTGGAACCTCAGTTTCCCCCTTCACTTTCCCTCACTCTGTGGGGGAAGTTGTGGCCACGAGGAGTAACGGTAATTCGGACTAGGAAGCCTAGTCCGAACTACCTAGTCCGTGCCGCGCGGCACGGGGTTCGAACGAGCCGGGATTTTAAAATGGCGGCGCCCGGCTTATGCAAATGAAGCCCGGGAAATTCAAAGCCCGGGCTTCATTTGCAAGTGCGGTATGCCTACGTTACCCTCCTAGTTCCAACTAGGAGGGTAGTGTAGACATACCCCTAGAGTCCCAGGAGAGAACAGCATTGGCAGTATTTAATGATCACACAGCGGTGTCAGAGCTGTTCACATTTCTCCAGCAGGGAGAAGGGCCATTTGCAATGACCATGCAGAGCGAGAGCCTGGATGGCCAGGTCTCAGCTGAGCTCCTTTGGGCACTAGAAGACATGTTGATCTCATAAACAACTTTGCCATTTGCTAGAAGTGCCTTTTCCTACCAAGTACTGCTGGCCCTTGCCCATGCTATTGGCTCCTCTGTCTCCTGCTGCCTCTCATCCATTTATCCCTCTCTTTTGCTATTTCTTTCCTCCCCCTTCTCTTGGGACCCATCTAATGTTCATCCTTCCTGCTGCTGCCACCTCTGCTCCTGCCCTGTCACCCATTTGCTGGTGCTTTCTCCCACTTTTAGCTGTCTCCACCGTCAATTTGCTGCCTTCTGCTGCTGCTATTACCACAGGCTTCTCCCTCCTCCCTTCCTAACTACTCTGTGATCTTGTCCAGGAAGACTGCTGATGCTGGGGGGTCTAGATTGGGATCTGATAAGAGCTGATCCAGCTGCTGTGGCATATGGTGGATCTGGCCAGCAGGAAGGTGTTTGTCTGAGAACGGCCCCCACAGACTCAGGGGATGGGATTGCCCCTGTGCATTCAGCAGGGAGTCTGGAATGATAGGATTGGGAGGGAGTGGAGATTATAACAGATTGGCTATCCCGCTGCCCAGGGGAGTTGAGGCTGGAGCCTGTGCGCACTGAGGAGAAGGTGCTGCCTTGGCTAGCAGTGCAGATGGAGTTAGGCAGTAGCCGAGACCACCCCATGAGAGGGCTTGTGGTCAAGCAAATTACTGCACCAAGCCCTGTTGTGCGCCCACCCACACAGGCTTTTTCCTTGGACCTCCAGCCTGGGAGGCAGCTGTCCTGCATGCTAGGGGTCACTGAGGGGGGAAATGCAAAGCCTTGCTTCCCATAAGCATTCAGAGACTTTCTCCTTGGCCTGGGTGTTTGCTCAGTACTCTATACCTCACCTGCACCCTAACACTGTGCTCCAGCCTAGAGCCCCTTTCCTGCACCCAGTTTCCCTCCCAGAGCTTGCATCTCTTACCCCCTCCTGCTCCCAGAACTCTTGGTTCCAGCCTGGAGCCTGCACCCCCTGTCCCAGCCTAATGAAAGTGTGTGTGTGGGGAGAGCAAGTGATGGAGAGAGCGGGGAATGAAGTCTGTGGAGCCTCAGGGGTAGGGTGGGAGTTGCCCTAATACTTAAAAAATGTTCTTGTGCATAAAAAGGTTGGAGGCCACTGGTGAAGACATTAGGGATGTAGGCAGTTCCCAGGGATGTAGCTTCACTGTGGCAGGGAAACCACTTCCCTGGGAGCCAGGCCAGCAGGGGCTGACAGGCCTGCTCTCAGGGAGGCATCGCTGTGGGCTCAGCAATATAATGCTTATTTAAGAGCATGCAGCATGTTGCCCATGAGATTTTCAGTGGTCACATAGTTACCTATTTAATCAACTTTTAACATCCCTAGTAGACATACCCTGTCTGCTCCATTCACATTCTCACTCAGCATGGGTGCTTGATACGAACAAAGGAATGGCCAGACTGGGTCAGACCAAAGGTGCATCTAACCCAGTATCTTGTCTGCCAACAGTGGCCAACACCAGATACCCCAGAGGGAGGGAATACAAGTAATCCTCACGTGATCCCACAGATCCTCTCCCCTGTTCAGTTGGAAAACAGTACTTCTCGTGGGCTAGCACTCATCAGGCTTTCTAATGCACTGCAAGAGCCCAGCATATAAATTACTTCTAACATGTTATTAATATTTCTAAACCCAAGCATAACAAATATCTCAGGTCAGGCCTGAAACAAGTCATTCATTTGGCTTAAAAATCATGAGGTTTTTTAAAAAAATATTATTTTTGGACTGTTTTCTGGATTCTGAGTCATTTGGGTGAACTCATGTCATATTTTAAACTTCTCTGTAATCATGACGGATAGAAACTTACTTTTTGAAGGCAAAAACTGAGTTGTACATAATCATGAATCCAAGAGCTAGGGCTTGGAGGAAAAACAAAACTAAACAAAACAAAATCCTGCTAAAGTTGGCCACACACATAGATAATCATACTGTGCTGAGAAGCTCTCAGTATCTGTAGCTTCCACTGACATCTGTGGAAGTTGATGACACTAAGACTTTTGCTCATTGCTTTGGATCCGACATGCCAGCCTTGGAGTTTATGGATGTAGACTGTCGCTCTCCATAGACAGCTCAGCAAGTGTGTGGATACATTTCAAAGTGCTTGCTATTCCCTGCCTACATGTGCTCTGCATGTTAGGAAATAAAACGGGTTTAAGTTGTATTTCCTAATGATTACAGTTGTACAAGTTGACAGGCATATATCACTACACGTTTTTATGAGTCCCTGCCTTTGAGTCAGCCTTATGTGTGTCACATCATTTCTTTAAAAGAACAAACTAACTGTTGGGCTACTGTGTATGCAGGCATGTATGTGCGTGTCTGAAGAGATATATCACAACTAAATATCCTTTACTCCTTAATCTTTCATTGTGTCTGTGTAGAGTACCATTGACATGAATGCAGACACACAGATCTATCTGTGTGGATCATTTTGTAGGAGTAGGGCCCAGATCCATAAAGGTATTTAGCCTTCTAACATCCATTGAAAGCAATGGACTTTAGGGCTACGTCTAGACTGCAAGCTTCTTTTGGAATAAGCTTTTCTGGAAGGGTATGTCTACACTAGCCCCCTAGTTCGATCTAGGGAGGCTAATGAGGGTGACCGAAATTGCAAATGAAGCGCAGGATTTAAATATCCCGCGTTTCATTAGCATGTTCCCGTCCAGTCGCCATTTTAGAAATTGACTAGGCCGAAGTAACTGCCCGCGTCTACACGCGGCAGTGAAACGGGATTCCAAATTAAAGCCCTACATTGAATTAGCTGTTATTCCTCCTGCAATGAGGTTTACCAGTAGTTGCTTCTGGGTGCTGTTGCCTAAGGCTAGCTGAGACATGTGCTTACAGGGACCCCGCTGCTTGCTTGCCTACCTCTCCGAGGGACAGCAAAGCTTTTGCAGTGTGTGCTCTGGTTGCCCGGCTTTTGGACACCACAGCATACTCTTTGCCATGGAGCCGAAGCTGCCTGTGGGCATGCGATGGCCCCACACTGCTGCAGCTTCTGTTTGTGCAGGCTGCTTCCTGGCCCTGCACGAGCTCGACACCGAGCTCATCATTGAGACCCTCTCCCTGTGTGCGGAGCAAGGCCCTGGCAACTGCATCCCACAGTGAAGAGACGGTTTTGGAGGCTGGACACCAATTCCGACTGGTGCGACCAGCTGGTCATGGAGTGGTGGGACAACCAGCAATGGCTCCATAACTTTCGTATGAGGAAGGCCACCTTCATGGAGCTGTGTGCCTGGCTTGCCCCTGCCCTCCATTGACGGGATACCCAGATACGACCCGCCATCCCCCTGGACAAGTGGGTCACCATCGCTGTCTGGAAGCTCGCCACCCCAGACAGTTAGTGGTCTATGGGCAAGTAGTTTAGCATGGGAAAGTCCACTGTCCGGGCCCTCCTCATGGAAGTAAGGTGTTCTCAGAATCTCTGGGGGGGGGGGGAAGTCTCGGAAAAGGGGACCCTAGGGAAAGGGGTGCGAGGCTGTGGGGGGTGGGCTGGGAGTGGAGGGAAAGTCCCATCCCTGGGGGGGATGTGCCATCCCGCCCTCACACAGCCCTGCAGGGGGTGGGGGACGACTCATAGGGGGTGGCTCCTGCGGTGTTTGAGGGGGAAAGGAGGAAGAGGGACTCCGGAACCTCCCAAGGGCTCAGGCACCCCCTCTCATTCTCTGTTTTCTGTATTTCTTTGTCTCCTTCTGCAGATGGTGAAGGCCTAACTCCATCCTGCTATACAGGGTCATCTGCTTGGGAGACCTGGACCCCATCATGGCCAGATTTGCCACCCTTGGCTTCCCCACCTGCGGTGGGGCCATAGATGGAACCCATATTCCCATGCATGCACCACAGCATCGAACCGCCCAATACATCAACTGCAAGCGCTATTTCTGCATGGTGCTGCAGGCCCTGGTCTACCACCATGGACAGTTCATGGACATTTTTGTTGGGTGGTTGGGCAGAGCTCACGATGCACACATTTTCAGGAATTCCAGCCTCTACCACTAGCTGGAGGTTGGCACATTCTTCCCCCAGCGTGACTGTCAGGTTGGGGATGTGCAGATGTAGGGATAACATATTAATATATTGAAAATGATTCCCCCAAATGAAAGTGACTCCCCATAATTTGTTCCCCACAACTTAAAGTGTTTAGATTTATTATTAATTCTTCTTCTTCTTCTTCTTCTTCTTCTTCTTATTATTATTATTATTTGTTAAGATTGTTAAATGTTTAGATTTATCATTATTATTGCCCCTTTAGAATATAATGTATTAGGTTATGTAATTTAGAACTGTTAAGAATATAATCCTATGTAGCCAGAAACAGCCCCCCCTCTGTGCTCCAGGGCATGCTCAAGCTTGTGCAAGGGGCTGCTTGAAATTGACATTGCAGAGATACATTGTAACAATGCACTGTCAATCCACTAACTCTGCTATGGGAGCCAAGCCCTGTAATTGACTAAGGGCATTGTTACTTACTTAACGCCTGTTCTCTTTAAAACATTGTAACTTTATTCAGCACTCAGAGAATGTTTTAAGCAATACCATCCAGAAACTTTTTGTAACTACAACTCTGAGCTATGTAAAGTTATTATTATACAAAAATATTGTATGGGAAACATTAATTAAGGAATGTATGTAAGAGAGAGAGTGCTTGGATGATGAGTGAATGGTTCTGAGAGGTGCCAGCCTGAGAATACAGCAACAAAGGGCTGAAAAAGGCGTCAGGTGCCAGTGCAACCAAAAGGTGTCAAATACTGAAGGTCCACCCGATGAGATCACTGTCAAGCACCTGGCAGCCACCCTGGAGACATCAGCATGATGCAGCAATTTCCATAGACTGGCATAGGAAAAAATTCCTCTAAGAACTGGACTAAAAAACGATGGAATCAGAGTCCAAGGTTCTGCTGCCAGCCTACCAGGAGCTTCAGATGCACATCTGATCAGGACTTCGCTCCCCACTACCATCACTTGTGTACAGAATACCTGGCCATTTTTCTGTCACAAGCAACTTCCAGGCTGGTAACTATAACAAATACACAGAACCTGAATAAATGGATGAATGAATGTTTATATGTATAAGGGTTAAGTAGTTAAACAACGTTGTTTGCTTCTATCTTTTCTTTATTTTTTATTATTATCTTTACAATAAACGTGGCTTTTTGCCTTATCCCCCTCATAAGATCCTGCTTGCTTTTATTTGGTATAACATAGATGCCACTGTGCATCATGGGGGATGTGGCCTACTCCTCATGCCATGGCTAATGAAGCTATACACCTGCCACCTGGACCTCAGCAGGGACCAATTTAATACCCACCTAAACAGGGCCTGTATCCATGTGGAATGTGCCGTGCACAGCTGCCATCCATCAGGCCCATCAAATGAGGGTGCACATCTGGGAAGCTCTGAGGGAGAGTTTCTTTGAAAGACCCCACCAACTCTCCCCATGACCCCCCCCCCACTAGAGGCCTGTGCCTTGCCCCTCTCTGCCTTTCCCACAACAATCTTTCCCTTCCCCCCTTCCTTGGTATCAGTACAGATACCAGTTTTGTGTTGAAAACCAAGAACTTTGTATTTTGTCCATAATAAAAGTAACTAGGGAGGAGCAGGATTCAGAACCTAGAATCATAGAATCATAGAACCATAGAGCTGGAAAAGACCTCAGGAGGTCATCAAGTCCAGCCCTCTGCTCTAGGCAGGACCAATCCCAACTAAATCAACCCGGCCAGGGCTTTGTCAAGCCAAGACTTAAACACCTCTAGGGATGAAGACTCCACTACTTCCCTAGATAACCCATTCCAGTGCTTCACTGCCCTCCTAGTGAAATAGTTTTTCCTAATATCCAACCTGGACCTCTCCCACCACAACTTGAGACCATTGCTCCTTGTTCTGCCATCTGTCACTACTGAGAACAGCCTCTCTCCAGCCTCTTTGGAACCTCCCTTCAGGAAGTTGAAGGCTGCTATCAAATCCCCCCTCACTCCTATCTTCTGCAGACTAAACAGACCCAACTCCCTCAGCCTCTCCTCATAAGTCATATGCTCCAGCCCCCTAATCATTTTGGTTGCCCTCTGCTGGACTCTCTCCAATGCGTCCACATCCTTTTTGTAGTGGGGGGCCCGGAATTGGACACAATACTCCAGATGTGGCCTCACCAAAGCCGAATAAAGGGGAATAATGACATCTCTGGATCTGCTGGCAATGCTCCTCTTAATGCAACCTAATATGCCATTAGCCTTTTTGGCTACAAGGGAACACTGTTGACTCATATCCAGCTTCTTATCCACTGTAACCCCCAGGTCCTTTTCTGCAGAACTACTACTTAGCTGGTTGGTCCCCAGCTTGTAACTATGCTTTGGATTCTTCCGTCTTGTTGAACCTCATCAGATTTCTTGTGGCCCAATCCTCCAATTTGTCTAAGTCACTCTGGACGCTATCTCTGCCCTCAAGCGTATCTACTTCTCCCCCTAGCTTAGTATCATCTGCAAACTTGCTGAGGGTGCAATCCATCCCCTCATCCAGGTCATTAATAAAGATATTGAACAAAACCGGTCCTAGAACCAAACCTTGGGGCACTCCGCTAGAAACCAACCACCATCCTGACATCGAGCCATTGATCACTACCCGCTGGGCCCGGCCTTCTAGCCATCTTTCTATCCATCTTACCGTCCATTTATCCAATCCACATTCCCTTAACTTGCTGGCAAGAATATTGTGGCAGACGGTATCAAAAGCCTTGCTAAAGTCAAGTATATCACATCCACTGACTTTCCCACGTCCACAGAGCCAGTTACCTCATCACAGAAGCTAATCAGATTGGTCAGGCATGACTTGCCCTTTGTGAATCCATGCTGACTATTCCTAATCAGTTTCCTCTCTTCCAAGTACCTCGAAATGGATTCCTTAAGGATCGCTTCCATGATTTTTCCAGGAACCGAGGTAAGACTGACCAGCCTATAGTTCCCTGGATCGTCCTTCTTCCCTTTTTTGAAGATGGGCACTACATTTGCCTTTTTCCAATCATCCGGGATTTCTCCCGACCTCCACGACTTTTCAAAGATAATGGCCAAAGACTCCTCAATGACATTTGCCAACTCCTTCGGTACCCTCGGATGCATTAAGTCTGGACCCATGGATTTGTGTACGTTTAGCTTTTCTAAATAGTTCCTAACCTGTTCTTTACCCACCAAGGGCTGTCCATCTTCATCCCATCTTGTGTCATTTAGCGCATTAGTCCGGGAGCCCACCTTGTCCGTGAATACAGAGGCAAAGAAAGCATTGAGTACTTCAGCTTTCCCCACATCATCTGTCACTAGGTTACCTCCTTCATCCAGTAGGGGCCGCACACCCTGTCTGATCACTTTCTTATTATTAACATGCCTGTAGAAACCTTTCTTGTTATCCTTCACATCCGTAGCCAATCGCAATTCCATTTCCGCTTTCGCCTTCCTGATAACCCCCCGGCATTCTTGAGCTATACATTTATAGTTCTCCCTGGTCATTTGTCCAAGTGTCCACTTTTTGTAAGCTTCCTTTTTGTGCTTAAGTTTAGCAAGGATTTCCCCTGTAAGCCAATCCGGTCTCCTACCATGTTTGCCTCTCTTGCTACGTGTCGGGATGGTTACTTTCTGTGCCTTCAATAAGGCTTCTTTAAAATACTGCCAGCTGTCCTGGACTCCTTTCCCCTTCATGTTAGCATCCCAGGGGATTCTGCCCATCCGGTCTCTGAGGGAGTCAAAATCTGCTTTTTTGAAGTCCAAGGTGTGTATTTGACTACTCTCTTTTCTTCCTTTGGTCAGGATCCTGAAATCTACCATCTCATTATCACTGCCTCCAAGGTTGTCACCCACCTCTACTTCCCCTATTAGTTCCTCCCTGTTTGTGAGCAGACGGTCAAGCTGCGCATGGCCCCTGGTTGGATCCTTTAGCACTTGTGTCAAGAAGTTATCCCCAATATTGTCCAAAAACTTCCTGAATTGCCTGTGTACTGCCATATTGGTTTCCCAACAGATGTCAGGGTGATTAAAGTCCCCCACAAGAACCAGGGCCTGAGATCTGGAAGCTTCTCTCAGGTGTCCGAAGAAAGCCTCATCTACCTCATCCACCTGATTCGGTGGCTTGTAGCAGACACCAACCACAACATCACTGCTGTTGTTTGCTCCTCTAAACTTAACCCATAGACTCTCAACAGGTTTTTCTCCCTCTTTATACTGGAGTTCAGAGCAGTCCTAGTGCTCTCTTACATATAGTGCAACTCCTCCTCCTTTTCTTCCCTGGATAGGGCCAAGGAGGAGGGGGACTCAGGGCTGGGAATGGTGCGTGGTGCAGCTGGAAGTGCCACCTCAGGTCTCAGGACCTCGGCAACCTCGGGAAGTGGGTGGGGCCTGGGACAACAGGAGAAGCAGGAGCAGGGAGGGCAGTGGGAGCAGCGGGGACAGGGACAGGGACAGGAGCTGGGTGTGCCATCATTTCATATATGGTAGCACACATGTTTTGGCTCTGCTGCACCATCTGAGCCCATATTTGGGTCCCATCTAGACTGCAAGCCTCTTTTGAAAGAGCATCTAGACTACAACCGGTACTTTTGAAAAAGCAAGCCACTTTTTCAAAAGAGAGCACCGAGACCGTCTGGATGCTCCCTTTCGAAAAAGCACAGTTTGCAATACATAGTGCCTTTTTTTGAAAGAGCACTTTTGAAAAAAGGCGTTATTCCTCGTAAAACGAGGTTTTCCATAGTTAAAAAACCAGCCATGGTCTTTCGATTTACTTTCAAAAGAACATGGCAGCAGTTTAGATGCAGGGGAAGTTTTTTCAAAAAAAGGCCTTTTTTTTGGAAAAAACCCTATAGTCTAGACACACCCTGGCTACATCTACATTGGCAAGATTTTGCACAAATACTTTTAACGCAAGAGTTTTTGCATTAAAGTATTTGTGCAAGAGAGCGTCTACACTGGCATGTACTTTTGTGCAAGAGATGTGCTTTTGCGCAAAAGCATCCGTGCCGGTGTAGACGCTCTCTTGCGCAAGAAAGCTCCGATGGCCATTTTAGCCATCGAGATTTCTTGCACAAGAAATTCATGTTGCCTGTCTACACTGGCCTCTTGCGCAAGAACACTTCTTCAAGAGGGCTTATTCCTGAGCGGGCGCATCATAGTTCTTGCGCAAGAACTCGCGGCCAGTGTAGACAGGCGGCAAGTTTTTGCGCAAAATCTCGCAAATGTAGACACGGCCCCTGAGCGTCCTCCTGGTCCTTCTGGGCCAGGATCCGTTGCATGCCTTGGAGGATGACCACGTGCTGTCTCATCAGGTCCCCCTGGACCCTCCTGCACTTGTAGCTCCCCCAGGGTCAGGCGGCTGCCTCAGCTGGCGGTGATCGCCCATTAGTGATGCTAGTCCAGCTGTGGAGAATAAAGAGGAAGAGGCGGTCAGTCATCCATGCAGACACTGTCCCTGAGTCCGTGCCCTCCTCTGTGAGCTGAGAACAAGAGTCCTCAGGCTAGAGGGCAGGGATGTTCCAGGAGCAAGGCTATGTGTGGCCTGGACATCGGCCCTGCCTCACAGAGGCCCTGAGGTGCCCAGGGGACCATGCTTCTTGCTCCCCCCCCATCCTCATCCCACAGACAGGCAGGGCAAGGGAAGTGGTCGGCCACAGTGGGATGCCATGGGCAGGAGAGGGGCCTGGAGCAGTCTGCTCTTCCACAGGGGTCAGATGTGTGTGTGGCCTCCCCAGAGCCCGTGAACAGGACCCTGGGGACAGGGCCGGATGGAGGCATGGGTGAGCCGGGCAGCTGCCTAAGGCGCCAGCCGATGAGGGGCGCCTAATGGCAGCTGTAAGGGGTGCATGGCGTCCCTTACAGCTGCCATCAGGAGCCACGTGCCCGGATCCCGCAGCGCCGGCCCCGCGGCGCTGGCCAACAGCACCCTTCCACCCATGGCTGCGGGGCCCTGCACGGCCCAGCGTGCGTGCCAGCAGCGCTGGCCGGACCAGGCTGGGCAGCGCATGTGCTGTGCACCCTGGGGGCGGCCCCGGGCTGCGCGCCAGTGGCCGTGACCAGCTCGCGCATGCGCCGAGCGCCCTGGGGGGCAGGCCCACGCATGCACCCTGCGCCTGGGGGTGGCGCCGCATGCCTGGGCCCAGGGTGCCAAAGGGCTCGGGCTGGCCCTGCCTGGAGGTGCTTTGGGGCTGCCTCCTGGGGCTGCATGTTGCAGACTGGCACTGCATGTAGTTCCACGTGCACGGAGTGTAGCACAATATCCAGGCCAAGATGACCAAGCGACGATTGCATCCCATCCCCTCTGCGCCCGCCTTCCCTGCCCTGTGTGTGTGAAAAACAGAGCACTCACCTGATGATTCCTCCCCGTCCTCAGAGAATGCGGGTAAGACATCCAGGCCCTGGGGTACGGGCTTGAGGGTGAGGGTGACTGTGCTGGCTGTCTCCTCCTCCTCCTCCAGCTCGTCGTCGGATTCTTCCTCCTCCTGGCCTGGGAGCCCTGGGTTGGCAAAGATGAGCATCTCCAGCCCCAAGTCCACCACCAGGGGGGAGGAAGGGGCTGAACCACCCCCCAGGATGTGGTGGAGCTCAGCGTAGTAGGGCTAGGAGTGGGGTCCTGCCCCAGAGAGAGAGCTGTGCTCCCTTGCCCTCGCATAGCCCTGGAAGAGCTCCTTCACTTTCCTCCATACTTGTATGAGGTTCTGGAAGTGGTGGCCTCTTGTGGCCCGAGCCTCGGCCATCCGACCGTATATGTCGGCGTTGTGCCACTGGGAGCCGAGATCCTGCAGGGTCTCCTGCTCACCCCACACCTACAGGAAGGCCAGGATCTCTGCCCCGGACCACGATGGCACAAACCTCTTCGGGCCTCTGGCTGAGTCCTGGGAGCCCTGGTCATGCTCCCTGTGAGGGCCAGAGAGGTCTCAGGAGGCTTGTGGCTGGGCCATGGGTCCCAATTAGTGTGGCAGTCACAGCCACGCAGTGAGGTGCAGCTCTCTGGGCCAGCCCCCTGCCACAAGTGTTGTCCCAGGTGCCTGCAGCTTTAAGAGCTGGCCGGAGACAGGGACTATAGAGATCTGATTAGTTTGGACGGAGTGGCCACCAGGGCACCTGTGCTATTTCCTGGAGGCCTCTTCTTTCAAAAGAACTCCCTCTTCTGCTCTTTCAGACAAAGACGTCTTCCTCGTGAAAGAACCCCTTGGTTCTTTCAACTTTTTGTCAAAAGAATGCAATAGCAGTATGGACGCAAGTATTTTTTTCTGGACTAACGGCAGTTATTCTGGAAAAACACTGCAGTGTAGACATACCCTAAGAGCCGAAATACCTCTGAGGTTCTGGGCATAAGGCCCTTAGACTTGGTGTCTGCCCTTTAGGTCTGAATAGGGTTTCCTGCCCCGCAGGTATACTAAGAAAGACATGACACTCCCTCACTCCCGCCTAATTCTCCACTTGAGTCATTTTCTCCTGTTTTTTGTCTTGTTGCTGAAACTTTCAATTTTCTCTTTTTTTAAAAAAAATATTGTTTTGAGTTTCCCCTGCCACTCTTTTGTGCTACTGTTCTGTCACCTGACGTGGCTACCATTGCATTGAGTCAGCTTAGGGTTATCATCTTTCCTGACCAGAGGGATGGGACACCATTGCTGTAAATGGCGTCCAGTCCATCCAGTTGGGAAAAATGGTAAGCCTAATTGTCAGCTCTTCCTAGTCTTGCCTGTGTACAAGACATGCTTCATTAAATGATGCAACACAGGAGGCAGTTTGTATTGGCCCATGCGAGACACGGTTATATAGGCCTCTCCGAGCTGTCCAGGCCCCACAGTGGATGCCTCAACCATCAGATGGATGGGACCCATGGTGCCCAGGTAATTATCTGGGAAAATCTAGCACAGGGCAGTCAGAGGGGGTCATGCCCCAAGCACACACCACAGTGGTGGGACCTGGAACAACCAACAGCCTACTGTGCTCCACCATCTCCCAGCTGGGTTGCTCTACTTCACTATGGTGGTGGCCGGGAAGCAGAGTGTCCTGGCCCTAGTCTCAGTACCCAGTGGGGTGAAGCAGGAGTGGGATTTGGGGGAAGGGATAGAGAGGGCTTGGGGCTCTCAAGTTTTCCAATAAGGGCTGCTGCTAATGCAGCAGCAGCCAGAGCCCAAGACCCTATAAATTGCTGCTGGAGCACCACGCACTTTGGGTAGCTCGGAGGGAGGAAGTGCCACACCCCTTATGCGCGAAGCCATGTCCCTTCACCTCACCCGGGGTCCACAAAGGACATCATATGCAGAGACACAACTGGTTTTAATGAAGGAACAAGCCATGAACAGGAATTAATGACAATATTGGACTGCTCTCTGTAACAGAGCAGCATTCACCTCTCTTGAGTACCCCTTCTGGCTAAGCACATGTGCCTGCACTCTCTTGTCTGACTTCGGTGACACAGTCTCTGGCCGAGTCTCACTCATTGTGTGTGCTCATCAAAACCCCTTCCAGGGTACACATCTAATCGGAGCCTATCTTGGTTAGCTCTCTTATGTCCTTTCAAGTTTGTTCCCCACTCAAAGAGAGTGGTGTCCCCAGAGCTACCCCACCAAAATACAGCATTTTTGCCCTTACCTCAGGGCTTTATTTCAAAGTCCCATCACAGTCCAGCACTCGCCAATAGCTCTTCACAAGAGCTGTGTCCAGACTCAGTAGCCTTTTTTCGAAAGAACTTCCCCTGCGTCCAGACTCAAGCCGCGTTCTTTCGAAAGTAAATCGAAAGAATGCGGCTTTTCTTTCGACGGCGGTACACCTAATTCTACGAGGAAGAACGCCTTTTTCGAGGGAGATCCGTCGAAAGTAAGTGAGTGTGGACGGGGGGAGCCCTTTTTTTCGAAAGTATTGGCCTCCAGGAAGAAGCCCTGGTGGACAATCTGGGCCATGGGTTGCATGTCTGTGGTTCCTGGCTGCAGCCATTCCTTAAAGGACAGGCACCCTCACAGCCACTTGTTGCAGAGAAGGAGCCAGAGCACACGGCTACTTTGCTGCAGCATGTCCCAGCCCCAAGAGCGTCCTGGCCCTTCCAGAGAGCCTTCTGGGGACCCAGCCAAGGGCTCCAAACGCCGGGCACCATCCTGGTCTGGCGCAGAGATCAAGAGCCTGCTGGAGCTCTGGGGAGAGGAGGAGGCCTTACAGGCCCTCAAAAGCCGGTGACGAAACGCAGATATTTATGGCCGCCTGGCTGAAGCCCTGGCCCCGAAGGGCCACTACCTCCGCACCCAGGACCAGGTGCGGTCCAAAGTAAAAGAGCTGCGCCAGGGGTACGTCAAAGCCAGGGAGGAGAGCTCCCGTTCTGGGGCAGCCCCCCACTACTGCCCCTACTACCCCGAGCTGAACCAGATCCTGGATGGCAGTGGAGAAGCACGCACACCACGGCGGTTCGTACAGTCTGGATTGGCAGACCCCATGGTGGATGCTCCCGAGCAGGACCCAGAGCAGTCTGGAGACGGGGACATGGTCCCAGAGGAGGAGGACAGTGAGGAGACGGCGACCCTCACCCTGGAGCCAGTCACCCAGGCCCCAGAGGCCTCCCAGGCATCATCTGGCGCAGGAGAGGAAGCAGCAGGTGAATGCAGTGAGGTTGTGTCACACCCGGGGGGGGGGGGGAGGTAGGTGGGTGGGTGCACAGTGGGTGATGCACAAGGGAAACCTGTCATGCTCATGCTGATGCGCAGGTCACACACACACAGTGTAACCTTCAGAATGTCTGATTCCCCTGTCTCAAGGGAGAGGGCATGCCCTTTTGGACAGCTGTTGCACACATGACTGATTGTGATAGAAATGTAGCCGTGTTACTCTGATCTGAGGAAGTGGGTCTGGCCCACGAAAGCTCATCCCCTAATAAACCATCCTGTTAGTATTTTAAGTGCTACAGAGTCCAGTTTTTAGGACTGATTGTGTGTTCTTCTTTTCCTCCACAGCCGGACCAGCCGTGGAAGAGCACCCCAGCCCCACCTCCATCTCCATCTCGGGGACATGGGAGCCGCAGACACAGGCGTGTCTATGCGGACATCCTCAGGCAGCACGTGGAGGCCGTGCAGGAGCTGAACTCCATCCTCAGAGAGAGGGCGGAGGCAGAGGATCGCTGGCGTGACCGGCTCATGGACGAGCTGGTCCTACAGCGCACGTCTCTGTGTGCCACTCTCAGGGAGGTCTGAGGCTTGCCTGCTCCTGTGCCTGGTCCTGCTCCTCCAGCACCCCATGACCCCACCCCACTAAACCCCCCTTCCACAACAGCATCCCTTTCCCTCCTTGGACCTCCCTCTCCC
The DNA here is from genome assembly GCF_052426305.1 of Pelodiscus sinensis. Lineage (NCBI taxonomy): Eukaryota > Metazoa > Chordata > Testudines > Trionychidae > Pelodiscus > Pelodiscus sinensis. The sequence continues at coordinate 14,310,166 of NC_143069.1, read as the reverse complement.
CCAGCCCCCCCAGCTCCCCAGCCCCTCTCTCCCCCTGGCCCTCCTCTCCCCCAGGCTTCCACGTCCCAAGAGTACCCCAGCCAGCCAACCGACAGGTGCACCACCCGATCCCGTAGCCGTGGAGCACCCCAAACATGAGGCCCAGGCAGGAGAGGGAAATCTGGCAAGCACCGTGCAACCTGATCCCCTTCCCCCCTCCAGGTTTCCAGTCCCCTTCCCCCCTCCAGGTTTCAAGCACCCCCATCACCCCAGTTAAAGCACAAACAAAGGGTTCAACAAAATGTTTCTTTATTGTAAATAGTGTTTTCAACAACAAAAATGAAAAAAAAATGTGTTATGTTTGCTACATTTATACTATTGTTTGAGAATATGTACAAACATTAAACATAACATTTTATTTTGCAACACACCCTGGTGTTACTGATGTGTCCAAACAGGGTCAGGAGATGGGTTGTGGAGGGAAGCTTCTATTGGGCCAGGGCCCAGTCCCCAGGCAGAAGCCCCTAAGTAGAGTCAGTGGCCTCCACTGGAGAATTGCTCCCGGAGGGCCTCCCGGATGCCAACAGCAGACCGGTGAGCCTGGCGGATGGCAGCTGTCTGGGGCTGGGCAAAGTGCCTCTCCTGGCCATCAGCACCTCTACCCCACCCTGGTAGGAAGGCATCCCCTTTCCTCTCCACCAGGTTATGGAGAACGCAACACGTGGCCACCACCTCAGGGATGTTGCTCTCCCCCATGTCGAGGCGTGTGAGCAAGCACCGGAATCTGCCTTTTAAATGTCCGAACGCACATTCCACCTGGTTGCGAACCCGGTTAAGGTGAGCATTAAACTGCTCCTTGCTCGCATCCAGGTGGCCGGTGTAGGGCTTCATCAGCCACGGCATCAGGGGATAGGCGGCATCAGCCACTATGCACACCGGCATGTGCACATCCCCAACCGCAAACTCACGATGCGGGAAAAATGTTCCTGCCTGAAGCCTCCGGTAGAGGTACGAGTTCCTGAAGATGCGGGCATCGTGTGCCCGCCCTGACCACCCAACACAAATGTCCGAAAACTGGCCACGATGGTCGACCAGGGCCTGGAGGACCATAGAAAAGTAGCCCTTTCTGTTGATGAATTGGGCTGCTCGATGGGGCGGTGCACGGATTGCAATGTTTGTCCCATCGAGCGCTCCTCCGCAATTCGGGAAGCCGAGGGCAGCAAAGCCGGCCATGACGCTGTCCAGATCTGGTAGACAGATGAGCCTGTTGAGCAGCTCTGAATTGATGGCCCTCACCACCTGCAGAACGAGACAGACAACAAAATGTTAGAAGGGGTGCCTTATCTCTTAGGAGGAGAACCCACCGCCCACCTTCCCTCTCAAACACCCCGGGAATCCCCTCCTCAGAACCCCCCCCCCAACAATTAAGGGTGAGTGGAGGAGCTCCCTCCCACTCCCACTCCACTTGGCCCTTCCTGACAGTCTCCCTTCCCCCCACCCCAAACTGTGACTGTCCCCAGACAATGACTTACCTCCATCAGGATGGATCCTACGGTAGACCTGCCCACGCCAAATTGGTGTCCCACGGAGCGGTAGCTGTCGGGGGTTGCCAGCTTCCAGAGGGCAATGGCGATCCTCTTTTCCAGGGGGATGGCGGGCCGCAGGTGGGTGTCTTGCCGTTGCAGAGCAGGGGCGAGCCAGGTACACAGCTCCTGGAAAGTGGTCTTTCGCATCCGGAAATTGCGTAGCCAGTCTTGGTCATCCCAGATCTCCATCACGAGCCGGTCCCACCAGTCAGAGCTGGTGTCAAATCTCCAAACACGCCTGTCCACGAAAAAGTTTGGAGGCAAGGGCAGTGCGGCTGCTTGACGGAGGAGCCCCTCGTACCTCTGGTCTGGGTCCAGCTCGGGAAGTAGCCTCATGACAGTGTCATGCAGATGCAGCAACAGCTGCAGTATGGTGGTGTGGGGCCATCGCCTGCCCAGGGGCAGCTCTGGCTCCATGCCAAAAAAAAAGGGTCTCAAAGCGAAAAACCTCAAAAGAAAAAAGCTGCTGGGGTGTCCCAGGAAGCTGAGCACTCCAAAGCAGCACTGCAATGCCTTGCTTACTTCCTCGAGGGACAGCAAAGGCAGCTGCAGGAGCAGAGCAACGGGTGTTCAGGAGTGTCCCTCTCACCACGCGTCTCTGCAAAGGGCAGGCAGGCAGCACCCGGAAGGAAATGCTGCCCCCATGCCCTGGCAGAAGCAGTTCCGGGTGGCTTTCAATTTCGAAAGAGCGTCCAGCAGTCTGGATGCTCTTTTTCGAAAAAGCTTATCGATTTTTCGATCCGCGTATTGTAGTCTAGACGCGCTCTTTCGAAAGAGGCTCTTTCGAAAGAAGCCTGCAGTCTAGACATAGCCAAGGAGCTGTCTGCAGTGCTGCCACTCTCTCAGGCAGCCTGTCTCCTGGTTCTGCATACCTTGTGGCCTCCAGAGACACTGACTGATACTGGTCTTTCCGCTGCTTTGATAGGACTTTCCTGGCCCTGATTGGTTGCTTCTCCCACAGCCACTCCAGTCTGTCTGGAGGACTTTTCTATTGTGTCTCTAGGGTATGGTCAGACCATAGGGCCTCCAGGAGGGGATCCCAAGGCCAGGTCAATTGCATCACGTTCCCTTTGTCTGTAAAAATGTTTATGGACGAAAAGAATCATAGAATCGTAGAATACTAGGACTGGAAGGGACCGCGAGAGGTCATCGAATCCAGGCCCCTACCCTCATGGAAAGACCAAATACTGTCTAGACCATCCCTGATAGACATTAATTTAACCGACTTTTAAATATCTCCAGAGATGGGGATTCCACAACCTCCCTGGGCAATTTCTTCCAGGCTGTGTCTAGACTGCATCCTTTTTCTGTAAAAGGGATGCAAATTAGACACATCGCAATTGCAAATGAAGCGAGGATTTAAATACCCCCGCTTCATTTGCATAAACATAGCTGCCGCTTTTTTCTGGCTCGGAGCTTTGCCGGAAAAAGCACCAGTCTAGACAGGGATCTTTCGGAAAATAAAGCCTTTTCCGAAAGATCCCTTATTCCTTTTTTTAAGAGGTATAAGGGATCTTATGGAAAAGGCTTTATTTTCCGAAAGATCCGCATCTAGACTGGCGCTTTTTTCCGGCAAAGCTCCGAGCCGGAAAAAAGCAGCAGCCATGTTTATGCAAATGAAGCAGGGGGGATTTAAATCCCCACCTCATTTGCAATTGCGATGTGTCGAATTTGCATCCCTTTTACGGAAAAAGGATGCATTCTAGACACAGCCCTAGTGTTTGACTACCCTGATAGTTAGGAACTTTTTCCTAATGTCCAACCTAAATCTCCCTTGCTGCAGTTTAAGCCCATTGCTTCTTGTTCTATCCTCAGAGGCCAAGATGAACAAGTTTTCTCCCTCCTCCTTATGACACCCTTTTAGATACCTGAAAACAGCTATCATGTTCCCCCTCAGTCTTCTCTTTTCTAAACTAAACAAACCCAATTCTTTCAGCTTTCCTTCATAGGTCATGTTCTCTAGACCTTTAATCATTCTTGTTGCTCTTCTCTGGACCCTCTCCAGTTTCTCCACATCTTTCTTGAAATGTGGTGCCCAGAACTGGACACAATACTCCAACTGAGGCCTAACCAGCGCAGAGTAGAGTGGAAGAATGACTTCTCATGTCTTGCTGACAACAAGCAGTATAAGAATCTCTATAGAGTAGTGAAGGAAAAAAGAGCCTCTTCCCAGGATTATCCCTGTCCCTGTCCCTACAGATAGAATCATAGAATCATGCGGAGTATAATTTGATGTATTTCTACAACAGGGAATATAAATAACAAACCCACACCACTAGGTGGAGGCAGATATTTTGAGGAGTTTGTGAGAAAACTTTCAAAAAAGAGAAGTAATATTGGAATTCTGCTTTAAGTCATTTGGCTCACATCTCAGCAGAGTGATCTGTACAATGCTGGATCTTTAATTTTTTTCCATGAAAGAACCTGGTTAAAATCTTTTAAATAAATCAGGTTATTTCCACTCTCCTATTTGTCTGTGCTTTAATAGGGATAGAAAAAATATAATTATTTGCTAATAATGGCTTATATTTGAATCAGAGAGTTAGTAAAATTATTTAAAAAGGAAAATCTCTCTAGAAATGCATATTGTTGTTGCATCAAATTCTGCCATCCTTGCTCAGATCCTCCCAGGTATTGAGATTCCTGGCTCCCATTGGTTTCAATGGAAATTAGTCTAAATACCTTTGAAGATCTGGGCCTCATACCCTACTCTGACAAAACTTAGGTTGAATTAGAGTCAGTCAAACACTGAGCGGGATTAAGGTGTGCATCTTACTGCACATTGTACAAAAGCTTCTTGCTATCAGTCTATTTTTTGCAGTACAGCTGCTCCCCGAGTTGCAAATGGTCGAGTTACGACCGTTCGCACTTACGACCAAAGCTCCCATGGAGCAGTCGTAAAGGCGGTCCCCGTGTTACGAATGTGACCCGCGCTTACAAACAGCGTGGTCACGTGTAACTCAATGGGGTCCAAGTTACAAACTGATCGAGTTACAGCCAAGTGTTTGGTCTGTAAGTCGAAGAGAGGCTGTAATGTTTTTTCTGTATTCACCAGTTTTGTTTTCTTGCCTCCTTGGACATGTTGGACTTTGTACATAATGGTGAATAAATGGTATATTTATCATCCTCTCTGACTGTAATGTGTTTTGAGTGATGGCAAATTGTCAAGCTATATTCAGTACAGGCTGATCAATTGATACCTATTAGTGAGATAAGCATGTGAATTGTAAGCCCAGGACTTGCTAAGGGCAGGATCCCACTACTACTTGCTGCAGGACAGTGTGCGTTGCTGCAGAACTCTTAGTTGTGTATGTGCACATGACTTGTTTTTGTAAAAATCTGGCCCTGGGGCAAATAAACTAACATTCAACCAACGATTCAGCTTTTTATCTTGTAAAATACAACCAACTGATAAGTAAAATACAACCAATTAATAAGTAAAGTTTCCTTTTGAGGATATACTATTGCACCAAGATCGGAATGAAGGTTATATGCTAACTTTTGAGTTCCCTGACGTCTGCACGGTGTTTGTGATGACTTTGCTACACACATTGGTGTCCTTAATCTGTTCTGTGGTCCTGGGGTTATTTGTCACATGCACAAACATTATTCCTATTGCTGATCCACCCATAGTGGACTGATATTGGATGCCTTGCTCTCATGTGAACAGATACAACGAACAAGCATTGTTACAGTTACCTGTACATGATGCTGTGTTTTTGAAAGGCCTGAACTTATGGAGCAGGCGTAGACAGTGAGGGATGCATAAAACTAGCAGAGACACGAAGTCTCTCTGTGATGACCATGCCCTTAGCTTCTTGTGGAAGTGACCTCCTGTGCATGTATTAAATATGGAGTACTCTTGAACTGTACTGCTGTACACTTTCTATCTAGCGCAGTTGTATAAGACCCCAGTTTGCACAATGGTATGGAACTGGGGCTTAGCCACAACAGACCCTGAATCAGGGTGAAAGTTTCCTAAATATGTAGTATTATTACACTAGTTTCATGTTGGTACCTGGTCAAAGTAGGCTTATCTTCTTGCTTAATTATCTTCTCTGTTGTGCTGTGAATAAATATTACTTAATGACAGTTAAGGACCATCTTATTCTGAGTTTGTACAGGTCGTAAGGCAATGAGATTCTGGCCTATGACTGGGACTATGAGGCAGTACCGCAATACAAATAATCACATGCTGATCTACAGAAATATTTTTCTGCCTTGGACATCCCCACTAGCTTGAGAGATCCAGATGTATCAGTTAGTGAAAATGGAAGCATGTGAACTTGACAGCTTCAGTTTCAGTCCCCTTGTTTCCTGCACTGAGTGTTTTTTCTGCTTTTTACACTAAATGGTAAGCATGTCCACATAATAGTGTGATGAAGATGGATGGATGGGAGGTTTTGACTTCCTTAGTCATGGCGTACTGTTGCAGGAAGGAGGTTTGCTGGGAAGAGATGGGGTCGATCTGACCACAAAAGGGAAGGACATCTTAATGCAGTGACTCACCAATCTTATTAGAAGGGCTTTAAACTAAGTTGAGTAGGGGCAGGTGACAAAAGGCAACTAGGTTCAAAAGGTATCTTTAATAGAGGACTAGTTCTTTGGGGAGAATCAGATATGGAAAATTAGAGTAGAATTACAGGAGCAACAAGAGGGAAATCCCTGGGGGGAATTTGATCAATCCCTTAGATCAGTGTTTCTCAAAGTGATCCGTGAAACCACTTTGAGAAAGTTGCTAACTGGCCGCGCCGGTGTGTTTATTTATGTTGGAAATAAGCCAGGACACTCTGGATGCAGGTGAAAACAAGCAGAGGATTTATTATACATCAGCTGATGGAGTGACACGCAGGGGTTACCCTGGTGAACACTGGTTAATTAACACAATACAATAGATTATATAGTCAGCAGGAGGACGGAGGAAAAATGATTTGATAGGTCTAGCAGCAAGACGAAATGAGCACATAAGCCAATAGAACTACACAAGATTACATAATATCTCCGCCCATTGCAAAGTAACAGCTCGTTAATTAATATACAGGTGGTTATTGTTCAAATGCCAAAACATGTCAGCAAAACAGTAATAACATTTTAGTCTCCATAGATGATGATGTTGCTATAGGAGGCGGGTATGGCCTTGATGTGGTGCAGCACTTGGTTCTCAGGCTTATTATCTAGGAGTGAAGCAAGACAGTTTAAGCAAATTTTATGAATGTTATCTCAAGCAAAATGTGTTACGTTACCAACTGAGACCCAGTTCGAGTGTTTTAGAACGTGGTTGCTATGGTGCCCAGGGTCTTTTACTGTCTGCAGTTCTTATCCTGACTGTGGTGTTCCCAGGCCTTAATCCTAGAATGGAGTTATGCTGTTTAGAGGCCTACTAGCACATTTAGGGCTGCCTCAGTTTACCCTACAATTTACCAGCACTGAGGCCACGGAGCCTTGCAGGTCCCTTTGGCTCTGGTTAGCCAGTCATAGCAAAAGGAGCTGTGGCTGCTGCTTCCCATGGCTCCCTTTGGCTGCAAACAGCAAATCGGATCCAATGGGAGCCACGAGGCTTTGTGGCTGCGGCACCAGTAAATAAACACACCAGTGTAGCCAGTTAGCAGTTTTCTCAAAGTGGTTTCATGGACCATTTTGAGTATCACTGCTTTAGACGTCTACTCACAAATTCAAGGACTAACAGGAATAAGCAGTCAGAATTGGGAGTACTAATAGACAAGTCATAACTGAGCTTAAGTGGCATCTCAGATACTTGATGGGATAAATCTCATAACTGCAGTATTGGCATAGAGGGGTACATCTTGTTCAGGAAGAGCATGTAGGAATAAAAGGGAGGTGGTGTTGTATTGTACACTTGTTCTGAGTTCCAGAAAGAGGCACGAGGCAGACCAGCTGAAAGTCTCTGGGTAAAGACGAAGTGGGGAAAACACATCCAAACCAGGAGGAGGAGGGAGATGAGGCATTTCTAGAACAAATAAAACAAATATCCAGACCCTTATAGTAATGAGGGACTTTACCTACCTAGACATCAGTGGGAAAAGTAATATGATAAAACACAAAATAGCCAATAAGTTCTTGGAATGTCATGGGGACAATGCTTTGTTTCAGAAACTGAAGGAAGTAACCCAGGGCATAGGCATTTAAGAATTGATTCTGACCAACAGGGAGGAGATGGTTGTGAACCTGTAGGTAGAGGCCTATTTGGGAGAAAGTGATTATGAATAAGGCTGTGAATCATTCATGGAGGTCACAGAAATCACGAAACAAAAAACAGGACTATGTAGCACTTTAAAGACTAACAAGATGGTTTATTAGGTGATGAGCTTCCGTGGGCCAGACCCACTTCCTCAGATCAAATAGTGGAAGAAAATTGACACAACCATATATACCAAAGGATACCATCAAAAAAATGAACACATATGAAAAGGACAAATCAAATTTCATGTGTTCCTTTTTTTGATTGTATCCTTTGGTATATATGGTTGTGCCAATTTTCTTCCACTATTTGATCTGAGGAAGTGGGTCTGGCCCACGAAAGCTCATCACCTAATAAACCATCTTGTTAGTCTTTAAAGTTCTACATAGTCCTGGTTTTTGTTTCAGCTACACGAGACTAACACGGCTACATTTCTATCACAGAAATCATGGATTCTGTGACTTTCTGGGACCTTTGTGACTTCCACAGTAGTTGGCGTGGTACATCTCAGGGCATCCCTGGGGCCAGATGCTGTGCTGGAGCATTGGTTGGAGAGCAGTCAGGGTACCCTGGGCAGTTCACCCACCTGGAGTGGAAGTAGTAGTGGCACCCTAGCCTGCTCTCAGAGCGGTGGAGTCTGCTGGAGTGCTGCCTTTCCCCAGCACCTAAAATTTATTTAGGGCAATTTTTAGTAAAAGTCATAGACAGGTGACAGGTCATCTTAACCATAGTTCTCTCCAGCAAAGTGACAGAGTCCCTGTGTGCCTACCTGGTCATCAACAGTTTATGGAATTTGCTTTGGTCACAAGGATGTCACAATAGTGCTTGTGTAAGTTTAACTGGAAGTTCTGGTTGACAGACTGAGAGGCCATCTATCTCTCAGTACTGGAGCTAGTTGGAGAAAGGATTGAGAGAAGGTGTTGAGGAAAGACTAAACCATGAATACATTTGTGAGTGAACAGGAGGTAATTGATAGAGGTAAGGGTCACTATTGTATTTTTTATATCCAACCTGTAGCCACACATACACATTCAAGAGCATGGGTGCATAGAAACGTGTAATATTCTCCATTTCTATGACCAGATCATTAGCTGCTGTAAATCCAGTGAGCCTCTACTGACTTCCCTTTTAATTGACTTGAGTTGAAGGACTGGCCTACAGCCTCTGAACCTGGAAACTTTCCTGACAACCTGTGTCACTATTGGATCTTATGGGGAAGGTCTTCTTTCCTTTCTCCAGTTGTTTTATGTTGTTAATATGGGTCCTTATTTTATGACTTCTGCATCCTTGGAGCCAAAATCCAGTGGTGCAAAGCATCAGAGATGGGAGAAATTAGAAGAGAAAACACAGAAGGACTTCTCTTCTAGCTGACTGTGTCTAGACTACAAAGTTCTATCACTGTTCTTTTGAAAGAGGCTTTTCTGACAGTTGGCCCGTCTACACTGGGCCAAATGTCAGAAAAAAAAGCCTCTTTCAGAACATCCCTTCTTCCTCGTAGAACGAGGTTTACTGAGATGCTGAAAAAACATGTCTGCTTTTCCAATATTTTTTTGGAAAAGCAGACGCATTCCTTGGACGTGGCAGAGCTTTTCTGGGATATCTCTGGTATCCTGGAAAAACTCTGCAGTCTAGATGTACCTGCTGTCTACTTAAGATATTAAGTGGATAGCTAGCATATTAAATGGAGGATAACAAAGCGTTTCTTAGCAACACTAGTGCTCTTAATCCTTCACCATTACTATTGCAACTGTATGGGCAATGTAAGTTACAGTTCTGATTCCATCTGCATCTGGGTGTTGGAATCGAAGGGTAAGGATGGGTAATCGCCTAATCTTGAGCAATCTTTCATGGGAAGGGTAAATTCTGATCAATTCCTCCTCCATGCCTTGGAATGCTGTTACAATGGAGACAGATAAATATGGCATTTCAGATTTCTTGTTAAATATTAAGTCTCCAGGAGAATTTCTGCTGAGAGACACATGGGAGATAAAATCCTGATTTTATTAATACATCAACTATTTCACAGTTTCATTGAGTTTAAGGCTGGTAGGTCATTAGATCATGTACTTTAATCTTCTGTATGTCACAAAACCATTACGTTTCACCTAGCAACCCTATGCTGAAACCAAAACTTGTCTTGGACTAAAAATTGTCACTCTTGAAGGGTATGTCAACACAGCAGTGTTAATTTGGAATAAGTGATGTTAGGGCTGCCTCAGTTTACCCTACAATTTACCAGCACTGAGGCCACGGAGCCTTGCAGGTCCCTTTGGCTCTGGTTAGCCAGTCATAGCAAAAGGAGCTGTGGCTGCTGCTTCCCATGGCTCCCTTTGGCTGCAAACAGCAAATCGGATCCAATGGGAGCCACGAGGCTTTGTGGCTGCGGCACCAGTAAATAAACACACCAGTGTAGCCAGTTAGCAGTTTTCTCAAAGTGGTTTCATGGACCATTTTGAGTGTCACTGCTTTAGACGTCTACTCACAAATTCAAGGAATAACAGGAATAAGCAGTCAGAATTGGGAGTACTAATAGACAAGTCATAACTGAGCTTAAGTGGCATCTCAGATACTTGATGGGATAAATCTCATAACTGCAGTATTGGCATAGAGGGGTACATCTTGTTCAGGAAGAGCATGTAGGAATAAAAGGGAGGTGGTGTTGTATTGTACACTTGTTCTGAGTTCCAGAAAGAGGCACGAGGCAGACCAGCTGAAAGTCTCTGGGTAAAGACGAAGTGGGGAAAACACATCCAAACCAGGAGGAGGAGGGAGATGAGGCATTTCTAGAACAAATAAAACAAATATCCAGACCCTTATAGTAATGAGGGACTTTACCTACCTAGGCATCAGTGGGAAAAGTAATATGATAAAACACAAAATATCCAATAAGTTCTTGGAATGTCATGGGGACAATGCTTTGTTTCAGAAACTGAAGGAAGTAACCCAGGGCATAGGCATTTAAGAATTGATTCTGACCAACAGGGAGGAGATGGTTGTGAACCTGTAGGTAGAGGCCTATTTGGGAGAAAGTGATTATGAATAAGGCTGTGAATCATTCATGGAGGTCACAGAAATCATGAAACAAAAAACAGGACTATGTAGCACTTTAAAGACTAACAAGATGGTTTATTAGGTGATGAGCTTCCGTGGGCCAGACCCACTTCCTCAGATCAAATAGTGGAAGAAAATTGACACAACCATATATACCAAAGGATACCATCAAAAAAATGAACACATATGAAAAGGACAAATCAAATTTCATGTGTTCATTTTTTTGATTGTATCCCTTTGGTATATACGGTTGTGCCAATTTTCTTCCACTATTTGATCTGAGGAAGTGGGTCTGGCCCACGAAAGCTCATCACCTAATAAACCATCTTGTTAGTCTTTAAAGTTCTACATAGTCCTGGTTTTTGTTTCAGCTACACGAGACTAACACGGCTACATTTCTATCACAGAAATCATGGATTCTGTGACTTTCTGGGACCTTTGTGACTTCCACAGTAGTTGGCGTGGTACATCTCAGGGCATCCCTGGGGCCAGATGCTGTGCTGGAGCATTGGTTGGAGAGCAGTCAGGGTACCCTGGGCAGTTCACCCACCTGGAGTGGAAGTAGTAGTGGCACCCTAGCCTGCTCTCAGAGCGGTGGAGTCTGCTGGAGTGCTGCCTTTCCCCAGCACCTAAAATTTATTTAGGGCAATTTTTAGTAAAAGTCATAGACAGGTGACAGGTCATCTTAACCATAGTTCTCTCCAGCAAAGTGACAGAGTCCCTGTGTGCCTACCTGGTCATCAACAGTTTATGGAATTTGCTTTGGTCACAAGGATGTCACAATAGTGCTTGTGTAAGTTTAACTGGAAGTTCTGGTTGACAGACTGAGAGGCCATCTATCTCTCAGTACTGGAGCTAGTTGGAGAAAGGATTGAGAGAAGGTGTTGAGGAAAGACTAAACCATGAATACATTTGTGAGTGAACAGGAGGTAATTGATAGAGGTAAGGGTCACTATTGTATTTTTTATATCCAACCTGTAGCCACACATACACATTCAAGAGCATGGGTGCATAGAAACGTGTAATATTCTCCATTTCTATGACCAGATCATTAGCTGCTGTAAATCCAGTGAGCCTCTACTGACTTCCCTTTTAATTGACTTGAGTTGAAGGACTGGCCTACAGCCTCTGAACCTGGAAACTTTCCTGACAACCTGTGTCACTATTGGATCTTATGGGGAAGGTCTTCTTTCCTTTCTCCAGTTGTTTTATGTTGTTAATATGGGTCCTTATTTTATGACTTCTGCATCCTTGGAGCCAAAATCCAGTGGTGCAAAGCATCAGAGATGGGAGAAATTAGAAGAGAAAACACAGAAGGACTTCTCTTCTAGCTGACTGTGTCTAGACTACAAAGTTCTATCACTGTTCTTTTGAAAGAGGCTTTTCTGACAGTTGGCCCGTCTACACTGGGCCAAATGTCAGAAAAAAAAGCCTCTTTCAGAACATCCCTTCTTCCTCGTAGAACGAGGTTTACTGAGATGCTGAAAAAACATGTCTGCTTTTCCAATATTTTTTTGGAAAAGCAGACGCATTCCTTGGACGTGGCAGAGCTTTTCTGGGATATCTCTGGTATCCTGGAAAAACTCTGCAGTCTAGATGTACCTGCTGTCTACTTAAGATATTAAGTGGATAGCTAGCATATTAAATGGAGGATAACAAAGCGTTTCTTAGCAACACTAGTGCTCTTAATCCTTCACCATTACTATTGCAACTGTATGGGCAATGTAAGTTACAGTTCTGATTCCATCTGCATCTGGGTGTTGGAATCGAAGGGTAAGGATGGGTAATCGCCTAATCTTGAGCAATCTTTCATGGGAAGGGTAAATTCTGATCAATTCCTCCTCCATGCCTTGGAATGCTGTTACAATGGAGACAGATAAATATGGCATTTCAGATTTCTTGTTAAATATTAAGTCTCCAGGAGAATTTCTGCTGAGAGACACATGGGAGATAAAATCCTGATTTTATTAATACATCAACTATTTCACAGTTTCATCGAGTTTAAGGCTGGTAGGTCATTAGATAATGTACTTTAATCTTCTGTATGTCACAAACCATTACGTTTCACCTAGCAACCCTATGCTGAAACCAAAACTTGTCTTGGACTAAAAATTGTCACTCTTGAAGGGTATGTCAACACAGCAGTGTTAATTTGGAATAACTGATGTTATTGCAAAATAACATAGTCCGCATCTACACAGCAAGCCATTATTTCAACATAATGTCAAATAATGTCAAGCTGGAGGACTTCTTTCTCTGACTCCTATAACCCACATTTTATGTGTAGACAGCGCCAAAAGCCGAAATAAACTATTTCAACTTAAGCTGCACAATTGATAGCTCAAGTTGTGTAGCTTATTTCTGCTTTAGCCCTGCTGTGTAGATGTGCCCACGGCCTAGGAGACCAAGATGCTGTGTGCTGCAGACAGAGGATAGGAGAAACTGAAATGCTACCAATGCCTGAGGCCTTTGCAATGGTAGAGAAATGATTAGGTCAGAAATGCCCTGATGATCCTGGTGGTTGATCAGTGCCCCATACTCCCGAAGAAGACAAATTCCCAACCTCCCAAACAATAATCCCTGCTAGTCTGACCCAGGGAAGATTCCTCCCCACCCTCAAATCTGGAGATCAATTGCATCCTGACCAATGTTCTCTCCAATTCTACGTGTAGAATACATTTGATGTGCATTGAGGCATGTACGGATGTGTACAACCATTAGAAACACATGTCTGCCACCCAAGTGCTCAGTTTACGGGTAACACTGATCCTGACTATGTGAGCAAGACTTACCAAGACTTAATCTCTGAGGCTTCACATAAAGGTATGGGGCAATCACCCTACCCATGGAAAACACCTAGCTAGATAATTTCATGGAGGTTAGGTCCATAAAAGGCTATTAGCCAGGGGATAAAATGGTGTCCTTGGCCTGTGTTTGTCAGAGGCTGGAGAAGGATGGCAGGAGATAAATCGCTTGATAATTGTCTTCTGTCCACCCTCTCTGGGGCACCTGGTGCTGGCCACTGTCGGCAGACAGGATACTGGGCTAGATGGACCTTTGGTCTGACCCAGTACGGCCGTTCTTATGTTCTTATGTTGTGCATTGGGGGAAAATCTTTTAGGGTCTCTAGAGGCAACTGGACAAATACCTATTCCATGTGTCTTCTCTGCAAGTATTTAAATTACCATAAAATAAAACTGAAGCCTTTTTTCAAAACAGAGTGCATAAAGTTTGACTTCTAAATTCATACAGTGGGGTCTTTAAAAAGTGGCTTGATTTTCAAGAGATACTGAACCCCTAGAAGTTCTTTGCACCATCCATAGGTAATTCTGGGTGCTCAGCACTTTTGGAAATGACACCCTGACTAAGCAAAACACTTCAGCATGTGTTTAACTTTAGATTTATTTGTTGGCATTGAGTTAGGCATGTGATTAATTTGTTGAATCAGGATGTAGGCGTGTTAATATGGATTGAGGAGTTTTAGTTTAGGCACCCAGTTTTAAAAATCTTGGCTCTAAATTATTCTGTGTGCTATCAAAATGCCTAAATTAATAGTAAAGGTGGAAAAGATGATTTTATGTGGGGATCTTATTTAAAAGGAGCAGCTTTTCCTTATTATAATCCGTCCCCCCACAATAGCTCTGCAAACAGACATGGTCACCATGAGGGAAGAAAAGGATTTGCATGATTCCCAGGTCCACTTATCACCATGTCTGGTCTCCTACAGAGTCTTTACTAGATAGTGAATTAAAGACACAAGCCCTGAATCCCAACATCAATGATAACCAGCAGAATCCTTTCCTTTAATTTCAGCTGTTTACAGCGAGGTTGTTTTCCTCCTGGACCATATGGACGATCAAGATAAGGCCTCTATTGCCCTTCAGATTGTCAAGATAGCTGAGACCAAACTGGCTGTCGTTGTGACTGTTCTGCTAGAAAAACTTCAGCAGGATGAGGTAGGGCAGTTTCATCAAATCACATCTGTTTTCCATGTTTCCACTCCAAATTCTGTTTGACTTCATGGAAGTAATTCAATACAGAACTTGGCTCAGCCCACCTTCAGTGTAAGCAGTATTTACCCTTCTGTCTTCATGCAAAACTCATCATGCAAAATTCTGTTACAGATCAGGATGATATAATAAAGAGACACTCAGAGGAGCACTGTCCTTTTGTACACACTGGAGTACATGGGCTGTAGATTATAAAAGTGCACTGTACGGGTATCTATAATCTCTTATAGCAGTAGTTTGTCCTCCTTTAGCATCTTCATCCAAAAACCTCAAAGCACTTACCTACTTACGCATGAATTAGGTTTTACAGCACCTTTGGGAGAGTGATAAACATCCCCATTTACTGATGGGCTGTGTCATGGGGAATTAAATAACTTGCTCAACACCACATAGTGAGTTAGTAGAAGAATGGTGAATAAAACCCATGTGAACTGACTCTCTGCTCTAAACCCAAGACAACACTTCTTAATTATAATGACATATGATTGGGATATAGCTCTGAAGGGTTCTTAAATAATCCAAACCCCTTTTTCTTTTATTAATACTCGCATCCAGCAAAGTCCATTTCTCTATTAAGGGTCAACACAGAAGGCATTTTAGTTTCAAGTACCAGGAAGCCAAGACAAGCAGTTCATTTCTGGCTCGCTTGAATAGTGTGGGGCGCTTGTATTCATAAGTTATCAATTATGATTTTCAATTAAAAATCCTCCTTACATTTACAAATGAATGGAAAGAGGCAGAGCCTCTCCCCACTAGAGCAGTAATAATAGCAGTTTGCAGCAGCATCCTTTAAAAGCACAACCACTGGAATGTGTAGCCAACCATTGGCTTTGAACATTCCAAAGTGCTTTATGACCTTAGCAGGCAGTTCACACCTTCAGCTGCCTGAATTCAGAGTTATAGACTCACAGGAGACAGATGTGAAAGGCTTGTTGGATCATCCAATTTCCCAGCAGTGCCTTTTTCATTTTTTTGGGCCAAACAAATTTTAAAAGCTCCTAGTGACTGGGTTTCCACCACTTTCCAATGAAGACGATGTAATAACCTGATAGATGTCTTATAGCTGGGGCATTTTTCCTGATGTTAAAGTCTAAATTTTAGGTCTCTGATACTGCCCCCTGCTGTGCAATGTACGTGCTGCAGGGTAAGAAACACTGACTCCTAAGCATCCTCACTCCACAGTGCATGCTATGCAGCAAGGAGGTGGTGGCTGGCTGGAGTAGGCAGTCACGGTTGTGCTGACTCTGTGGAGGAGAGCTGACCTGATCTGAGCCCAGGGGAGTCCAGTTGTTTTCCCACTGTGATGTGATACGATTTATTTTAGATCCAAGAGAAACCAGGACACTCCAGGGATACTTAACCACTTTCTTATTTATTGCAAGCTTTAAGCAGTTATGACAGTTGTTTAAGTTTTACAAGCCTTAAAAACAATTACTACACAATTTAAACCTTAAATGCCATACATTCTAAAGCAAGAATATAGTGCAAAGCAATGCAAAAGCAATTAATAAAAGAGCTACTATAATACAATAAGAAAGACTAGTTCACTTACACTTCACCCGTATGCTACCTACAGTAGCAGGCAGGAGGTCAGGGTTCCTTTTCTTCCCATGCATTGGAACACCATGCACTGGATCACCGGTGTGAAGGGCCTATTTACTTCTAGTTACATCGAGCAGTACCTGTGGGTCAATCCTGCTCATTCCCTCCCACGGATTGTTCTTACTAAGCCCATTTTATAGCAAAGCGAGACTTGGTTGTTCTAATAATATTTACCAATTGATTACGTATTGTGTAGGATATGGAACATGCCCAATACCCTATCTGGAGTACATCCTGTCACTCAGGATGTTGCTGCTATGTGCATAGTTGACAGTTGTATGGCTGCATCTGTAATTTGTGGTTATCAGAAACAGAAGTACCTGTACAAGATTGCTTGCCATGTGTTCTTGACATAGTCTCACGTACCATGCTTCATCTGCATTGTTATGCAAAACATTCCTTCCTCTCACAGCTTCTCCCATGACCTTGCCTGCATGCTTATGTGCACCAGACTTGAGACAGGCCTGGGTTTTGCTTGTTAGAGATCCGCACGTGTTAAAGGGAGACGTGGCCATTTATTGTCAAGGCAGGCTCCCCTACACCCACCCAACCTCACCCTGATGCATGAGGTCAGATCCCATAGAGGTTGCAGGTCTCTATTTAAAAGTCAGTTCTGCTGGCCTCCCTGCACTTTTTAAAATTTTCTCCTGAATTACTTCCAAGCTGTTGATCTTTTCTGGGGAATGTGGTGCCAAAAAAGTGAAATAAGCCAGAAGCAGTCACACCTCAGATGAACAATGAGAAACTGTTGTCTTCCTGCTTTATGACAAGATTCCTGTATGTAACAAACCCAACCCAGATGGCTGACTTTTTTTTTCACTGTCACTCCAGGTCACTTGTTGTTTCCCACTTTTCTCCCTCTCATTATGTCAGTTATATTGACCCCCTCTCTAGGTGCGCTAGTTTGCAGTTCTCTGAAATCAGTCTTGTTCTGCTCAGGTTTCTAATTTCTCTGTGCCCCTCTTTATTATTTCTCTGTCACAACTCATACCTTCAACTCCTCCATATTTAGTATCATCTGTGAATTTGAACTTTGATGGACCCCATAAAAGAGACCTTCAAGTGTGCTACTGTCAATGTAGAGGTAACTCCTGAGCTAATTTTCCCTAAAAGCTGCAGAAGATTTACTGCAGGAGTTGGGTATTTTATCATTGTATTTACAAATTCTGTCTGGAGTGGATAAAAAAAGGCATGATGCTAATAATAACAATAACAACAATAACAATAATAATAATAATAACAACAATAATAATAATAAACGAAATTGGATAAGGGGGCAGTGCAGGGCCCTTATTCTGATTAAAAAATGTGTAAATTGCTCAGCTTCTTCTGAAATGCTGCTAGCTGGGGTGATTGTGGAGGGCATAGCAAGTTTTATACAAATGAAGACTAGGGGTTACTTGAGTGAGTATGCAGGCTGTGGAATCAGTGTGGTCTAGTGGAGAGGACTCCAGATAGTGAATCAGAAGACCTGAATTATTTTCCTGGCTATTGATCTGCTCTTTTAGCCTGGGCTAGTTGTTTCATGTTTAGATTGTAAACTCTTTTGGGCAGAAGCTTATTAGCGTAAGTGTTACTATATTGCGTTACTATATTAGCTTATAGCATTACTATATTGTCATCAAGGAAACATTTCCCCCAATTGTTCTTTTATGTTTTGTCCCCAGAAAAACAGAGTAGACATTTACTGTATCCTGGAGAAAGTATTACAGCAGGATGCCCAGGTCCTAAAGAGAAGGCTACTGAGCAAAATAATAACACTTGCCTCAAAGCACATGCGAGAGACTCAGGTAAGTTAGATTAACGGAAGTGTTGGAGCATAAGCTTTTGTGGTCAAAGACCCACTTCACTGCTTTTGCAGATTCAGACTAACACGGCTACCCCTCTGATACTCAGGTAAGTTAGTTTTCCCTATATGCTAATGACAGGAATGAAAGCTTAAACTAATTAAAACATTGTTTGTAAACTATATACTGAAACTCCAGGATTAATGACTGCTAGGGGCCCACAGATCCCCACACCGTCCTCCAGAAATCCCAGGTCCTAAGCAGCATGTGACTAGTTTCATCTTGTTCAAGTTACACATGTGCTTAAGTGCTTTGTAAGGTCAGGATATTGTGACATATATCAGATGCAGAGAGGCCTACCGTTTCTTAACAAGCAAGTATTTTGTGAAGTCTCCTAGGGATTTCATTATTGATACTGATTTTGTGTGGAAGGTGCTCTGATACTATGGTGTTAAGCAGCAGGATGAAACCTTTAAACAGAATCGGAGCTGTTTCCAAAAGAAGCAGTATTTGGATTTAGGGTATAGTTTATTCAGGAAAATTCTCTGAATATCTTGAAGCTGCCCACCTCCTCTGAGGGAAAAATATCATGTCACTATGATAGCCAATCATCCACCACAAATAGCTAATAGCGAATAGTCTAAGCAGCTTGCAAACAACTGAAAGGCTGACAAGTGTTTAGCCAAACGATTCAATGATTATTTATGACTCATGATTCTGTTCTCAGAAAGTTGGGTGGAAAACAGAAATAAGAACTTGATTCATTTGAGCAGCATTGGCTGGTGTAGTTGGCTTTAATCACTTCAGTCTCTCTCTTTTTGTATTTTTTAAGGAAGCAACAAATGAACTAAAAGTGGCAGCGAGCAACACATTAGTGGCTCTGGCACGCTGCTATTTCAGTGAGGTGATGTATGAGCTTCAATGTCATCTGAATCCACTGAAGCTGTCTGACGTGTTCACTTTGATTACGCTGGGCAACCTATCATCAGCCTATCGTAGGTCAACTTCCATCTTTTGTTTCAAAGTTATTGTCTTCCATTTAAGGACAGAGGTTCACGCTCTGTACAGCTACACAGAGTGCTATTTGGGGGGCATGAGATGAACTGCTGTGGCTGGTTCCAGTTGCTAGACCATGAGCTATCCACACCAAGGTGCAAGCTCTTATGCCCCATTTGAAGTTCTTAAAGGACAGGATTGAGGAAAATCAGGTCTAGTGGAGCTCTTCTCCATTCCATTTCTCATCCCTCCCCAGTGCTCTCTCTCCTACTCTGGGAGAGGATTGGGCATCTGGCACAGCTGCACATTGGTGGAGAATGCTCCTCCTCAGGGTAAATCCCCCACTGATTTTTTACTTCTGCCTTATCATTTGTGTACGCAGCACAAAATGACCTAGGAGCCCATAGCATCCGACCCAGCGGTGTTTCTAAATGCGATAGTAAGAAGGCAGATAACAGTCAATTGTCTGTCTTCCTTTTCTTCTGGTCCTTCTTTTCAGCACTCAAGTGCATTCCTTTTGTGGGAATGACCCTGTACGGCATGAGCTCCATGCGGATGTTAGACGACGAGAGCAGGCTGATGCAACAATTTTGTGGTGGTAAGTGCCAGCACTTATTGTAGATGTCCAAAATGGATATTTAGGGGCCTTGGTACAGAGTTAAGTGACTGATCGTTTACAAACAGGCTCTGAACTGGTTTGTACCAGGGGCTGAGTCCTCATGCTCCTGTGGCACTCAGTGGAGTTGAGAGTACTCCTTACTTTGCTGGAGGTGCTGAGCATTTGTAAGTTCAGGCCCTTTATGACTTGTGGCTATTTTAAAAATAAACAAAAGCTGATGCTGCCCATGTGCCAGGAAACTCCTGGGGGAGAATGTGCAGGCAACAGACTGAATTACATTTAAAAATTTCCCGTTTTCCACCCCTCCACCCATTCCTCCTCTTTAGTTGCTTAATTATCATCTCCTTTCACCCTCTTTCTCTGTCCTCTGGTCTTCTCCACTTCTCTCTTCCTTTGCTTTTTAGTTGATGCTCAAGTAAGGCCACGTCTACACTATGCAGAAGATCAATGCTGCTGCAGTTGATCACCAGGGTCCAAATTAGCAGGTCTAGTGAAGACCCACTAATTCGAACTGAGTGGGTGCTCCCGTTGGCACCGGTAGTCCTGCTTCTCATGAGGAATAACACTCCTGTCAACCTTCCACTGTGTGGACAGTCTGAAAACACAATTTAAGATACATCAACTCCAGCTACATAATTAACATAGCTGGAGTTGCGTACCTTAAGTCAACTTTCCCCTTTAGTGTAGATCAGGCCTAAGGGATTAATCCTACACCTTTGAGATAAATGGGAATTTTGCCATTAGCTTCATAGAACATAGGATTGAGCCTTAATTTTCCTTTCAAGGGCAGCGGGTGCATCTAATTTTAGGGCAAAATGCTGTCAAATCTCAGTATAGCTAATAGGAGTTAGGGGCACTGAACATCTTTCAGACAAACTGTAACCCAACAGGAAATCATACAGTTTTAGGGCTAAATAAGCAATAACTGCAGAGGACATGAATCATTCAGAAAACAGCTGGTCAAAATATTTTGGTTTTGTATTACATTTTTCATATTTTTTTCCAAGTTGATGGAATATTAAACTGAAAAAATGTCAATGACAGTTTTAATCAGGATGTGTTCAGTGTTTTTGTGCAGCTAAAAAGGTGGCTGAAATTTGTTGATTTTTGAAACATGTGAATGATCTTTGTAATTTGAAATTTTGAAAAAAACAAGAGTAAACACTTTTAATTTAATTTCAACTACCTTTACAATCAGCTCTAATTAAGAGGTAACAAGGGAGAAAAAAATATGTTTTCAAATGATGGGAATTAAAAAGAGATGGAGAGAGACAAAAGAGAAGAAAGCCTTTTGAGAAACAAGAAACGGAAAGGAGGGAAGAGAAATCATTCAAAACTGTTATTGGATTTCATCAGCTGTTCCTGAATTGGGAATGGAATTGTAATAAACTACAAGCCTGGGTGTGTCCACTGATAAAACAACGTATCCTTATTACTAGTGCATCCTTTTCATATTGCCTGTCTTTTTTCCTTCCATGCAGTTCTGGAAAAATGGTCAAGGGCAGTAAATGTATATTTTAGTAACTGGGAAAAGTGGCCATTTCCCAAAATGGGTAAATCTCAGTTCTGTGATGAAATTCTTCCCCTCTATCGTCATGTGACAAGCAAATGGACCACATGTGAAGATTTGGAGGTGAGAATTGTAGGCTTTCTAAACCTTTATGAGAAATTGTATTGTTAAATTCTCTGTGTATGGCACTCTTTGTGATGATGGAGTTCAATGGCAGGTTCTTTGGGATAGAACGGAGTATGATGTAAAACATTTAAAAAAGATTATAATGTCACAATCTCATGGAAATTCTGTCTGTACATAGTGTACATAGATTCCAGTTTTGTCACCTGACATGCAGATGAATATAGGAGAATGGGCTAAATTCATTCCTGGCAGATGTCTATTCAGTTCCAGTAGAGTTACAGCAGGAATGAGTTGGTTTAGTGTGCATACTAATCTGGGGAAATATCCCACTTGGGAAAGTTGTGAGGTGCAGTAGAATATAATTCTGAAACCAACACCATAGCTGTGTCTAGACTGGAAAAACTTGCCAGCTGTCTACACTGGCTGCTTGAATTTCCGGAAAAGCACTGACGATCTCATGTAAGATCGTCACTGCTTTTCCGGAAATACTATGCTGCTCCCATTCAGGCAAAAGTCCTTTTCCGAAAGACTTTTGTGCAAAAGGGCCAGTGTAGACAGCACAGTAGTGTTTTCTGCAAAAAAGCCCCGATCGCGAAAATGGCAATTGGGGCTTTTTTGCGGAAAAGCGTGTCTAGATTGGCCACGGACGCTTTTCCGCAAAAAGTGCTTTTGCGGAAAAGCATCCTGCCAATCTAGACGTGCTTTTCCGAAAATGCTTTTAACGGAAAACTTTTCCGTTAAAAGCATTTTCGGAAAATCATGCCAGTGTAGACGAAGCCATGCATGAGTCTTAACTCTTTACCAGGAAATATTGAGATAGGGCTGTTTCAACAGTGGAAAAGGGAAATTGCACTCGTCAGAAGTAGAAAAGATGGGCCCATTGCATGATATTGAATGAATTTGTAGGAACATAAATTCTGTGTCTCTATGTAGCTCAAGCAGGCCATTATCAAAGCCCTTGGTACTATGATGAGCCTCCTCCTGCATAAAGAAGAGCATCAAGATAAGGTGTTCGAACAGATCCCATGGCTTCTTGAGCAATATAAAGAGGATGTTAATGTTTTTCATGTCACCAAGGTGAGATACTTATTAAAATAACTATCAATGTGTGCGCATAGGTGAACTGCACTAGCTGCTACCAGTGGCGTTTCCTGGTCTACATAGTGACTTGTTAGATAATAGATAAACACACAAGTCTTGATTTTATAGACATGGTGACCCAGGTGACAAGTTTTGTAGGTAAAAGCCTCTCATGAAAAGTATCTTCTGTTTCTGGAGATGATAAGGAGGTAAGAAACAAAACACCTTTTCCCTCCCCCCCCCCCCCCCCCCGCCCCATAAGATACTCCCTCCTTGTGATTTACTGGTACATCCTATCAACTCTGTGTCTCTCTTTTAGATTATAAATAAACTCCTCAGAGCAGGGGCTGCTGTGTGTTGTCTCTGGGCAGTATTAAGTAAACTGCCAGTAGCTGAAAATTAATACTAAGAAGGCCTGAAGTGCATTGCTTTAGATTATATAACTAGATAGATATAAAATCACTGTCTATTTCATCTACCGTTGTGTACAGGGCTGTTGTAGCTGTGTTGGTTCAAGGACATTAGAGAGACAAGGTGGGTGAGATAATATAATTAAAGATATTATTTCACCCACCTTGTCTCTCTTATTTCATCTACCCTCAGTATCACATGACCAAGGTAACTCTTGTCTGCTGATAGTGAGAGGATGGAGTGAGGGCAGTTGGCTTCAGTAGTATGATTGAGCATGCTCAGTCTCTGTGAGCTGGCTCAGTACAAGCCAAGCAGCAAATCCAGGGCCACAACCCTGCTGCCCTTCCCCCCTCCCCACTTCCTCCATGGTTTACTCCCAATCTATGTTGGCTTTCTGGTCCAGAATATGTGGTTGCTTTTGGGATTGGAATGCCCATGACTTTGAGGGAATCAATGTCTCATGGACTTGACTAAAAGTATCAGAGGACTACACAAGAGCCTAAATGTAGTAAAATATGTAGATTTCATCAGAGCTATCCTGGAAGCTTCAAGCAGCAAAGAAGAAAAGTGTGTAGGTACAGGAAGGAGTTAGACTGTCATCTCATTATCAATAGCCTGGAAGAGAACATAAAATCATCATTGATAAAATTGGCAGATGAAATAAACATTGGGGAGTGGTAAATAATGGAAAGGACAACTCACTGATTCAGAGTGATATAGATCATTTGGTAAACTGGGTGCTAACAATAAATGTGCATTTAAATATGGCTGAATGTAAATAGATGCATCTAGGAACAAAACAATGTAGGTGATACATACATGTTGAGGGATGCTTCCTGAGAAACAGTAACTCTGAAAAATATTTTGGGAAACTTGGTGAATACTCAGCTGAACATGAGCTACAAATGCGATGCTGTGGCCAAAAAAGCTGAAGTGATACTGGGATGCATACATGGGGAAATCTCAAGGAGGAATATAGTGGGAAATGCAAAGTTCATTTCCACACTAGAACTGACCAACAGATATTGGTAGATACCCCTGATACCGGCTTCCTGTGAGAAGAGTGCCTTCCACACCCTGCTTGGCTTATAGCAATTCAGCAGGATGCCATTTGGGCTGCACAGAGCCTCAGCCACTTTTCAGCAGCTCACGAACCAAATATTGCAAACATATATGCAATATACAGCCGTGTGCATTAAGAATATTGTCATCCACAGCACCAGCTGGGGGAAACACCTCTGACATCTTAGCAAGGTATTGTAAGCCCCAATAGATGCAGGACTCACTGTGAATCCAGCCAAGTGCCATCTTAGTGAACACAGTAGGAAGGGGAAAACTATAGCTCCTTGATAAATAAGGTCTAAGGCTTGTGTGACTGCCCCACCTCCATGACAAAGAAACAGGTGCCACAATACTTCAGACACAGTGGCTGCTTAGTACTCAACTTCATCACACTGGGCACCCTATTATTGGACCTGATGAAGAACACCCAATCACAGAAAGTCCAGTAATCAGAAGACTGTGAGGAAGCCTTCCAGGCCCTGTGAAAACAGCTGAACCAAGAGCTGGTCCTATCCCATCCAACTTCACAAAGCCTTCTATCCTTCAAATGGAGGTCTCGGAGGTAGGACCAGGAGTGGTACTATCTCAAGAAATAGGTGGGAAGGAGCACCAGATCCTTTATCTCAGCTGCAAGCTGTTCTCCTGAGAGACCTGCCGCCCTACTATAGCAAGGGAGGCCCTGGCCATGAAGTGGGTGATCTACACCCTGGGGGTATGTCTACACTACAAAGTTAATTCGAACTAACGGATGTTAGTTCGAATTAACTTTGATAGGCGCTACACTAGCGCTCCGCTAGTTCGAACTTAATTCGAACTAGCGGTGTGCTTAGTTCGAACTAGGTAAACCTCATTGAACGAGGACTAAGCCTAGTTCGAACTTACTAGTTCGAATTAAGGGGTGTGTAGCCCCTTAATTCAAACTAGTGGGAGGCTAGCCCTCCCCAGCTTTCCCTGGTGGCCACTCTGGCCAACACCAGGGAAACTAGTCTGCCCCCCTTCCGGCCCCGGACCTCTTAAAGGGGCACAGGCTGGCCAGCACCCAGCTAGCAGACCCTGCACCTGGCACGGCTCGAGCCAGCCACCCGCTGCCACCCAGCCATCCCCCTCTTCCCGGGACCAGGCTGGCGGCTCTCGGGAGCCTGCCCAGGACCGCACCCGCCTGGTTTAGTGCGGACATCATGGACCTCGTCCACGACCTCCACACTAGGCACAGGAAAGTGGCCGTCTAGGGCAGGAGAGCTGCCAGCCTGGCCACCTAGGAGCAGGTGTGCATGAAAATGAAGGTGGTCCACTGAGACCCCCAACCCTGAGCCCTGAGCTTACAATGGGCGTATTGGGTCATACCAAAGGTCCATCTAGCCCAGTAGCCTGTCTGCCGACAGTGGCCAACCCTAGAGACCCTGGAGGGGATGGACCGAAGACAGTGATAAAGCCATTTGTCTCGTGCCATCCCTCTCCAGCCTTCCACAAACTTTGGGCAGGGACACCACTCCTACCCCCTGGCTAATAGCACTCCATGGACCCAACCTCCATCACTTTATCTCACTTCTCTTTAAACTCTGTTCTAAGTTCTAGCCGTCACAACCTCCTGCAGCAAGGAGTTCCACAGGTTGAATCTTTGCTTTGTGAAGAGCAACCTTCTGTTAGTAGTTTGAAGCCTGCTACCCATTCTTTTCCTTTGGTGTCCTCTAGTCCTTCTATTATGGGGACTAATGGAGAACTTTTCTTAATGCATCCTCTCCACCCCACTCATGCTTTTATGGACTTCTATCCTATCCCCCCTTAGTGTCCTCTTTTCTAAGCTGAGAAGTCCCAGTCTCTTTAGCCTCTCTTTATATGGGACCTGTTCCAAACATCTGATCATTGTAGTTGCCCTCCCCTCTCCCACCCTCTCTCTTCCCCTCTCCCACCTCCTTTTCCCAGTCTCCCCGAGTTTTGTTCAATAAAGAGAGATTCTATTTTTGACCACACGTTTTCTTTATTTTGTACATCAGGAAGGGGGGCTAGGGAAGGGTAAGTGGAAGGAGGTGACGGAGGAATGGGGTACGAGCCCCCGATGGGGAGGACTGGGCTGGCTCTGCGTGCTTCTGGGGGTGGAAGCTCTCCTGCAGCCCCCCAATTGCTCCTTCTCCCCAGATGGCAGCCTGCGGCAAGTACAGCCAGGCTGATGGCCGAGTGCTGTGATGTGCCCAGTGTGGGCACTCAGAGCACTCCAAGCCAGGACTGCTTTGCAAGAGGGGCACCCCTGAGAACTGTCTGTCCGGGGTGGGGGTCGGGTCCCTTTAAGCACAGCCCTCGGCTAGCCTGAGGCAGCAGCTCCACGCTCTAAGTCCTCATGTGATGCCCTGCCGGCACTGCTTCCGGCTATCCTTAAGCCCGGTTCAGGGTCCACTTAATGTGGACATGCTAGTTCGAATTAGCAAAACGCTAATTCGAACTAGTTTTTTTAGTCTGGATGCATTAGTTCGAATTAGCTTAGTTCGAATTAACTAATTCGAACTAAGTTAGTTCGAATTAGCGCTGTAGTGTAGACATACCCTGGGATATCCTGTACTGGGGAAGCCCTTTCAACTGGTCACCAACCATGCACCTCTCAGATGGATTAATAACATGAAGGACACCAGTGCCTGAATCATGAGGTAGTACTTCCCGCTCCAACCCTATGACTTCTGTACGTTACGCTGGGCCAGGGAAGGCTCATGCAAACACAGACTTCTCCCAAGTGGAAGGAGACGATGAAGAGGAAGGTCCACCAATGGACACCCTCTTAAGGGGGAGTGTTTGTGACAGAGGATACCCCCCATGCATGGTTCAGCGGGGGCTAATCATGATCTGTGGGCTATGCCCCTTCATACTTGCTGGGAATGCTCCAACTGGAACCAGGATATAAAAGGGAGCAGCTCAGTTCTGTCTAGGCTGACAGCTGAAGGGAGCAGAGGTGCTTTGCAGGCTTTTGTGGAGGGACTGCCAGTGCCCTAGGATGCAGAAACCAGCCAGCCTGTGGTTCCAGTTGACCCCCCCACAACCATCCAATGCCACAGATGGAGGAGAGACCACGGAGTTACTGAGATGACCTGCTGCAGAAGAATGGTGGGAAGTAATCTATGTGAACTAAGCATTATTGAGTTGAGGTATTAGTCTTTGACTCTGCATGTTTTGGAAGAAACCCCATTGAGCTGCAAGACAAGGCCCTGGGCTGGGACCCTGTGGAGTAGGTAGAGCCTGGTGGAGAAGGGCTGGCCACTAGGCAACACTGGTTTGCCCCAAAGGGTGGTTGAGCACTAGGTTGCACGGTCGTACCTAGAAGGGCTTGGGTCGTTGAGCTGAAGAGCCTCATTAAAGGGCTGCTGCACTGACCCTGACTATTAGGCAATGCTGCTCTAAGAACCAGGCCTGCTATGGTGGTTGGGGAGACTAGGTCACTTGGGCTGCCTTAGTTCTTTAACTCCTCCACAACCTGATACCATCCAAACAGGGTGGACCTACCCTGTGACAGGTGACTTACTTACAGTCTATAATATCTGCATGGGGAAATATATGTAATGACCTAGCAGAGAAAGGCATGACATGATCCAGTGGCTACAAACTGAAACAGGAGACATTCAGATGGGAAATAAGGTCTACCTTTTCAGTGGTGGGATATTAGCCATTCAAACCATTTACCAAGAGTCAAGGGGATCATTTTAAAATCAAGATTGGATTTTTTTCTGAAAGTTCTGCTTTAGGAATTATTTTGGCAATTTCTAAGGCCTGTGTCATACAGAAGGCCTGACTAGTTGATGACAATCATCCCTTTTGGCCTTGGAATCTATGAATTCCATGAACCTGCTTCAGTCATTGCATATTGCTCCTTTGTATGCCCACCTTCTAACTTTCACCCTCTGTTGTAGAGTCTGAGGCAGCTCTTGGAAGTCTCTGGTGAATATAAGATCCTTCTACCTGAAGGGAAATTTCAAGCCATCTGCAGTGCTCTGCACGACCGGGTGAGGGGAACTTGTTCTTGTATCACTTGAGCTTAAGCACAGCAGATCTGAAGCATATTAAGAATAAACATCTTTTGAATGCTAGTGAAGAGCCCGGAGACCTTCTCATGCCTTATTGGTTTCTGCTGGCTTAAGAATAAGCAGATAGTGGTCTCATTTTATTAGCTAAAATCCAGCTCAGTTTGTAAAGCAATTTTAGCATAAGCCAGTTATTAGAGGGAGTTAGAGTTATATAGTAAAAACTGATCCCATCCAAATGGGGAGGACCTATCCTGTGACAGGGTGACTTAATTGCAGTCTATAATATCTATGTGGGGAAACATATGTAATAATCTAGCAGAGAAAGGCATAACGTGAGCCAATAACTAGAAAATGAAGCTGGACAAATTCAGACTGCAAATAAGGCCGACATTTTTATGGTGGAATAATTAACCATTTGAACCAGTTACCAAGGGTCAAGTCTTGATTCAATTAGCTCTGCTGCTAAAAACACTTTGAAAGCAGGAACTTCTGTTATCCAGTGTATCGGTCATTGTTTCTGATTCTTGTTGTGCAGTCAGTACCATTTCTTTTGGCTTCAGATCTCTATTTGGAAAGGTAGGAAGTGAGTGCTTAGAAATTAATTGAGCATCTTCTTTTCAGTTGCTTGTTCTGATTAGTTTTCCTTTGATCACTTCTCTTCTTCCCACAGATCTGTTCTCCAACTCAGCAGCTCATCATGGAAAATCAAATGGAGCTGTGCTATTGTATCCTACTGCTAGGTAGGGGAAGAGACTCCAAATTACACAGTAGTTTCCTTGTAACTTCCTTCTTTTGTAGGTGTGGTAAGAATGAGCTTTCAGTTGTTAGTGAGGATGTGATTTCTTCCTTTGCAGCCCGTTCTTCTCCTGATGACCTCATAGCATTTCTGCACTCGCAGCTGAAGATTGAGAATGAGACTGTTCGTGTGGCAACCCTGAATCTGCTCACAGCTATTATTGGTGCTGACTGTAAGTAACACAGGAGTAACTGTGACTGCTGCGATCATCGCCATCGTGCTGGGGGTTGAGTTGGGGACATCCAGAGCTAAAAGCATGAGCTGCTATAGGTTGATCTAAAGAACCAAGGCTTTGCAGGCATGGTAGGGCTATAACATAGTCATCATCTCTGCAAATGGGGCACAGAGGATCTGTAACACAGGGGCGGATATAGGGCAGGGCGAGCGGGGTGGCCGCCCCGGGTCCCGCGCTTCAAAAAGCCCCGCGCACGCGCCGTGGTGCCACCGCGCATGAGCATGGCGTCACTGTGCATGCGCCGTGGCAAAGGGGGGGCCCCGCGGAATTATGCTGCCCGGGGCCCCGCAAAACGGTCATCTGCCCCTGCTGCAACACATAGAGTCATATAGTCATAGATTATTAGAACTGGAAGGGACCTTGAGAGGTCATCAAGTCCAGTCCCCTGCCCTCATGGCAGGACCAAGCACTGTCTAGATCACCCCTGATAGGTGTCTATCCAATCTGCTCTTAAATATCTCCAGTGGTGGAGATTCCACAACTTCCCTGGGCAATTTTTCACAGTGTTTAACCAACCTAACAGTTGGGACGTTTTTCCTAATGTCCAACCTAAACCTCCCTTGCTGCAATTTAAGCCCATTGTTTCTTGTCCTATCATCAGAGGCCAAAGAGAACAATTTTTCTCCCTTCTCCTTGCGACACCCTTTTAGATGCATGCTCACCAGAGGGTTGGAAATTCACTAAAGGGACCCAGTGCTGCTCTAAGTTACTCCCATGTGGTCACACAGAAATCAACAGGGTTAATTAAGTGCTGAATGTAGCCTAAAATATTTTCAAGGTACAAATACAAATGTAATCTTGTGGCGGATGCATGTTAATAATAATGAGATAAAAACAAAATAGTACTCCTGACTGAATAAGTATTAGACACTCTAGAATAGATCCCGAATTCTGCTATACTGGTGGTAAACACAGACTAACTTCACTGACCTCCATTTGTCTAACTCTCTTACAATATTTCCATCAGGATAGTATGATGGTGCTATTTACAGAAGTGGAAATACTTCAGACTTAGACTGGTGTAACTGAGATCAGAGTCTGGTCCTATATTTTCCCCGCTGATTCTGTATATGAGTGAAGCTTGGTAGTACTCTTAAATAGGGCACAGGACACATTCTAATGTGGAGCATGAGTGTTTGGAACAAAGATATACTATATTGCACACTTCTCCTTATCTTTCAGTACCTGAGACAAGAGTTAGAAAGTTTCTGATTGTGAAGGCAGTGAAATCTGCTCTCAGTGATCAGAGTGCTAAGGTAAGATTGTGTGTGGAATAGTGGTATTGCTGTTAATATCTGGGAAGTATTTCACTCAGTGGAGAGTCTGGCAATGAGACACATTTTTAGGCTGAGATTATTAATAGGGTTTCAATTAATCACAGTTAACTAAAAATTAATGCGATTAAAAATTGAAATTTATTACATATTTTTGTGGTTTTTTACATTTTCAAATATATTGATTTCAATTACAACACAATGACAAGTGTGTACTATGCACTTTATATTATTTTTATAACAAACATTTGCATTGTAAAAATGACAAAAGAAATAATATTTTTCAATTCAGCTCATAGAAGTGATGTAGAGCAATCTCTTTAGCGTGAAAATGCAACTTACAAATGTAGATATTTTTTGTTAACTGTAACGAAACAATGTAAAACTTTAGAGTCTACAAGTCCATTCAGACCTACTTCTTGTTCAGCCAGACACTAAGACAAACAAGTTTGTTTACATTTATAGGAGAAAATGCTGCCTTTTTCCTAATTACAGTGTCACCTGAAAGTGAAAACTGGCATTTGCATGGTACTTCTGTAGCCAGTGTTGCAAGGAATTTACATAACAGATGTGTTAATCATTTGTACTTCAGCCACTATTCCAAAGAGATAAAAGAAAAAGCAAAAGGACTCTCATATCCTGTCTCATATTGCATGCAGAAGAGATAATAATAACTCGTGCATAATCTCTACCCTTGCAGGTGAGGATGGCAGCTCTCCATTTTGTCCTGAAGCTGCTCAGTTCAGGAAGTGTGGACAATTGTGCAGCAGGGGATATGGTCGCCTATGTATTCGGAGAGTTCGATGTGTCCACCAGAAATCTGGTAAGGAGAGTTCTTAACACTTAGGACTCCGTTCTGCCATTCTGGCATGCTGATTGTTCCCCTTGACTTCAGTGGGAGCTTTGGATGCTCAAGGATGCAGCTGGACTGAAGGATTAGAGCTAGAATCTGATCAGTGATATTCGTGTAAAACCAGGGTAATGCCCCTGACTTCAGTGGCATTAGTTTGGATTTACACAAGTGTAACAGAGACCAGAATCTGATTCTGGATATTTATATCTGACAGTGCGACCTACATTACTTAGACCTCGGGCAAGTCAGTGAAAATTCTGACAACACAATCTTTCAGTGAAATGCTCTTGTATAAGGAAGCACATCTTTTTTATAAATAGACTCTCCAAAGAACACAATGGTGCCCAATCCTGTGGCTGCTGAAGCATACATAAACTATTAGCAAAACACTGAAGTTATGCAGCCTACATCAAGATGTCTAGAACCTGGAAAAGTTTGCTGCACACTTCATTCTCTGTTCTATGTGTACTAGTTCAAAATCTTTTCAATGGGTATTTCCAGCTATGGGCAGAGTCATGGACTCCAGACACAGAGTTCCATGATGGGATCCATGATATACATTAACTTTACAGTAAGTTGTTGAGGATCTTAGCTCTGCCTGGCCCTTTAGCTACCAAGTGGGAGCTTATGGCAGTACTCACCAACTGCCTCTTTTTCATGCTACCCATCTCAAAGAAAGTAGGAGGCAACTCTTTCTCATCAGGCCACATTTGCTCTTATTTAAACTGAAATCAGTAGAGCTGATCAATATTTAGTTTGGTGTAAGGAAGAACAGAATTTAGCCTATAGATAGACTCACATTCACTATGCACAGAATGATCAAGCTGCTTGGGGCATCAGAACAAACAGAATGGCTCCCTCTAGGTTCTGCATATTTATTTCCACTGGGCAGAGTCTGAGTGGCTCTCCTCAGAGATAAAAAGAAGAAATGTTCTTTTTTGAAAATTTTTTTGAAAAGAGTTCAGGGAACTCTTTTATAGAATCATAGAACGATAGGGCTTGAAGAGAATTCAGGAAGTCATCGAGTCCAACCCCCTGCTAAAAGCAGAACCAATTCCAACTAAATCATCTCAGCCAGGGCTTTGTCAAGCTGGGACTGAAAAACCTCTAGGGATGGAGATCTCACCACCTCCCTCAGTAACCCATTCCAGTGCTTCACCACCCTCCTCGTGAAATCGTTTTTCCTAAGATCCACCCCCCCACACACAACTTGAGACCACTGCTTCTTGTTCTGTCATCTGTCACTACTGAGAACAGCCTCTCTCCATCTTCTTTGTGTCCCCTTGTGCTGGGGTTTTCCTAAGCCTGGGTTCTGACCCACCAGTTAGGTGTTTCTGTTATTCTCTTCCCTTAAGAATCTCCATCATTCGAGGTTTTTAATGCCAGGCTTGGCAAAGCCATGGCTGGAATAATTTAGTTGGGGCTGGCCCTGCTTTGAGCAGGGGGTTGGACTATATGACCTCCTGAGCTCCCTTCCATCCTTAATCCATGATTTTATGATTTGTGCACTCCTAATGCAATGGAAAAGCTCTCCTAGGTCAATATTCAGAAAGGCTTTGTAAGAAATAGACACCGATTCTACAGCCAGTGTTTTCCCACTAGCTAGTAAATTCTATGTATCTATCTCATAGCAGGGGACATTTTATGCCAGTGGTGGACTGAGATCTAGTTTTTCCAGTATAGTTAACACTACATGGACAGGAAAGAAAATCATCAGCGCAGTAACCAAATTCAAGAGGACCAGTGAGAACTGATCACCTCTCGTAAAAGGAATGAATTAGTATTGAGTTAAGCTCTGTGTATGGAAACTCATTCACCAAAGACTTCCTGCTCTTCAGACATAAACAGAATAGTTTGAAGAGCTGAGGGGAGGGGAGTTAGGTGCAACGTTGGTATGAAAATAAAGTTATAAAAGGAGCTGGGCTGGGGAGACTTCTCTGCTCTAAATAAAAAGAAATGCTCCTCTCTGTCATTTGCCACTCAGCATGGGAGAAGCTGTCCAGGAAAGAGAACACAGCACCGGACCCCAAACTGCATGCAATGTGCTAGACAGCTGCCATCAGACAGTCTACAGAAGCCCTCACATACACAGAGCCAGACTCATCTCTCATGTAACTCCTTTGGCTTTGATGGAGTTACGTACACCAGAGGTGAATCTGGTCCCTGGGACTTGTATATACAAGGGTCTCTTTTTGGAGACATATAAATCTTTTGCTATATGGAAGTTAAATGCTTTGGAGAGGGATTTTAGTGACAATCAAACCTATTTAAAAGAAACGTTTGGGAGGGATTTTCTGGTACTAACTTTGTCCATTCTCCTGCTTTGCCAACAGCTACTAGAGACCTGGCTCAGTTCAGGGCAGGAGTGGGAGAGAGAAAGGGCCTTGCAGGCCAGTGTCTGGCTGCTAACTGCCTATCAGGAGATAGTTAATAGCACAGTGAGTATAGTTCTACTCTTCCTTGAGCTGACTTCCCAACTTCTATCAAATCTGACATTCAACGTGAATGCATGAGAAATTCTACTAGGCCTGCAGCTGGGGCCTCAAAGTGAGTAAGATCCCTCTGCTTCCATAAGAGAAAGGTTTCCATAATAGTGCTGTGACAGCACTCAGGCCAGACTGTAAGAAACAGGGCAGGCAGTTCCCCAGACTAGTGATTTTATAATTAGATTCACCAAACCAGTAAGAAAAGAGCTTCTACTCTGGTTAACAAAATACCAAACAATAGTACCCTTTAGGCATTCCAGACCTTGGTTCCCATCTAGACAACTAAGTCTAATATAATCACCAATCACAAAGGACTAGACACTTATCCTTAGGTTAATATGAATCACAGGTCTTCCCTAAATATCAGCCAATCCTTAATAACGGAATATCAGATTTGTTGTTAAAAGGAAAAAGAAGAGAGTTACAAATGGTTAAGTGATAGATAGTTGTTCAAATGACTTTCACTTTTCATAGTTCAGGATCACAACCATGGTGGAATAAACAGCTGGCTTGTAAAAGTCTCTCTGGAATCATGCTAACCGGTCAACATCCAAAGCCAGTTTAGATGCAAAGGCTGTTAGTTTTTCCATGCATTTCCCAGACTATTCCAAATAATTATTTGGAAGATCTATGTCCTATGGCTTACACGTCCCCTGTTCAAAGTTTAAGCAGACTGGAGAGAGAAGATCAGTCCCATAACTTGTCTTTTATAGCTATTCTAGCCGGTTGGCAAGCCTCCTCACAGAAATTGTCGAAGCAGGATCTCTCCCTGAGAAAGAATAGGTCATGCAGATCTCCTGTCGTACTTTGTTTTGAAGTTAATTTTCTATTTCCTACGCATACACTGGTAAATGGGTGATAGTCATTCACATAAAGTAATTAGCCGATCGTAGTCTTCCATTACAACACAGATAGTTAAGCTGAAGGCAACGTACAAACTATTTTCTTGTACTATCTTCTATCTTTGATCTTAAGGTTAACTGAAGACAGTTGCATATAATTAAGGCAATTAAGACATGAAAAGGAATTGGAATCTACAAGCTAATTTGGTTATGTTAAACTTCTAGCAAGATATAAATACAGACAATAATACATAACATCTACCTTTCATATCTATTACCAAAATGCATAATGTTGGTGATCGCTAGTCTAGGACTTTTCTTTGGGTACGTCTAGACTACAGGGTTTTGTCGACAGAAGTTTTGTCGACAGTATCTGTCGACAAAACTTCTGTCGACAAAGAGCGTCTAGACACATTCAGTTCTGTCGACTAAACAAGCTGCTTTGTTGACAAAACCCTGTAGTCTAGACACAACCCTACATGCAATAACACCTTCTGTCGACAGAACTCTGTCGACAGAAGGTGTTATGCCTCGTAAAATGAGGTTTACCAGCATCGACAAAACTGCTGAGTTCTGTCGACGTTATGTTGACAGAACTCAGCGGTAGTGTAGACGCAGGTATAGTTTTGTCGACAAAAGTCCACTTTTGTCGACAAAACTCAGTAGTCTAGACACACCCTTTGAAATAACATAGAAGTGACTTGTCTTGATACAATTGCAGTGCCGCTTGTTAAGTTATTGTGGTCACACATAGGTTGGCTGTGTCAGTGTCATAGATGCATTCCTATACTCTCAGGCTGTTAAAGTTGAAGCAAAATGCAGGACAATGTAGCACTTTAAATACTAACAAGATGGTTTATTAGATGATGAGCTTTCGTGGGCCAGACCCACTTCCTGATCTGAGGACGTGGGTCTGGCCCACGAAAGCTCATCATCTACTAAACCATCTTAAAAAATAAATAAATAAATAAATAAATCTTGTTAGTCTTTAAAGTGCTACATTGTCCTGCATTTGCTTCAGCTACTCCAGACTAACACAGCTACATTTCTATCGCTGTTAAAGTTGAATTTCTATTTCTATTTAATCGGATAAGAACATAAAACATGAATGGCCATTCTGGATCCCCCAGACAAATGGTTCATGTAGCCTGTCTTCTGACAGTGGTGGGTGTTATATGCATCAGAGGGAACAAACAGAACAAGGCAATTGTTGAGTGATCTCTCCCCTGTTGTCCAGTCCCAGCCCCAGGCAGTCAGAGATATAGGGACACCCATATCATGCATCTCTGATCATCTTATATGGCTCTATCAACCCCCCCTGTAAGCATCTCTTTTCTAAGATGAATGGTCCCAGTCCTTTTAACTTCTCCTTGTATGACTTGTCCCATATCCCATATCATTTTTGTTGCTTTTCTCTGAACTTTTTCCAATTATAACCTAACTTTATTTAAGTTGGAGGACTACAATTGCTTGCAATATTCAAGGTGTGGGTGTACCATGGATTGGAAACAGTGGCATGATGATATTTATCATATTATTATTCATCCCTTTTCCTAGTGGTTCCTAACATACCATTAGCATTTTTAACTGCAGCTGCATGTTGAACAGATGTTTTTAGAGGACTATCCACAATGACTCTGAGATTTTTCTTGAGTGCTACAGCTAATTTAGACCCCATCAATTTGCATGTACAACAAGGATTATGTTTTCCAATGTGCCGTACCCAGGTACAGTAATGGAGTTCACAATAAGGAAGGCAAATAATGTCCAGTTTAGCCGGAGAACTTTCATTCTTCATTCTTTTAAAATTAGCCTCAGGAAACTTTTGATCAGTTTGGATCGCTGATTGGGCTGTTAGCACCATATACCTGTGCTTCACTTACGACATCGCGTCAGTGGGTGGTTGACTGTATCAACTGTCTTCTCAATATACAAGGTGAGGAGACCATGAGCAGGTGTAAGTAACTCTTCACTTTCTTTCATTGTTGTAATGACCATTTTTTCCATCTGTAATTCTTTCTGTCTTGTTAGCGACACTTATATAACAGAACGATTGGGGCCTTGTAAGTACATTGCTGGAAGAGAACTGCACAAATAATAAATAATCTGCAAATATTAGAGGGTGGACAAAATATAGCACACAGGCCAGATCTGCCCTTCTCCCCAGAATTTCTGCCTGGAGCGCTCAGCTGATTAGCAAGCATGCCAGCAGCATGTGTTCAGCTGCCCCTCTCCGACCTTGCTCCATCCTATCTGCTGCTAGTGGTGTGTGGAGGGGAGGTGAGCAGGGAGACATGCAGAAATCAGGGTGACCCTTTTGCCCCTGTCATCATCTCTGCAGAGCAGAGTTTGGGGAGAGGGACACATACAATAGTGCTGCTCCAGTCTGAAGTATGGTGAGTAACGGAGTGCCTATCTAAAGAGGCACTGTTTCTAAGATTTCTCTGGCAGCCAGCATGTCCCTCTCTCTCTCTCTCTCTCTCTCTCACACACACACACACACACATTGTCTCACACACACTCTCTCCCCCGCCATATGCCCATATGCCCCCGCTCTGCAGAGTGGGGTGGGGAGAGGGAGATGACAGAGCAGGACAGCTTTCCCTTAAAGAGACAGTTCATGATTTAGAAGTGAGCGAAGAGCCTGGGTTTCCTACCTAAGCTTTTGGTCAGCCCCATCTCTTTTACAATGAGAGTTCAGTGGAGGGATTCTCCTCCAAATCAGAACCTCAGATCAATCTACATGAGTTGTGCTTGACTATGAGATTAGATTTAAATACTGAGAGCAGAGTGGCTACTGAAACCAGATATACAGAGAAAGATGCTCCACACAGAATACAGTGCCTGTTTAATCCTGTATGAATCACAATGAATCACATGCCATTACCGTTAACTTTCAGACATAGGGGCTACGTCTAGACTACA
The DNA here is from genome assembly GCF_052426305.1 of Pelodiscus sinensis. NCBI lineage: Eukaryota > Metazoa > Chordata > Testudines > Trionychidae > Pelodiscus > Pelodiscus sinensis. The sequence continues at coordinate 14,272,733 of NC_143069.1, read as the reverse complement.
TCCCTTTTTCGGAGGGATAAGGGATCTTTCGGAAAAGGCTTAATTTTCCGCAAGATCAGCATCTAGACTGGCGCTTTTCTCCGGCAAAGCTCCGTGCCGAAAAAAGCTGCAGCCATTTTTATGCTAATGAAGCAGGGGAGATTTAAATCCCCGCTTCATTAGCAATTGCGATACGTCTAATTTACATCCCTTTTCCGAAAAAGGGATGTAGTCTAGACATAGCCTGACGGTAAAATTCTGACTCCGTTAAAGTCAACAAGAATTTCGTCATTGGCTTTAGTGGGGCCAAAATTTCACACACAGCTGGTAATAACATACCCCATAGATCCTCCTGTATGATTATCTATGGATCAGAGGTTCAGTTTTATTAAATGTTGCCATACTTTTTCTCCTTTTCTCTATCCTAGGTCAGTGCACTAACCTGGGGTCAGCAGAGGAGGAGCTGAGTTGTCTCCGTGAGGCACTAACAACTCCAGACCCTGAGGCTCTGTTTCAAGCATCTTCCAAAATGGCTAAGGTAACAAACACTAGGTGACTGTCCTAGTGGCTGTGCACCATTCATTTTCCCTTGTCCAGAGGACTGGAAAAGGGCAAATCTAGTGCCCATCTATAAAAAGGGAAATAAGAACAACCCAGGAAACTACAGACCAGTTAGTTTAACTTCTGTGCCTGGGAAGATAATGGAGCAAGTAATTAAGGAAATCGTCTGTAAACACTTGGAAAGTGGCAAGGTGATAGGGAACAGCCAGCCTGGATTTGTAAAGAACAAATCATGTCAAACCAATCTGATAGTTTTCTTTGATAGGCTAACGAGTCTTGTGGATAAGGGAGAAGGGGTGGATGTGGTATACCTAGACTTTAGTAAGGCATTTGATACAGTCTCGCATGATATTCTTATCAATAAACCAGGTAAATACAACTTAGATGGGGCTACTATAAGGTGGGTGCATAACTGGCTGGATAACCATACTCAGAGAGTAGTTATTAATGGTTCACAATCCTGCTGGAAAGGCATAACAAGTGGGGTTCCACAGGGGTCTGTTTTGGAACCGGCTTTGTTCAATATCTTCATCAACGATTTAGATATTGATATAGAAAGTACGCTTATTCAGTTTGCAGATGATACCAAGCTGGGAGGGGTTGCGACTAATCTGCAGGATAGGGTCACTAATTCAAAATGACTTGGACAAATTGGAGAAATGGTCTGAGGTAAATAGGATGAAGTTTAAGACAAATGCCAAGTTCTCCACTTAGGAAGGAACAATCAGTTTCATACATACAGAATGGGAAGCGACTGTCTGGGAAGGAGTACGGCAGAAAGGGATTTAGGGGTTATAGTGGACCACAAGTTGAATATGAGTCAGCAGTGTGATGCCGTTGCAAAGAAAGCAAACATAATTCTGAGATGCATTAACGGGTGTTGTGAGCAAGACACGAGAAGTCATTCTTCCGCTCTACTCTGCGCTGGTTAGGCCTCAATTGGAGTATTGTGTTCAGTTCTGAGCACCGCATTTCAAGAAAGATGTGGAGAAATTGGAGAGGGTCCAGAGAAGAGCAACGAGAATGATGAAAGGTCTAGAGAACATGACCTATGAGGGAAGGCTGAAGGAATTAGGTTTGTTTAGTTTAGAAAAGAGAAGATCGAGGGGGAACATGATAGCAGTTTTCAGATATCTAAAAGGGTGCCATAAGGAGGAGGGAGAAAACTTGTTCATCTTGGCCTATGGGGATAGAACAAGAAGCAATGGGCTTAAACTGCAGCAAGGGAGATTTAGGTTGGACATTAGGAAAAAGTTCCTAATTGTCAGGGTAGTCAAACACTGGAATAAATTGCCCAGGGAGGTTGTGGAATCTCCATTTCTGGAGATATTTAAGAGTAGGTTAGATAAATGTCTATCAGGGATGGTCTAGACAGTATTTGATCCTGCCATGAGGGCAGGGGATTGGACTCGATGAACTCTCAAGGTCCCTTCCAGTCCTAGTATTCTATGATTCTATGATTGTTTTATGCTTTTGTGATGTCTTTCCACACTTGGAGCGAGCTATGGGAGTGAGGCATTCATGGGTAATCAGTAACATGCTTTTCATAGGTATATGCTATGAATGCCATGTAAAAAACAAACAGATTCCAGACAGTTGCATGAACATGCCCATGCATGTGCGCGCGCACATCCATCCATCCATCCATCCATCCATCCATCCATCCGGGGTAAAATATGTGAGCGGGACATCAAGCTGAGAAACCAGTCTTGGCACCTTGTGTGTTTACCTGAACCTATATTTGTGTGCATGCATCTCTTTGCATATTTTTATATTTTGTGAAAAGATGTCATGTACATAATAGAATATAAACTGGAAATTTACATCCTGTTTGTCCCATACAATGTTGTGCTAACTGTACAACCTAAGATCTAACCTGATATTATTAGTGTAGAATAGAGATGTGGTAGCTAGAAAGATTACAGAGAAAATTTTAATTGCAACTGCCTTGCCAGATAGGAGCCCAATTAGCAATTTGCTGATGAATACATTATTTTCCAATACAGCTCTTAGGCCTCCTTTCTTAAAAGTACTGGAGCCGACTATCATTGCAATCTTTCCTGTTTTTGATCTGTCCACAGGTGGTTAGTAAGTACTTTCCCTCTGAACAAGCCACAGATTTTATTGAGGCCATACTGGATGGTATGCGGTCTGCTAGCCCCTCCTGTGCCACAGCAGCCGGTCTGTGGATGAAGATCATCCTGAAGGAGTGTGGAGGTGCCATGCTGGATGAGGTAAAATAGAAGCTGGAGAGGTTTTTCTGGCTAACCTGCAGGCTTTCAGGTCTTTGCCATCATTTGCAGTGAACACAAGTCTTGCTGTTTCTCCCCCTGGGATTGGAAGTTAATTCCATCTGTGTTCCTATCCTGAGTCAGGCAATGGGGGAATCAACAGCAGAAGACAGAGATAATCTAACGGTACATCTGCACTAGCTCGTTAGTTCGAGCTCGGTAGGGTAATGAGGGCAAGCGGAGTTGCAAATGAAGCCCGAGATTTAAATATCCCGGGCTTCATTTGCATGTTCCCTGGCGCCACCATTTTTAAATCCCCCTTACTCCAAACTCCGTGCCCGCGGCTACATGCGGCATGGACTAGGTAGTTCAAATTAAAGATCCTAATTCGAACTACCGTTACTCCTCATGGAATTAGGATCTTTAATTAGAACTACCTACTCCGTGCCGCGTGTAGCCGCGGGCACGGAGTTCAGATTAAGGAGGATTTTAAAATGGCAGCACCCGGGAACATGCAAATGAAGCCTGGGATATTTAAATCCTGGGCTTCATTTGCAACTCTGCTTGCCCTCATTACCCTACCTAGCTCGAACTAACGAGCTAGTGTAGCCGTACCCCAAGGGAAAAGGAAGATGCTTGATTAGTTGTCTATCTTGTTGTCACAGTTTCCAGCCATGAAAGGCTTGGAAAAATTAGACTCCGAGTAAAATGCAAAAAGAGAATATCCGGCCCCAAGAGACAAGCTAAGTGAACTACATCTTCGGGCCTCAGATAATGAGGGGTCTCTAAAAATACCCCCAAATTACTAGTTTTTACTTGCCTCTTTGCCTATGTATAGATAGATAGATAGATAGATAGATAGATAACTTTATTATTTCTCTTTTCATTGTCCTTTCTGTTAGAATAATACATGTTTTTTTGGAAATGCAATGAGGCCTCTTTAACTTGACATAGCTTAGGGCCTCAGCATGTCTTAACCCGGTGTTGCAGCCAGGTATGGGCAGAGATATGCATAATTTTTGTGGATTAAATCTATGCAGCCATGTCTAAATACTTGTTTTTTGAAGGGAGGAATTTCTACAAGAACAGCAAATTGCTAAACGACTAAATAAAGGTTTTGGCTCTGCAGAATGAATGCAGAGAATGGAAAAGGGACATTTTTTCTGGTTTTATTCTGTCCAGGTGCCAGCTATCCTGAGGAGAATATACATTCATATGCCTACCATCAAGCAGGGTAGCTTGAGGCAGTTCCTGGTGGAGGCAGTGTCCATTCTAGCCCACCATCACCTAGAGGCAGTGATCTTCAGCCTCCTCACCAAACGTCTGCCGATGGACAGGTATATAGTGCTCCTTACAGTGTTCATTTTGGTAACCATGGATCCCACAGCTTCACTGGAAGATGTAAGGCTTCATTTAAGCCACAGACAGGTTGAGATAATTCCTAAAGGTTAATAGCTTGGGTCTTTCTGCAGAAAGGTCCAAGACCATGTCAAGGTGGGTGCAGGGAGAAATTAAGTTTCATTCTGTTTCCATTAATTAATAGTTGCTTTGGCATCCTAAAGACTTCCCTTTACTGGCATCACTGGAGTGGACTTTTGCCTCTCCAGACCCCTGAACTAACATCACCCTGGAAATTGCCAGTGACTGTTCGTTTTCTGGTAGCATGAAAGCTTCAAATCCAAATTCCTGGCTGATTAGCAAGGATAGGGCACCAGGCTTTTGGTATCAGGAAGGGTATGGCTGCTGGAATGGAGTTGTCATTCTTGGTACTTAAAGACAGGGCGGTAAGCATATCTATCATTTCATTCAAACATCCCTAGCTGAATTATCAGTCATCTGTGCTGGAATCTAAGAACATAAGAACGGCTGTAGTGGGTCAGACCAAATGTCCATCTAGCCCAGGATCCTGTCTTCAGACAGTGGCCAATGCCAGGTGCCCCATAGGGAGTGAACAGAACATGCCCATTCTGGCAAATAGAGGCCAGGGAATGCCATTTGTAAAGAGGTCATGGGCTAGCCACAAATATTTGTTCTCATAGTTGTACATCCAGTTAGTAGGAAGATCATTTTTCTTTCTTCAACTTGTCTCCCAGGCCCTAGATCTTTGGGCATCATATGCTCATGATTCCATATCTACTGAGAAGTAGGAAAACAGGAACTGTGATTAGAGCTCTGTGTCCTTTCCTTCTGAAGTCTAGCATTAATGGTTATGGTGCAGTAAGGCTAGGGTTGTGTCTATACAGCACCCTAAACTTGAAATAAGATGCACAATTTGCACTCCGCAAATTGCCTATCATATTTTGCATAGCCTATTTTGAAATGTGGCGCTTCTACACAGCACCAAATGTCGAAATAATGTGCTATTTCAAGCCATCCCTTATCCCTCATGCAACAAAGTTTATTGGGATGGCAAAATAGTGTGCCCATTATTTTGAAAAATATTTCAAAATAACGGGCTGCTTCTGTAAATGTGGGGTAGGTATTTCGGGATACCTCCAGGATCCCAAAATAGTCATGCACTGTAGAAATGTAACCTGAAATGTAACTTAACTTAGTTCTGTAACTAGAAACTCAATATGTAAAACATGAGGACCATATAAGGAGGACAGCACTCTGAACTTGCTCATCATAGGCAGGGCTTGACAAATAATACAATCTACTCATCCATGGCGTGTAGATTGTAACCTGGAAGAGCCGGGTTCGGGCGATCTGTGCATGCGCAGATCGCCGGACAGCGCGGCTGGTGAGCCCTGATCATAGTCAAGGAGAAAATGTGTTCTTTACTTGAATATGATGCATATAGTCAGAGCCACAAAAGTCTCCAGGGGTCACATATAACCTATGTTAAATTGCAGTAACACCACTGAGCTGTGGAGATCTCTGGGGACAGATCCCTTGCTCGCCCCTCAAGTCCTGAAGGTCCTAATAGAAAGAATAAAGACTCCAACAAGCCAAGAAGGAAGCATGACCTCAGAGACAGAAACTGACCTGCATTTAGCAGCTGCTGCACCTCTCACAGTAAGTTAGACGACAGACATGTATTTCTCTGCTTTGTGACAAACATGCTGATGGAAAGCTAGATGAGTGGGATAATATTGTCATCTGGGCACTTCTTTTCTGAAGTACTGTTTCCTGGATTCCAGCTGTGCTTTCTGTGGCAGATTTAGAGTATGTGGCTGATTCACTTCATAATATCTGGCAATTAGAAAGTCTTTGAATCAGATTTCTTACAGTGCTTTGCAAATGTTTTGTGCAACTCATAACATGCCTTGATAGGTCCTACACATTTTTACAGCTATGGGACGCTAAGGCACACATGGAGTGAATTGCTCTCGGTCATTCATCAAGTTAGTGACAGGAGTGAGAATTTAGTCCAGCAGGTATCAGAAGGGGAGAGCGTGTGATAGTGTTAGGAAGAGACCTCTTCTTTTACCATGCTCTCCTTTCAGGCAACATGTGCCATCTTTGAAGTGGTGTCAGCATTGCAGTTGAGCAAAACTGTGCAGGAGCTGTTCCCGGAGTTGTTCACTGTTCTTCTGCAGCAGATCAGCCAAACCCTAGGACAAAAGATGCCTTTGCCCAGGATGAGACGCCGAAGGAGGTTATTTAGAAAAGGACAACAACTATGTGAGGGCAACCCTTGCAGGTAATTAGAAGAAAGGGAGCAAAACAAAGAGAATCCCAGTCCATTTGTGTGACACTCCCCAGGAGTTCTCAGGGTTATGAGGCACCTTACCATCACCTGCTTTTAATATGAGAAAGTCTTGTTTGTGCTTGCTATAGGTCAGTTCCCTGAAACCACCAAGCTCTGGCAACACAAACACTACTATCTAGGCCTCCTCAGGCCTCAGTCTCTTTGTCCTCTCTTTCTGACTACAGCTTAGAGAATCTCTATCAACAGATTCTCCTCTAAGAGAAGTCTCCCTGCGATTTACGTGCATCTCCCCACCAATCGGCTTTCCCCCATCTCTTAGTTTAAAAACTGCTCTACAGCCTTTTAAATGTTTAGTGCCAGTAGTCTGGTTCCACCCTGGTTTAGGTGGAGCCCATCCTTCCTGTATAGGCTCCCCCTCTCCCAAAAGTGTCCCCAGTTCTTGATAAATCCAAACCCCTCTTCCCTACACCATCGTCTCATCCACGCATTGAGACTCTGAAGCTTTGCCTGCCTACCTGGTCCTGCGCATGGAACTGGAAGCATTTCCAAGAATGCCACCATAGAGGTCCTGGATTTCAGGCTCTTTCCTAGCAACCTAAATTTGGCCTCCAGGACATCTCTCCTACCCTTCCCTATGTCATTGAGACCTACATGTACCACGACCACCGGCTCCTCCCCAGCACTACACATAAGTCTATCTAGATGCCTCTAGCATTTTGTCTCTTTTGCTCTCTGTTTCCCTCAAACACTGCTGTGGATGTCCCTTTAGGCAGATTCCTTATTCATGGGAGAATAGGTTTGTTGATTCTATAGCCCCACTCTAGCCAGGCAATCAGGTACATTTCTATCCAATTAGGCTTTCTCTGGGGAAGCTAATTAGTACTAGTAGTTACCAGAGTGCTGACCCCAAGTACAAGCTCTCAGCACCCTGTCACATCTCGCTGGACATAGGGCCCCAAAATATCCATTAGTGATCACTAATCTCTCTGTGTCCCAGCTTTTGGGGTCTGATTGTGAATTTTTTCCATATTACTGTACTGTGCTAGTGCCCATACACCTTGCAGATAGGAGAAAGTGACTGCAAAATGTTGTCCATAGCAACACTAGTAATATGAGATGTATGAGACTGAAATACCTCCTGGGAATTAAGTCCTTCCAAAAACAGTGGTCCCCAGGATACTGTCAATGGATGAACTGTCAATGAACAACAGACCTGACAAGTAACTGGGGTTTCCTGACTGCTTAGGCTGTGCCTTTCTATTGGTTACTACAGTTCTGTGCCTCTTTTCCCCCAGGCTTTCTATTGAAGCATTAGAGGCTGTGCTTCTCAAGGCTATGAATGAGAAGCTGATACGAACTCTCTGGAAGCAGAAAACTTGGATGCTTCTTGAAAATCCGCAGACTCACCACGAGGGGGTGTGTTTGCTGGTGAGGTAAGAGATCTAGGAGACAGCACTTCATCCTCAGGGATCGGCAACAAATAGAGTGACTGACAGGGAACTTTCAGGTATAGCTTTGTGCGGGGTGCCCTGGGTGAGAAACACAGAGCTTCCATGCGTAGGTTTTAGAGTTGTATGGTCATAGCAGCTAAGCTTTTGAAGTGCACAGTCTGCCCCATAAGTGGTTCCTTTTGTCTTCCAGGGTTCTGCAAAGATCTGGACTAATAACAGTGGAGATCATACAGAGCCTCCTTCCCTGGGTAAATTCCCCATCAGAAAAGCAGCGAGTCACCAGCACAGCTTTCTTTGCTCAGGTATGAGCAGTTCCACCATTAGGCTGTTATCTGTTGTTTACCTTTCTCTGAGGAATTGTACAGTTCAGTTCATAGGAATTCATTTTAGATAGTAGAATGTGTCCTTTATAAGGAAATCTCATAAGGAACTTCATTACACCTTTCTTAATCATTTTCTCTTTGTTATTTTTGGGGCCTATACTAGCCTAGCCTAGCTGCCTATTCTAGTTGCTGGTTAAGAGAGAGTGAGCAAGATATAGATAGGCTACGTCTACATTGGCAAGATTTTGCGCAAATAGGGTATGTCTACACTACAGCACTAATTCGAATTAACTTAATTCAAATTAGTTAATTTGAAATAAGCTAATTCGAATGAGTGCATTTAGACCTAAAAACTAATTCGAATGAGCATTTTGCTAATTCGAAATAGCATGTCCACATTGAGTGGACCCTGAACCGAAGTTAAGGCTGGCCAGAACCAGTGCCGTCAGGGCATCAGGTTAGGACTTAAGGTGTGGAGCTGCTTCCTCAGGCTAGCCGAGGGCTGTGCTTAAAAAGACCTGACCCCCACCCCGGACAGACAGTTCTCAGGATTCCCTGCTTGCATGTCTAACTCGATGGGGACATCAAAGCAGTCCTGTCTTGGAGTGCCCTGAATGCCCACACTCGGCACATTTCAGCACTCGACCATCAGCCCGGCTGCACTTGCCGCAGGCTGCCATCTGGGGGAGGTCAATCAGGGGGCTATCAGGATCCAGGAGGCCCTACAGGAAAGCTTCCACCCCGAGGAGCCCGCAGAGCCACCCCAGTCCTCCCCATCGGGGGCTCGTGCCCCATTCCTCCCTCACCTCCTTCCACTTACCCTTCCCGAGCCCCCTCTTCCTGATGTAAAAAATAAAGGACATGTGTTCAAAAATAGAAACTCTCTTTATTTAACAAAACTGGGGGCGGAGGGGATTAACCTCTGGGGGACTGGGAAAAGGAGGTGGGAGAGGGGAAGAAAGAGGGTGGGAGAGGGGAGGTGGAAACCTGGGAGGAGGGAGCTGGAAGGGGGAAGCCAGGGGAAGAAGGAGGAGGGGAAGTATAAAACTATGGTACGCCATATCTTCAGAACTGTGTACAGATGTGGTCTTCTCACCTCAAAAACGATATGGCCTTGGAAAGGGTTCAGAAAAGGGCAAGTACAATGATTAGGGGTTTGGAACAGGTCCCATATGAAGAGAGGCTACAGAGATTGCGACTTTTCAGCTTAGAAAAGAGGAGACTGAGGGGGGATATGATAGAGGTCTATAAAATCATGAGTGGTGTGGAGAGGGTGCATAAAGAAAAGTTCTTCATTAGTTCCCATAATATAAGGACTAGAGGACACCAAATGAAATGAATGGACATCAGGTTTAAAACTAATAAAAGAAAGTTCTTCTTCACACAAAGTTCTTCTTATAGTCAACCTGTGGAACTCCTTGCCACAGGAGGCTTTGAAGCCTAGAACTATAACAGAGTTTAAAGAGAAGTTAGATAAATTCATGGAGGTTGGGTCCGTGGAGTGCTATTAGCCAGGGGGTAGGAATGGTGTCCCTGGCCTCTGTTTGTGGAAGGCTGAAGATGGATGGCACGAGACAAATGGCTTGGTCATTGTCTTCGGTCCATCCCCTCTGGGGTACCTGGTGTTGGCCGCTGTCGGCAGACAGGCTACTGGACTAGATGGACCTTTGGTCTGACCCAGTACGGCCATTCTTATGTTCTTATGTACTAAGCGAAGGGCTCAGGGTCGGGGGTCTCACTGGAACAACTTGATTTTCATGCAAACCTGCTCCTGGGTTTGGATGTGGCCTTTGGTGGCCAGGCTGGCAGCTATCCTGCCCTAGACGGCTGCATTCCTGTGCCTAGTGTGGAGGTCGTGGACGCTGGAGGCCTCCCCCCAAACCTCGATAATGTCCACGATCTCTGCACTAGACCAGGCAGGCGCCTGCCTCTTGTGGCCCTGGGCAGGCTCCTAGGAGCCGCCAGCCTGGTCCTGGGAAGAGGCGGAGGGCTGGGTGGCAGCAGGTGGCTGGCTCATGCCATGCCAGGTGCAGGGTCTGCTGGCTGGGTGCTGGCAGGCTTGCCGCTGGCACAGGCACTGTAGCCAGACCATGCCCCTTTAAGGGCTCTGGGGCTCGGAGAGGGGCAGAAAAGTTTCCCTGGTTTGGCCCAGAGTGGCCATCAGGGCAACCTGATTAGGGTTAGCCTCCAACTAGTTCGAATTAAGTGGCTACACAGCCCTTAATTTGAACTACACAATTCGAACGAGGCGTTACTCCTCGTAGAATGAGGTTTACCTAGTTCAAATTAAGCGCTCCGCTAGTTCGATTTAAATTCGAACTAGCAGTTTGTATGTATAGCCGCTATTAAAGTTCATTCGAACTAATGGCTGTTAGTTTGAATTAACTTTGTACTGTAGACATACCCATACTTTTAACGCAAGAGTTTTTGCGTTAGAATATTTGCGCAAGAGAGCGTCTACACTGGCATGTGCTGTTGCGCTAAGAGGCGCTTTTCTGCAAAATCATCCGTGCCAGAATAGACGCTCTCTTGCGAAAGAAAGCTCCGATGGCCATTTTAGCCATTGGGCTTTCTTGCACAAGAAATTAATGTGGCCTGTCTACACTGGCCTCTTGCGCAAGAACAGTTGCACAGGAGGGCTTTTTCCTGAGCGGGAGCATCATAGGTTTTGCGCAAGAAGCACTGATTTTAGACATTAGAATGTCAGTGTTCTTGTGCAAGAACTCCCCACCAGTGTAGACAGGCAGCTGCTTTTGCGCAAAATCATGCCAATGTAGATGTAGCCATAGAATTTGAATTACTAGACCTTTTCTGACAATTCCTAGGGCTAATACTGACCAACAGCTCCTGATTTTGGTCTAGCTCAGCAAATCTTCTAAATGAATCTAGTGTCCTAATACTATAAAATAAGCAACATACAAATACATTAACATCTATCTTAGAGTCTCATGAATGTAGAATAATAGATTCATAGATCATTAGAACTGGAAGGGATCTTGAGAGGTCTTCGAGTCCAATCCCCAGCCATCACGGCAGGACCAAGCACAGTCTAGATCATCCCTGACAGGTGTTTGTCTAACCTGCTCTTAAATATTTCTAGTGATGCAAATTCCACAACCTCCTGAGGCAATTTATTGCAGGGTTTAACCACCCTGACAGGCAGGACGTTTTTCCTGCTGTCCAACCTAAACTTCCCCTGATGTAATTTAAGCTCATGGCTTCTTATCCTATCCTTAGAGGCCAAGGAGAACAATTTTTCTCCATCTTCCTTAAAACATCCTTTTAGAAACTTGTATTATCTGAGTACTTCAAAATGAGAATGTAGTATCTGAGTGCCTCAAAACTCTTTAAAAGTATGTATCCCTACAACACCCCTGTGAGGCAGGGAAACACTATTAGTCCCATTTTGCAAACAGGAAACTGATGCACAGAAGGCCTAAGTGACTTGCCCAACATCATCTAGGAAGTCTTTGAGGGTGCAGGAAATTGAACTGGAACCTCCTAAGTCCTAGGCTGCTGACCACTGGAGCATCCTCCCTCTCCACAGCCTTGCTATAACGTCTGTGTCATATTTCACATTTACGCTAAGTCGCTATTTTAGAGGCTCATCTGGTGGTTCTAGGAATCTGTTTGTGCCCCCAAATCTTTCTACACCCCACCTAGGAAAGGAGTCACAAACGTGGGTTTTCAAGGTCTGCCTAGAGAGGCCTCATGAAAGCTGCCAATCAGAGCCCAGCTGGCTCAGATCTATGGAGCTACAGGGCTTTATTAGGTCAGTTCCTTTCAGGAAGTGGAGGGCCAAGAAAGGATGCTATTCTCTGGCCAAACCAATTCACAGGGGTTTATTTCAGGCAGCATTTTCTGAAGCTGAATTTGCAGAGAGAGAGTCCTTACGAGCCTTCAACATATAATTCGAGGGAGAAACTGAAAGTGGCCCCATAGGAAGAACCCAAGGAAAAAGTAGCAATAAACTGAAATGAAGCAATGACTCGCTGCTATTTCTAGGTTGGAACCAAGAGTAGTGGGCAGGCCCAGGTTCCCCAGTGGCATAAACCCGATGAAGGGGACAAGGCTTATGGAGAGGTTGAACAAAGAACAGAATATAAAGGGTCCAGAGTTGGGGCTGAAGACCCTAGTGAGGGCAACAGGACCTAAAAGGCATTTGTTTGGACTTTGGGACTTGGCCAGAGGGCTGAGCCATGGAAGACTCACTAAGATCGACTGGCAGGATGCACCTGGGCGAGAAAAGGACTGTGGTATCAAATGCAGTCACTGAGAGGCTTTCAAGGGATGAACAATCCCCCATTATAGTGCCTAAAAGGAAAAAATCCATGTTTTTAACACAGTACTCATTCATATAGAATAATAAATTACAGTGTATTACGTGTCTCCTCAAATTATATTCGCTATCTTAATGAACAGATTAGAGCTAATGGACATGTTGATTTTATTTCAGCTAATGACTGATCCCATACTCAGGGAGAAGAAGACCCTTAAGTCTGCCTTACATATATTAGAAGAAAGGTCACGGGACAATAACAGCATTGTCCGTCAAATGGCTGTAAGAGGCCTAGGCAATTTAGTCTATGGGGCACCTGAGAAGGTAAGATAGAATACTGAATACAATGCAGCATAACTAGAGAAACTAAAGGAAACAATTGCTCAGGATTTACAGAGGCCATGCACAATGCACTAGGCCAACTTCTGCTCTCTCATACCCCTGTAACCTCTTTGCAGTCAATACACAGCAGGTTTGTTCCCTTGGTAAGCTGGGCATAAGGAAACAATATGGACTTAATATGATCATATGTAAATGTATACTCCCAGGAATGAAGAGTGTAGGCTTTATTTCCAAGATGAGAGATTCTATTCCAGGAAACAGAGACACTAAAAAACTCAAATCATGATAGATAATCAGCTGAACGTAAGCGCCCAGTACAAAGCTGTGACCAAAAGAGCTGAGGTGATCCTCGGAGGCATAGACAGAGGGATTCTGAATAAGAATAAAGAAGTTATTTTACCTCTGCTTATGGCACTGGTGTGAGAACTGCTAGAATACTATGTCAGGATCATGCCTGCAATTCAAGAAGGATGCTGATAAATTGGAGAAGAGTCACAAGAATTTTCAAAGGGCTAGAAAATGTGCCTTTAGATTCAATGGGGGGGGGGGGGGCGGGGAATGAAGCTAAACTAATTCAGACTGCTAGTAAGGCATACATTTTAATGGTAATTTTAATCATTGGAACCATTTACCAAGGGTTGTGGTGGGGTCTCTATCAGTAGCAACTTTAAAAACAAGATGGGCTGTTTTTCTAAAAGAGGTGCTCTAGTCAAACAGACATTATTTTGGGGAGGTTCTGTGTTGTGAAGGAGGTCAGACTGAATGATCACAATGGTCCCTTTTGGCCTTCAAATCTAAGTAATTAGAAATCTAATAGGATTACATAGGCGTAATATGGCACAGAGTTTGGCTTATTGTAGCTAGTACCTGATGTAAAATATAGCTATAGGTCACTAGGGGGGCAGATGAAATTCCCACTGCTTCATAATTGCTAAAAAAAACATATTAGAAATGTGGTTAGTGGAAAGTGTTTTTTAATGTCATACGTCTGAACAGGTGAAAAAGTACAAGAAGTTTCTTCTGGAGGCACTGATCAGGACTTTAGAAGACACTTTCAGTTCTGAAGTCGTCGAAAGCATGAAGGCACTGGCCAAAGTCCTTAAGGAGCTGAAAGGGAAGGACATAGGTTCTTCCTTCAGAGACCTCACCACACAGATCCGGAAGTACTTCGATAATGTACGTGAACAGAAGCCTTCAACCCCAGTTCAGCTGACATTGATGAGGCTCCATTTACAATGCATGATGTGTCCTCACTGGGCATTGTTCATGTCAGAATGAAGTGATTTTAGGCCTTAGGGAAGAGATGTGTTTTATGGAGGAGCAGAGAATTAAGAAAATGAGGATGCCATCCCTGCTCCTTCAGTCTCACCCTTCTGTTCATCTTTATTTCCAATGAGAATGGCAAAGGAAGTATGAATACTAGATTAGGTAGCTGCATAACAAGGAAAATGGGCATACAGGGTGTAATAGACTGTTTTGGGCCTGCTCCATACGATTTTTATGTCAGATGGTTGAAATTATTCCATTTTGCAGAGAAGTTTGAGATTTCAAATTTTGGTTTTGTTCCTATTTGGGGGACACACCCCCCAGCCCAAATTTCAAAACTCTTTGTGAAACAGTAATACTATTCTCAACCCAGCTCTACTGGGAGCCTTGCCTGAGGGCAGTCTACTGGCAGACTATGCTGGAGACAGGGAACCTGGAAACACTGGGAATTAGAGGTGCCAGGGTGCACATTTCCTGGCTCCTTGTCAGCCTGCCAGACAGGCTGTTCTGAAGGTGAGGGCCAGGAAGCCCAAGATCCCAGTCAGCCTGCTAGATGGGTCACCAAGAAGCTGACCAAGTACCCCTACTTGGCTTCTGGAAGAATTTTGTCAAAATTGAACTGTCTTCAAAGTATTTTGATGAATCAACACATTTGGCCCAAACTTGATTAATTCCAGTTCTTTTAAACTTCTGTCGTTGGAATCACTCTACCCTAATGTAGAAGAGACAGCTGTGCTAGATACATGATGTGGTTATCTCTTCGTTACCAACCTCTGTGGCTTTCTTGGCTATAGGAGGACAACACTCTTCGTGCATTGGCCTTTGTCCTGTTTGGTATCCTGGCCGGCTCTGCAAAGAGAAAATGGAAGGACTATTTTGCCAAGCAGGTTAGACAGAGCTGGGTCACGCTTCTGCTGCACCTGCAAGATCCAAGCCCTGAGGTTTCAATGGTAAGAATGACAGTGACTTAATTACTAAGCAAAAAGAATCTTCCTCCTGATGCCAGGGGAGCTCTGCTATTCCTTCCCGCAGTGGAGACCTAAATTCTTCCCTCAGTTCATTGCCCTCCTTTTGAGTTAATCCCAGACAGGCTGGTCCTTAGCAGCCAGGGTTGTCTCACTGGAGTTCAGGATAGGTCATGGGTCTGATCCCAAGAGTTCATTCCTGCCTATCTCTGCACCCCACGTTCCTGCCTCCCCACAACAGAGGAAAGACCACAGCTATGCCTAGTGAAGCAGCTTTCATAGCTACATCCGTTCTGAAAAAACATTGCTGCTATCTCCAGTTTTCAGTATTATAAAATCATAGAACCATAGGTTTGGAGGAGACCTCAGGAGGTCACTGAGTCCAACCTCCTGCCCAAAACAGGACCAGCCTCAACTAAACAATCCCAGCCAGGGCTTTGTCAAGCTAGGACTTGAAAACTCTAGATTTAGAGGTTCCGTTGCCTCCCTAGGTAACCCATTCCAGTGCTTCACCACCTTCCTAGTAAAATAGTTTTTCCGACTATCCAACCTAGACCTCCCCCACTGTAACTTGAGACCATTGCTCCTCATTCAGTCATCTAGTACCACTGAGAACAGCCTCTCTCCATCCTCTTTGAAATCCCCCTTCAGGTAGTTAAAGCCTTCTATCAAAGCTCCCCTCACTCTTCTCTTCTGAAGACTAAATAATCCCAAATCCCTCAGCCTCTCCTTGTAAATCATGTGTTCCAGCCTCCTAATCATTTTTGTTGCCCTCCGTTGGACTTTCTCCAATGTATCAACATTTTTTAAGTAATGGGGTGCCCAGAATTGGATGCAATACTCCAGAAGTAGAATCCCTTTCCCCCTATTAAAGTCATGCTGGCATATTTTCTGTCTATTACTTCAGGGGAATCCCTTTTATTCTTGGGGTAGATGAGCAGTCAAGGACATGAGTTCCATTTGAATGAGCACAATACGTGTTATGGAACAATTCAATGGTGCAACCCTCTTTTTCAGGAGTGCAGAGCTACATTTCATCTCTGTGCCCCATTTTTGGGACTGAAGAGGCTCCAAACTATACTTAATGAGCATCTTAGTTGGAGAACCGAGCTGAACCCTGAGGAGCTCCAGATGGATATCTGCAGACACCTTGTGAGTGACCTATAGAATTATATGAGATTATTGACAGCATAGGCTTGTGGTGTAGAAGCAGGGGGAATGTGTGATGGGCAATGGAAGTATCTATGGGTATGTCTACGCTACAAAGTTAGTTTGAACTAACGGACGTTAGTTCGAACTAACTTTCATAGGCGCTACACTAGCGCTCCGTTAGTTTGAATTTAATTCGAACTAACGGAGCGCTTAGTTCGAACTAGGTAATCCTCATTCCACGAGGATTAAGCCTAGTTCAAACTTACTAGTTCGAATTAAGGGGTGTGTAGCCCCTTAATGCGAACTAGTGGGAGGCTAGCCCCCCCCAGGTTTCCCTGGTGGCCACTCCGGCCAACACCAGGGAAACTCGTATGCCCCCCTCCCGGCCCCGGACCCCTTAAAGGGGCACGGGATGGCTACGGTGCCCATGCCAGGTGCAAGCCTGCCAGCACCCAGCAGGCAGACCCTGCACCTGGTGCGGATCGAGCCACCCACCCGATGCCCCCCAGCCCTCCCCCTCTTCCCGGGACCAGGCTGGCGGGTCCTGGGAGCTTGCCCGGGACCGCAAAAGGCGGGCTCCCTCCTGGGCTAGTGCGGACATCGTGGACCTCGTCCACGATCTCCGCACTAGGCACAGGAAGGTGGCCGGCTAGGGTAGGAGAGCTGCCAGCCTGGCCACCCAGGAGCAGGAGTGCATGAAAATCAAGGTGGTCCACTGAGACCCCCGACCCTGAGCCCTGAGCTTACAATGGCCATCCTGGGTCAGAACAAAGGTTCATCTATCCGAGTAGCCTGTCTGCCGACAGCGGCCAACCCTAGGGACCCTGAAGGGGATGGACCGAAGACAGTGACCAAGCCATTTGTCTCGTGCCATCCCTCTCCAGACTTCCACAAACTTTGGGCAGGGACACCACTCCTACCCCCTGGCTAATACCACTCCATGGACCCAACCTCCATGGCTTGATCTCACTTCCCTTTAAACTCTGTTCTAGTTGTAGCCTTCACAGCCTCCTGCAGCAAGGAGTTCCACAGGTTGACTCTGTGCTTTGTGAAGAACAACTTTCTGTTACTAGTTTGAAGCCTGTTACCCATTCCTTTCCTTTGGTGTCCTCTAGTCCTTCTTTATGGGAACTAATGAAGAACTTTTCTGTATGCACCCTCTCCACCCAACTCCTGGTTTTAGAGACCTCTATCCTGTCCCCCCTCCGTCTCCTCTTTTCTAAGCTGAAAAGTCCCAGTCTCTTTAGCCTCTCTTCATATGAGACCTGTTCCCAACCCCTGATCATTTTAGTTGCCCTCCCCTCTGCCACCCTCTCTCTTCCCCTCTCCCACCCCCTTTTCCCAGTCTCCCCCAGTTTTGTTCAATAAAGACAGATTCCATTTTTGAACACAATTGTCCTTTATTTTGTACATCAAGAAGAGGGGCTAGGGAAGGGTAAGTGGAAGGAGTTGAGGGCGGAATGGGGTACGCGCCCCCGATGGGGAGGACTGGGCTGGCTCTGCGGGCTTTTGTGGTGGAAGCTCTCCTGCAGCCCCCCAATTGCCCCATCTCCCCAGATGGCAGGCTGCGGCAAGTGCAGCCGGTCTGATGGCCAAGTGCTGTGATGTGCCCAGTGTGGGCACTCCGGGCACTCCAAGCCAAGACTGCTTTGCAAGCGGGGCACCCCTGAGAACTGTCTGTCCGGCGTGGGGGTTGGGACCCTTTAAGCACAGCCCTCGGCTAGCCTGAGACAGCATCTCCACGCTCTTAGTCCTCCTCTGATGTCCTGCCGGCACTGCTTCCGGCCATCCTTAAGCCCGGTTCAGGGTCCACTTAATGTGGACATGCTAGTTCGAATTAGTAAAACGCTAATTCGAGCTAGTTTTTTAGTCTAGATCCGTTAGTTTTAATTAGCTTAGTTCGAATTAAGTAATTCGAACTAAGTTAGTTCGAATTAACGTTGTAGTGTAGACGTACCCTATTAGAGTGGGATACAGGACTGAGGGTGAGAGGAATGTAAATCTGCCATAGATTCCCACTTTCCCCACTTCTACACAGCCTCCTGTCCTTTCTTTTATTTACTTGTTTAAATTAAAAAAAAAGTCTGAGTGAGTCCAATAACTGACAGCAGTGGCAAGAGGAACACAGACTGTTTACTTGTGGTTTGTAAAGGCATGTGTTGGCAGTCAAAGGGCATTTCTAGCCAGAGAGAGCTCATGTGTCCCTGATTTTCTCTAGGCCAAAGAGAAGGCTGAGCTACTGGAGAACTTTTACAAAAGCACCATCACATACTTCTGCAGCAGCTGGGAAGAGATCCGGGCAGTTGCAGCCAAGTTAGCTGGTGAGAGAAAGTGTGCCGTGTCCCTTTTGGTATTCCCTTTGAGGTAGACAGAAAAAGTCCCTGTGTGCAGCACTGAGCTACTATTAATCTCTCCGTGCTGTGACTTCTCATGCATAAATGGAGATGTTAATGTTCTCCTACTTCTCCAGTGTGGTGTTAGGAGGAATTTGTAATTTGCAATAGAATGCTTTGAGATGGCGCAGTCATTTAGTAGCAGAGGCTGGCACACTGTCACGTAGGGTATGTTTATTCTCCGATCAAACTAGTGTGCTAAAAATAGAGTAGCTGTGGCAGGAGTAGCAGGAGGGGTTAACTATTCCAAGGATGATCCCATCCAAACCCAAAAGTCTGTTCTCAAGGTCGCTAGCTCCTCCGACTGCTTCTGTCATCTGACCTGCACTCTATTTTTAGTAGTCCGAGTTAGTGTGGACTCAAACTATAGACCTAAGCTCAGTGTTGTTCACAGTTCCTTACTGGTGCTTCATCACTGGGAGGTAGGCAGGCCACCGCCACACAGTGCCTGCTGTTGCAGGTTCCTGATTGCCTTGCCCAGGAAGCACTAGATTCCTCCCCTTTGGCCCTGTGCCATCCTTTCCTTAGCACACCCATGCAAGCCAGGCAAGCATTGTGGCCTAATTAATTTATCCATGTGAGATCCTTGCTTAGTACGCACTTATTCCTGGCCCCAGCCCTTTGTTCACACCACTAGATTAATACACTATCCTAGTATATCTCCACTAACTGACAGCAGTGGCAAGAGGAACATAGATTGTTTAAAGCAAATGAGGTTTTATGTAAACATTCTTAATTTTTTTCTCTTCAGTGTGGACGCTAAACTTTTCTAGTATTTTCTTGCCTACAGCTCACCTTAGACCCACAATAGAAGCCAAAGGGCCAATGTTATCACCTTGCACTTAACAAGAGAAGGTTTTTTATTGATGTTTATTTTACACTGCTTATTTAGGCATCATCCTGGAACATACGGACACCAAGAATATGAAATGGCTGGACATGGAACATCTGTTGACCTGTAAGTAACAAATACAGGTGAAATCCTATTCATTAGTGAGTTATAAAGAAATTTAGCTGACAAGCAAGCAGTAACTGATACCACAGGTGTGAAGTGCATCAGCCACACATCAAAGGACAGATTCAGCTTTAGTCTGCTCTGAAAGAGGTACGTCTACACTACAGCGTTAATTCAAGTTAACTTAATTCGAAATAGTTAATTTGAATTAAGCTAATTCGAATTATGCATCTATACACAAAACCTATTTCAAAATAGCATTTTGTTATTTTGAAATAGCGCGTCCACACTGAGTGGACCCTGAACCGAAGTTCAGGCTGGCCGGAACCAGTGCTGGCAGGGCATCAGGTTAGGACATAGTGTGTGGGGCTGCTGCCTCAGGCTAACTGAGCTCCGTGCTTCACGGGACCCTACCCCCACCCCGAACAGACAGTTCTCAGGGTTCCCCGCTCGCTTGTCTACCCCGATGAGGGAGAGCAAAGCAGTCCTGTCTTGGAGTGCCCTGAGTGCCTGCACTCGGGACACCACAGCACTCGGCCACATGGAGCCAGAGCTGCCCCTGGGCACACCGGTGCGTCTCGTAGGGTTGTTGCCATCAGCCCAGCTGCACTTGCTGCAGGCTACCGTCCGGGGAGTCCATCGGGGGGCTGTCAGGATCCAGGAGGCCCTGCAGGAGAGTGTCCACCCCGAGGAGCCCTCAGAGCCACCCCGGTCCTCCCCACCGGGGGCTCGTGCCCCATTCCTCCCTCACGTCCATCTACTTACTCCTCCCTAGCCTCCCTTCCTGATGTCAAATAAAAGACATGTATGTTCAAAAATAGAAACTGGGTTTATTGAACAACAGGGTGAACCTCTGGGGAGACTGGGAAAAGGAGGTGGGAGAGAGGAATAGAGTGGGTGGGAGAGGGGAGGGTGAAACCTGGGAGGAGGAAGTTGGAAGGGAGAAGCAAAGGGAAGAAGGGGGAAGGGAAGATCAGGGCCCAAGGTTGGGGGTCTCACCGCACCAACTTGATTGTCATGCAAACCTGCTCCTGGGTTCGCATGTGGCCTTTGGTGGCCAGGCTGGCAGCTATCCTGCCATTGACGGCCGTGTTCCTCTGTCTAGTGCGGAGATCATGGATGCTGGGGCATCCCTCCCAAACCTGAATAAGGTCCATGATCTCCACCCTGGACCAGGAAGGCACCCGCCTTCTCCAGCCCCTGTCAGGCTCCTGGGTGCTGGCAGACTGCTCCTGAGGAGCAGTGGAGGGTTGGCTGCCAGTGCCTTGCTGGCTCACGTTTTGTGGCTACTGGCTCAGGGGCCCCGGTGGCCACTGCTGGCTCTTGGCTGGTAGGCTTGGATCTGGCACGGGCCAGGGTCTATCCCTTTAATGGCTCTGGGGCCAGGGGGAGAGGAGAGGAAGTTTTCCTGGTTGTGCCCAGAGTGGCCACCAGGGCTCCCTGGGAAGGGCTGGAGGCCCCCTATTTTGAATTAATTGTCTATACAGCACTTAATTTGAAATAGCTATTTCAAATTTGGTGTTACTCCTCGTAGAATGAGGTTTACCAAATTTGAATTAAGCGCTCTGCTATTTCGAATTAATTTCGAAATAGCGGTTTGCATGTATAGATGCTATTAAAGTGAATTCAAAAGAACAGCTGTTATTTTGAATTAACTTTGCGGTGTAGACGTACCTGGAGGAAACTGCAGCCAGTGTGATATAAGTCAGTGCATCTCCTGGCTACCCTGGCAATGCCTCTTCCCAACCTGTGTGATCCACTCTTTGGGCTCCATCGGCTCCCTGGGAGCCACTTTTTGCTACCCCAAACTCCACACCATCAGATTTATTTCTGTCAGGAGATGTAAACTAACTTAAAAGCAGAAGCTATTGAGTCAATGGAGCACCTTCCAATTGGCTGAGTTTCTGGTAGGGTCAGGGTCTCCCCTCTCCCCCCTCCTCCATCTCAGTTTGGAGCTTGGAAGGATCCCAATGGAGGAACCTAAAGCTTTGTTTGTACAGAGAGCTTCTGGAGCTTGGTACTCACTGGTACTAAATCTCCAGCTACTGCAGGCATAGGTGACTATATGAAAAGTGAGTCATATTCTCTGTAATTCCAGCTCTCCAGGTCCTACAGAATGACCCAAGTCCCATTGTCCAGCTGGTGGCAACTCAGGTCCTAAGAGACATCTGACCTGGATGAGTGCTCGGGGAATGAAGCACAGACAAATAGAAGAAAGAGCTCCTGCTTCTGTTTCCAGCTTGCACATCATATACTTGGGTGGGAAATTA
This sequence comes from Pelodiscus sinensis, assembly GCF_052426305.1. NCBI lineage: Eukaryota > Metazoa > Chordata > Testudines > Trionychidae > Pelodiscus > Pelodiscus sinensis. The sequence continues at coordinate 14,250,911 of NC_143069.1, read as the reverse complement.
GACTGAACGCTATATCTGCTAGCTGTCTATGGGGTAGGGGAGTAGTATAAGGGCCCTACCATCAATCAAACATTAGCCCCGCCCCCTGACCCTGGAAGTCCCCCCCCCCGACTCCCCGGAAGTCCCTTCTCCCTTGTCACTGGCAGTCCCGCCCCTGGAGGGTAGTACATCCGGGTCGAGAGGGACAGGTGACCGGAAGTAAAAAAGGATGTCATGTGACCCCGGTTAGGCCCGTCCCCTGTCACCGGAAGTCCCGCCCTTGGGGGTAATACATCCGGGGTCAAGAGGGGCAGGTGACCGGAAGTAAGGGGTGTCATGTGACCCCTCTAAGGACTTGCCCCTCCTCCCTCTACCAATCAGGAAGGGCTTTCCCCGTAGGAACGCCCCGCGAACCGCTTTGACCAATCGGGGGGCAGTTCCGGGAACGGATGACCCGCCCAGAAGTGGGTCGTGTGACCCCTCTAAGAACTCAACCCGCCTCCTTCCACCAATCAGGAGGAGTTTTTTCCCTGTAGGACCGCCTCGTGAACTGCTTTGACCAATCGGGGGGCAGTTCCGGGAACGGATGACCCGCCCAGAAGTGGGTCGTGTGACCCCTCTAAGAACTCACCCTGCCTCCCTCTACCAATCAGGAGGGTTTTTTTCCCTGTAGGACCGCCCCACAAATCGCTTTGACCATTCGGGGGGTGCAGTTCTGGGACCAGTTGACCAGACCGGAAGCTGGTCGTGTGACCCCTCTAAGAGCTTCCCGTGACACCCTCTGTCAATCAGAGCATAGCACTTCCCCATAAGTTCTAGCGCCACACAAAAGAGGCCATCTTGTTCCAAGATACAGCTAGGACACCGCAGCGGCACGCCCACGCTGTCTGAGCACGTTCCGCTCAAGCAGAGGCGGCAACAATACCTGCAAGAGTGGTCATGACTGTATACTGTGTGGCAAAACTCACAATAATTTTTCGCTCCGAACAACTTTTTCACATCCAGAACCCCATAGTAATGCTCATCTCCGCCAAGCGCCGCGCGCCCGGGGCCGGCGCTCCCCCCGCAAGCGCCACGCGCCCGGGGCCGGGGCCGGCGCTCCCCCCGCCAAGCGCCACGCGCCCGAGGCCGGCACTCCCCCTGCCAAGCGCCGCGCGCCCGGGGCCGGCGCGCCCCCCCGTGCAAGCGCCACGCGCTATGTGCCCAGGGCCAGGTCAGCCCCGAGCACCTGGCGGGTGCATGCAAATGCCCCTGCGGGCGCCATAGCGCCCGTGGGCACCGTGTTGGGGACCACGGACCTACGGCAATAACAGTATTTAATAAGATTTCCAAACACAGTTCAGCACATAGGCCCTGGAGCTTGCAGTTTATACCCTCTGGAGTCCAAGTCAAACAGTCATGGTACCGCTGGGCTGGCGCATTTATGACACAACCCTCACAGTCCTCAAAAAGCTTTTCCCTAAGACAGTGACTAAGGACGGTATAAACACTAATGCGTACAATAGAGCGCATAACTTTTTTACGCTTATGATGTGGCACTGGCTCAACTAGGTCAATGCACAGCCACCTCCTGAATTCTTCATGGCCGTCATCCTAGGCGTTCTCTTCAATGCTTTGTATCGGTGTTGAGCAAAAACAAGGTGGGCCCGGTTCGTCTTCCTCGTCCGATGCAATGCTGTCCTGGGTCTGACGGTCAGCTAGAAAGGCATCGTCAAGCTGTCAAAAGATTGCCAGAAAGAAATAATGTAAGACGCTCTGGTCATTTTTTTTTTAAAGTTTACAAAATCCCGGATTCCTAACCCCATGATGCCCCAACTTCGATCTTTCATTTACCTATTTGGCTTCTTTTCCATGCGTCTTGTCCGACTCCTGGGAGCCATGGGCACCTTCTTCCTCCAGGCTATCTAGCTTGTCTGGCTGCATCGTGAGCGGTTGGGTTTCGGTGTCAGATATTGGTGTATCCATCAGCGGGTGGGTCAAAGGGCTCCCTTCAACTTCTCCTTCCTCCTCGGAACTGTCGCTGATGTAGCGCTTTCTTCTCGGCACCAAAACAAAGTTGGTGAAAGAAGCCATGTTTCCGCTCAGCGTTTGCACGCTCTCTGAAACACGCGCTCTTGGAACAAGATGGCCTCTTTTGTGTGGCGCTAGAACTTACGGGGAAGTGCTATGCTCTGATTGGCAAAGGGTGTCACGGGAAGCTCTTAGAGGGGTCACACGACCCGTCTTCGGTCTGGTCAACGGGTCCCGGAACTGCACTCCCCGGATTGGTCAAAGCGATTTGTGGGGTGGTCCTACAGGGAAAAAACCCCTCCTGATTGGTAGAGGGAGGCAGGGCGAGTTCTTAGAGGGGTCACACAACCCACTGCTGGGTGGGTCATCCGGTCCCAAAACTGCCCCCCGATTGGTCAAAGGGGTTCGCGGGGCGGTCCTACAGGGAAAACCCCCCTCCTGATTGGTGGAGGGAGGCGGGGCAAGTTCTTAGAGGGGTCACACAACCCACTGCGGGGCGGGTCATCCGGTCCCAGAACTGCCCCCCCCGCTTGGTTAAAGCGGTTCGCGGGGCGGTCCTACAGGGGAAAAACCCTTCCTGATTGGTTGAGGGAGGCGGGGCGAGTCCTTAGAGGGGTCACATGACACTCCTTACTTCCGGTCACCTGCCCCTCTTGACCCCGGATGTATTACCCCCAAAGGCAGGACTTCCGGTGACAGGGGACGGGCCTAACGGGGGTCACATGACACCCGGTCAGCTGTCCCTCTTGACCCGGATGTACTACCATCCAGTGGCCGGACTTCTGGTGACAGGGGAGAAGGGAATTCTGGCGGTCAGGGGGCGGGACTTCCGGGATCAGGGGGCAGGGCTAACGTTTGATTGATGGTAGGGCCCTTATACTACTTAGGGGATTACACATGCCGGGGGAATTCACTAAGGGTGGCTTTAATTGGCATTTAAGCATCTAACTGTGGATTTTGGTGATTTCCTTTAGATATCCAGGGCCTTTAACTGTGCTTGTATTGTCCAGTCTCATAAGTTGCTGAGTGTCCTCAAACTCCCTCTGATGATATTGGGAGTTCAGAACACTCTGCCCTTCAAAGAAGGTACTCAGCAGATATCATTCGTCCTCCAAATTTAGAGGCTATGATCCTCCACCTCATAGAAAAAGTTTCCTGAATAGTTAGGTTTCTAGTCTCTCTCAGCACTTTACTCTTGCCCTCCTGGGTTCTGGGCCTATGAGGAGTCACCAGACAACAGTTAGCAAAGGAGGGTAAAAGGCTGAGGGGGTCTGGGATATCATTGTCTGTGGTTCTCAATGGGGAGAGAATCTTCCTGTGATGGCTGAATATGGGAAGGGGATCAGTGTTTTCCCCTGTTGAATTGACACTTTCTGATAATTCACTATATTAGGTAATAGGAGTTCCCCTAATCTTGTGGTGTTTCCTGTTTTGGAGATTGTTTTCCATTCCATATCCAGCAGCTTAATCCCAACCCATATTATTATATTTATTAAGGGGCATTGTACAAATGCTGATGACTCTTTAAGTTTATTTCTCAGGTGCTGGCCATGCTGTGTCTCACAAACAGTCACCTGTAAATAACCCTCCCCTGTAAATAATATAGTGTTTGTATTTACTGTGCACATGTTTCCAATTAAACTCTTTGAAGTATCTGTTTCAATTACTCAGGGGCCTGATTTCTTCTTTCAGAGTATGTCTACACTACAGCATTATTTCAAAATATCTTATTTCGAAATAGCGCGTCTACACACAAAATGCATTTTGAAATAGCGTTTTGCTATTTCGAAATAGCGCGTCCACACTGAGTGGACGGTGAATCGCATTTAAGGCCGGACAGAACCAGGTCCGGCAGGGCATCAGGTCAGGAGTTACTTTGTGTGGCTGCTGCCTGAGGCTGTCTGAGGCCTGTGCTTAAAGGCACCCCCTTGGACAGCCAGTTCTCAGGTTTCCCTGCTTGCTTGCCTACCTCCATGAGGGACAGGAAACCATTTTGTCTCTGTGTGCTCTGGTTGCCTTCACTCGGGACATCACAGCACTCTGCAACGTGAAGCCAGAGCTGCCCCTGGGCACTCTGGTGCTTTTCGTGGACGCATTGCTGCGGACCTGTCTGAACTTTCTGCAGGCTGCCATCTGAGAGGTCCATCAGGGGGCTGTCAGTATCCAGGAGACCCTGCGGGAGAGCTTCCATCCTGAGGAGCCCTCAGAGCCTCTCTGGTCTGCCCCACTGGGGGCTTGTGCCTCATTCCTCCCTCACGTCCTTCCACTTACCTCTCCCTCAGCCCCCTTCCTGATGTCAAATAAAATACACGTATTTTCATGAACACAAACTATCTTTATTTAACAAAACCCCGGGGGAGAGGGGGGAGAATGAAACTCTGGTGAGACTGGGGAAAGGAGGCGGGAGAGGGGAGAAGAGAGGGGGGGAGAGGAGAGGGGGAAAACTTGGGGGGAGGAAGCAAGGGGAAGAAAGGGGAGGGGAAGGTCAAGGCTCAGGGTTGGGGGGCTCTCCAGACCAACTTGATTTTCATGCAAACTTGCTCCTGGGTTCACATGTGGCCTTTAGTGCCACGCTGGCAGCTATCCTGCCATTGACGGCCGCATTCCTCTCTCTAGTGCAGAGATCATGGACATTGGGGGCAATCCCCCCAAACCTGATAAGGTCCATGATCTCCACCCTGGACCAGGAAGGTGCCCGCCTTCTCCAGCCCCTGTCAGGCTCCTGGGAGCTGGCAGACTGCTCCTGGCGAGTGGTGGAGGGCTGGCTGCCAGTCTTTGCTGGCTCATGTTTGGGGGCCACTGGATCAGGGGTAGTGACTGCTGGCTCTGGCCTGGCAGGCTTGGAACTGGCACAGACACTGTGGCCAGAGTCAACCCCTAAAGGCTCCGGGGAGGGAGGAAGGAGAGGAGTGATCTTGGTTGAGGCTGGAGTGGCCACCAGGGCACCCTGGGAAGTGTCAAAGTCAGACAGGACTCACAGATTTGGCAGACTGCTCTGTTTATTTCAGCAAAGCTTTGCTAAAATGCATTCAGAAAATGTGAGTACCATACAAGGTTCAAACCCCTTGATTTTATACAGTCAAAAGGCCAAGTTAACAAGATCAAAGGGTGTGGCAAAACTTCACATTATTAGTGTGGTTAAGTATCTTCATTTCAATATCAAGCACACAGCAATCTCCTGGCTATATCTCCCTGATTATCTAGAATTGCTTTCTGTCTAACACCTAATGTTTCTCTTCCTGTTAAACTCAGGCCCAAATTGGCTAGCACCTTGATCTGCATACCTACAATCAACATTAACATACTTTTCTTCTTCCTCTTAAAAGACAAACAGAATTCCTTCAACTTATTCAATTATTACAGTACAATTCATCTTTCTCCTACAGTATAATTCTTTCTACTTTCACAATCCCTACTTTTGGTCAAGCCTCGCCTATGACCAACAATTACTGGGTTCCTTGCATTAACCGTTCTTTGTCTTTTTGTTCATTAGTGATATTTAAAAGCATCAGATTAGCACTCTGGTGAGGGGACATGTCTGTGACATGTCTTGCACAGTTTTGGATACAACAGGAGATTAACTGAAAACATACAAACATTATTAAGATTCCAAATAGGATAGTCAGGGCTTCCTGAAACAACCAGTTTCCTATGCCAGAGAAATTGGACAAGTTACTTAGCCATTTTCACAGGGAACTTGGCTCTTCGTTGGAAAGGTATGCAATCTTTTTTAAGTAGCTAGCGCGATCTATTCTATCATTGGTGTTGTCTGGTATATATACACAACATTCTTTGCCAATGAGAGCACAGGTCCCTCCTTTTGCTGCCAGCACTATATCCAATGCCTGACGGTTTTGGAGGACCACTTGTCTGATCGCTCCTGTTTCTTTGGCCAGGGCCCTTAAACTTTTTCCAGTTTCATTTTCCATGATTTTAACTACTGTTTGTAACCTCAGAAGCCTTTTTGCATGATGTATTACTCCCCCAAGTGGGTCAAAGGAACCACCAATAGCCTCTTCCCAAGTTAAAGGGCTTATGTGATTCACATACCATTGGGCATCCGACAAGTCCCTTCTTTTTCGCCTAAAATTACGGAGGCGTTCTCATGGGAAGGACTCTAACACTCGGAATTGTGGGAAGAGTTGGGCGGGATAACAGATACCTGACCAGTTAACTGGTAATGTGGTATAGGCCTTTGTCCCACAGACCCAATGATGCCCTATCAAAGCCGGGAAGGGTCGGTTGCACCCCTTTGCCATATAGGTGTCTACAAAGGAGGAGTAATATCCCCCGAAGGGCACACGGTGATTCTCCTTACGGGGAGTGGTGTTATTTGCATGGCATTAAAGATTGTACTGATGTTACAATATGCTGGAGTCAACTGCTCCTCCCCAGATTCAGCCCCGTCCCATTACACACCAAACACCAGTGACCTTTTTTCTCCTCCACACTTATCCGTTTAGATACATTTATTCCCACAATTATTCCCACTGCTTCCCAAGTGTCATTACTGTTCCATGTCTTGTTAAACGGGTGAGGCCTGGGGAATTAAGTGGGATTGCCAAGACAGGAACCAGCTTGTGAGTGGGATGGAATGTGGCTGCAGACCCAGCAATTAGAGATATTAAGGGTCTGAGCGATCCATACTTGCTGGTGGATAAAAGAATTGTCATTGTCATTGTGGATTCCCCAGATCTTAAGACACCAGTGGCCGAGGAACAGGCCCCACCAGAGGCACATGTTGGAGGCAAGACCCTTTTGGTTCTGACAACCTCCACTGAGGGACCCGCAGTTACGGTTTTATGTCCACCAGGCAGCAGGCGCTAGGCTCACTACTGCTTCTTCTTGGGCCTTGCTTTTGGTCCTCATCTGCTTCAGGCAATCCTTACGCGAACGTAGGTTGTAAGGTATTGCAGGCTGTTCCTCTACGTCTTCTTCTGGAGTCAAAATTGACTCTGCATGGTCCTGAGGTGATGATTGGTCCGCTGGGGATGGTGCCTTCTTACACTGCGAAGCCTGTATCCATGCTGCGATGCCGGATAACTTAACAGCCGTCTGGGCAGTGAGCAGCACCTGATGCAGGCCCTTCCACCGGGGTTCCATGGCGTGTTTTCGTTGGTGGTGTCGTACGTAGACCCAATCACCTGTCTCGAGAGTGTGGCAGGCATCCGAGGTGGGTTCCGTCGGCCAGGCGGCTCGAACCTGTGAATGGAAGTGACTTACAGCTTGAATTAGTCCCTTGCAGTACTGAAGGAGTGTACTGTGAGTCAAGTTCAAGTCTGAGACTGGAGTAATGGTAGCCATTGTTCACATAAACAATTTCAAAAGGACTTAGTTTATGTCTTTGGGATGGTAGGGACAGTGCAGCAGGTGTGTGACATGTAACACACGATCCAGGTGCTGAACAAGTTGTTCAGTAAAACGTGTACCCCGGTCACTGGACAGAGTGGCAGGAGTTTCTTTGGCAGGCATAATATGATTTAACAAACATTTGGCAACAGACAGCAAATCAGCTTTGCAACAAGGAAAGACTTCAATCCAACCCGAAAATAAGCATACCATAACCCAAATAAATTCATATAGTTGCCACACAGGCATTTGTACAAAATCAAGCTGCCAATGCAAGAACAGTGCTTGGGGCAGGCCCCAGAACCCGTGAGCTACCTTTACAGGTTTGCCAACATTGTAGCTTTGGCAAGTGGTACAGGCGGCACAGTGGTGAGCTGCAAAAGAGCTGAAATGGGGGGCCCACCATTCTGCCTTAGTTACAGCAGAGATCATACCCTCCTTTCCGACATGCGAAACGCCGTGTAGCAGGGCGGCCAGAGCTGGGTAGAGCGAAAAGGGGGCCACAAAGGCACCAATAAGGGGGCGCCAAAGGGAATCAGGGTGTAGAGAGCAACCCTGGGCGACCCAGGAGTCTTTTTCTGTTTCTGAGGCAGAGTCTTGGAGCAGGTGAAGCAAAATGCAGGACAATGTAGCACTTTAAAGACTAACAAGATGGTTTATTAGATGATGAGCTTTCGTGGGCCAGACCCACTTCCTCAGATCAAAAACCAGGAGCAGGGTGACTTTAGAAAGGGACTGCGGTGGTACAGAAACAGAAAGGGAACCGAGAAATGCACCTGGGGAAGGTTCTATGGCAGCATTACCCTTAGCAACATCAGTATCTGCTGTGGAGTGACCAGGGCACTTAACAATAGCTAATGCAGATGGGAGTGCATACAGGAGAGCAGCAATGTAGGGGCCATTCTTGATAGGGGTACCAGCAGAGGTAAGGAAACCCCGAGCTTGCCAGAGGGTGCCAAAGTCATGTACAACCCCAAAAGCATATCGAGAATCAGTGTAAATGGTGGCGGAGCGTCCCTCAGCCAGAAAGCAAGCGCGGGTTAGGGCAACTAGTTCAGCGACTTGTGCTGAGGTCACAGAAGGGAAAGGCGCAGCTTCTAGGGTTTCAGAGAGTGATACCACAACGTATCCTGCGAGGAGACGACCTTGGCTATCTCTAAAGCAGGAACCGTCAGTGAATAACACAAGGTCGGAGTTAGAGAGAGGGACATCAGAAAGGTCGGGGCATGAGACGGTGACAGCAGAGACACTTGCAAGGCAGTCGTGGGGTTCACCGTCATTAGCCAGAGGAAGGAGAGTGGCAGGGTTCAACTGAGAACAGCACTTTATGGTGATATGCGAAGCCGAAAGCAGTAAAAGTGAGGCGGGCGGAGGAAAGGTGAGCTGTATTACATTGTAGCAGGAGAGTATCTATAGAGTGAGGGACCATGAGAGAAACAGGAGAGCGGAGGACAAGGGACTCAGACATTTCAATTAGGCGTGCCGCGGCAGCCACAGCACGCAGACAGGGGGGTAGACCTTGGGCAACAGGATCCAAGGTGGCAGAGAAATAAGCTACTGGACGATTTTTGCCACCATGCTCCTGAGTAAGAACCCCAAGTGCACAACCAGATTGCTCGTGGCAGAAAAGGGTAAAGGCTTACAGTAGTCAGGTAACACTAAGGTGGCTGGGAGGGCAGTGAGAAGCACTAAAGAGTCAGTTTCTGAGGCAGATAATGAAGGGGAACAGAGGAGTAGATCATTTACACATTGGACCAATGTGGACCCAGAGGGGAAGACCAGGTCAACAAGGTCTTTGGCTAATGCTTGGGAAAAGTAAGACGGGCTTTCTGTGTACCCCTTGGGAAGCATACTGCTGCTCCTTGTAAGAAAAGGCAAAAAGATACTGGGACTTAGGGTGAACCGGGACAGAAAAGAAAGCAGAACACAGATCAACATCAGTAAAATGAGTTGCATCTGGCAGGATAGAAGCCAGATTAGTTGCTGGGTTAGGGATTACAGGAAAGGTGGGTACAACAATGCAGTTAATAGCTTGAAGATCCTGAACAAACCGCCATGATTTACCATCAGCTTTTCGAACTGGGAGGAGGATAGGGGTGTTACAGGGGCTGGAACAGGGGACAATAATGCCTTGTTCCCACAGGGTGGATATGACCGGAGCTGAAACCTTTAAATCCCAAAAACCCGGTGCCACGACCCCTTCTCTGACCTTATCCCCATTCTTGGTACCCTCCCCATTCCCAGTACTGTCTGCCCTGCCCTGAATAATGCTGTATTTGCAGAGCTATCAACTTTTGTGAGGACTGCTTCTCTTTCTTTTTAGAGTGCAGTGGCAATGCTCTGCCACTGCTTGCAATTTGTCCATGGTCTTGGCCTCCCATCCAACACTTATTTGCTTTAACATACTGCTAATAGCAGATAAGAGGCTATTAACAAACGCATGCGCCAGGGTGCCCTGTCCATTTTTACCTGGTTGCTGTATCCCAAAAAACCCAAAAAAACCCAACCAACCAAACAAAAAAACCATCAGTCAGTCTGTGTGATAGTTGCCCGGGTTTTTTTCTTTGTTGCTGTTTACGGGGTTATAAGTAGTTTACACAGTTGCAGGAGGTCTGCTTCAGAGGGTTCATAGGCATTGCACACTAGCAAAATTCCTCTGCAAATTTGGTCGGGTTTTCCTGGGGCTTTGGAAAACCTTTTAAAATCGAGTGGAGCTCCGTGTGGGTCCAGGGTTTATAGCTTCAAGTGGGACCGGTCTGAGTCTTCTTGGAGGACGGGGTAAAGGGAAGCGCTCGGTCTGGTGGTGGGAGAGGAGGTTTCCAATAAAGCTTTTTCTTATAATTAGAATTTTTAAGGGAGGCGAGCTTCGATTCAGTTCATTTAAGATTTGCCTCGTCCCACCACTGCATGAAGCTATCTACCTCTCCTCTAGCCAATTTAGTTTTGGGAAGGCCAAGTTTGTCTTTTAAGGCGTCCACTTGGTCTTTGTTCCAAGATCCTAACAGTGGCCACTGAGTTTTGGGATCCCCCCAGAGTTAATCTAGATCATTTTTCCAGAAATTTACAGGAGTCCGGACCCTTTCTAAAATATATAAACTGAGCCAGGGTCCCTTTAGGGAACTATCCCTGCTTAGATGTCTAGTTATCCATACAGGAGGACTTCATACACCAATCACACAAGGAGGAAATTCGGGTTCGTCAGAGCGGTGCCCAGTGCAACACACAAAAGAAGCCCACAGGCTACTGCCTCAATCGCCCTTGCGTTCACTCCAAGGATTTTATCCAAGGTGCGGTGCGGCTGCGATTGTGCAGATTCCAGTCACACAGACCGCGGGGACAGGAGCCCCTTGGTCGGCCAGTCCCTGGACAGGGATGGCTCCCAGACTCACTCACACCACAGGGAAGACGGATAGACACAGAGACAAGACAGTCCTCAGTCCGGACAAAATAATTACCTGACCAGAGTCCTGATGTTAGATCCCGGGATCCCTACCAACAGATTCGATGGCGTAGACTTCGCTGTGGTTGTGCACCTTTCCGTTCTGGTGGAGGACCGCTCGGGCCAAATGCCCAGGTGCCGGCTACCACGGTCATCCTGCCAAACAGTCAGGGATCACACAGCCTCAGCGAAGACGGTTGCCATCTCGGTGGAACCTCCAAATTGTCAAAGTCAGACAGGACTCACAGATTTGGCAGACTGCTCTGTTTATTTCAGCAAAGCTTTGCTAAAATGCATTCAGAAAATGTGAGTACCATACAAGGTTCAAACCCCTTGATTTATACAGTCAAAAGAAAGCCAAAATTAACAGGATTAAAAGGGGGGCAAAACTTCACATAGTTAGTGTGAGGCTACTCAAGTACTCTTCATTTCAATATTAAGCACACAGCAATCTCCTGGCTATATCTCCCTGATTATCTGGAATTGTTTCCTGTCTAACACCTAATGTTTCTTTTCCTGTTAAACTCAGGCCCAAATTGGCTAGCACCTTGATCTGCATACCTACAATCAACATTAACATACTTTTCTTCTTCCTCTTAAAAAGACAAACAGAATTCCTTCAACTTATTCAATTATTACAGCACAATTCATCTTTTTCTTACAGTATAATTCTTTCTACTTTCACACCCAGGACAGGGCTCCTGGTGATTAGCACGAGTCATTAGGGATTGTGGTTTCCATGGAGCCAGGCAGGGGCCGTATCTCGCTGAGGGTCTCACTGGGACCCATCCTGCGATCCCAGGGACACTGATCCAGCCCCAGTCCCTGTGTCCCATCCTCACTCCAGGGAATTGGCTCAGCCCATGGTGTATAGACACCCTGTATAACTAGCCACAGATTCCGGCTTTCTCACACCCTCCCTGCCCCTGAGTGTCTTTGTTCCACATATGCCCTCGTGGGCCAAGGGAAACTGCAAGATGTCTTTGTAAGTGCCCCCCAAAACTCCCCAGCTCTGTGCCTTGCCTCACCCCACACCAATGCACCATGCACCCCCTCACTTCATATGAATACCCCCTGCTGTCTGGGATCAGGACTGTCTGGTGTGTGGCTGTGTGTGTTTGTGTGCTGGTTTTGACTCATACACATAGTGACTCTCTTCCCTCCCTACCCCAGGAGCCCAACCCCAGCACTGAGGGACTCACCTATGCCGAACTGGACCCCCCAGCGCTGCAGACTAAGCGGGGGGCCCTGTCCCCAAACCCATCCTGTATGCCGCAGTCAGCACCTGTCCTCTGCCCCCATAGAGGAAGTCACTAGATCAATGGGGCAGGGAGGATGGTCCCCAGAGAGTGATGCAGTGACACCTCCCAGAGAACAGGCTCAGCTTATGGTCTCTCCTGAATCCCTTCCCCCGCCCGCATCTGGTACTGCCCCACCCAGTCACATGCCTCACCCTCAGTCCCATGGGTACATGCGCTGGTCGCAGATTCCCTCCCCTCTCCCTGTGGGCACACACCCTGGTCTCAGACCCACCCCCATGGGCCCACCCCCTGGTCTCAGACCCACCCCAATGGGCCCACCCCCTGGTCTCAGATCCACCCTGTCCACTCCTGTCTATCTGCAATACTCACTGAGGAAAACGATGGTGAGAGCAGATGCCATAATGGGCCAGTGAGGGGCACCAGCCACACCCCTTTTCCCAGCTCCACCCAGCCTCAAATAAGGAGTTCCACTGCATCCACCACCCCTTGTTTCTCATCTGCAGGCAAAATCTAATGTGGTCACAGTTACCAGAGGTCTCTGCAAAACCGAGGAAACCCTGAAATCATCAGCCTAGCCAAATGTCCAGCAGCACCAGCTTGTCCATGTCGCTGTGGGGAGGGAGGGAGGTCGTCTTCTTTGGGGAGGGTACACTAGGCTGGGAGCCGGGTTGTCATAATCAGGAGTGCTGACCAGTGTCTGGTGACTAAGGGGTTAACCCTGTAGCTAGCCAAGTATCAGGTGGTAAGTCAATAACAATGCAGGTAGAAAATTCAAACTGAAAAACAGGGGTTTTCTCTCTCTCTTCTGTGTTTGAGAGGTAGAGTAGTCTCTTCCAAGACTGAGGGAAATGGGAGAATGGGAAGCGACTGTCTAGGAAGGAGTACGGCAGAAAGGGATCTAGGGGTTATAGTGGACCACAAGCTGAATATGAGTCAGCAGCGTGATGCTGTTGCAAAGAAAGCAAACATGATTCTGAGATGCATTAACAGGTATGTTGTGAGCAAGACATGACAAATCATTCTTCTGCTCTACTCTGCGCTGGTTAGGCCTCAGTTGGAGTATTGTGTCCTGTTCTGGACACCGCATTTCAAGAAAGATGTGAAGAAATTGGAGAGGGTCCAGAGAAGAGCAACAAGACTCATTCAAGGTCTAGAGAACAGGACCTATGAAGGAAGGCTGAAAGAATTGGGTTTGTTTAGTTTAGAAAAGAGAAGATTGAGAGGAGACATGATAGTCGTTTTCAGGTATCTAAAAGTGTGTCATAAGGGGGAGGGAGAAAACTTGTTCATCTTGGCCTCTGGGGATAGTACAAGAAGCAATGGGCTTAAACTGCAGCAAGGGAGGTTTAGGTTGGACATTAGGAAAAAGTTCCTAACTGTCAGGGTTGTCAAACACTGGAATAAATTGCCCAGGGAGGTTGTGCAATCCCCATCTCTGGAGATATTTAAGAGTAGGTTAGATAAATGTCTATCAGGGATGGTCTAGACAGCATTTGGTCCTGCCAAGGGGGCAGGGGACAGGACTCGATGACCTCTCGGGGTCCCTTCCAGTCCTAGTATTCTATGATTCTATGATTCTCTCTCCAAGAACGGATTTCTTAGAATGTGTAAGTAGGGAAAAGTTTAGCTAGTCCGTCAGGATTTGTTGTTTTCCTTGTTTGGGGATTTGGAAATAATGTCTAAGCTGTTAATTGTGTTTTTCTTTTTTCTTTGTAACCAAGTTTTAGCCCATGGGGTTTCCCTGAGTATCTTTATCAATTTGGTGGCTCTTTCCATCTAACCACTTTACTGTGCTTGCTACTGTAGTTTTATTTTGATAATAAAGAATTGTTGTATCTTGTAATTAACCGGGATTGGTTGATTGTTGTGTCCTTAGGACTCAGTGCCTACTTACAAGGGCAGAGTTCATTGTTGTCTGTGAATCTCCTGTTTTCCCAACTCCAAGTAAAACAGAGCTTGGGGCACGGGGAGAGTATTACCTTAGGTAGGAGGTTTCCCAAGTGATCTCTTCCCTGGTTTTCTTGGATTTACTTAGGTGGTGGCAGCAGATTCCCCAAAATCTGGGTATTAGGATTTTTTTAGGGGGAGGAGTTGTACCAGAGCCTGCAGAGGCAAGATTTTGGAGTGCTTTTGAGGGACCCACTTCTGCATTCATCATGCCAGAGTTGGGGACAGCCTTGACACAGATGTGTACAGGATCTGAAATTCAGTCTTTGACTGACCATTTAAAGGAAGGTGTCATAAGGCATGTGCGTGAGGGGGCAGAGTTAAGGGTGTTTGGGAAACAGTAGGTGGCATTTCTTGGTTCCGGAGAGTTTGACTATTCAAAGCCTACTGCTTAGCCTGCAATCCTGCCCATGTGCAACATGAGCCCTGGCACCATGAGAAGAACAGGTGTGATGGGGAGAAAAGCAGGTGTGATGGGTTTGATGCTCTTTGCTGCATAGCTGAGTGGGGATGGCAACTTTGCAGCTTTACACTCTTGCGCAATGCCGTTATTCCTGAAAATAATCGGCGTAACAGCATCGCGCAAGAGGGTTTTTCTTGCACAGAAAGGGGCAGTGCAGACAGCTCCTTCTGGCGCAAGAGCCTCTTCTGCAAAAAAGGTGGCTCATTAGGCGATATTCCACGCTTAGCCTCATTTGCATATTTCTCAGGCAAGAAGCCGCGAGTGCAGACATAGCCTGACTCAGCCAGCCGCGAGTGCAACAGGGCCTCATTTATCCCATCAAATGCAGAGGGGCCAGATCAGATCAGCACAAATCCAGATTCTCTGGGGAACGGGGCAGTGCAAGGCTGCAGCGCCACCTAGTGGCCACAGGAGGAATTGCCGGCCCTTGTCCCTGTGTGTGCTGGTTGGGAGGTTCCCATGGAAAGCAGCACAGTAGAAGGTTGGAAATAAAGGGCTCTAGTGCCCCCCCAGGAGTGTGTGGCCCCAAGGACCATACGAGAAGGGGCTGTCGCCCTGAAGCGGGTTCCCCCAGGGCCAACGGGCCAAGTGTGGATGTGACCTGTGGGCCCATGAGAAGGGGAATGATGTTGGTCTCCAAGGGAGGGGAACACCTGGCCTGGGGCAAGTCCCTTCAGCTGAGCCTGCCCAGAGATGCTCTCAGCATCTGTATCGTTCTGCAGCTGGTGGGGGCGGGGGGGGGGAGAGGGGGAGGGAAGGGGCTGTCTGTGTGTTGCTGGGGGAGGCTTATGAGCCTGGCTCCCCACAGCAGGTCTAAGGGCTGCCCAGGCCCAACCAGGATCTGCAAACAGAAAGGGCTTGGTTCTTAGCTGTTACATGGGAGTCCTAGTTCCCAACCTCCTCCTCTAACCCTTAGTCCCCACTCTCCTCCCAGAGCTGGGACCAGGGCCAAATGTGCCTGACTACTAGCTTATTCCTGCCAGGTAGCCAGCAGCTGCACAAACACAGCTTATGTCCCTCTCTAGGGGCCTAGCCACACACCCACTGGCAGCTCAGTGGGCAAGGTTTATGTGGCACATGGGAAAGTCCCTGAGTCTCTCCTGGTTGGTGACCCATTGGGTTGAATGGAATTTCTCTTGCTCCCATTTTCTTTTGAACCTGGCTGATTTAATTCACAGGCTGACTAAAGACCCTTAGAACCAAGCGTTACAGTGTAAAGCCGCCAACACCGCTCAGCTATGGTGCAAGGGGCAGTGAACCCAGGTGTTCCCCTTCATGCCCATTCCTCGCATGGTGCCAGGGCTTGTGTTGCACGTGGGCAGGTTTGCAAGCTGAGCAGGAGGCTTTAAAGAATCAAAGCCTCCAAAGCCAGGAAATGCCACTTACTGTTCCCTAAACACCCTTAACTCTGTCCCTTCACTAACAGGCCTCACAACAGCTTCCTTTAATTGCATGATCACTTCCTGATTTTATTTACATGAGTCACCAACCACTTGGATCTAGAAACAAAGAAAGGGGGAGGGGAATCGTCATGGAAATAATGGTCAGTCAATGATTGAATTTCAGAACCTGTGGTCTCCTGGCTCCCCACAGACAGAGGAGACTTCCCTTTCTCCCCACAGAGATACGGACAAGCTGGAGCTGCAGGACACTGAGCCAGGCTGATCATTTCCTCGGTTTTGCAAAGACCTCTAATTAACTGTGATTGCACGAGATGTCGCCTGCCGATAAGAGGCAAGGTATGCCAGAAGAGATGAAATATTATTGACTTCCTGTAGCTGCAACCACCAGCTGAGTACCTTATTTGAGGAGGGGTGGAGCTGCGCATTAGGGGATCGGTGGTACCCTTCACTGCCCTATTATGGGATCTGCTCTCACCATCCTTTTCCTCGGTGAGTATTGCAGAGAGCCAGGGGCATGCGCCTGTGGGGAGATCTGAGACCAGGGCATGTGCCCATTGGAGGGAAACTGAGGCATGTGTCCAATGGGGAGGGTATGGGTCTGAGCGGCTGGATGCGGCAGAACCAGCTGCAGGAGGGTTACGGGGAGACCATAAGCCGAGCCTATTCTCCCATGACAACTTGCTTTACTTAAGAACCTTGGGTGAGGGACCTTGTCAGAGGCTTTCTGGAAATCTAAATGCACTATCTCCACTGGATCCCCCTTGACCACATGATAGTTGACTCCCTCAAAGAACTCTGGCTATTAGTAAGGCATGATTTCCCTTTACAGACACCATGTTGACTTTCCCCAACAAATTATGTTCATCCATATGTCTGACAATTTTATAATTGTCACAGACTGGCCTGACTGCATCCAAGCACACCGAGGTGGGGCAGAGTCCCTGGTCCCATGGTGCAGTGGGGGGAAACTGAGGCACAGAACAAGGCAGGGTCACCCAAAAGGTGCAGAGTGAGCCAAGGGTGCACCCCACATTAACATGCCCATCCCAGGACCCCGCTCCTCTACCCTCTCCTCTGCTCCCAGTGGACATGCCTAACGTACACATTGCGGCTGCAGTGCGGGCATTTTGCTCAAGAACAACTGTTCTTGTGCAAAAACTTGTGGCACGTCTACACTGCACATGAATTTTTGCGCAAGTAAATTTGCAGTGAAGCATCAGAAAAGAGGGCTTCTTGCACAAGAGTTATTCCTCTCCCCACGAGGAATAAGCCCCTTTTGTGCAAGAGCTGTTGTGCAAGAAGGCAGCGTGGACAGGCTCCAGGGGCTTCTTGAGCAAGACACTTTTATGGCTAATATGGCCATCAGAGCTTTCTTGCACAAGAGAGCATTCAACTGCCATGGACACTCTTGTACAAAAGCACATGGCAGGGTGGAGGTGCTCTTGCACGAGACCTTTTGCGCAAGAACTCCTGTGTGAAACAGTTCTCGTGCAAGAAGCCTGCAGTGTAGGGCAGGGCGCAGCCTGTGGGGCTACTGGAGCTGCTGGCCGCAGGATGCCCAGTCAGGGAGTGGGGGGCACCCCTAGGAAAGGCTCAAACTTCCCAGAGGGGTGGCTAGAGGAAGGACATTTGCCTGGCAGGGTGAGGGGGGGGGGCAGTGACCTCACAGTGGCTTTGGGCAGCCCTCAGCATATGAGGCAAAGGGCAGGTGGGGAGGTGGTGACCTCACAGAGGGACCCACATCTCAGGCTGATAAAGGGGGGGGCGGGCCCAGGGGACTTTGGAGACCCCCGGTTGCTTTAGCTCTGGTGCGTCTCCTCCTCACGGTTCCTTTGTGCTCTGTGAGTTCCACATCCCGACACCTTTGTGCAAAAGGTAAGAGCCCCCAGGGGTTTGGATCCCGCCCGGGGCCGGCTGGGTTCCTCCATCCCGCCCGCATTTCTGCTCTGTTCTTACCTCTTCTGTGCCCTTCCCCTGCTGCCCTCCCACCCCCCAGCTTGTGACCCAACAGACAAGCTGAGGGATGGGGTGAGATTTGCAGGAGCCCGTGGGGCGGGGGATGCAGCCCCCGTTGTGGGGACTGGGGAGGTGGGGCTGGAACAGGTCTATGCCGGTGTCTTTCAGAAGAAAGCTCCACCCCCCACAGCTTAGAATCG
Organism: Pelodiscus sinensis; assembly: GCF_052426305.1. Classification (NCBI taxonomy): domain Eukaryota; kingdom Metazoa; phylum Chordata; order Testudines; family Trionychidae; genus Pelodiscus; species Pelodiscus sinensis. The sequence goes on along the minus strand of NC_143069.1, from coordinate 14,232,903 downwards.
CCCCTGATTGGCTGAGCAGGGGCTGTTGATGGGTAGGAGACTCAGGGTATGTCTACACTACAGAGTTAGTTCGAACTTAGTTCAAATTAGTTAATTCGAACTAAGCGAATTCGAACTAACGCGTCTAGAACTAAAAACTAGTTCGAATTAGCGTTTTGCTAATTCGAACTAGCATGTCCACATTGAGTGGACCCTGAACAGGGCTTAAGGATGGCCGGAAGCAGTGCCGGCAGGGCATCAGAGGAGGACTTAGAGCGTGGAGATGCTGTCTCAGGCTAGCCGAGGGCTGCGCTTAAAGGGTCCCGAGCCCCACCCCGGACAGACAGTTCTCAGGGGTGCCCCGCTTGCAAAGCAGTCCTGGCTTGGATTGCCCGGAGTGCCCACACTGGACACATCACAGCGCTCGGCCATCAGCCCGGCTGCACTTGCCGCAGGCTGCCATCTGGGGAGAGGGGGCAATTGGGGGGCTGCAGGAGAGCTTCCGCCCCCAGAAGCCCGCAGAGCCAGCCTAGTCCTCCCCATCGGGGGCTCGTACCCCATTCCTCCCTCACCTCCTTCCACTTACCCTTCCCTAGCCCCCCTTCCTGATGTACAAAATAAAGATAACGTTTCTTCCAACATTGACTCTATCTTTATTGAACACAACTGGGGGAGACTGGGAAAAGGAGGTGGGAGAGGGGAAGAGAAAGGCTGGGAGAGGGGAGGGCAACTAACATGATCAGGGGTTGGGAACAGGTCCCAGATGAAGAGAGGCTACAGAGACTGGGACTGTTCAGCTTAGAAAAGAGGAGATGGAGCAGGGACAGGATAGAGGTCTCTAAAAGCAGGGGCTGGATGGAGAGGGTGCATTCAGAAAAGTTCTTCATGAGTTCCCATAAAGAAGGACTAGAGGACACCAGAGGAAAGGAATGGGTAGCAGGCTTCAAACTAGTAAGAGAAAGTTAAGTATCAGAGGGGTAGCCGTGTTAGTCTGAATCTGCAAAAGCAACGAGGAGTCCTGTGGCATCTTATAGACTAACTGAAGTGTAGGAGCATAAGCTTTCGTGGGCAAAGACCCACTTCGTCATATGCATGTAGTGTAAATTTCCAGAGGCAGGAATAAATATGCAGGCCAGGATCAGGCTGGAGATGACGAGGTGGATCCAGTCAAGGAGGATGAGGCCCACTTCTAGCAGCTGATCTGGAGGTGTGAATTCCAAGAGAGCAGAAGCTGCTTTTGTAGTTAGCTAGCCATTCACAGTCTTTGTTTAATCCAGAGTTGATTGTGTCAAACTTAAAGATGAACTGTAGCTCAGCAGTTTCTCTTTGAAGTCTGGTCCTGAAGTTTTTTTGCTGCAGGATGGCTACTTTTAGATCTGCAATTGAAACTAGTAAGAGAAAGTTGTTGTTGTTGTTGTTGCCAAAGCAAATAGTTAACCTGTGGAACTCCTTGCTGCAGGAGGCTGTGAAGGCTACAACTGGAACAGAGTTTAAAGGGAAGGGAGATCAAGTCATGGAGGCTGGGTCCATGGAGTAGTCGTAGCCAGAGGGTAGGAGTGGTGTCCCTGCCCAAGGTTTGTGGAAGGCTGGAGAGGGATGGCACGAGACAAATGGCTTGGTCACTGGCTTCGGTCCATCCCCTCCAGGGTCCCTAGGGTTGGCCACTGTCGGCAGACAGGCTACTGGGCTAGATGGACCTTTGGTCTGACCCAGGACGGCCATTGTAAGTTCAGGGCTCAGGGTCGGAGGTCTCAGTGGACCCCCTTGATTCTCTTGCACACCTGCTCCTGGGTGGCCAGGCTGGCAGCTCTCCTGCCCTAGCCGGCCACTTTCCTGTGACCTAGTGCGGAGGTCGTGGACGAGGTCCACGATGTCCGCACTAGCCCAGGTGGGTGCCCGCCTCTTGCGGTCCCGGGCAAGCTCCCGGGAGCCACCAGCCTGGTCCCGGGAAGAGGGGGTGGGCTGGGGGACATCGGGTGGGTGGCTCTGTGCCGTGCCAGGTGCAGGGTCTGCTAGCTGGGTGCTGGCAGGCTTGCACCTGGCTCGGGCACCGTAGCCAGCCCGTGCCCCTTTAAGGTGTCTGGGGCCTGGAGGGGGGGCAATAGAGTTTCTCTGGTGTTGGCCAGAGTGACCACCAGGGAAAGCTGGGGAGGGCTAGCCTCCCACTAGTTCGAATTAAGGGGCTACACACCCCTTAATTCGAACTAGTAAGTTTGAACTAGGCTTAATCCTCGTAAAATGAGGTTTTCCTAGTTCGAACTAAGCGCTCCGCTAGTTCGATTTAAATTCGAACTAGCAGAGCGCTAGTGTAGCGCCTAGGAATGTTAGTTCAAACTCACGTCCGTTAGTTCGAACTAACATTGTAGTGTAGACATACCCTCAGGTCCTTGCAGTGCCTGTGCAAGACCGAGCCGATAAGCAAGGGGCCATTTGGGGGCTGGGGGCAGTCGCTCTGGGGAGTGAGAACCCCTGGATTTCGCTCTTCAGGCTGCGCCCCCAGCTCCCCTTTGCTCCTTTCATTTGCAGAATGGCCAAACGCTTCAGACAATTCTTCAAGAACACCCTGAAGATGGCCCCAGGGCCGATGGGGAGCAGCTCCTCCGTCCCCATGGGCGGGGATGCTGAATCCCACCAGCTCGGGGCGACTCGCCCATCGGCCAGGCCCACCCGGACCTGGCTCCAGGGGCGGCTGGGAAGGCGGGACCCAGCCCAGCGGGGCAGCCGGGTAGGGTGGCTCTGGGGCCTCCTCCTCTGTGGAGAGAAACATCTGCCCCGGGAGACCAGCCCCCATTACCACCAGGGGGCATCGCCCTGCCCTGCCCCCGGGGACCTGCCAGTCTCCGGGAGCCCCCAGCCCGTCGCTCCCCGTACCAGCCCCTGTAGCTGTGGGTCCAGGTCCGTCAGCAGCAGCGCCTGGGCCTCCAGCTGCAGCCGGGCCACCTCCTGCAGCCGCTCAGACCCAGGTGAGGGGCCGTGAACACGCTGGGCCCAGGGGCTCACCCAGTACCCGGGGGGGGGAGGGGCGGGGAGGGGTAGCCCCAGTGTCTGCCCTGCAGCCAGGGCAATGGATGGGGGCGGGGGCTGCTGCTTGGCTCTCTTGTTCCTGGTGGGGGCTCTGCTGAGGGCGTTGGCAGATGTGAGGGTGGAAGGGGGATGGGTCCCTGCGAGGGGCGTGTGGGGCCCAACCTGCCCTGGGTCCCTGACATGGGGGCGCGTGACCCCTGCTGGGCGCTGGAGTCACCCTGTTCCCTTCCCTCCCGCACAGAGTCCCCCTGCGCCTCACCGGAGCGCTGCCGGGAGCGGGTGGACCCCTGGGTGGAGGACGTGTCCATTTTTGACATCGAAGAGCAGCTCCACACCCGGGACACGGTAGGAACCTTCTCCACACGGGGGGGACCCGAGTGTGTCCGGCCCCTTCCCAGCACGTCCCCCCCCCGGAGGGGCTTGTCCCTGGGGATCCCCCTGAGGCTCCTTCTCCTGCATGACATGGGCCCCCCAAGCTGGGGTCTCTTGTCATGCACCAGCTGGGCCCCCACAAGCCTGGGGCAGCAGTTGGGGGGGGAGTGTGGGTGCTTGGACAACCAGCAGCTCCCACCTCCACTCCTGGGAGACCTGAGCCCTGCCGCTGCCCGGGGGGGGGGGGCGCAGGCCCCAGGCTCACAGACTCTCTCTGGGGTGCAGAGCCCAGCCGCCCTCCAGCGGTTCCTCCTGGCCATCCCCCTCGCCTGCCTCGCCGCCCTCCAAAGGGGCGAGGGCACCCTGGCGACGCGCTGCAGCAGGGACACCGTGGTGGCCAGGATTGTGGTGAGCGAGTCGCGGTGGCCGGGAGGAGGGGAGGGGATACGAGGGGTGGACAGGGGTGTGCCTGGGCAATGGGTGTGGGTGGGGGACCTGGAAATGGGATGGGTGGGGCCAGGAGAGCGGGAGGGGGTGGGTGGGTGGGGTTGGTGGAGGAGGGAGGGACAGAGAAATGGGGCAGGTCTGGGGTGCTGGACAGGAAGGGGGATTCGGGACAGGGAGGGGTCTCCCCAGGCCATGAAGGGGGGGGGCTGGAAGGCAGCAGAGCGGGCTGCTGGGGATGCGCCTGGGGAGCAGGGATGAGGAGGTTCAGAGGCTGGTCACCAGGGCAGTGAGGGGCAGGAGACGGCCTGGGGACAAGGACTGAGCTGGTCCCGGTTTGGGAGGGGGGTGCTGGGAGGGGCCCTGTGTCAGGCAGGGGGGCTACAGGGCAGCGGGAGGCAGTGGGGTTGGATCCTGCTGGGTGGGGGCGCTGGCCGTGTGAGCGTCTCTTGGGGGCCCCAGTCTCACACGCCCCTTTGTCTCCTTGGGTCTCCCAGGAGATCATGGAGGCCTCCCCCCCACCTCTGGTCTTGGCCAATTGCCTCAGCGCCGCCTGCAGCCTCAGGTACCGACCCCCCCCGACCCCCCCCCAAGAGCAGATCCCCTGACCAGGGAGTGGGAAAGTCTCCTGCTGCTGAATTAACAGTCTCTGCCCCTCTCTCCTGCCAGCACCCTGAAGCCTCCCCTGCCGGCTCAGCTCCTGAGCCCCCTGCTGAGGGCGGCCGTGGGACAGACAGTGTCTGGGGACTGGCAGCAGGAGCCCACCCACAATCAGGTACGTCCCCTCCCTCGCCCCCCCCCCCCAGCCAGGAGCAGGAGCAGCCTCTGGCGGCCTGGATCCCCCAACCCCAGCCCCCCCTCTGACCCAGGGCTCCCCCTTGCCTTGCAGGAGTTCAGCCGGGGCCTTGCTGACATCCTCGATGTCCTATTGGGCAATCTCCTCGCCGAGTCCCCAGACACCGCCCGGCTCCAGCTGATTCTGGAGGTGAGCCCCGTGGGGGGGACGGGGCCATTGGCCCTGCTTCCCCGGGGGGTCGAGAGAGGAGCTGTGTCAGTGGCTGGGGGGGGGCACAGTCTGAGAGGAGCCCCAGGCTCTGCCCAGAACTGGCGCTTCCCTACGGGTCCTGACCTGCCTCTTTCCCCCCCAGCACCTGAGCCCCTGGCTGGAGTCCCGCCTGCCCCAGGAGCGAGCCAGGGCCCTTGGCAGCACCACGGCCCTGCTGCGAGTCGCAACCACCCTCCCGGGGTTTGACGTAAGTGACCTTGGAGCCGGGGGCTCTGGGGCTGCAGGGCGCGGGGCTGGGAGCGTCCCCGGGAGGCAGAGGCAGGGTCGGGAATGGGACGGGAGTGATCCGCGTTCCCCTTTCCCTGGGGAGGGGCGACCCTGGGCCTTTCAGGGAGCGGCCGTTTGCGTGGGACAGGATGCTGAGGGACCCCCCCTCTTCTCTCTCCCCTCAGAACTCAGCCGACTGGCCGAGGATGGGTCACCACGTGGCCCAGCTGGGCCTTTTCATTTCGGACCCTTCCGAGGACGTCAGCCGGCTGGCCCGGGAGGGGGTGCACCGCCTCTTCCAACTAGTCCTGCACCACAGGGGTAAGGAACCCAGCTGGGAAGTGGGCCCCAGGGACACCCTGAGGGTGCCGGCGGCGGGGGGAGGGGACCCAGCCCTTTTCCCCACACTGGTCCAAGGGGGGATGCGTCCCTCTGTGTTCCCCTCCTTCTGCCCCCTGTGCCCCTCCATTTGCCCAGGGATGCCTGCAGGGGCCCGTGGGAGGGGAAGGGCTCAGACCTGCCAGCAGAATGACCCTGTTGTGTCTCTTGCAGGCCTCAACATCCACCAGGCAGAGGACCTGTGGTGCAGGCACTGGTACAAGGAGAGGTGGGTCCTGGCTCACAGCAACACCGTGCGGGTGGGAGAGGTAAGGACGCACTGCCAGGGCAGGGCAGGGCTCGGGGGTGGGGCTGGCTGGGGCCCTCGTGCGGGTAGGACGCGGGGTGGGAAGCGGGGAGTGAGTCGCTGATCGAATGGTCGATGCATTTTCCCTCGACTATTCGAGCCGTGGACAGGGCGGCGCTGCCCCTTTGTGACGCTGTCCCGGCGTTTCAAAGGGGCGGCGCTTCCTAGGGGCAGTGATGCACGGAGCCCGGATCTCCCGTAGGAGGGGAACCAGGGCGGGATGGGGGGCAACACTTTTCTATGGAGGTCGCTCCAAGATGTTGGCCAGTGGCCTATGGCTGCTCTGTTCTGCGGAGGGGGGTGAGGTCTGGGAGGGCCTTGGGGGCAGGAGGAAGGGGTGACCCGAGGCAGGGGTTAGGGTGCAGGCTGAGGAGAGCATCTGGGTGCAGGGTCTGGAAGGGAGTTTGGGGAAGGAGGAAGCTGTTTTAGCCCCAGGAGTTGGGGCCGGGCTCTGGGCCGTCAGCTGAAACCTCCTGTGCTCTTGATTTCAGGTCTTTGGGCAGCTCTTCACACCAGAGCAGGAGAATGCCTTTCTGGATGCGGCTCTGCACGCTGCCCGCTCCCCCCTGCGGCGCCACAGCAAGGCCGGGCTGGTCCTGGCCCACGCCCTGCAGGGGCAGGCCCATCAGCTCCTGGAATACATGGTGAGCAGCAGGAGCAAATGCAGGAGAATGGGGCAGGGGCAGGGTCTCCTTCTCTTCCCCTCAGTGAGTCCCCCCCACCCCTTTCCTCAGGCTGCCCCCACCCCATGTCCTACCCGCATGGTTGGGGGAGAAACCGTGTCCTAGGAGGCGGGAGGGGGCAGAGGTGTCAGGAGCCCTGGGGGGGTCAGGAGCTCACCCTACGGGCTGCAGGCCTGACAGGCGTGACAAGAGAGCAGAACAAGTCTCAGCGCAGGGGGGAGGCGGGTGGAAATCCCGGGGGGCCCAGTACCCCTGAGTCCTTGGGGGATGAACCGCTGACGGATTCTGCTTCCCTTGCAGCAGGAAGACAGCCAGTGAGGGAGCTGAGGAGCCAGCAGCTGCGTCCCCCTCTCCCCAACCCTCCTCATTGTATAGAACTGGATTTAAACTCTGATTAAACAACATTTGAAAAAACATTTGTATCAGGCTTGGTCAATAATTTTTAATGGGGGGGGGGGGCATTTTGGTAACTGATCAAGGGCCACATTTCTACCGAGGGGTTTGGGGTCTGGGACGGGGTGGTTGGGTGCAGAAGGGAGTTTAGGGTAGGAGCCTGGGTGCAGGGAGGGGGTGGAAGTCTGCCCTGGCTGGGGGGCAGGGCTGGAGGAGAGTTAGTTAGTTTCTGTCTGGGAGCATGGAGGAAGCAGCCTCAGCTACAGGCTGGGGGGTTTAGAAGCCGAGACCCCCTTCCCTATATCAAGGGGGGCTGAGGCATCCTAGACCTGCCCTGTAGCCTGATGACATCTGTGCTGTGCTGTATCCTGAAGAAGCAATAAACCACCTCTATTCCACCGGCTGGTGGAGTCTGTTCGTGCCATTACGGGGGTGCAGGAGGCGGGGGACCCCAACGCGCCGTCACAGGGTGCCAGAGAGGAGTCTGGCCTGGGGGAGGGGTGTCGGGGGGGGTGCAGGGTCAGGGAGGGAGCTGTGACCTGGGGAAAGGGGGACGCAGGTTCAGGTGGTCGCCTGGGACGGGCAGTGGGGGAGGGGATGTGGGTGCCGGGGCAGGCTCTGGCTGGGGGGCGCTTACCTAGGCAGCTGCATATGGGGGAGCCCAACTGTCACCTGAGGGGATGGAGGAGCCCGACTGTCACCTGACGGGACGGGGGAACTCAATTTTCAACTGTGGGGAATGGAGGAAACAATGTGGAGGGGAGGGAGCGAGATGGGGGGGTGAATTGTTCCCGGAGGGGAGATCTCCCTGGCTGGGGGGGGAAGGGACATTTCCAGCAAAGCCCCTCACATAAGAGGGGGACAGATGGGGAGGAGGGAGAGGATGGGGATGGGCAGAGAGCTGGGCAGGTAGAAATGGGGAGGGGAAGGAGAAGGGAAGGGGGAGGAGATGGAGGAGAACAGGGGAACAGCGGAGGGTGAGGGATGAGGAGCAGGACAGAAGTAGGGCAGTGGTGAGGATGGCTGGGCGATGAGAGCCCAGTCAGGGCCCAGGGGAGCTGCCCTTTCTGTGCCCAGGTGTCTGGGGGTCTCCCCCACACGCACATAACCCTGCTCCTCAGAGACTCTTTACAGTTTTTTTTTTCCAGCTCCCACTTTTGGGGGCAGGGACGTGCTGTCAGGAAGGGGCGATAACTCAAGTCACATCAGAAACACAGAGACACCCTCCCCCACCACGTGACAGAGGCCAGGGCCAGCTTTAGGGAGCCCTACAGCAGAAACCTCTTCCCTCTCCCCCCAACCCAGCTTCAGAGGAGGTGACCTCCCCTCCCCCAGGAGGCTGCAGGGCACATCCCAGAGCAGCGGCTCTCAAGCTTTTTGGCCCCAAACCACCTGGCTCAACATAAACCTTTGCGTTCTAACCATTTTGAGTTGCACCCAGTGTTTCTGGGCAGGGCTATCAACAAAAGGATTAGTAAGAATGATGGAATATGCAGGAAATAAATAACACAAGGCAAGAGAAAAGTGACGACTTTACAATTGAGCGTGTAGCTCTCTATTTTACTGACATCTTTCTGGGCATGTTACCGTGCATGCGATGCCACCTCAGTGCCATACAGCTGGTAAGTTCTCATTTCTTTTATCATAGCAGCATTCATTGAGAACTGTTTTTAAACTATTTAACAATTAAACAAAAGGCAGATTGTCTGTTATGGACCATTGCCGTAGAGAGAAAGGAAACTGGGCCTTACTGCTACTTTAACTGCAGTAGTCGACAAGAAATGTTCCAAGTACGTGTGATGCTCCTTTTACAATCTGGATAAAACCTCTTCCCAGACGTTTCAAGTCCAGCACAAGACACGATTCTCATGGGCACAGCGCCTTCGGCATCACTGCTCGTCACACGGCACAACAGCTGCTGCGGGTGGCTGACCGGCCTTCGCTAAGGAGCGAGCAACACGGACCGAGCTGTGTGACTGGCCAGCACTGGGATACTGAAACCAACTGAGCTGCCAGTCAGCAGACCTCGGCGTGGCTCTTTTCAAACTGTGCCCGGCCACGTTTTAACTGGATTGACGTACCCCACTGTGCTCCTCTAGGTGCTATAAGCAACTCAGCTTCTGACACGGCCACGTAGCGCTGTTTGACAGGTACAATGTTTGACACTTTGTTCAGAGGAGATCACACACGTGTAGATATTTGAAATACAGACAAAATCTCTTCTGTTTAATTTGGTGCCCCAGGAAGCCTGGCTCCCAAGGCAACGTCTAATTCGCCTGTATGGTCGAGCTGGCCCTGCTAGCACAACACTTTGTACCCAGCCCAGCCCGGCTCTGTCGCTGTGGGGAACACGGGCTGCCGGGGGCTGCTCTGAGGTACGATGGTCACCGTGGGGTGTCAGCGCAGCACGGCCAGGGCCTGGCACGTGTGAGAAACAGATTGAGAACTTCCTTTCCCTTGCCGAGATGGCTCTTTGTGGTGTCCCTGTACCCACAGGGCGGTCACTTGTTTCCTTTCACCTCCCCCTCTTTCCTCTATTTTTTAATTAATTGCTGTTTAATAAATTGTGTTTGCCCTGAGCTCTATGTACTGAGCTGTGGTCGGGAAGCATCCGGAGCACAGAGACCACCCCAAGCTGGGGACTCCCTGCCCCTGTGCTAAGTGCCCAGGACAAGACTGGGGGGTCGCGCCTCCAGGGATCCTGGCCCAGCCTTGCTGGGGTTACGAGGGCCTTTCCCCCGCTTACACTGGGAGCAGGGTCAGCCACAGCCCTTGCTGTCCACACAGAGAGTGAAAAGCACCGGAGCCACCTCCCCGGAGCCCGGCTCCTGTGGAAACAAACAAGCGTCTCTGCTCGGGCGACTCCAGCAGGACGGGGAGCCGGGCTGACTCCGCTCACCCCCATCCAGGGACAGGCGGGTTTGAGTCCTTGTGTGGGGGTCGTACCCGCAAAGTTTGCCTTCCAATTGCCGCCCAGGAAAACCAGGGCCTCCCGGCCACCACTGGCCATCCTCCCCCCGTGTCCTTTCAATGCCAATCCCCCGCCCTCAGCTACGATGGCTGCCACCATTGTCCCCCTCCCCTCAGGGAAATGGTGCCCACTGGGGGGAGGGGAATATGGGGGGAGAGGGGGATAAAGGGAGCAGGTGCTGAGGGGGGAAGGGAAGAGGGGACAATGGAAACTCCCCCCACCTGGCTGGGGGGCACCAGCGTTCCCCGTTCATGAGTGTGTCAGTGTGTATCTGCCCCATGGCCATGGGGGGTGTCGCCTGCCCCTTGTTCCCCCCCTCCCCACTGGACAGAGTTGCCCCAGCTCAGCCAGAGTTTTGGAGGGAAAACAAATCCCCACACCCCATCCGCTGACCCTGACTCGGTGAGGGGGGAACCGTTCCCATCCCCCCTCTCTCCACCCCCTTCCAACAATGTCTGTGGCCCCCGCTGGACCTTCCTCCATCTCCCCCCAAACCTCCGCCCTGCTGCCCCTTCCCATGTCCCCTCGAATCTCCGTCCTTTCTGCCCCATCCTGTCTGCTCTCAAACCCCTTCCCCCATCTCTCAGCACTATCCTCGGCTCATCTCCCTCCCAACCCTTATTGCCCTGCAGCTCCCGTCCCATTTCTCTCAACCCCCTCTTCTGCCCTACGGCGACCTCTGCTGGCAACACTCAGGAGTCCTGCCTGCCAGGCCCTCGACTCTAACCACTAGTCCCCACTCGCCTCCCAGAGCCAGGATCAGAATCAAACCTTCCTGGCCCCCAGCTTTCTCCTGCTCTCTAGCCAGCGGCAGCACAAACACAGCCCGTGTCCCATCCCTTGCTAGGGACCTGGCCACTCACCCACTGGCCACTTGGGGGCAGGGTATCTGTGGGGCATGAGTAAGTCCCTGGGTCTCTGCTCATTGGTAACCTACTGGGGGCACAGGATCGAATTTATCTTGTTTCCGTTTCCTTTTGAACTTGGTTGATTTAATTCACACACAGAGAAAACACGCTTAGCTCCAGGCATTAAGCCATCATCACCGCTGAACTATGGCATAAGAGGCAGCAAACCCAGGTGTCCCCCATTGCGTCCTCTCCATGCATGGCACCAGGGCCCATGTCACATGGCGGCAGGTTTGCAGGCTAGGAGGGGAGGCTGCAGAATCAAACTTTCCAGCAACTGGAAATGACACAGTGACTGTCCCCCAAATGCCCTTAACTCTGCCCCCTCAGTCACGTGGCTTGTGATGCCATCCTTTGGATCATTTGTAAAAAAAGGGGTGTGTGTAATCTGCAGGAAATAGTCGTTGATTAAAGATGGAAGATGAGACTGCGACTTCCTAGATCTCGCTCAGATGCACATTAGCCCAGGACACAGAGAACTTTGATGGTGACCAGTTTCCCCCTCCCCAAAACAAACAGGCCAGCTGCGAGCTACGTGACACTTGGCTGCAGGGTTTCCTATTTTGCTGCTAACTGTGACCGCACTAGATTTCACCTGAAGATCAGAGACAAGGTGTGACGGACGCAGGAAGTGACAAGACATCGACATCTTCCTGTAGCTGCAGCTAGCATCTGAGCTCCTTATATGGGACTGGGTAGAACTGGGCACCGGGGCGTTGGTGGTGGTGCTAAGGGGCCCCTCACAGCCCCATCATGGCATCTGCTATCACCGTCCTCTTCCTCGGTGAGTATCAGAGACAGCTGGTGCACGTGCCTATGGCAGGTGTGTGTGTGGGAGATCCGAGACCAGGGTGTGGGATCCAATCGCTCTGAGTTCTGGTCCCTAATGAGCTGTCTCCTCTCCAGGATGCTGGCTGGCGGAGCAATTCAGGGTGTTGGAACATGAGTATCTGTGTTTGGGACAGGTGGGGACAGAGAAGAGCTGTTGATACCTGAATGTTCACCCCAAAGCTGAGTTCCACCTCCTTGTTTTGACACTGGGGGGCTTAGATCAGAATCCGGACGGGTCCTCAGGGCAGTTGGGGGGTGACTGCGGATCGACACTGGGGGCCTTAGATCTGAACCAGGCCCTACTCCCAGGGCAGTCGGGGGTGACTCCAGATTGTTCTAAGGGGGGCAGAGATCAGTCCCCAGCCCGCAGGGCCCCTGTGGGTGCAGAGAGGTGTCTGTGAGCCCCGGCGCTGTCCCTGGGGGGTGGGTGCTAACACACGGGGAGGAGTTTGTGCCTCCCCAGCTCACTCCTGTCTGTGTGTAAATGCAGAGCTCCCTGCGCCCGGACCCTCCATCTCCATCAGCCCCGGCGGGGTGGTTGCCATGGGGGAAGCCATCACCATCCGCTGTCAGTGTTGGTGCCGGGGCAGGAGGCTGTGGCTGTATAAAGGTGCAGTCAGAATCCGGGATACCAGCCCAATTCTCCAGTTACTCAAGATCTGTTTGAATTGTAATCCCATTCTACAATGTGTTTGCAACCCATCCCAGTTTGGAGTCATCTACAAAATGTAGAAGCCGTTGTTCACTCACTTTATACTAATTTCATCTAGACCACATTTCCCCAGTCTTCCGGTGTGAATGCCATGAGGGACAATGCCAAAAGCCAGACGAAAATCAACATAGATCAGATCATGGTGCTATGTGAAGTGACAGGAAAGGTTGCAACTCAAGTGCTGTGTAGCTCTTCAGAGAGGGATGTCTGTGCAGGGGAACCAGTGAGGAGCTGAGACCAGAGGACCAAACAACCACAGAGCAACCTTCTCACCTTTCCCAGAGGGGGCATCATGTGGACGATAAACTTGGGCAGCCAGCGTGCTGTGTGTTCTCCAGCAGAGTCCTGCACGGATGGAAGCTGCAACTGTCTGGGGTGAAGGGCTTTTAAAAAAAGGAAATAACTGAACACAAAAAGCCTCTTGCAGTGCATGACAAGGCCGTTTTATTCATTCTAGTACACTCGTGAGCTATGCTACATATTCCTGAGAGCCATTGGTTGGTGTATTACCTATTTCCTAGAGCTGGCTGGAATTTTTCCAGCGCAATGCTTTTCCACTGGAAAATGCAGTTTCATCAAAATTGAAACACCTCAAAGAAACTTGTCAATTTTCACAAAAATCTGGGTAATGAAAAAAAAAAGGTAAATGAGTTGTTGCCATCAGATTGAAAGGGAACCTCTCGATTTTCCCTTTTAAAGTGACTTTCCGTCTAATGTTTTAATGTTGCATTCCAGAATATAAAACTGCTGTCCACTGTTGGCTGCGTATGGAGAGACTGAGGGATTAACAATGATTGACCAAGCCTGCTCCAAAAGTTCTTTCCAATGTTGTTTAATCATAATTAAAATACAATTATATACAATTTGCAGGGTTGGAAGTGGGGACGCAGCTGCTGCCTCCTCAGCTCCTGGTGCGCTCACTGGCTGTCTTCCTGCTGCAAGGGAAGCAGAATCTGTCAGACAAAGATCCATCCCCAGGGAGTCAGGGGTACTGGGCCCCCCCCAGCATTTCCACCCTCCTGCCCCCAGTGCTGAGACTTGTTCTGCTCCCTGCTCACCCCCCTGTCAGGCCAGCAGCCCGTAGGGTGAGCTCCTGACCCCCCTCCCAGGGCTCTTGACACCTCTCCCCCCTCCCATCTCCCAGGACAAGGCTTGTGTGTGCAGAGCCTCCCCCAACCCCAAGGACGCTCGCAGGGGCAGGAGGGATTCTGTCAGCCTGAGGAAAGGGGCGGTGTGGACTCCCTGAGGGGATGGGAAGGAGACCCTGACCCTCCCCACTCTCCTGCATCCGCTCTGGCTGCTCACCATGTAGCCGAGGACGTGCTGGGCCTGCCCCTGCAGGGCGTGGGCCAGGACCAGCCCGGCCTTGCTAGGGCGCTGCAGAGGGGAGCGGGCAGCGAGCAGAGCCGTCTCCAAAAAGGAGTTTTCCTGCTCCTGGGAGAAGAGCTGCCCAAAGACCTGAAATCAAGAGGACACGAGGCTTCAGTTAATGGCCCAGAGCCCGGCCCCAACTCCTGAGGCTAAAACAGCTTCCTCCTTCCCCAAACTCCCTTCCAGACCCTGCACCTGGACGCTCTCCTGACCCTGCACTCCAACCCCTGCCCCAGGTCACACCTTCCTCCTGCCCCCAAGACCCTCCCAGACCTCACCCCCCTCCACAGAACAGAGCAGCCCTAGACCACTGGCCAACATCAGAAAGTGTTACCTCCCCCCCGCCCTCGTTCCCCTTCTTCGGGAGATGCGGGCTCTGTGCGGCGCTGCCCCAACGAAGCGCCGCCCCCTTGAAACGCCGGGACAGCGTCACAAAGGGGCAGCCCACCCCTGAGCCCTGCCCTGCCCTGGCAGCGCGTCCTTACCTCTCCCACCCTGACTGTGTTGCTGTGAGCCAGGACCCACCTCTCCTTATACCAGTGCCTGCACCACAGGTCCTCTGTCTGGTGGATGTTGAGGCCTGCAAGAGACAAAACAGGGTCATTCTGCTGACAGGTCTGAGCCCTTCCCCTCCCACGGGTCCCTGCAGGCATCCCTGGGCAAATGGAGGGGCACAGGGGGCAGAAGGGGAACACAGAGGGACGCATCCCCCCTTGGGCCAGTCTGGGGGAAAAGGCCTGGGACCCCTCCCCCCGCCGCTGGCACCCTCAGGGTGTCCCTGGGGCCCAGGTCCCGGCTGGGTTCCTTACCCCTGTGATGCAGGAGGAGTTGGTAGAGGCGGTGCACCCCCTCCCGGGCCAGCCGGCTGACGTCCTCGGAAGGGTCCGAAATGAAAAGGCCCAGCTGGGCCACGTGGTGACCCATCCTCGGCCAGTCGGCGGAGTTCTGAGGGGAGAGAAGGGGGGGGGTCCCTGAGCATCCTGGGGCTGCACGTCCCATGCAAACGGGTGCCGAGGCGGTTTTAAGCTAAGTGGATGGACAGAGAGAGCTACTGGGGCGGGGGCGGGGGCGGGGGCGGGGGCGGGGGCGGGGCCGGTCTTGTGAGGAGACAACCCTGAGCAATGGCCCCGACTGAAGGGTCACTCCGGAGGATGGAACAAGGGGATCCACTAACGGCCACTCCCCAGTCTGGGGCCCAGCTGCAGTCACACAAGAGCCCCCCTGAAAGGCCCAGGGTCACCCCTCCCCGGGGAAAGGAGAACGCGGATCAGTCCCGGCCCATTCCCGGCCTGCCTCTGCCTCCTATCAAAGAAAGCTATCAGATTGATTTGACATGATTTGTTCTTTACAAATCCATGCTGGCTGTTCCCTATCACCTTGCCACCTTCCAAGTGTCTACAGATGATTTCCTTAATTACTTGCTCCACTATCTTCCATGGCACAGAAGTTAAGCTAACTGGTCTGTAGTTTCCTGGGTTGTTCTTATTTCCCTTTTTATAAATGGACACTAGATTTGCCCGTTTCCAGTCTTCTGGAATCTCTCCTGTCTCCCATGATTTTCCAAAGATGATAGCTAGAGGCTCAGCTCTATCAGCTCCTTGAGTATTCTAGGATGCATTTCATCAGGCCCTGGTGACTTGCAGTCAACTAACTTTTCTAGGTGATTTTTAACTTGTTCTTTTTTTATTTTATCTTCTAAATACCTTCCCACTAGCATTCACTATGTTAGGCATTCCTTCAGACTTCTCAGTGAAGACCGAAACAAAGCAGTCATTAAGCATCTCTGCCATTCCTGTTATGTTTCTCCTCACTGACCAGTGGGCCTACCCTGTCCTTAGGCTTCCTCTTCATCCTAATGTATTTATAAAAAGTCATCTTGTTTCCCTTTATTCCCGTAGCTAGTTTGAGCTCATTTTGTGCCTTTGCCTTTCTAATCTTGCCCTTGCATTCCTGTGTTGTTTGCCTATATTCATCCTTTGTAATTTGTCCTACTTTCCATTTTTATATGACTCCTTTTTTATTTTTAGATCATGCAAGATCTCGTGGTTAAGCCAAGGTGGTCTCATTCTACAGGGAATAACACCTTTTGTCAACAGAGTTCTGTCAATAGAAGGCGTTATTGCAGCCTGCTTTGTCACAGAACTGTAAGTAGTCTGGACGCTCTTTGTTGACAGAAGCTTTGTCCACAGTATCTGTTGGCAAAACTTCTGTCGACAAAAGCCTGTAGTCTAGACATACCCCCAGTGTCCTGTAGTTACTCTTGATCCGCTCAGTGTCACACCTCTCAGTATCATTTGTGCCCACATGGATGAGTAGCATGGGGTAGTAGTCAGAGGGCCGGATAATCCTTGACAATGCCTCCGTAAAATCTTGGATACGGCCCCCGGCAGACAGCATACCTCCTGGGATGAAATGTCAGGGCGACAGATGGGCACCTCCGTCCCCCTTAGAAGAGAGTCTCCGACCACCGCTACCCTTCATTTATATGCAGCCCAGCTGAGGAGCACAGTGCCCATAGCCGGGAATAGGTGTTGCCACTGGTGATGCATATCCACACATACCTCAGTGCACATAACAATATTTATGGCGCACACAAATGAAAATAATTAGAGGGAACATTGCTTAGAGGTGTAAAAAATCACCCCGTGCGCTCAGTGTTTTAATGCTGAATGTATAGACAAAGACTTGACTTCTATTCTTGGCTCTGTCCTGCTGGGTGACTTCAGGACACTCCCATTCCCACCTTCCCATGCCTCAGTTTCCCCACCTGTTTCCCTGATACAGCACTTTGAGCTCTATGTATGAGTTCAGTGTAGTTCATGTTAAACCTTCCAGCGAGGCCAGGACTACATGTAACATGGTAGCTTTCGCTGAGTCCTGTAACTACACGTGTTTGATTCTCAGGTTTCCGGCGCTAAATAAAGATGTTGGTGGTGGTGGGGTATGTAGAGGACAGGAAATGAAGAACAGTGACGATCAGACACGAGGAGAGGACGGGGCAGAGCAGAAGGGCCGCGGCATCTCTGCTCCCTCACCGTACGCCCTGACGAGGATCAGAGCAGCGACAGCATCTGGGTTCCCAGCCCAGCCCTGAGGGGCTGGCAGAGACTCTGCACGGGGAGGGGGGCTTTCTGCTGTGAGCCCAGAGGGGCAGCGGGGGGCAGGTCGGAGCAGACAGCGACTGCAGATTGTCCCTTCCTGGTCTCATCAGAAGCCGACGTCGTTTGGCCATTTCCACCCTCTCGGTTCCTGCCACAGCCCCGATGCTCCTGTCTCTGTTCCTCTTGCTGCTCGGTGAGTGTGTGAGAGCCTGGGCTAACTCGCAGGGGGTGGGAGAAAATGGAGCCAAGGAAGCCCAGGGAGTCGGCAAATCCCCTCTAGCAGCAGAGGGTCCTGCCCTGCCCCCGCTGCACTTTGCCAGCAGCCTTTGAAATGGGGCCCGAGCCGGGCGCATGATCCAGGATCGGCCTCCCCAAGGCCTCAGGCTGGGGAAATCCCCCCCCCCCCCGGTGCCTGCTCCCTGCCCCCTCGTTACACAGCCCAGGGGCCCATCGGCCCAGCTGCCCCGCGGTGCCCTGGGAGCTCATGGCCAGTTACTGTCCCCGTGGCCTAAATCCTTCCCCGGGTCCCTGCTTCCCCACCCAGACCCAGGCTGCAGGGCGGCGGCGTTCCCTGTGGAGCTGGGACCTGGCACTCAGCTGGATCCCACCCCTGGGGTGTCACTGGGCCCAGCTCCCCACGCCAGGCCCATGGGGTCAGGCCGGGCGGGGCTCAGATGCTCCTGGGGTGTCAGCGCAGCCTGGAGGCAGAGAGCAGGGAGGCTGTTGCCATTGGAGGGGGAGGGTGGTCAACTCTGTTCCCCACTCTGGCATTCAGAGTGCAGAAGGTACAGACCTGCCAGAGACCTTAAAGACCTTGCCTTAACAGCATTCCGCTTAAAAATAAAAACCAGCTTCCTTGAGGTCACAGATCCCTTCACCTTGGGAGGTAGCTGCCTCTGCCAAGTGAATAAAAAAACCCACCTTTCTTCTTAGGCTTTGAGTTCTTCCAAGGGGGTATCCCCAAACTCTTTTCCGCCAAGAGAGCTTGGAAAAGAAAAACAGAAAACAAATTGTAATCTCTGCTAGATGACCTCTCAGTCTAGGCTTGCGTACACAGACCTCCTGCTGCTTTCTAGGATACAAGAATCATAGCGTCGCCTTAAAAAAGTTGTTTTTATTAACAAAACTAAAAGAGGGTATGTCTACACTACAATGTTAGTTTGAACTAACGGACGTTAGTTCGAACTAACATTCATAGCTACTACACTAGCGCTCCGCTAGTTCGAATTTGAATCGAACTAGCGGAGCGAATAGTTCGAACTAGGAAAACCTCATTTTACGAGGATTAAGCCTAGTTCGAACTTACTAGTTCTAATTAAGGGGTGTGTAGCCCCTTAATTCGAACTAGTGGGAGGCTAGCTCTCCCCAGGTTTCCCTGGTGGCCACTCTAGCCAACACCAGGGAAACTCTATGCCCCCCTCCCGGCCCCGGACCCCACCCACCCGATGCCCCCCAGCCCACCCCCTCTTCCCGGGACCAGGCTGGCGGCTCCCGGGAGCTTGCCCAGGACCGCAAGAGGCGGGCACCTTCCTGGGCTAGTGCGGACATCGTGGACCTCGTCCACGATCTCCGTACTAGGCACCGGAAAGTGGCCGTCTAGGGCAGGAGAGCTGCCAGCCTGGCCACCCAGGAGCAGGTGTGCATGAAAATCAAGGGGGTCCACTGAGACCCCCTGACCCTGAGCCCTGAGCTTACAGTGGCCGTCCTGGGTCAGACCAAAGGTCCATCTAGCCCAGTAGCATGTCTGCCGACAGCGGCCAACACTAGGGACCCTGGAGGGGATGGACCGAAGCCAGTGACCAAGCCATTTGTCTCGTGCCATCCCTCGCCAGCCTTCCACAAACTTTGGGCAGGGACACCACTCCTACCCCCTGGCTAAGACTACTCCATGGACCCAACCTCCATGACTTGATCTCACTTCCCTTTAAACTCTGTTCTAGTTGTAGCCTTCACAGCCTCCTGCAGCAAGGAGTTCCACCGGTTAACTATTTGCTTTGTCAAGAACAACAACTTTCTCTTACTAGTTTCAAGCCTGCTACCCAGTCCTTTCCTTTGGTGTCCTCTAGTCCTTCTTTATGGGAACTCAGGAAGAACTTTTCTGAATGCACCCTCTCCACCCAACCCCTGCTTTTAGAGACCTCTATCCTGTCCCCCCTCCGTCTCCTCTTGTCTAAGCTGAACAGTCCCAGTCTCTGTAGCCTCTCTTCATCTGGGACCTGTTCCCAACCCCTGATCATGTTAGTTGCCCTCCCCTCTCCCAGCCTTTCTCTTCCCCTCTCCCACCTCCTTTTCCCAGTCTCCCCCACTTTTGTTCAATAAAGACAGAGTCAATGTTGGAAGAAACGTTATCTTTATTTTGTACATCAATAAGAAGGGGGGCTAGGGAAGAAGGTGAGGGAGGAATGGGGTACGAGCCCCCGATGGGGAGGACTGGGCTGGCTCTGCGGGCTTCTGGGGGCGGAAGCTCTCCTGCAGCCCCCCGATTGCCCCCTCTCTCCAGATGGCAGCCTGCGGCAAGTGCAGCCGGGCTGATGGCCGAGTGGTGTGATGTGCCCAGTGTGGGTACTCCGGGCAATTCAAGCCAGGACTGGTTTTCAAGCAGGGCACCCCTTAGAACTGTCTGTCCGGGGTGGGGGTCGGGACCCTTTAAGCGCAGCCCTCGGCTAGCCTGAGACAGCATCTCTACGCTCTAAGTCCTCTTCTGATGCCCTGCCGGCACTGCTTCCGGCCATCCTTAAGCCCTGTTCAGAGTCCACTCAATGTGGACTTGCTAGTTCGAATTAGCAAAACGCTAATTCGAACTAGTTTTTAGTTCTAGACGCGTTAGTTCAAATTAGCTTAGTTCGAATTAACTAATTCGAACTAAGTTAGTTCGAACTAGCGTTGTAGTGTAGACATACCCAGATATACTAATAAAGACTACTTGATTGCTAGATGTTACAGAGCAACTGAGAAAAACAAAATATAACATAGAGAATAATAATATCTCTGGGTGCAGCTTAGATATAGCGTGTGTGTGTGTGTGTGTGTGTGTGTGTGTGTGTGTGTGTGTGTGTGTGTGTGTGTGTGTGTGTGTGTGTGTGTGTCAGGGGGAGGGGGAGGAGGGAGGCACATGGGCTTAGCACAGAGTTTAACCAAACAACAAAACAAAGAAATAACCTAATCGCAACTGAATATACATTTTTCAATCTACTCATGATCTGTGGTGATCCATACTTCGAAGCCCAGTCCATTTCCATGCCCAGTACTCTTTGTAGGTTCAATTCATCTTGCTTCCCCCAGCTCCTACCTTAGGGTATGTCTACACTGCAAGGCTATTTTGGGATACTGGAGAGAGCCCAAAACAGCTACCCTGTGTCTACACAAGCTGCCAGTCATTTCAAAATATTTTTTTAAATAACGGGCGCGCTATTTTGCCATCTTGGTAAACCTCATTGCACGAGGGATCAGGGATGGCTCAAAATAGCACTTCATTTAAAAAAATTTGGCACCATGTAGGTGCGCCAAATTTCAAAATAAGCTATTTCAAAATAACATTGAAATAAGAAATGCATTTCTTATTTCTAGTTTAGGGTGTAGTGTGGACGCAGCCTTAAACTCACACAAAGAGATCAGCAGGCAGGTAGATCTATTCAATTCAAATTTCAACACCCTCTGTTGTTGGCTCTTCTGGCTCCCTGCCAACACCCCCATAGCTATCTGACTTTCACCCTTTAGTCACCAAATGCTGGCCAGAACTCCTCCTATTCACCACAGGGGGTTATCAGCATCTGGCTCCAGAGTTCCCTGTTACTGACAGGCCAGAGACACTGAGATGGGTTCGAGGCTGGGCTCCAGTTATGAGTTCACCCAGAATTCAGGGGTTCTGGGTCTTGGGGTCAGACTCATTATAGGGCTGGGCCCAAGTCACTTCAGCTCTTTTCAGGAGGGAACCTGGGGGTCAGGGCTCTGCACGGTGCCTGGCACAGCCTCATGGAACAGGCAGGGGTGCTCCTGGTGGGACAGGCAGGGCATAAAATGGAGCCTGTAATCAGTGTGGGGAACAGAGGCCCCAGAAGCTGTCCCTGGTATCTCACCGCAGGGGAGATTCCAGACTGGCACTGACCCCACGTCCCCTTTCTGTTCCCAGCACTGAGCCGCAGCAGCCAGGAGATCTGCTCAGCTCCCGGTGAGTCCAGTCTGTCTGTCCTCAATGCACCCAGGGCCTTTACCTCTCCCCCACCGGGCACTCCAGCCACCACCCCTTTGGCTGCTCGCTGCTGAATGCAGTGCCAACAGCAATGGGTTGGGAAGAGGGGCAGGCCTGGGTGAGGGCCTGAGCAGGGTGCAGATGCCTCCCAACTGACCTCTCCCTGCCCTGCTGCCTCCCAGCTCTGACCCAAGGATTTACCTTCCCTCAGCACCAGCTCCCAGCCCTTGGCCTCACTCCCAGCCGTCCTGCCCCAGCTGCATCCGTCAGTGACCTCAGCAGGGCCTGCTCTAGCACAGTGCACAGCACCAGGCATTGGCACCCAGCCCGACCAAGCCCTGAGGCCTGTACACAGCCCATTAGCCCCTGGGGTAAAGCCTCCGGTCAGGTCAGAGCCTCCATCTGAGACACGGCCCAGACCCTCTTCTACTTACCTCCTGCCCCACTAACAGCACCAGGCACCAGCAACACCCCACTGACAGCTCTGCCCCCTTCCCCTCCCCAGGTGCTCTCCCTGCCCCCACCCTCTACCTGAACCAGACATTGGCCCGGCCAGGGGACTCCGTGCAGGTCAGGTGCTTCATGTCCTCCTGGCACCTGGCCACCCGCATCGTCTTCTGCAAGGACGGGGAGGAGGTTTCAGTCCAGACAGGCTCAAAGGAGAAGGCCACCTACGACTATGAGCATGTGGTGTCCGGGGGCAGTTCTGGGAATTTCTCCTGCGGGTACGAGATCAAGGACAGCGACAATCAGGTGACGAGATCCCAGCTCAGCCACACACAACACATCAGTGTAATTGGTAAGGTGTGAGCTGTGCGTCCGTGCGTGTCTGTGGGTGACATATCCTATTGTAGCCCTGCCCAGCAGAAACTCAGCATCCTGGGAATGGGGTTAATGACAGTGTGAGAACAGCAATTAAATGACACCCCCCTCCCCATCCAAACTGACATTCATCAATTTCCAAAATCTGAAACAAAATATCTCATAAAACGTCTTTGTGCAAAGTGTGTCCCAGGCAACCCCCCCCCCTTCCTGTGTGTTTCACCCCATCCCGTGTTTCACCCTCACCCCTTCCTGTGTGTTTCACCCTGTCCCGTATTTCACCCTCACCCCTGCTGTGTGTTTCACCCCGTCCCATGTTTCACACAGCTCAGCTCGGCTGGCCCAGCCCTGGCACCAGGGTGACGGGATCATCATAGAAATGTCAGGCTGGAAGGGACCTTGAGATGCCGCCAAGGCCTGCAGGACAGAGTGAACCTAGACCAGCCCTGACACGGGGCTTGTGCAGCCTGTTACTAAGCTCTGACAACAGGGACTCCAGACCCTGCCCTGGAGGCCGGTTCCAGAGCTTCTCCTCCCTGCTACTGAACCGAACCCTCCCTTGCTGCAGATTAGCCCCATCGCCTCTAGCCCTGCCCTCCGTGTGCCCTTAGAACCACTGATCCCGGCCCCTGTGTAACAGCCCTGAGCAGATTTAGAGACTGTTACCATGTTCCCCGGCTTCTTCTCTCAAGACTAAACCTGCTAAGGATGTAAAATCCTGTTTAATTAGTTAACTGCTGAAACATTAAGTTTAACCAGTTAACGAAGGCCGGGCTGCAGCACCTCCCTCCCCTTTCTCTCCATGGCTGGCTTGGAGCGGCCCCCACACCATGGGCTGCTTCTGATGCTGCACTGGGCTGTCAGCTGACACCTCCCCTGTCTTACACACACTCCCATTGCTGACTCAGATCCAATTTGTGACTCACCCTGAGCCCAGCAGCCCTACCCCCAGCCAGTGGCTGCCAGTGGCTAGCTGTGCTAGAGCAGCGTAGAGGCCTGGACTGGGCCTGCTCTGATCTCTGCTGTGTTTATTGCCTAGAGGGGATGGACCCAGCGGTGGGGATGCTGGGAGATCTTCTCTCCCCCTCCCACCTCTGGTAAATGCTTCTGGAGCATTTTTCCTTCTGGGTCCTTATGTAGGGAAAGGTGGGTCCTCAGCTGATAACCCCCCAGTCTGAGTGTAATTGCCATGACAATGGCTCTTGTGTGTTTATTGCCCAGGTGATGGCTCCAGCAGAGGCAGTGACGTTGGTTCATTCCCCCCAGGTAAATGCTTCTGAAGTGTTTCTGTGTTGTGGGGTCTTTATTTAGGGCAAAGTAGGTCCTGGCCTGGGCAGCCCGAGTCTTAGTGTGATCACCATGACGATGGATGTAGGAAATACGCCACATGTAACAGGGTGACGGGATCTTCCAACACAGAACATTCTCCCTGCCCCTTTCCTAGACTTTATCCAGCATGGCTGAGCCAGGCAACATCTTCACAGGGAAGGAAAATGGCTCTTCTAGAGGGGGAATCTAAATTCATGGGATGGGCAAGTTTCCTCTGGAGTTCCCTGCCCCCTCTGCTAACCCAGCAGCCAGTGAGTTATTGCCCCTCTCTGCATTCACTGGGTGGGGGGTTGCTCTGGCAGGAGGCACCAGACGCATCATCCCACCTGGGCTCCCAGGTTCTGTCTCCATGTCATTAGCTAGTTATGCTCTGTGCTCCATGCCTGGCCCAGAGTGTCACACCCGGCGTGTGGGCAAACCCCTCTGCCAGGAACCTCAGCCCAGCACCAGTGTCTGGTTCCCAGGGAGCAACCGAGCCCCAGGAACTGAACTGATCAGAGCCCAAACCTGGCTGTTTGCCCCAACTCCCTGCAAAGTGTCCACATCAGCAAACAAATTCTGACCTTCCTCGATTGTATTTTCATCCTGAATCAGGGGAAATAGTCAAACATTCAGATTTTTCCATGGAACAGAAATTTAGCAACACTGAAGTGACCTCGTTGAAAAGTTTTTATTTTGAAGAAACAGCGTTTTCCACAGAAAACTGCTCCGCTGGGTATGTAGCGCCGACAGGTGGAACCAAACCTGAGAGCGCTGGAGCTTAGTGCATGAGACTCTACAGCAGGGTGGGGGAACCTTTTTTGGGTTGCAGCCACTGACCCGCAGGAAAATCAGTTGGGGGCCACACACAAGTGGCAAGCAAAAAAAAAAAAAAACATTCCTCATAGATTCATAGAATTTAAGATCAGAAGGGACCATTTTGATCATCTAGTCTGACCCCTGCACAGTGCAGGCCACAGACTCTCACCCACCCACTGCTAGAATAATCCTCTCACCTATATCTCAGATATTGAAGTCCTTGAAACGATGGTTCAAAGACCCCAAAATGAAGAGAATCCTCCAGCAAGTGATCCATGCCCCATGCTACAGAGGAGGGCAAAAAACCTCCAGGGCCTCTGCCAATCTACCCTGGAGGAAAATTCCTTCCTGACCCCAAATATGGCGATCAGCTGAACCCGGAGCATGTGGGCAAGACTCACCAGCCAGACACCCAGACAAAAGTTCCTGGCCCCCAAATGAGGAGACAGACACTGCCCATTTACTCTTCATACTCCAGAGTCTGGGGGGAGGAGCAGCCTAGTAGATTTTGTGTGCTCCTAGTAGGGGCTGTGGGGTGGGTCAGTGTGGAGCCTGAGCCTTGGGGCCAGATTCAATCAAACCAGTAGCTGGATGCGGCCCCCGGGTCTGAGGTTCCCCACCCCAGCTCTACAGCTTGAGCTAAAAGTCAGTTGTGGAGCAGACTCATGGTATCTTTGTAAGTGTCTAAGTGCCACTATATGGGACAGGGACCCACACCCAGTAGGTGGCTTTCAGGTAGATCAGCCCCACACATGTGTCTGCTGGATGCCCAGGAAGCTCTCAAGTATGAGCTCAAGTCCAGCCCTATCCAGGACAGCACTTAGGCTGTGTCCAGACTTAAGGGTTTTTTCGGGAAAAGTAGCCTTTTCCCGAAAAAACTTCCCCTGCGTCCAGACTCAAGCCGCGTTCTTTCGAAATTATTTCGAAAGAACGCGGCTTTTCTTTCGATGGCGGTAAACCTCATTTCACGAGGAAGAACGCCTTCTTTCAAAAGTTCCTCTTTCGAAAGATGGCGTTCTTCAATGTAAATAGGGCTTCCTTGAAAGAGAGCATCCAGACTCGCTGGGTGCTCTCTTTCGAAAAAGCGGATTGCTCTTTCGAAAGATCCGCCTGCAGTCTAGACGCGATCTTTCGAAAGAGGCTCTTTCGAAAGATGCTTTCGAAAGAGCCTCTTTCGAAAGAAGCCTGCAGTCTAGACATAGCCCTAGGTATGTGCTTCATTTTAAGCACCTGTGGAAAGTTATTTGTGCTGCGCTGAATTGTGATGCTTCCTGGAAGCAGGGCAGTTCCCACAGGAATGTTTCCTGCTTGAGGAACTTGCCCTGGCGGGATGGTAGAACCAGATTTATTTCTAGAAAAAATTATGAACAAAACGTGCCATGGATAATGTCACTGTTTTGATGGGGGAAAAAAATCATGAAACTGAACAAACGTTTTCCTTTGGTCTTACTTTGACTTAGCAGTTTCCTTGTTCAGAACATGACCTAAAATGTCAGCTGGATACACAGAGGGTTTGGCTTTGTTTCCTTTCCAAGCGACGTTTGTCTTCTGTTTCTGCATTTGGAAATCTAAAATGGAACAAGCCTGTTGGTTCTAAACCAAGCAAAACGGTGTCTTCCGTATCCAAATTATTGTAGGAAAGACTAAGAAGGTCCTAGCACATGAATTGCTTGGGGGAAAATTTTGTTTTCCTGTAATCGATGTTTGGATAAAAACAAACTTTGGGAAGAAAAATTGGTTGAAAATCTTCAGTGAACTTTTACTCCCAAAGAACAGCAGATAATGTTGACCTGCAGGTAACCGTGAGGTGAGCTTCCAGGTATACTCATGGAAACGTCAGGGGTCACTTACCACAGGACTCAGCCAGGTCCAGCCGGTGGGAACTGGCTGGTGGCTGCTTGGAGGGGCCATTCACAGCGAGGTTCTTTCCTAGGGCTGGATCTAAAGCTCCTGTTGGGAATTGCAGTCCCTGCTGTCCTGGTGCTGGCTGTGGCGCTTTGTTTGCTGAGGAAGAAAGGTGGGTATGAGAGTGAGGCCGAGCCGTGTTAGCAAATGTACAGTCAGACATGGCAGAGACACCCCTGAGATCCCCTGTCCCCAGTGTGCCTGGGATGAGGGGAGAGAGATGAGATAGACCCAGTGAAATGATCTTTGGTTTGGGGAGGCTGGGTGGATGCACAGATCAAAGAGACGATGAAAGAGATTGTCCTTGTGATTAGTAATTTGTGTTGCAGTAGCACCCTGGAGCCCCAATCAGGGGTGAGAGCCCCACTGTGCTAGGTGCTGTACAATATTTATTAGGTACGTTACTGTCGTGCCCGGGAGCCCCAGTCTGGAATCAGGACCCCCTGTATCCAGAGTTGCACAGATCAGCAATGAAGGGGAGAGTCTCTGCCCCATAGATGGTCACAAACTACGACTCAGCCAGGTGGATGGACTATCAACACGCAGGTCACTAAGGCTTTCCTGCATCAGACCCTAACAACTCTGTGCACAGCTCTGCCCTGCAGCCTTTCCTCACAGGGCCCCCTCGTGTCCAAACACAGGTGCCTGGCTTGGCATTTGCTGAGCTAAGGTGTCTTTATTGGCAGCCAAGCTTTTAAACAGTTCAGGTGTGGATGGGTGATCTGGAGGAGATGCTCTTGTTTCCAGGACCTGGTACACAATTCATTCTACCCCTGCTGGCTCCTCTCTTCGGGTATGTCTACACTACAGCGCTAGTTCGAACTAAGCTAATTCGAACTAACGCGTCTAGAACTAAAAACTAGTTTTGCTAATTCGAACTAGCAAGTCCACATTGAGTGGAATCTGAACAGGGCTTAAGGATGGCCGGAAGCAGTGCCAGCAGGGCATCAGAGGAGGACTTAGAGCGTGGAGATGCAGTCTCAGGCTAGCCGAGGGCTGCGCTTAAAGGGTCCCGACCCCCACCCCGGACAGACAGTTCTAAGGGGTGCCCCGCTTGAAAACCAGTCCTGGCTTGGAGTGCCCGGAGTACCCACACTGGGCACATCACACCACTCAGCCATCAGCCCGGCTGCACTTGCCGCAGGCTGCCATCTGGGGAGAGAGGGTAATCGGGGGGCTGCAGGAGAGCTTCCACCCCCAGAAGCCTGCAGAGCCAGCCCAGTCCTCCCCATCGGGGGCTTGTACCCCATTCCTCCCTCACCTCCTTCCACTTACCCTTCCCTAGCCCCCCTTCTTATTGATGTACAAAATAAAGATAACGTTTCTTCCAACATTGACTCTGTCTTTATTGAACAAAACTGGGGGAGACTGGGAAAAGGAGGTGGGAGAGGGGAAGATTAAGGCTGGGAGAGGGGAGGGCAACTAACATGATCAGGGGTTGGGAACAGGTCCCAGATGAAGAGAGGCTACAGAGACTGGGACTGTTCAGCTTAGAAAAGAGGAGACGGAGGGGGGACAGGATAGAGGTCTCTAAAAGCAGGGGTTGGGTGGAGAGGGTGCATTCAGAAAAGTTCTTCCTGAGTTCCCATAAAGAAGGACTAGAGGACACCAAAGGAAAGGACTGGGTAGCAGGCTTGAAACTAGTAAGAGAAAGTTGTTGTTCTTGACAAAGCAAATAGTTAACCGGTGGAACTCCTTGCTGCAGGAGGCTGTGAAGGCTACAACTAGAACAGAGTTTAAAGGGAAGTGAGATCAAGTCATGGAGGTTGGGTCCATGGAGTAGTCTTAGCCAGGGGGTAGGAGTGGTGTCCCTGCCCAAAGTTTGTGCAAGGCTGGAGAGGGATGGCACTAGACAAATGGCTTGGTCACTGTCTTTGGTCCATCCCCTCCACGGTCCCTAGGGTTGGCCGCTGTCGGCAGACAGGCTACTGGGCTAGATGGACCTTTGGTCTGACCCAGGACGGCCATTGTAAGCTCAGGGCTCAGGGTCGGGGGTCTCAGTGGACCCCCTTGATTTTCATGCAAACCTGCTCCTGGGTGGCCAGGCTGGCAGCTCTCCTGCCCTAGACGGCCACTTTCCTGTGCCTAGTGCGGAGATCGTGGACGAGGTCCACGATGTCCGCACTAGCCCAGGAATGTACCCGCCTCTTGCGGTCCCGGGCAAGCTTCCGGGAGCCGCCAGCCTGGTCCCGGGAAGAGGGGGTGGGCTGGGGGACATCGGGTGGGTGGCTCTGTGCCGTGCCAGGTGCAAGGTCTGCTGGCTGGGTGCTAGCAGGCTTGCACCTGGCACGGGCACCGTAGCCAGCCCTCCGGGGCCGGGAGGGGGGCATAGAGTTTCCCTGGTGTTGGCCAGAGTGGCCACCAGGGAAACCTGGGGAGGG
Organism: Pelodiscus sinensis; assembly: GCF_052426305.1. Taxonomy (NCBI): domain Eukaryota; kingdom Metazoa; phylum Chordata; order Testudines; family Trionychidae; genus Pelodiscus; species Pelodiscus sinensis. The sequence continues at coordinate 14,204,732 of NC_143069.1, read as the reverse complement.
CTAGCCTCCCACTCGTTTGAATTAAGGGGCTACACAGCCCTTAATTCGAACTAGTAAGTTCGAACTAGGCTTAAGCCTCGTAAAATGAGGTTTTCCTAGTTCGAACTAAGCGCTCCGCTAGTTCGATTCAAATTCGAGCTAGCGGAGCGCTAGTGTAGCGGCTATGAATGTTAGTTCGAACTAACGTCCGTTAGTTCGAACTAACATTGTAGTGTAGACATACCCTTCCATCCTTAGCCAAAGAGGAACAAGCCAGTTAGCCCAGGGAAATAAAAGAAAGGGAGAGCGGTGACGGAAAACCCTGTGTCTGTCATTTTTTCAAATGATCTATCTTGCCTAAAAGCCTGTCAGGGATTGGGCTCTGTTGCAGGAGGTGCTGGCGAAACACTCCGTGGATTTGGGTGCTACAATTCCTGAGTGTCGTCCGCCTTCCTGCCCCCTCCCCCCACCGAAGCGCTTTGGAAGGCTCACAAAGGACAGAGACCTGCCTTTTGAAAATCCGACTCCCCACCGGTGTCTCAAGACAGGCGGCTCTCTCTCGCCAAAAACGGAGGCAGCAGCGTGGGATGACAGGCAGCCAGGTCGCAAGGGGAGGTGCTTTTTAGACCAGTTCCCTCCTGGCACTCCGTACTGCTGCCTCTGTATCAGAGGCAGCAGCACGAGCTGGCAGCAGCCCTTGCCTGGGGGCTGGGGCTGAGCTTCTGGACCTGGTGCAAACTGGAACTGAGCCGGGCTGCCTGCCTGCCTGGCTCCTAACACACTGTAAATGCAGAGCCGCAGAGGGGGTAGGTCCCGCACCCAGCGCGAGCCAGGACTGAGACAGCTGGCCCCTGGGGACTATCGAAAAGTCAAGTAACCGATAAGAAATCATGAGGTTAATTGACTACTCAGTGAATATCTAACGTCCCTAATCCCTTTTCATAGTTCCCCTCTGGACTCTCTCTCCTAAAGCATGGCCCTGAGATCTGGACACAGTGCTCCAGCTGAGGCCTCCTCCGTGCCAAATAGCTAGGAGAGTGACCTCCCATGTCTGCCGTACGTCTCCTACCACGCCCCAGGGCTATGCCCTCTTACTGAAGGGCTTTGTGTCTGAGATCGCTTCTCTCCTAGGCTACGTCTACACAACGAGTTTTTTTGGCAACAAATATGCTAACGAGGGACTCTATGACACGCAATGTCATTTGCATATTTTCTGCCGATCCGTTTTTGTGCTCAGGGTTTGTGCGCAAAACCAAGCCGTGTGGATGTTTACTTTTTGTGCAAAAAACCCCCTTTTCCCACAAGATCCCTATGCCTGCAAAAAGGCCGACCGATCTTGTGCAAAAAGGGGCTTTTGCCTAAAAAGAAAACATCCACATGGCTTGTTTTTGCGTGTTCTTGCGAAAAAACTTGTGGCGCGTCTACACTCTACGTGTGTTCTTGCAGAAGTAAATTTGCAGTAAAGCATCAGAGAACAGGGCTCCTTGCACAGGAGTTATTCCTCTCCCGACGATGACTAAGCCCCCTTTGTGCAAGAGCTGTTGTGCAAGAAGGCAGCGTGGACGGGCACCAGGGGCTTCTTGAGCAAGACACTTTTATGGCTAAAATGACCATCAGAGCTTTCTTGCACAAGAGAGCGTTCACACTGCCATGGACGCTCTTGTGCAAAAGCCCATGGCAGGGTGGAGGCACTCTTGCACGAGACCTTTTGCGCAAGAACTCCGGCGTGAAACAGCTCTCGTGCAAGAAGCCTGCAGTGTAGGGCAGGGAGCAGCCTATGAGGGAGGGGGAGGGACCCCTAGTAATGGCTCAAACTTCCCAGGGGGGTGGCCAGAGGCAGGACATTTGCCTGGCAGGGTGTGGGGGGGGCGGTGACCTCACAGGGGCTTTGGGCAGCCCTCAGCATATAAGGCAAAGGGCAGGTGGGGAGGTGGTGACCTCACAGAGGGACCCACATCTCAGGCTGATAAAAGCGGGGGGCGGGCCCAGGGGACTTTGGAGACCCCCGGTTGCTTTAGCTCTGGTGCGTCTCCTCCTCACGGTTCATTCGCGTTCTGTGAGTTCCACATCCCGACACCTTTGTGACGAAGGTAAGAGCCCCCAGGGGTTGGATCCCGCCCGGGGCCGGCTGGGTTCCAGGCAGGCCCAGCCCTCGGTCAAGGGCCAGAAGGTGATTCCTCACCTGGGCTGCGTCCTTAGCGCCACTGGGGCTTTCTCCTGGTTGGTTTCCCTTTTCCTCCATCCCCCCACATTTCTGCTCTGTTCTTGCCTCCTCTGTGACCTTCCCTTGCTGCCTCCCCCAGCTTGGGACCCAACAGACTAGCTGAAGGACGGGGGGTGGTTTGCAGGAGCCGTGGGGTGGGGGATGCAGCCCCCATTGTGGGGACTGGGGAGGTGGGGCTGGAACAAGTCTATGCCGGTGTCTTTGGGGAGAACGCTCCACCCCCCACACCTTAGATTCTCCCCTGATTGGCCAAGAAGGGGCTGTTGATGGGCAGGAGACTCGTGGAATGAGGAGTAACGGTAGTTTGAACTAGGAAGCCTAGTTCGAACTACCTAGTTCGTGCCCCGTGTAGCCGCGCTGCACGGGGTTCGAACGAGCGGGGTTTTAAAAATGGCGGCTCCCCGCTTATGCAAATGAAGCCCGGGAAATTCAAATCCCGGGCTTCATTTGCAAGTGCGGTATGCCTACATTACCCTCCTAGTTCGAACTAGCGGGGTAGTGTAGACATACCCTCAGGTCCTTGCAGTGCCTGTGCAAGACCGAACCAATAAGCAAGGGGCCATTTGGGGGCTGGGGGCAGTCGCTCTGGGGAGCTGGAACCCCTGGATTTCGTTCATCAGGCTGCGCCCCAAGCTCCCCTTTGCTCCCCTCATTTCCAGCATGGCCAAACGTTTTCGGCTGTGGTTCAAGAAAGCCCTGAAGATGGCCCCAGGGCCGGTGGGGAGCAGCTTCTCCGTCCCCGCGGGCGGGGAAGCTGGATCCCACCAGCTCGGGGCGACTCGCCCACCGGCCAGGCCCCCCCGGACCTGGCTCCAGAGGCGGCTGGGCAGGCGGGACCCAGCCCAGCGGGGGAGCCGGGTAGGGTGGCTCCGGGGCCTCCTCTGTGGAGAGAAACACCTGCCCCGGGAGCCCAGCCCCCATTACCACCAGGGGGCATCGCCCTGCCCGGCCCCCGGGGACCTGCCAGTCTCCGGGAGCCCCCAGCCCGTCGCTCCCCGCACCAGCCCCTGCAGCTGTGGGTCCAGGTCCGTCAGCAGCAGCGCCTGGGCCTCCAGCTGCAGCCGGGCCACCTCCTGCAGCCGCTCAGACCCAGGTGAGGGGCCGTGAACACGCTGGGCCCAGGGGCTCACCCAGTACCCGGGGGGGGGGGGAGGGGCAGCCCCAGTGTCTGCCCCGCAGCCAGGGCAATGGATGGGGGGGGGCTGCTTGGCTCTCTTGTTCCTGGTGGGGGCTCTGCTGAGGGCGTTGGCAGATGTGAGGGTGGCAGGGGGATGGGTCCCTGCGAGGGGCGTGTGGGGCCCAACCTGCCCTGGGTCCCTGATATGGGGGCGCGTGACCCCTGCTGGCCGCTGAAGTCACCCTGGTCCCTTCCCTCCCGCACAGAGCCCCCCTGCGCCTCGGCGGAGCTCTGCCAGGAGCGGGTGGACTCCCGGGTGGAGGAAGGGGCCATCTACGACATCGAAGAGCAGCTCCACACCCGGGACACGGTAGGAACCTTCTCCACACGGGGGGGACCCGAGATTGTCCGGCCCCTTCCCAGCACGTCCCCCCCCCTCCGGGAGGGGCTTGTCCCTGGGGATCCCCCTGGGGCCCCTTCTCCTGCATGACCTGGACCCCCCAAGCTGGGGGCTCTTGTCATGCACCAGCTGGGCCCCCACAAGCCTGAGGCAGCAGTTGGGGGGAGTGTGGGTGCTTGGACAACCGGCAGCTCCCACCTCCACTCCTGGGAGACCTGAGCCCTGCAGCTGTCCGTGGGGGGCAGTCAGGCCCCAGGCTCACAGACTCTCTCTGGGGTGCAGAGCCCAGCCGCCCTGCAGCGGTTCCTCTTGGCCATCCCCCTCGCCTGCCTCGCCGCCCTCCAAAGGGGCGAGGACACCCTGGCGCCGCGCTGCTGCAAGGACACCATGATGGCCAGGATCGTTGTAAGCGAGTCGCGGCGGCTGGGAGGAGGGGAGGGGATGCGAGGGCTGGACAGGGGATACGTGGGGTGGACGCGGGTCTGCCTGGGCCATGGCGGCGGGTGGGGGTGCTGGAAACGGGATGGGTGGAGCCAGGAGGGCTGGAGGGGGAGGGGGAGGTGGACATGGGGAGGGCGGGTGGGGATGCTGGAGGAGGGAGGGACACAGAAATGGGGCAGGTCTGGGGTGCCGGACAGGAAGGGGGATTCGGGACAGGGAGGGGCTGGAAGGCAGCCGAGCGGGCTGCTGGGGATGCGCCTGGGGAGCAGGGATGAGGAGGTTCAGAGGCTGGTCACCAGGGCAGGGAGGGGCAGGAGACGGCCTGGGGACAAGGATTGAGCTGGTCCCGGTTTGGGAGGGGGGTGCTGGGAGGGGCCCTGTGCCGGGCAGGGGGGCTACAGGGCAGCGGGAGGCAGTGGGGTTGGATCCTGCTGGGTGGGGGCGCTGGCCGCGTGAGCGTCTCTTGGGGGCCCAGCCTCACACGCCCCTTTGTCTCCTTGGGTCTCCCAGGAGATCATGGAGGACTCGCCCCCCCGCTGGTCTTGGCCGACTGCCTCAGCGCCGCCTGCAGCCTCAGGTACCGACCCCCCCCCCCCCGCCGACTCCCCCCAGAGCAGATCCCCTGGCCAGGGAGTGGGAAAGTCTCTGTCTCCTGCTGCTCAATTAACAGTCTCTGCCCCTCTCTCCTGCCAGCACCTTGCAGCCTCCCCTGCGGGCCCAGCTCCTGAGCCCCCTGCTGACGGCGGCCGTGGGACAGACAGTGTCTGGGGACTGGCAGCAGGAGCCCATCCACACTCAGGTACGTCCCTCCGGGCCCTGCTCCCGGGCTGGGCTGGAGCTCCAGAGAGGAGTGGGGGGGGGGGGGGGGTGGCAGAGGGAGGGAAGAAGCTGCAGGTTTGGATCCTTCCCTCCAGGGTTCCCGTTGCTCTCCCGGGGGGCCCGTCCCTTCCATGCCCAGCCTGGGCTCCTCCCTGCTCTGCGAGGCGGCTCAGACCCTGCTCTAGGCTGGACCCCGGAGCCAGCGGGTGGCCTGGATTCCCCAACCCCAACCCCCCTCTGACCCAGGGCTCCCCCTTGTCTTGCAGCAGTTCATCCGGGCCCTTCCCTACGACCTCCAGGCCCTACTGGCGAGCCTCCTCGCCGAGTCCCCAGACACCGCCCGGCTGCAGCTCATAATGGAGGTGAGCCCCGTGGGGGACGGGGCCATTGTCCCTGCTTCCTCGGGGGGGGGCCGAGAGAGGAGCAGTGTCAGTGGCTGGGGGGGGCACAGTCCGAGAGGAGCCCCAGGCTCTGCCCAGAACCGGCACCTCCCTACGGGTCCTGACCTGCCTCTTTCCCCCCCAGCACCTGAGCCCGTGGCTGGAGTCCCGCCTGCCCCAGGAGCGAGCCAGGGCCCTTGGCAGCACCACGGCCCTGCTGGGAATCGCCACCACCCTCCCGGGGTTTGACGTAAGTGACCTCGGAGCCGGGGGATCTGGGGCTGCAGGGCGCGGGGCTGGGAGCGTCCCCGGGAGGCAGAGGCAGGGCCGGGAATGGGCCGGGAATGGGCCGCGTTCTCCTTTCCCCGGGGAGGGGCGACCCTGGGCCCTTCAGGGGGGCTCTTGAGGGTCTGGGCCTGGGGACTGGGGAGTGGCCGTCAGTGGATCCCCTTGTTCCACCCCCGGAGTGACCCTTCAGTCGGGGCCATTGCTCTGGGTTGTCTCCTCGCAAGGCCGGCCCCGCCCCGCCCCGGGAGGTGTCTCTGTCTGTCCCCCGAGCTCAGACCCGCCTCGGCGGCCGTTTGCATGGGACGTGCAGCCCCAGGATGCTGAGGGACCCCCCCTCTTCTCTCCCCTCAGAACTCCGCCGACTGGCCGAGGATGGGTCACCACGTGGCCCAGCTGGGCCTTTTTATTTCGGACCCATCCGAAGACGTCAGCCGGCTGGCCCGGGAGGGGGTGCACAGCCTGTATCAACTCCTCCTGCACCACAGGGGTAAGGAACCCAGCCGGGACCTGGGCCCCAGGGACACCCTGAGGGTGCCGGCGGCGGGGGGAGGGGACCCAGCCCTTTTCCCCCAGACTGGCCCAAGGGGGGATGCGTCCCTCTGTGTTCCCCTTCTGCCCCCTGTGCCCCTCCATTTGCCCAGGGATGCCTGCAGGGACCCGTGGGAGGGGAAGGGCTCAGACCTGCCAGCAGAATGACCCTGTTGTGTCTCTTGCAGGCCTCAACATCCACCAGGCAGAGGACCTGTGGTGCAGACACTACTACAAAGAAAGATGGGTCCTGGCTCACAGCAACAGCGTGCGGGTGGGAGAGGTAAGGACGCGCTGCCAGGGCAGGGCAGGGCTCGGGGGTGGGGCTGGCTGGGGCCCTCGTGGGGGTAGGAGGGTCTTGGGGGCAGGAGGAAGCTGTGACCTGGGGCAGGGGTTGGGGTGCCGGGTGAGGAGAGCGTCTGGGTGCAGGGTCTGGAAGGGAGTTTGGGGGAGGAGGAAGCTGTTTTAGCCCCAGGAGTTGGGGCCGGGCTCTGGGCCGTCAGCTGAAACCTCCTGTGCTCTTGATTCCAGGTCTTTGGGCAGCTCTTCACAGCAGAGCAGGAGAATTGCTTTTTGGACAAGGCTCTGCTCGCTGCCCGCTCCCCCCTGCGGCGCCACAGCCAGGCCGGGCTGGTCCTGGCCCACGCCCTGCATGGGCAGGCCCATCAGCTCCTGGAATACATGGTGAGCAGCCGGAGCAGATCAGGAGAGTGGGGCAGGGCCAGGGTCTCCTTCCCATCCCCTCAGGGAGTCCCCCGCCCCTTTCCTCAGGCTGCCCCCACCCCACGTCCCTGCTGGCAGAATCCCTCCTGCCCCTGCGAGCGTCCCTGGGGGTGGGGGAGGCTCTGAACACAGAAACTGTCCTAGGAGGCGGGAGGGGCCGAGGTGTCAGGAGCTCTGGGGAGGGGGGGGGGGTCAGGAGCTCACCCTGCGGGCCTGACGGGGGGTGACCAGAGAGCAGGGGGGAGGAGGGTGGAAATGCTGGGGGGCCAGTTCCCCTGAGTCCCCAGGGATGAATGTGACGGATTCTGCTTCCCTTGCAGCAGGAAGACACCCAGTGAGAGCAGCAAGAGCTGAGGAGCCAGCAGCTGCGTCCCCCTCCCCCCAACCCTCCCAATTGTATTGAATTGTATTTACATTCTCATTAAACAATGTTTCAAAAAACATTTGGATCAGGCTTGGTCAATAATTTGTAATGGGGGGGCCATTTTGGCAACTGATCAAGGGCCACATTTCTACCGAGGGCTTTGGGGTCTGGGACGGGGTGGTTGGGTGCAGAAGGGAGCTTAGGGGTAGAGCCTGGGTGCAGGGGGGGGGGTATGATCTGGGGCTGTGTATAGGAGTGCAGGGTCCAGGAGGGGGTATGGGCGCAGGAGAGGACTCTGGCCTGGGGGAGGGGCTCTAGAGGGGTGCAGGGTCAGGGAGGGAGCTGACCTGGGTGAAGGGGGAGCAGAAGGTTTGGGGGAGGGGGTGCGGGTGCCAGAGAGGAGTCTGGCCTGGGGGAGGGGTGTCGGGGGGTGCAGAGTCAGGGAGGGAGCTGTGACCTGGGTGAAGGGGGAGCAGAGGGTTTGGGGGAGGTGGTGCGGGTGCCAGAGAGGAGTCTGGCCTGGGGGAGGGGTGTCGGGGGGTGCAGGGTCAGGGAGGGAGCTGTGATCTGAGGGAATGGGGGACGCAGGTTCAGGTGGTCGCCTGGGACAGGCAGTCGGGGAGGGGACGTGGGCGCCAGGGGCAGGCTCTGGCTGCGGAGGTGCCTACCTAGGCAGCTGCGTATGGGGGAGCCCGACTGTCACCTGAGGGGATGGGGGAGCTCAATTTTCAACTGTGGGGAATGGAGGAAATACTGTGGAGTGGAGGGAGCGAGATGGGGGGCTGAATTGTTCCCGGAGGGGAGATCTCCCTGGCTTGGGGGGGGGGGCGTTTCCAGCAAAGCCCTCACATAAGAGGGGGACAGATGGGGGGGAGGGAGAGGACGGGGATGGGCAGGGCAGGTGGAAATGGGGAGGGGCAGGAGAAGGGAAGGGGGAGGAGATGGAGGAGAGCAGGGGATAGGAGTGGGGGCGGGGATGAGGAGCAGGACAGAGGCAGGGCAGTGGTGGTGATGGCTGAGCGATGAGAACAGCTCGCAGGGAGCTTAAAGCCAGCAGATGCTTTTCGGCAGAGTTGCCATTTGCCCTGGCGGCTTTGCCAGAATAGCTGTGCCAGCGGGGGGGAGGGGCGGGGGGGGGGGCTTTTGCCACACACCCAAGCCAAGCCAGCTGTGGCGGCAAAGCCTTGTGATGTAACCTAAGCCCTTGGCAAGGTCGGGATCAACCTGCTCTGACAATTTCTCGGACCGGCGGGTTGAGAAACAAGGATCGTGCAGGGAGATGGGGATGACTAGGAAGCGAATCCAGGTGTGGGGGGAATATCCTGGGTTGGAGGGTCAGTCGATACCCCCGCCTGCCACTGTCTGCCGGGGCTCTGCCCGCAAGATGGAACCAACAGCTGAGTTTGCTTTTCTGCCCCGTCGTGGGCACAAAAGGCCCAGAGCAGCCTCCTGCTATCTTGGAGGAAAGGGGCCAAAGTTCAGGAAGCAGGTGCCAGGCTGGGCTGGAATCCGCGAGCTCCGCTTTTGCTTTGCCCTTCCTGGAAGCTGGGCTGCAGGTGAGTGGCGGTTTCATCTCTGCTCTTGGGGTGTTTCTTGTGGGTTCCGAGTGTGGATCTGAGAGGGGCTGCGCAGGGGCAGTGTCATGAACGAGCTGTAAGCGTTACAGCCCCTTCTGCGCAGGCTGGCTCCAGCCGCCCATCTGTCTCCAAGCCCTGGGGGAGAGGCGGGAGGCCAGCAGCATGGCCTAGTGGAGGGGGCAGGGGGTTGGGTGTAAGAACTCCCGGGTTCTAATCTAATGCCACCTAGTGACTAAGGCACAGAGTTGTGTGTTAGACCCTTGCTCCTCAATTCTGCGCTCACTCTCGCGCTGGTGACCTTGGAGAGGCCTTTCAGGTCTCCCTTTCCCTGTCCATCAAAGGCAGGCAAGTGCGATGTAATGCCCTGGAGCAAGTGCTTTGGGACGTGTCGCACAAGTGTGCCTGGCTTACAAGCGTGTCAGCACAGCTGTGTAAAAGCGTGACGAAGGCTTTGAGATCGATGCCGAAGGCGTGTGAGGCTGTGGCTGGCCAAGTGACAGGGAAATGAAAGGTCAGAGTTTGGTCAGTTAGATTTTATGGTAATACACTGAGACGAAGCACTTTGGGCGTATATACGATAATGTCTTTCCAAGTGCGTTAGTTCAAGCCGTGTCCTAGGAGCCAAGAGGTGAGACAAACATGCTTGGTCCTGTCTCGGTGCAGGGGTGGACTAGATCAGTGCTTCTCGACCAGTGCTACGAGTCCCCTTAAAGGTACTCAAGAGATGTCTGGGGGACACGTCAACACAACTGAAATTTGGAGAAAACTGAATTTTAGTTTGACAGCGCTTTATTCTTTTTGTACCTTTTACACCCAAAAATGCCATCGCCCGCCCGGCTACGATGCAGTTGTTTAAACAAATGTGTTGCAACGGTAGAAAAAAATTGTGTGTGTCTGAAAACTGTAGGTACTGGGGGTACTTACACATTTTTTTTAAAGGGGGTACATTATAAAAAAAGTTTGCGAAACACTGGACTAGATGACCTATCATGGTCCCTTCCACTTGAACTTTTCTATGATTCTGTGACAGGGGTGGGTGATAATTTTCAGAAGGGGGCCACTTAATGGATTTTCGTATGGGGTCATAGGCCGGCTCCACCCACAGAAGGGGCGGAGCCTGAGGCAGAAGGGGCGGTGTTGTGGACTAGCCCACCCTCAGAGTTCTCCGCGGCTGAGGCTTTCAATTAAAAGCACAGAAAAGAGCTCACAGCTTTGCCACTACTGGCAGCTGTCCAGCGTGGCTACAGCTTTTTAAAGGGCTCGTGGCTCCTGCCCCTGCTGTAACCATGAGCCGTGAATCATTTAAAATTGGATCCTGCTGCCTGAGTCCCCACTTAGAATTCGGCGGCATGGGCAGCAGGATCTAAACAGAAAGCGGCCAGATCACAGTGTTTGGTGGGTTGCATCTTACCCAGCCCTGTTCTCTGAGCTGGTTTCGAAACCTCCGTGTCCTCCTTATGGTCTGACAGCTGCAGATTTACTGCCTGTCTCTCCTCTCGTGGCCCAGCCTAGCCGCAGCTAATGGACTAACTCAGGTTAGCATCACCTGCCCTGTCTTGGTGACTCTTCACAGCTGAACGGCCTATAAGGCATCGTGCTGGTCTTCTGATCTCTTGGTGACTCCTCTGCCTTCTGTTTATTTCTTTCTCCCTAGCTGGCCGATCGAGTCAAGCCCTGTCAGTGCGTGAAGGCCCCAGGAATTACGAGTGTGATGGTCTCCCATGCCCAAGGTAATCGGCTGGCTAGTAATGGATGGACTGCTTGGTTATCAGGTTAGGCTGCACAAGCCAGGTCTATGGGACCCTATGGCCAGCTGGCACCTGGTTCACAGCTGTACTAATCTGAAAATGGCTGGAAGACACCACCATCATTAGGCTCCAGAGTCAACAGCACTTGCTCCTCTTGGAGCTACTTGTCCGTGGCAGGCAGCACAGCTTAGCAGCTCATTGGGACATCTCCTTTCTGTTGTGAGATCTGGGCACTTTAGAATGGCTGTAGCTATTGAAAGCAAAGGTGCACAGTTATAGGCATGGGGGTTTCCAGCTTTATTCACCTAGGTGGCTGATTCCAGGAAGCAAGGGTGTGTGTGTGTATGGGGGGGGGGGGGGGGGGAGTCCTGTACAGAGGGTTCCCTGGCCCCTCTGCTTCCATGGCTGTGCAACTGCCACCAGGTGGATTAGAACCTGGGACTTTTGGAGCTTAGGGCAGGAGCTGCTACAGCTTGAGTTATAAGTCAGTTGCCTCTCAGCATAGGCTGAAGAGCTCCCTTGTAATAATTGCTTGCTGGAAGTGGTCTCAGTGCCACTCCATAGGATAGTGACCCACATCAGGTGGGTGGGTTACAGCTGCAGGCCTGCTCCCAGCATGCGGATCTGCTTTCTGGGTGGCGTCTACAACTCTGTGGCTGCAGCCCTGCTCCCAGGACTGGATCTGCTCTCTGCCCATAGGCGTGCGCAGCACATTTCATTAGGGTGTGCACCCAAAGAATGTTTTTAAATGTACTCTTTGACCCCCATTAGCCACGCCCCCTGACTCCCATTAGCCACGCCCCCTGACGCCCATTAGCCACGCCCCCTGACTCCCATTAGCCACGCCTCTGGAGGTAACACTTTCAGGGCAATATGGACACATGACCAGAAATAAAAGGTGTCATGTGACCTCCCCCCCCCCAAGGACTTTTCCCACCATCCTCTTACCAATAGGGATTAGTTTGGCCCTCACCAACCCCCCCCCCCCCGTGCAACGATCCTGCAATTGCATTAACCCAACGTGTGAGACATTAACTCGGGGGGTGGGGAGGCTGGGGGAAGTGTTCCCTCTAAGAGTTTCCTCCCATGAGCACAATACATTTTGTGTTGTGCACCAGTACTGAGTTTGTGGCTTGTTTGGATGTGTCAGTGTGGCACCTAGTTATTAATATCTTATGAACCACTTACCTGTCCCCTCTGCTGCCCTGACACACTTGATCCTGGGCAGGGGGGAGGGAGGAAGAGGGACTGGCTGGGGGGGGGGGGCAGGAACTGGCTGGAAGGAAGAGGGGATGGGAAGCAGCTCTGGGGGGGAAGGGCCAGATCCTGACCCTGGCCCCCCCTTCTCCCTCCCCGAGGCCAGTCATGCTGCCCCTGACCCCCCCTTCCTCCCCGAGGCCAGTCATGCTGCCTCTGACCCCCTTCCTCCCTGAGGCCAGTCGCACTGCCCCCGATCCTGACCCCGGCCTCCCCTTCTCCCTCCCCGAGGCCAGCCCTGCTCCCCAGCTCAGTGCGGGCCCCTGCTCTCTCCTTAGCTCAGTCCCACTCTGCCGACCCTGGCTCCCTCCTGGCTCCCTGCTCTGCCAGTCAGGCTGAACTGGGACTTTAGCCTCTCCCCGTTGTTCCTGGGGACTGTCAGTCTCAGGATTTTGATCTCTCATTTCCCCTGCCTTTCACTGAGTTTCAGTAAGGAGCTAGCGGCAATAATGCCTCTACTTTTTCCCCCACTCCTGTGCGGAATACATTTTGTTATGTGCACCAAGGCATGCACGGATGTGCACTGTTACGTCACGTGGAGTTTCACAGCATGGGAAGAAATCAGTGGAAATACAGAGAGCTTGAGTAGTTGCAAGTGTCCATTTTATTGCATAGCATGGAGCTAGCTAGAAAAAACCCAAACCAGCTGGGCTGACCCCCAGTGACCTAACGCAGTTACTATAACAACAAGATCTATGTCTACACCCAGTACACCACATGCACCACCACTAGAAACACATGCTACCGGCTAGCAAACTGGGCAGCATTTGAATGTCTCCTGGCTGGCCGCCCAAGAGCTCAGCTTGCAGGGAACACTGGCTAACCGTCCCCTTCCACCTGGAGAAGGGAGAGACAGGAAAGCAGCAACAGAGCATCTGCCTGGGGGAAGCCCGAATCCCATGCAGGAGTGGAGCCCTGTTCCTTGTTCCAGGCCCTTGCTAGAGTCCCCTCCCGTAGCTGCAGCTATGGCCGGCAGTTTTAAAAGCGGACTTACGCTGGCCCTGCAACCCGAGAGACTCTGTCAGTGGGTGCTTATCACTCCATCACCTCGAGCTGTTTAACCAGCTTGTTTAACCAAGGAGGGAGGGAAAGGGAAACCTTTGGCCATTTGAGGGTTGCGTGCCAATGGAGGGAAAGGGGATGGATAAAAAGGGGCTGAGCACACGGTACTGCCTCTTTTTAAACCCAGGCCCAAAGATGTCCTGGAATTCTGGGCCACTGGCCTGAAGGAGATGGTCAAACTGCCTGGCAGCTGGACTTTTGGAGTCTTGTTATTCCTGGGCTCCTGGTAGCGATGGCTCCCATTCCAGGGGATTCCTGCCAGGTAGTTTACCTCAGACAGCAGCTTTTATTCCCCCGTGTCACTTCTCCCAGTATCTGAGACTTTGGTCATGGGGATCAAGCATTTAACATGATTCCAAGAGGAACCGGATGGTTCATCTAGCGAGCCAGGCTCACCGATATTTGAGTAGTTAATAAAAATCCCTAGTTGCTGTGTGTAGGTCTAAAAAGGGAAGGTTAGTATCATTAGTCTTATTTTACAGACAGGGAATAACCTCTCCAACCTGTGGGAGAGGCAGGAATAGAACCCAGGTTTCCTGATACCACAGTCAGGGCTTTGTTACCAGGCTACATCCTGTACTAGAAAGGATGGGCCTGAAGCATGGGCCTGGTGTAAGGCCTGAGGCCTGAACCAAAGTAAGCAAGAGTTAGCTGAAGAGAAACAGGCAGGTCGTGTCAAAAGCAGACGGTTGCCTGAAAGTCTTGGGACTTAACCCTAACTGTCTTGCCTGGAAAGGTTGAAACCATAGACAAAAGGTCCTAGTAAGTCTCCAGGAATGCTAGAGAAGCAGGAAGCGAGTTGACAGGAGGCCAGGAAAGAAAATGGAAACAGAATTTGGGGTTTTGAATTGGAAGCAGTGATGTGCCTGTTGTGTGATCATGCCTGGAAGATGTGAATTAAGCCAGGAACCTGGGCAAGCAGAATCCAGCGACTTTCTTGGCTAGGGAAAGACTAAATCTTGGAACCAGAGAGATGTGAGTAGAACAGGGAATTTTTAGTCAGACGCTACTAGGTTATTTTCTTTATTTTTTTAGTTTGTTGGACTTCTTTTTGCTAAGCACATGTAACTATCCCCCTTTACCCTGGAACTCTTCAAACTGAATCCCAGGGAAGCGATTTTCTGTGTTTTAATCTTTCTTTTTTCAGTTTCTTTGTAACACCTAGCAACCAAGTAGATACGCTGGAGGGCAGTAGATATGCTGGAGGGCAGGGATAGGGTCCAGAGTGACCTAGACAGATTAGAGGATTGGGCCAAAAGAAATCTGATGAGGTTCAACAAGGACAAGTGCAGAGTCCTGCACTTGGGATGGAAGAATCCCGAGCATAGTTACAGGCTGGGGACCGACTGGCTAAGTAGCAGTTCAGCAGAAAAGGACCTGGGGATTACAGTGGATGAGAAGCTGGATATGAGTCAACAGTGTGCCCTTGTAGCCAAGAAACCTAATGGCATATTAGGTTGCATTAGGAGGAGCATTGCCAGCAGATCCAGAGAAGTGATTATTCCCCTTCATTCGGCTCTGGTGAGGCCACATCTGGCGTATTGTGTCCAGTTCTGGGGCCCCCACTATAGAAAGGAGGTGGACGCATTGGAGAGGGTCCAGCGGAGGGCGACCAAAATGATTAGGGGGCTGGAGCGCATGACCTATGAGGAGAGGCTGAGGGATTTGGGTTTGTTTAGTCTGCAGAAGAGAAGAGCGAGGGGGGTTTGATAGCAGCCTTCAACTTCCTGAAGGGAGGTTCCAAAGAGGATGGAGAGAGGCTGTTCACAGTAGTGACGGATGGCAGAACAAGGAGAAATGGTCTCAAGTTACAATGGGGAAGGTCTAGGTTGGATATTAGGAAAAACTATTTCACTAGGAGGGTAGGGAAACACTGAGATGGGTTCCCTAGGGAGGTGGTGGAATCTGCATCCCTAGAGGTTTTTAAGTCTTGGCTTGACAAAGCCCTGGATGGGTTGATTTAGTTGGGATAGGTCCTGCCTTGGGCAGGGGCTGGACTTGATGACTCCTGAGGTCTCTTCCAGCTCTATGGTTCTATGATTCTAAGTAATGTTTCACCAAGTGTATTTGTTTTGTTAATAGACGTCACATTTTTAAAACCATGATCTGATTCCTGCATCCTAGAGGGCGGAAGGTTCTGTATGCACGTGCCTAAGACAGCAAGCCATACTTCTAGGAGAAATTACAGGTTTTCAAGCTCTCTCTGGAGGGAGTGTCAAGGACAAGGAAGGTACCCCACAGGAGGGAATTCTGAAATGCTCCTGTCTGGTTCTCAAAGGGGTTTGTGCATTTGGATGATGGCAGCAACACCAACACAAGCCTCCAGTGGCAGGGTATTTTAAAGTCTCTTGTGGGCCCCCACCTTCTGCACTTGGAGTGCCAGAGTGGGAAACAGCCTTGACATGACCCCTCTCCAATTTATCAACATCCATCTGGAATTCTGGTCACCAGAGCTGGGCACAGAACTCCAGCAGCAGAAGTTCAAGTGCCGAATAAAGAGGCTAAGTCGGTTCCCCACTCTGGCACTTGGAGTGCAGAAGGTGTGGGCCCAAAAGAGACCTTAAAATACCGTGTCTCTATGGGCTTCTGCTTCAAAACTCCCCAAGGTCACAGATTCCCTGAGCTTAGGAGGGTTGCTGCCTCTACCCAAGTGGAAAAAAACTTTTTCTTCTTGAACGCAGGAAGAAGTCACTTGGGAACGTATTCCAGAAGGGTACCCCAAACTCTTTTACACAAGAGCCAAAAGAAATCTGATGAGGTTCAACAAGGACAAGTGCAGAGTCCTGCACTTGGGACAGAAGAATCCCAAGCATTGTTACAGGCCTGGGACCAACCAGCTAAGTAGTAGTTCTGCAGAAAAGGACCTGGGGGTTACAGTGGATGAGAAGCTGGATATGAGTCAACAGTGTGACCTTGTAGCCAAGAAGGCCAATGGCATATTAGGTTGCATTAGGAGGAGCATTGCCAGCAGATCCAGAGATGTGATTATTCCCCTTTATTTAGCACTTGGAAAGAAAAAAAGAAAAATGAAAACAAACTGTAATTTCTGATAGCTGTCCTCTTAGTCTTAGGCAGGTATACACAGACCTCCTATTACTTTCCAGGATACAAAATCAGATCATAGCCTTAAAATAGGTGATTATATTAAGAAAACAAAAAGGTATTCATTTGTAAAGCTGACTTGGCTGCTAGGAGTTATAGCGCAACTGAGAAAAGAACAGATTAAAACACAGACAATTGCATCCCTGGGATTCAGTTTAAAGTTATAGTGGGGAGAGGAGGGGATATGGATTTAGCACAGAGGAGTTTAACCAAACAACAAAACAAAAAAATAACCTGATCGCATCTAAATAAACATTCTCTATCTACTCAAGTATCCACACTTCCAAGGTCCAGTCCAATTCTAGGCCCAGGTATTCTTTTTTTTAGGCATGATGTCCCTGCCCAGTTCAATTCATCCCCCCCCCCCTCATCCCCTTCCACAGCTCCAGGATTAAACTCACAAAGAAAAACAGCAGACAGATTCCCTTTTAATGCAGATCTGAACTCCCTGCCAACACTTTCTAGCTAGCTAGGTTTACCCCTTTAGTCACTGAATACTGGGATGTTCAGAAAAGAACAGTGGGCCTCCCATCCATCACAGAAGCGAGACAGCCTCTTTACTCCTGCTCAAGCGTTTCCTGTTTATACATCCCAGAATTACAATAGCTTTTTAAGCCCCAACGCCACAATGGGAGCTCCTGTTCTGCTGATTACCCACCATGACCTCTACATCTCTTTTCCCCGCCCTGCAAGTCTGGCCCACAGAACCATGGGAAGTGGCATAGGCTAGCCTGGGCCAGGGCAAAGGAACACGTGGGCCTTTCTCTTCTCCATCTCTCCCTCTGCATCGCACAGCAGGGCGCAGGAGTGCCAGGGGGCTCTGTGGACGCTGTTTGGCTTAATGCCAGCGAAAGCAGGGTCTACAGGAGTACTTACGGGCTCCTAGTGTTAAGAGCTGTGATGTGGTTGCCTCAGCAGCGTGGCTCAGTGCTTCTGTTCTTGGAGCTCCGGTGTTATCAGTGGTCAGTGCAGGTAACGCAGCCTGCTCCTGCTGCAGATCTCGCTGTTATGCACAAAGACCGACCACAGGCACCGTCTGGTGACAGAGGCACTTGGCCAGGTTTATAGCCGTGTAGTCACAGATCTAGTGCCCTGGATTTGCGGTTACGCGTGCACCAACTCAAGTGCTCCAGGATGAGGAGCAAGTCAGTCAGTAAGTCTCTGTTGTCCCTTCGGCCATGCAAAGGGGGTAAGGCCAGGCACTCCAATATTTATAGCCTAAAATAAACTTGTCTGGTTTCGGACATTTGTTTGCTCCCTCCCCTTGTACCTAGTACCTTGAACCGAAAAATATTAGCAGAGACACTGTTGAGCATCCACTGCGGATGCGCTCGGTGAGGCTAATCTTCGTGTTTTACCTCATCCCCGTTGCAGGGTTCCAGACAAAGGAGGATATCTGCGTCGACGGAGGCATGTAGTCTAGACACACCCCTAATGAAGCACAAGAAGTTGCTAACGAGTGCTTCATTAGCATACTCTCTGCCTGCAAAAGCCCGCAGTGTAGATATAGCCTTAGGTCGAGAGGCCCAACTCCACCCCCGTCAGGCTGACTGCATGCTTCTCTCCAGCCTACAAGCAGGGTCAGGAAACCTTCCCTCTTCATTTCAACACACCCCTCCAGTGGTCCCTGCATTGCTAGCTTTTGCCTGCAGAGAGCATGCTATTTCCCCTGCCGTGCCAACTTGCTCAGCGGTGCCCCTAACAGAATCCAAGCACACGGCAGTGGGGTGTGCCGGGTACCATACCTGGCCCCGCAGCCGGCCGGCCCGCCTTGTTTGCTAGAATCTGAGCAAGCCCAGACAGGTTCCTCTCGGGAGCTCTAGCGGACCCTTCCTAGAAACGTGTTTGGCGACATGTTCAGTAGATGCACGGCACTAACGGGTGCTCCCACTTCTCTTCCAGATGGACACAATCGGCTTGAAGGAGGAAAACGTCCCGCTGTACAAACAGAGGCTCAGGGACCATAATCTCAACGGGCGCGCGCTGGTCTACAGTGACAACACTGAAATCAAAGAGGCCCTGCACATGAGTCTTGGCGAATGGACAATCTTTAGCATCCATTTCCTTGGAGTGTTTCCCCCGGTGAATTTGGCCTCTTCTGTGGTGTCCCCTGTCCCGTTCCACGTCAGGCCAGAGGCTCTGAAGAACATGGTTGCCTTAAGAGAGACTGTGGCGAGAGGGAGCAAGCTCTCTCTGAACAGCTCCAGGGAAGATCTTTGTGAAAAGAGATAACTCTGAATCCTGAACACAGAGGTGAAAGTGCCCTGGTGCGCAGCTCCAGCAAGAACTGCAGAGACCTGGGCTGCAATAGGACAGTACCTGTGAGAAACTGTAAAGTTACTTTCACGGCCGCCTGTACAAAACCAGAAGCAAGATCGGGGCTTTCGCCCACAATGTACCTCCCTGCGTCTCCAGTGACATCGCACGGATGAATCATAGAATCCTAGAGTTGGAAAAGACCTCAGGAGTCATCAAGTCCAGCCCCATGCCCAAGGCAGGACCAACCCCAACTCAATCATCCCAGCCAGGGCTTTGTCAAACCGAGACTTAAACACCTCTAGGGATGGAGACTCCACCACCTCCCTAGGGAACCCAGCCCAGTGCTTCCCCACCCTCCTAGGGAAATAGTTTTTCCTAATGTCCAACCTAGACCTCCCCCGCTGTAACCTGAGACCACTGTTCCGTGTTCTGCCATCCCTCACTACTGAGATCAGCCTCTCTCCATCCTCTTTGGAACCTCCCTTCAGGAAGTTGAAGGCTGCTATCAAATCCCCCCTCACTCTTTGCTTCTGCAGGCTAAACAAACCCAAATCCCCCAGTTTCTCCTCATAGGTCATGTGCTCCATACCCCGAATCATTTTGGTCAAGCTCCCCTGGACCCCCTCCAATGCGTCCCCATCCTTCCTGTAGTTGGGGGCCCAGAACTGGACGCAATACTCCAGATGTGGCCTCACCAGAGCCGAATAAAGGGGAATAATCACTTCTCTGGATCTGCAGGCAATGCTCCTCCTAATGCCCCCTAATATGCCATTAGCCTTCTTGGCTACAAGGGCACCCTGTTGACTCATCTCCGGCTTCTCATCCACTGTAACCCCCAGGTCCTTTTCTGCTGCTTAGCCAGTCGGTCCCCAGCCTGTAACAATGCTTGAAGCAATCAGATGACAAGAGAAGAATTAAGGATCCGGGGGGGGGGGGAGGAGGGGGGGACTGTACTGGGTCTGAGGGATTTGGGGCACATTCATGTCAACGGGGCTGGTGTCACGTTGTCGGGCCCTGGGTAATGTATGGGGGGGGGGGTCGGCTCTAGACCCCCTCAAAGGGGCAAAGCTAAAGGTAGGAGGGACAAGGCGAGGGCCAATCAGGCCTTAGCGCCACCCACCCTGCACCAGACAGAGCTCTAGGATTGATTTCATTTGCCCGGGTCTCTGGCAGTGGCAGCTGCCATAATAGTCGATACAGTGACCCAGAGGCCTGGACCCTTTTAAATCATCAGCTCCCGGGACAACTGCCCCCTTTGCCTCTCCCCCTCCCCGTCCGTGGCCCCTGTCTGTGGGGCTTCAGACCCTGGCGGTCAAAGTATTTTGGTCTGGTTAGTACAGCAGGGGACAGGGAGTTGGGACATACGGGTCCTATTCCTAGCGCTGCCACTGGCTTGCTGTGTTTTTGAACAAGCTGCTCCTCCTTTTTGGGACTCAGTTGCCTCTGTAGTAAGTTGCGGGTTGGTAACATAAAATCAGCAGGCCCGAATAAAGGCCGGTAACATAAAAACAGCAACAGGCCTGAAATCTAGGAAGCAAGACTTTGGCTCAGTGGAACCGCAGGCAGGAAAGAGAAATAGTATAAGCCAGATCAAGCATAAAGGTCCAGGCACAGGTACCAAGCACATTTATAGAATCCTAGGGCTGGAAGAGACCTCAGGAGTCAACAAAAAATCCTCATTAAAAAAAAAATTGTTTGGTGTTCCTCGGTCTTAAAAAGTTTAAGAAACACTCGTCTAGACAGTACTGGGTCCTGCCATGAGGGCAGGGGACTGGACTCGACCTCTCGAGGTCCCTTCCTGCCAGCTACATGTGGCAATGAAACGGTAATTCGAACTAAGTCCTTAGTTCGAATTAACTGTTACATCTCATTCTATAGCCGCGCGGCAGTTACTTCGGGCTAGTGGAATTTCAAAATGGCGACCGGACGGGAACATGCAAATAAAGCCTGGGCTATTTAAATCCCGGGCTTCATTTACAACTCCGGTTGCCTGCTTTGCCTACCTAGCTCAAATTAACGAGCTAATGTAGACATACCCTTATTGACTAATTGAGTAGTCGATGGAAATTCCACCAACTACTGGATTAGCTGATTAAGCGCAATTTAACATCCCTCGGTTGAGCTACCACATATGTTTTAGAAAGACATCCAATCTTTATGGCTTGTGTGTAGTTCAACGCATTAAATTCCAAGCAGGTTGCTGAAGTTTCTTTTTTTCATCATGATTGGCAATTTGACCAGCCTTATACAGTAATGGATCTTTACCATTCCTCTGATTTCTTTTTTTCCTGATATATTTAAACATTTCCTAATTAACCTTTATGTTACTGGTTATAGATTTTTTTTTTCAATTTTAGCTTCTCCTATCAACTGTTTGCTTTTTCATAACTCGCGTCCTCCCTTTTTTCCCATTTGCTTTATATTTTTTTCTTGTGGTGTTTATGACAAAAACTAAAACATAGGACATAAACTTTGAGTCCTATTTATAGTACTTCAGGTTGGTTTAATGGAAAAATGGGTTGATACAGAGTAAATTGGAGTTCAAAATAACCCTTTCTCGGGCAATTTTTCTCTCGAAAGCCTCACCTTTTTCAGCCTCCTTCCACTAACTTCTGATTTTAAATGTTTGGATTGTTAGACATGTGCTCAGGAAACCTTACCTGTCACTAAACGTAGATTTTGTTTGTGTTAATTATAGATATGAATGGAGCTAGTTAATCCCTGTTGTAAGATTCCAGTGGAGCCAAAGAAAGTAAACAAGTAACTAATTTGGGTCAATCTTTCTACTTGACAGTCCCTAGGAATCTACCGTTTCAACATTTCCCGGGAACAGAAACACAAGTTAGAACAGTGATAGAAATGTAGCCGTGTTAGTCTGGTGTAGCTGAAACGAAATACAGGACTATGTAGCACTTTAAAGACTAACAAGATGGTTTATTAGATGATGAGCTTTCGTGGGCCAGACCCACTTCCTCAGATCAAATAGTGGATCTGAGGAAGTGGGTCTGGCCCACGAAAGCTCATCATCTAATAAATCATCTTGTTAGTCTTTAAAGTGCTACACAGTCCTGTATTTTGTTACAAGTTAAAACACTCATTAATTTTGGCTTCATTCAGCTTTCCCTTGGAACAAATTAAAAACATAGTTGATAAGTGGCAAAGTTGGTGCATGGGAGTGAAGGACACGTTAGCTCATTATGCCTACACAGGGGGATGTCACACTGGTCTGACCAGTTCCAAGGACAGTTGGGCTGCCATAGAATGGGATGCAGAGCTGCTCTTCAGGAGCTCCATGGATTGGACCTATACTGCTGTTGAAGGAATTGGGGCTCTCAAATAAAAGAAGTCCCTTGCCTTAGAACCATAGAATCCCAGGGCTGGAAGAGACCTCAGGAGTCATCGAGTGCAGCCCCCTGCCCAAAAGCAGGACCAATCCCAACTCAATCATCCCAACCAGGTCTGTGTCAAACCAGGACTTAAAAACCTCTAGGGATGGAGATTCCACCATCTCCCTAGTTAGCCCATCCCAGTGCTTCACCATTCTCTTAGGGAAAGAGTTTTTCCTAATATCCAACATACACCTCCCCCACTGCACCTTGAGACCATCACTCCTCGTTCTGCCATCGTCACCACTGTGAACAGCCTCTCTCCATCCTCTTTGGAACCTCCCTTCAGATAGTTAAAGGCTGCTATCAAATCCCCCGTCATTCTTCTGCAGACTAAACAAGCCCAACTCCCTCAGCCTCTCCTAAGTCATGTGCTCCAGCCTCCTAATAATTTTTGTTGCCCTCCACTGGACCCTCTCCAATGCGTCCACATCCTTCCTGTAGTGGGGGGCCCAGAACTGGACACAATACTCCAGACGTGGCCTCACCACATCCCAATAAAGGGGAATAATCACTTCCCTAGATCTGCTGGCAATGTTCCTCCTAATGCACCCTAATATGCCATTAGCCTTCTTGGCTACAAGGGCACACTGTTGACTCATATCCAGCTTCTCATCCACTGTAACCCCCAGGTCCTTTTCTGCAGAACTGCTACTTAGCCAGTCGGTCCCAGCCTATAACAATTCTTGGGATTCTTCCATTCAAGTGCAGGACTCTGCACTTGTCCTTGTTGAACCTCATCAGATTTCTTTTGGCCCAATCCTCCAATATGTCTTGGACACTCTGCACCATATACCCTACCGTCCAATGTATCTACCTTTCCCCCTAGCTTAGTGACATAGGCAAACTTGCTGAGGGTGCAATCCATCCCCTCATCCAGTCATTAATAAAGATGTTGAACAAAACCGACCGTAGAACCGGTCTTTGAGGTACTCTGCTTGAAACTGACCGCCAGTCCGACATCGAGCTGTTGATCACTACCCATTGAGCCCAACAGTCTAGCCCGATTTCTATCCATCTTACAGTCCATTAATCCAATCCATACTTCCTTAACTTGCTGGCAAGAATAAGTCCAGGTATATCACATCCACTGAATTCCCCATGTCCACAGAGCCAGTTACCTCGTCATAGAAAGCAATCAGGTTCGTCAAGCATGACTTGCCCTTGGTGAATCCATGCTGACTGCTCCTGATCCCTTTCCTTATTCTAAGTGCTTCAAAATGGATTCCTTGAGGATCCCCTCCATGATTTTTCCGGGGAGTGAGGTAAGGCTGACCGGTCTGTAGTTCTGTGGATTGTCCTAAGGAACATCTTGGTACCATTTACCTCCCACAAATAAAGTACATACCGACCTATGTTCAGGACCAGGTCAAAGTTGACAGCATAACAGATAGTAAGTTGACAGTATGAAGACTAGGAAGTAAGCCCCCTTCTGCAAGGTAAGGGACGGTAACCAGGTAACAGGGGGTAGCAACCTGATACATCAGGAATGTATAAAAGTTCACCTCAAATGGTGTTCACCAGCTGACTGTGTGGGGGCACTGGATGGTGCTCAGTGGGTGTTAGGACATTGCCGCGGCTTCCATAAAGTGTAGCGGCGCAGCGCTGAGTCTGTTCGCTGGCAACTATTATTGCATGTTGTTACGCAAAAAATCTGCTTGGGTGATTTCGAATCTTATCTGGTTTGTGGTCTCTGGGGACTCTGGGCACGGAGACCACATCCAGCGATAGTGACTCGGCTCTGCAACTTTAGCGAAGAGCCAGGTGGCTTGTACCTCATGCAGTAGAGAAGGCTCCAGACTTACAAACCAGGTAACAGAACTTTTGCGTTCTCCTCCAGCAGCAGGCGCTCCGACACAGCTGGACTGAGTACAACACCTGCAAATAACCCAGTTAGTTAATGCAAGCATAAAGAGAGGCAGCCTGGCCAGATGCAACCATTCATTAACTTCCAGGCCAGAGAGGGCCATTGTGATCTTCAGTCTAGCCTGGCATCCTATGAGGTGCACACAGGCCCTTCTCTTCCACTTGTTTAAACAGAGGCACCCTGGGGCACCTTAAAGACTAACACGTGTATTTGGGCATCCGCTTCCAGGGGTAAAAAACACTTGGACCTGCTTTTCCTCCGCAACAGCTGATGCCCAAATAAATCTTCAAGGTGCCACAGGACTCCTTGTTAGTAATGACTGTTGGGGTTGCCCCTCTAAGGCTATGTCTACACTGCAGGCTTTTTGCACAAGAACAGCTGTTCTTGCGCAAAAACTTGCAGAGTGTCTACACTGCGTGCGTGTTTTTGCACAAGTATTACAGTACAGCATCAGAAAACAGGGCTTCTTCTGGAAGAGTTATTCCTCTCCCCACGAGGAATAAGCCCTCTTGCACAAGAGCTCTTCCAGAAGGCGGCAGTGTAGACAGGCAACATGAATTTCTTGCGCAAAAAACCCCTACGGCTAAAATGGCCATCAGAGCTTTCTTGTGCAAGAGAGTGTCGACACTGCCATGGATGCTCTTGTGCAAAAGCACATCTCTTCTGCAAAAGCACATGGCAGTGTGGACGCGCTCGTATGGAAGACCTTTTGCACAAGAACTCTTCTGCAAAACAGTTCTTGTGCAAGAAGCCTGCAGTGTAGACAGAGCTCACGAGTTTCAGAGGGGTAGCTGAGTGAGTCTGTAACAGGAAAAACTTAAAACACAACATATAGTCACCTTAAAGATTAACAAACCGTGTCAATGGGATCATGAGCTTTCCTGGGCATAGCCCACTTCTTCAGACGACTGGAGTGTTGTATGTCCAGAACCAAAATGAACAGGGGAGGAAAAAATGGGAGGGGCGAAAAAAGGAGGCAGTGGGAATGTAAATATCACAGGGAAAACCCAGCTGGTATGTAACAGGCACCACTGATAAGAGTTGTTTGGAATTTCCCAGGAACCGATCGGGGTTTCTTAGGAACAAGTTTAAAAAGGGGTGAGAATCGGGGTGAACTGGGTGGATGCCTGGGTGAGGGTTGGGTCGAACAACGCAGGGAGGGAAAAGCAGGAGCGTGGGGCGTGAGGGCAGGTGAGCGCTGCGGTGAAAGCCACGTGCGCAGGCCGGGCCGGGCCCCTCTCTCCTCCAGCTGACTTGCAACTTCCACTGCCGGCCCACGTGGCCCTCGAAGGGCGGAGCTTCCCCTTCCCTGCGCCCGCCCCTGGGGCCCTCCAGCCAATGGGAAGCGAGGGCTAATGTTGCTGGTGTTTCAACATTCGGAGCCGGCTGGCACAGCTGCTGCCGCGGGCCCGGGGGCTGCGAGCAGGCAGGAGGCGGAGGTGAGGGGCGGGGGGC
Organism: Pelodiscus sinensis; assembly: GCF_052426305.1. NCBI lineage: Eukaryota > Metazoa > Chordata > Testudines > Trionychidae > Pelodiscus > Pelodiscus sinensis. The sequence goes on along the minus strand of NC_143069.1, from coordinate 14,179,756 downwards.
GGTGACTCCTGGCCCCCCAGCGCAGGGGGGTCCAGGTCCGGGTCCGTCCGGGGTTACCAGGCCGCGCACTCCTTGGAGGCGACGCTGGTGCCAGTGTCTGCTTCAATGCGACCCTACAATAACAAGCCCCAATCGGCCGAGTCGCTGCTTGTTTCACCTCGTGTCCCCCTGCGCTGCAGAAATCCTGCCTGTGCTGGGCCAGCCCCGAGACACGGGGTTGCCCCTGGATTGTAAGCAAGCTGCCCCCTTCTCCCCCATGCTCCCCGTTCCCTGAGTATCAGTCCTGCCCCCGCAGCCTGCACAAATCTTCATCCTTTAGGACCAAATAGGAAGGGAGGGGGCGAGGGATTATTTTCTTTATTCCCACCCCCCCTAACGGAAGGAGCTGTTCTCTGTGTCTGTGTTTACAAACCAATGAACGTGTTTCTCCCTGCTTTGGGTTGGGGTTTTTTTTGCCTGTTTCTTGACAAGATTGATTGAAATGTTGGTCTGACTAGAGTAGTCCCCAAGTTTAGCGCCTTGCCCTGAAGCAGGACGAAGTCAACCAAGACCTACGGGTTTGTCTAACCCTGTCTAATTCTTTCTTCCCACCCATGCTTCCCCAGAAGGGATCAGAAAGGCTGTACACAGCGGGTGTTTAAGTCTCAGCTTGACAAAGCCCTGGCCGGGTTGATTTAGTTGGGATTGGTCCTGCCTAGAGCAGGGGGCTGGATTTGATGACCTTCTGAGGTCTCTTCCAGCTCTATGATTCTATGATTCCCTCCCCTTTCCTTCACCATCATTAATATCCTTTTGCAGTGAGTTCCAGAGGTTGATTATACACTTCAAAATACGTCCGTTTTAACTAGAGCTGGAAGGAAGTTTTCTGAGGGGGTGTTTTTCCATTGGAAAACGCTGATTTTAGTGACCTTTTGTTTGGAAGGGGAAAACTCCACCATTTCAGAACATTAAAATGTAGTTTTCCATTCCTGAAATGACTCTTTGTTTGGTCTCTTTAAAGTTTATCTTCCGTAATCCACCGTACTACATTTAAAAAAAGTCAAAATCTAAACAAAACGTGAATTTATTTGCAGAACTGTGTGTGATCAGGAAAAAAAAGTCAAAATCCTGGAATTTCTAGTCCCAATTCAACCCTACTTTTAGCCACCTTGGTGCCAGGGATGTAAAATCTCATTTAATTAGCTAACCAGTTAAACAATATGTTGAACCAGTTAACCGATTAAATGGGACACGTAGGACGTGTTAAAGACGGGCTTGGAGCAGCCCACACACCTACCCCCGTGGCACACTGCTGTGACTGCTGAGCAACCCTACCCGTGGCGTGCCAGAGTGCCCTCTGCCTATGGCTGGTGGAGGGCTGCTCCAGCCCCCTCTGGTTAACCATAACCGGCTTACTGGTTAACCATTCACTTCCAAACTTGGTGTCCCCACTGCTAACATTAGGACAGTGGTCCCCAACATGTTGCCCGCATTTGTATGCGCCCGCCAAGTGCTCAGGGCTGGCCTGGCCCCGGGCACGTGGCGCATGTGCGGTGCCGGAGCTGGCCCCGGGCGCATGGTGCACGGTGAGCGCCGGCCCCGGGGCGCCGCAGATTGGCTGCCCGCGCTATGGCCACGTGGCGCATGGGGGAGCGCAGGCTCCGGGCGTGCGGCACTTGCAGGGTGCGCCAGCCCTGGGCGCACAGCGCTTGGAGAGCGCCGGCCCCGGGCGCGCGGTGCTTGGGGGGGGGAGAGTGCCAGCGCTAGTGCCGGCCCCGGGCGCGTGGCGCTTGCAGGGTGCGCCGGCCCCGGGCGCGCGGTGCTTGGCGGGAGGCCCGGCCCTGGGCATGCGGTACTTGGGGGGGGGGGGCGGCCCTGGGAATGTGTCTATGGGGGGGCCCCGCCCCCGGGTGCGCAATGGGGGGCTCCGCTCCAGGGCGCCCTGCGGGCAAACAGCCACACCCCTTGGCGCCCGGCATCCTCAAATGGTTGGGGACCACTGCATTAGGAGAAGCCATTGGCTGCCTCCCCTGCCCCGCCCCATTCCTTCTTTGACATTCCCCTGCTCCCATGGGGGTCACGCTGCCCCCCTTTGAGAGCTGATGCTGAAAAGTGCTGGGAAAGCTCGGGGCGATTATCTGCCTGACCCCGGTGAATAGGAGCTGCCAAAGGCCCTGAAGTGTGACAGACCCTGGAGCTGTGACCGGCCCTTTCACCCAGCAGGATGTGCCGAATGCCCCAGAGGACCAAGGGATGGTGGGCGTGGCACTTCAAGCACACCTTGATTTTCTTCTGTCAGGGCTGGGGCATCGGACCGTCCAGGGTGGGTTCCTGTGATTTCCCGCGCGTGCTGGGCGGATGGTTTCCTGTCCAGTGCAGATTGCTGCTGGTGCGGGACCTCTGCATATAAATGCTGGGTAAGTCCTGGTGGGTTTTTAATGGGCAGTGTCATGTGGTTTGGTAACTCAGGGTGCCCCTGTATAAAACTATGGTACGCCCACATCTTGAATACTGTGTACAGCTGTGGTCTCCTCACCTCAAAAAAGATATTTTGGCCTTGGAAAGGGTTCAGAAAAGGGCAACTAACATGATTAGGGGTTTGGAACGGGTCCCATATGAAGAGAGGTTAAAGCGATGGGACTTTTCAGTTTAGAAAAGAGGAGACTGAGGGGGGATATGATAGAGGTCTATAAAAACATGAGTGGTGTGGAGGGGGTGAATCAAGAAAAGTGATTTATTAGTTCCCATAATAGAAGAACTAGAGGACACCAAATGAAATTAATGGGTAGCAGGTTTAAAACTAATAAAAGAAAGTTCTTCTTCACACAGGGTGTAGTCAACCTGTGGAACTCCTTGCCAGAGGAGACTGTGAAGGCTAGGACTATAACAGGATTTAAAGAGAAGCTAGATAATTTCACGGAGGTTAGGTCCATAAAAGGCCATTAGCCAGGAGATAGAAATAGTGTCCCTGGCCTCTGTTTGTGGAAGGCTGGAGAAGGATGGCAGGAGACAAATCGCTTGATCATTGTCTTTGGTCAACCCTCTTTGGGGCACCTGGTGCTGGCCACTGTCAGCAGACAGGCTACCCAGTACTGCCGTTCTTATGTTAGGGTTCTTGGTTGGGGCACAGGGCAGAGCCCATCGGTTCAGAGCTGCTAAGAGCAGAGTTATTTGCACTTACGTCCCAGCCATACTCCCTCGTATCCCCTAACACAGGGCTGGGGGGATCCTTTTTTGGGTCGGGGGCCACAGAGAAATCCGTCGGTTCTTGTAGGAGTTGGGCGGCAGGAGTGGAGCTTAGTGCCTACGGGGCCAAGGGAAACAGAGAGGGCACCATGTCCACAGGGCCGGGGTGCCATTTTCCCTAGGGCCTCCGGGGGGGTGGTGGGGGGGGGAGTGTGTCTATGGTCTAGGAGCCAGGGCCCACCAAAGATGAATCCGACCCAGGCTCTGGTACATCTCTGCAGCGCTGCCGGCCGGTTCCCCCACCTCTTGGTCCTCAACCCAACTAGACCCGCTTCCCGACGGCTGGTTGCCCCCGGCCAGCCCCGCTCCCTCCAGCCCCCTCCCAGCCAGCCCTGCTTCCCGGCGGCCGGTTCCCCCCCACCCCCTCTCTTCCAGCCAGTCCCGCCCCCCCCCCCCGGTCCCTGCTGTTCGGTATTTTTTTTAAACCATCTGGTAACCCTAGCAGGTGGGGGTGAAAAGTGCATGGAAATGCCTGCACAGGCGCGTCTGGGAATGAGATGCTGCTCTAACATCTCCGCCTCTGTTCACTTCCAGCCCCTGCCTCGTGGCGCTGGCCCCCCGTGGCCTGGGCGGGCCCCCCAGGCGCACCATGGCCCGGCATAGCAAGCTGCAGAAGCACGTCCTGAGCCTATACAGGCAGTTCCTGCGCGCCGGCCGGGAGAAGCCGGGATTCCTGCCTCGCATCCAGGCCGAGTTCCGGAAGAACGCCAGCATCCCCCGGGCCGACGTGATGCACATCGAGTATCTGCTCCGCCGTGGCCAGAGGCAGCTGGCGCAGCTCCGAGACGCGAACACCAAACAGATGGGCACCTTTGTCCAAGCCAAACCGGAGGAGCAGTGACCCCTGCTGGTTGGCGCAAGCGTCTGTCTTGTACTGGGACGGTTGGGGGTGAATTCACAGATCAGCCTTCCTGGTTCTCACATCCCTGTGCACCCCTCGTGTCCAAACACAGGTGCCTGGCTTGGCATTTGCTGAGCTAAGGTGTCTTTATTGGCAGCCAAGCTTTTAAACAGTTCAGGTGTGGATGGGTGATCTGGAGGAGATGCTCTTGTTTCCAGGACCTGGTACACAATTCATTCTACCCCTGCTGGCTCCTCTCTTCGGGTATGTCTACACTACAGCGCTAGTTCGAACTAAGCTAATTCGAACTAACGCGTCTAGAACTAAAAACTAGTTTTGCTAATTCGAACTAGCAAGTCCACATTGAGTGGACTCTGAACAGGGCTTAAGGATGGCCGGAAGCAGTGCCAGCAGGGCATCAGAGGAGGACTTAGAGCGTGGAGATGCAGTCTCAGGCTAGCCGAGGGCTGCGCTTAAAGGGTCCCGACCCCCACCCAGGACAGACAGTTCTAAGGGGTGCCCCGCTTGAAAACCAGTCCTGGCTTGGAGTGCCCGGAGTACCCACACTGGGCACATCACACCACTCAGCCATCAGCCCGGCTGCACTTGCCGCAGGCTGCCATCTGGGGAGAGGGGGTAATCGGGGGGCTGCAGGAGAGCTTCCACCCCCAGAAGCCTGCAGAGCCAGCCCAGTCCTCCCCATCGGGGGCTCGTACCCCATTCCTCCCTCACCTCCTTCCACTTACCCTTCCCTAGCCCCCCTTCTTCTTGATGTACAAAATAAAGATAACGTTTCTTCCAACATTGACTCTGTCTTTATTGAACAAAACTGGGGGAGACTGGGAAAAGGAGGTGGGAGAGGGGAAGATTAAGGCTGGGAGAGGGGAGGGCAACTAACATGATCAGGGGTTGGGAACAGGTCCCAGATGAAGAGAGGCTACAGAGACTGGGACTGTTCAGCTTAGAAAAGAGGAGACGGAGGGGGGACAGGCTAGAGGTCTCTAAAAGCAGGGGTTGGGTGGAGAGGGTGCATTGAGAAAAGTTCTTCATGAGTTCCCATAAAGAAGGACTAGAGGACACCAAAGGAAAGGACTGGGTAGCAGGCTTGAAACTAGTAAGAGAAAGTTGTTCTTCTTGACAAAGCAAATAGTTAACCGGTGGAACTCCTTGCTGCAGGAGGCTGTGAAGGCTACAACTAGAACAGAGTTTAAAGGGAAGTGAGATCAAGTCATGGAGGTTGGGTCCATGGAGTAGTCTTAGCCAGGGGGTAGGAGTGGTGTCCCTGCCCAAAGTTTGTGCAAGGCTGGAGAGGGATGGCACGAGACAAATGGCTTGGTCACTGTCTTTGGTCCATCCCCTCCACGGTCCCTAGGGTTGGCCGCTGTCGGCAGACAGGCTACTGGGCTAGATGGACCTTTGGTCTGACCCAGGACGGCCATTGTAAGCTCAGGGCTCAGGGTCGGGGGTCTCAGTGGACCCCCTTGATTTTCATGCAAACCTGCTCCTGGGTGGCCAGGCTGGCAGCTCTCCTGCCCTAGATGGCCACTTTCCTGTGCCTAGTGCGGAGATCGTGGACGAGGTCCACGATGTCCGCACTAGCCCAGGAATGTACCCGCCTCTTGCGGTCCCGGGCAAGCTTCCGGGAGCCGCCAGCCTGGTCCCGGGAAGAGGGGGTGGGCTGGGGGACATCGGGTGGGTGGCTCTGTGCCGTGCCAGGTGCAGGGTCTGCTGGCTGGGTGCTAGCAGGCTTGCACTTGGCACGGGCACCGTAGCCAGCCCGTGCCCCTTTAAGGGGTCCGGGGCCGGGAGGGGGGCATAGAGTTTCCCTGGTGTTGGCCAGAGTGGCCACCAGGGAAACTTGGGGAGGGCTAGCCTCCCACTCGTTCGAATTAAGGGGCTACACAGCCCTTAATTCGAACTAGTAAGTTCGAACTAGGCTTAAGCCTCGTAAAATGAGGTTTTCCTAGTTCGAACTAAGCGCTCCGCTAGTTCGATTCAAATTCGAACTAGCGGAGCGCTAGTGTAGCGGCTATGAATGTTAGTTCGAACTAACGTCCGTTAGTTCGAACTAACATTGTAGTGTAGACATACCCTTCCATCCTTAGCCAAAGAGGAACAAGCCAGTTAGCCCAGGGAAATAAAAGAAAGGGAGAGCGGTGACGGAAAACCCTGTGTCTGTCATTTTTTCAAATGATCTATCTTGCCTAAAAGCCTGTCAGGGATTGGGCTCTGTTGCAGGAGGTGCTGGCGAAACACTCCGTGGATTTGGGTGCTACAATTCCTGAGTGTCGTCCGCCTTCCTGCCCCCTCCCCCCACCGAAGCGCTTTGGAAGGCTCACAAAGGACAGAGACCTGCCTTTTGAAAATCCGACTCCCCACCGGTGTCTCAAGACAGGCGGCTCTCTCTCGCCAAAAACGGAGGCAGCAGCGTGGGATGACAGGCAGCCAGGTCGCAAGGGGAGGTGCTTTTTAGACCAGTTCCCTCCTGGCACTCCGTACTGCTGCCTCTGTATCAGAGGCAGCAGCACAAGCTGGCAGCAGCCCTTGCCTGGGGGCTGGGTCTGAGCTTCTGGACCTGGTGCAAACTGGAACTGAGCGAGGCTGCCTGCCTGCCTGGCTCCTAACACACTGTAAATGCAGAGCCGCAGAGGGGGTAGGTCCCGCACCCAGCGCGAGCCAGGACTGAGACAGCTGGCCCCTGGGGACTATCGAAAAGTCAAGTAACCGATAAGAAATCATGAGGTTAATTGACTACTCAGTGAATATCTAACGTCCCTAATCCCTTTTCATAGTTCCCCTCTGGACTCTCTCTCCTAAAGCATGGCCCTGAGATCTGGACACAGTGCTCCAGCTGAGGCCTCCTCCGTGCCAAATAGCTAGGAGAGTGACCTCCCATGTCTGCCGTACGTCTCCTACCACGCCCCAGGGCTATGCCCTCTTACTGAAGGGCTTTGTGTCTGAGATCGCTTCTCTCCTAGGCTACGTCTACACAACGAGTTTTTTTGGCAACAAATATGCTAACGAGGGACTCTATGACACGCAATGTCATTTGCATATTTTCTGTCGATCCGTTTTTGTGCTCGGGGTTTGTGCGCAAAACCAAGCCGTGTGGATGTTTACTTTTTGTGCAAAAAACCCCCTTTTCCCACAAGATCCCTATTTCTGCAAAAAGGCCGACCGATCTTGTGCAAAAAGGGGCTTTTGCCTAAAAAGAAAACATCCACATGGCTTGTTTTTGTGTGTTCTTGCGAAAAAACTTGTTGCGCGTCTACACTCTACGTGTGTTCTTGCAGAAGTAAATTTGCAGTAAAGCATCAGAGAACAGGGCTCCTTGCACAGGAGTTATTCCTCTCCCTACGATGACTAAGCCCCCTTTGTGCAAGAGCTGTTGTGCAAGAAGGCAGCGTGGACGGGCACCAGGGGCTTCTTGAGCAAGACACTTTTATGGCTAAAATGACCATCAGAGCTTTCTTGCACAAGAGAGCGTTCACACTGCCATGGACGCTCTTGTGCAAAAGCCTATGGCAGGGTGGAGGCACTCTTGCACGAGACCTTTTGCGCAAGAACTCCGGCGTGAAACAGCTCTCGTGCAAGAAGCCTGCAGTGTAGGGCAGGGAGCAGCCTATGAGGGAGGGGGAGGGACCCCTAGTAATGGCTCAAACTTCCCAGGGGGGTGGCCAGAGGCAGGACATTTGCCTGGCAGGGTGAGGGGGGGGCGGTGACCTCACAGGGGCTTTGGGCAGCCCTCAGCATATAAGGCAAAGGGCAGGTGGGGAGGTGATGACCTCACAGAGGGACCCACATCTCAGGCTGATAAAAGCGGGGGGCGGGCCCAGGGGACTTTGGAGACCCCCGGTTGCTTTAGCTCTGGTGCGTCTCCTCCTCACGGTTCCTTCGCGTTCTGTGAGTTCCACATCCCGACACCTTTGTGACGAAGGTAAGAGCCCCCAGGGGTTGGATCCCGCCCGGGGCCGGCTGGGTTCCAGGCAGGCCCAGCCCTCGGTCAAGGGCCAGAAGGTGATTCCTCACCTGGGCTGCGTCCTTAGCGCCACTGGGGCTTTCTCCTGGTTGGTTTCCCTTTTCCTCCATCCCCCCACATTTCTGCTCTGTTCTTGCCTCCTCTGTGACCTTCCCTTGCTGCCTCCCCCAGCTTGGGACCCAACAGACTAGCTGAAGGACCGGGGGTGGTTTGCAGGAGCCGTGGGGTGGGGGATGCAGCCCCCATTGTGGGGACTGGGGAGGTGGGGCTGGAACAAGTCAATGCCGGTGTCTTTGGGGAGAACGCTCCACCCCCCACACCTTAGATTCTCCCCTGATTGGCCAAGAAGGGGCTGTTGATGGGCAGGAGACTCGTGGAATGAGGAGTAACGGTAGTTTGAACTAGGAAGCCTAGTTCGAACTACCTAGTTCGTGCCCCGTGTAGCCGCGCTGCACGGGGTTCGAACGAGCGGGGTTTTAAAAATGGCGGCTCCCCGCTTATGCAAATGAAGCCCAGGAAATTCAAATCCCGGGCTTCATTTGCAAGTGCGGTATGCCTACATTACCCTCCTAGTTCGAACTAGCGGGGTAGTGTAGACATACCCTCAGGTCCTTGCAGTGCCTGTGCAAGACCGAACCGATAAGCAAGGGGCCATTTGGGGGCTGGGGGCAGTCGCTCTGGGGAGCTGGAACCCCTGGATTTCGCTCTGCAGGCTGCGCCCCAAGCTCCCCTTTGCTCCCCTCATTTGCAGCATGGCCAAACGTTTTCGGCTGTGGTTCAAGAAAGCCCTGAAGATGGCCCCAGGGCCGGTGGGGAGCAGCTTCTCCGTCCCCGCGGGCGGGGAAGCTGGATCCCACCAGCTCGGGGCGACTCGCCCACCGGCCAGGCCCCCCCGGACCTGGCTCCAGAGGCGGCTGGGCAGGCGGGACCCAGCCCAGCGGGGGAGCCGGGTAGGGTGGCTCCGGGGCCTCCTCTGTGGAGAGAAACACCTGCCCCGGGAGCCCAGCCCCCATTACCACCAGGGGGCATCGCCCTGCCCGGCCCCCGGGGACCTGCCAGTCTCCGGGAGCCCCCAGCCCGTCGCTCCCCGCACCAGCCCCTGCAGCTGTGGGTCCAGGTCCGTCAGCAGCAGCGCCTGGGCCTCCAGCTGCAGCCGGGCCACCTCCTGCAGCCGCTCAGACCCAGGTGAGGGGCCGTGAACACGCTGGGCCCAGGGGCTCACCCAGTACCCGGGGGGGGGGGCAGCCCCAGTGTCTGCCCCGCACCCTGGGCAATGGATGGGGGCGGGGGCTGCTTGGCTCTCTTGTTCCTGGTGGGGGCTCTGCTGAGGGCGTTGGCAGATGTGAGGGTGGCAGGGGGATGGGTCCCTGCGAGGGGCGTGTGGGGCCCAACCTGCCCTGGGTCCCTGACATGGGGGCGCGTGACCCCTGCTGGCCGCTGGAGTCACCCTGGTCCCTTCCCTCCCGCACAGAGCCCCCCTGCGCCTCGGCGGAGCTCTGCCAGGAGCGGGTGGACTCCCGGGTGGAGGAAGGGGCCATCTATGACATCGAAGAGCAGCTCCACACCCGGGACACGGTAGGAACCTTCTCCACACGGGGGGGACCCGAGATTGTCCGGCCCCTTCCCAGCACGTCCCCCCCCCTCCGGGAGGGGCTTGTCCCTGGGGATCCCCCTGGGGCCCCTTCTCCTGCATGACCTGGACCCCCCAAGCTGGGGGCTCTTGTCATGCACCAGCTGGGCCCCCACAAGCCTGAGGCAGCAGTTGGGGGGGGAGTGTGGGTGCTTGGACAACCGGCAGCTCCCACCTCCACTCCTGGGAGACCTGAGCCCTGCAGCTGTCCGTGGGGGGCAGGCAGGCCCCAGGCTCAAAGACTCTCTCTGGGGCGCAGAGCCCAGCCGCCCTGCAGCGGTTCCTTCTGGCCGTCACCCCCGCCTGCCTCGCCGCCCTCCAAAGAGGCGAGGACACCCTGGCGCCGCGCTGCTGCAAGGACACCATGATGGCCAGGATCGTTGTAAGCGAGTCGCGGCGGCCGGGAGGAGGGGAGGGGATACGTGGGGTGGACAGGGGTCTGCCTGGGCCATGGCGGCGGGTGGGGGTGCTGGAAACGGGATGGGTGGAGCCAGGAGGGCTGGAGGTGGACATGGGGAGGGTGGGTGGGGATGCTGGAGGAGGGAGGGACACAGAAATGGGGCAGGTGTGGGGTGCCAGACAGGAAGGGGGATTCGGGACAGGGAGGGGTCTCCCCGGGCCATGGGGGGCTGGAAGGGAGCCGAGCGGGCTGCTGGGGATGCGCCTGGGGAGCAGGGATGAGGAGGTTCAGAGGCTGGTCACCAGGGCAGGGAGGGGCAGGAGACGGCCTGGGGACAAGGATTGAGCTGGTCCCGGTTTGGGAGGGGGGTGCTGGGAGGGGCCCTGTGTCGGGCAGGGGGGCTACAGGGCAGCGGGAGGCAGTGGGGTTGGATCCTGCTGGGTGGGGGCGCTGGCCGCGTGAGCGTCTCTTGGGGGCCCAGCCTCACACGCCCCTTTGTCTCCTTGGGTCTCACAGGAGATCATGGAGGACTCGCCCCCCCCGCTGGTCTTGGCCGACTGCCTCAACGCCGCCTGCAGCCTCAGGTACCGACCCCCCCCCCCGCCGACTCCCCCCAGAGCAGATCCCCTGGCCAGGGAGTGGGAAAGTCTCTGTCTCCTGCTGCTGAATTAACAGTCTCTGCCCCTCTCTCCTGCCAGCACCTTGCAGCCTCCCCTGCGGGCCCAGCTCCTGAGCCCCCTGCTGACGGCGGCCGTGGGACAGACTGTGTCTGGGGACTGGCAGCAGGAGCCCATCCACACGCAGGTACGTCCCTCCGGGCCCTGCTCCCGGGCTGGGCTGGAGCTCCAGAGGGGGGGGGGGGGGCAGAGGGAGGGAAGAAGCTGCAGGTTTGGATCCTTCCCTCCAGGGTTCCCGTTGCTCTCCCGGGGGGCCCGTCCCTTCCATGCCCAGCCTGGGCTCCTCCCTGCTCTGCGAGGCGGCTCAGACCCTGCTCAAGGCTGCACCCCGGAGCCAGCGGGTGGCCTGGATTCCCCAACCCCCCTCTGACCCAGGGCTCCCCCTTGTCTTGCAGCAGTTCATCCGGGCCCTTCCCTACGACCTCCAGGCCCTACTGGCGAGCCTCCTCGCCGAGTCCCCAGACACCGCCCGGCTGCAGCTCATAATGGAGGTGAGCCCCGTGCGGGGGACGGGGCCATTGTCCCTGCCTCCTCGGGGGGGGGCCGAGAGAGGAGAAGTGTCAGTGGCTGGGGGGGGCACAGTCCGAGAGGAGCCCCAGGCTCTGCCCAGAACCGGCACCTCCCTACGGGTCCTGACCTGCCTCTTTCCCCCCCAGCACCTGAGTCCGTGGCTGGAGTCCCGCCTGCCCCAGGAGCGAGCCAGGGCCCTTGGCAGCACCACGGCCCTGCTGGGAGTCGCCACCACCCTCCCGGGGTTTGACGTAAGTGACCTCGGAGCCGGGGGGTCTGGGGCTGCAGGGCGCGGGGCTGGGAGCGTCCCCGGGAGGCAGAGGCAGGGCTGGGAATGGGCCGGGAATGGGCCGCGTTCTCCTTTCCCCGGGGAGGGGCGACCCTGGGCCCTTCAGGGGGGCTCTTGAGGGACTGGGCCTGGGGACTGGGGAGTGGCCGTCAGTGGATCCCCTTGTTCCACCCCCGGAGTGACCCTTCAGTCGGGGCCATTGCTCAGGGTTGTCTCCTCGCAAAGCCGGCCCCGCCCCGCCCCGGGAGGTGTCTCTGTCCGTCCCCCGAGCTCAGACCCGCCTCGGCGGCCGTTTGCATGGGACGTGCAGCCCCAGGATGCTGAGGGACCCCCCCTCTTCTCTCCCCTCAGAACTCCGCCGACTGGCCGAGGATGGGTCACCACGTGGCCCAGCTGGGCCTTTTTATTTCGGACCCATCCGAAGACGTCAGCCGGCTGGCCCGGGAGGGGGTGCACAGCCTGTATCAACTCCTTCTGCACCACAGGGGTAAGGAACCCAGCCGGGACCTGGGCCCCAGGGACACCCTGAGGGTGCCGGCGGCGGGGGGAGGGGACCCAGCCCTTTTCCCCCAGACTGGCCCAAGGGGGGATGCGTCCCTCTGTCTTCCCCTTCTGCCCCCTGTGCCCCTCCATTTGCCCAGGGATGCCTGCAGGGACCCGTGGGAGGGGAAGGGCTCAGACCTGCCAGCAGAATGACCCTGTTGTGTCTCTTGCAGGCCTCAACATCCACCAGGCAGAGGACCTGTGGTGCAGACACTACTACAAAGAAAGATGGGTCCTGGCTCACAGCAACAGCGTGCGGGTGGGAGAGGTAAGGACGCGCTGCCAGGGCAGGGCAGGGCTCGGGGATGGGGCTGGCTGGGGCCCTCGTGGGGGTAGGAGGGTCTTGGGGGCAGGAGGAAGCTGTGACCTGGGGCAGGGGTTGGGGTGCCGGGTGAGGAGAGCGTCTGGGTGCAGGGTCTGGAAGGGAGTTTGGGGAAGGAGGAAGCTGTTTTAGCCCCAGGAGTTGGGGCCGGGCTCTGGGCCGTCAGCTGAAACCTCCTGTGCTCTTGATTCCAGGTCTTTGGGCAGCTCTTTACACCAGAGCAGGAGAACTGCTTTTTGGACAAGGCTCTGCTCGCTGCCCGCTCCCCCCTGCGGCGCCCCAGCCAGGCCGGGCTGGTCCTGGCCCACGCCCTGCATGGGCAGGCCCATCAGCTCCTGGAATACATGGTGAGCAGCCGGAGCAGATCAGGAGAGTGGGGCAGGGCCAGGGTCTCCTTCCCATCCCCTCAGGGAGTCCCCCGCCCCTTTCCTCAGGCTGCCCCCACCCCACGTCCCTGCTGGCAGAATCCCTCCTGCCCCTGCGAGCGTCCCTGGGGGTGGGGAGGCTCTGAACACAGAAACTGTCCTAGGAGGCGGGAGGGGGCCGAGGTGTCAGGAGCTCTGGGGGGGGGGGGGTCAGGAGCTCACCCTGCGGGCCTGACGGGGGGTGACCAGAGAGCAGGGGGAGGAGGGTGGAAATGCTGGGGGGGCCAGTTCCCCTGAGTCCCCAGGGATGAATGTGACGGATTCTGCTTCCCTTGCAGCAGGAAGACACCCAGTGAGAGCAGCAAGAGCTGAGGAGCCAGCAGCTGCGTCCCCCTCCCCCCAACCCTCCCAATTGTATTGAATTGTATTTACATTCTCATTAAACAATGTTTCAAAAAACATTTGGATCAGGCTTGGTCAATAATTTGTAATGGGGGGGCCATTTTGGCAACTGATCAAGGGCCACATTTCTACCGAGGGCTTTGAGGTCTGGGACGGGGTGGTTGGGTGTAGAAGGGAGCTTAGGGGTGGAGCCTGGGTGCAGGGGGGGGGGTATGATCTGGGGCGGTGGATAGGGGTGCAGGGTCCAGGAGGGGGTATGGGCGCAGGAGAGGACTCTGGCCTGGGGGAGGGGCTCTAGAGGGGTGCAGGGTCTGGGAGGGAGCTGTGACCTGGGTGAAGGGGGAGCAGAAGGTTTGGGGGAGGGGGTGCGGGTGCCAGAGAGGAGTCTGGCCTGGGGGAGGGGTGTCGGGGGGGTGCAGGGTCAGGGAGGGAGCTGTGACCTGGGTGAAGGGGGAGCAGAGGGTTTGGGGGAGGGGGTGCGGGTGCCAGAGAGGAGTCTGGCCTGGGGGAGGGGTGTCGGGGGGTGCAGGGTCAGGGAGGGAGCTGTGATCTGAGGGAATGGGGGACGCAGGTTCAGGTGGTCGCCTGGGACAGGCAGTCGGGGAGGGGACGTGGGCGCCAGGGGCAGGCTCTGGCTGCGGAGGTGCCTACCTAGGCAGCTGCGTATGGGGGAGCCCGACTGTCACCTGAGGGGATGGGGGAGCTCAATTTTAAACTGTGGGGAATGGAGGAAATACTGTGGAGTGGAGGGAGCGAGATGGGGGGGGGGGGCTGAATTGTTCCCGGAGGGGAGATCTCCCTGGCTTGGGGGGGGGGGGCGTTTCCAGCAAAGCCCTCACATAAGAGGGGGACAGACGGGGGGAGGGAGAGGACGGGGATGGGCAGGGCAGGTGGAAATGGGGAGGGGCAGGAGAAGGGAAGGGGGAGGAGATGGAGGAGACCAGGGGATAGGAGTGGGGGCGGGGATGAGGGGCAGGGCAGTGGTGGTGATGGCTGAGCGATGAGAACAGCTCGCAGGGAGCTTAAAGCCAGCAGATGCTTTTCGGCAGAGTTGCCATTTGCCCTGGCGGCTTTGCCAGAATAGCTGTGCCAGCGGGGGGGGGGGGGGGCTTTTGCCACACACCCAAGCCAAGACAGCTGTGGCGGCAAAGCCTTGTGATGTAACCTAAGCCCTTGGCAAGGTCGGGATCAACCTGCTCTGACAATTTCTCGGACCGGCGGGATGAGAAACAAGGATCGTGCAGGGAGATGGGGATGACTAGGAAGCGAATCCAGGTGTGGGGGGAATATCCTGGGTTGGAGGGTCAGTCGATACCCCCGCCTGCCACTGTCTGCCGGGGCTCTGCCCGCAAGATGGAACCAACAGCTGAGTTTGCTTTTCTGCCCCGTCGTGGGCACAAAAGGCCCAGAGCAGCCTCCTGCTATCTTGGAGGAAAGGGGCCAAAGTTCAGGAAGCAGGTGCCAGGCTGGGCTGGAATCCGCGAGCTCCGCTTTTGCTTTGCCCTTCCTGGAAGCTGGGCTGCAGGTGAGTGGCGGTTTCATCTCTGCTCTTGGGGTGTTTCTTGTGGGTTCCGAGTGTGGATCTGAGAGGGGCTGCGCAGGGGCAGTGTCATGAACGAGCTGTAAGCGTTACAGCCCCTTCTGCGCAGGCTGGCTCCAGCCTCCCGTCTGTCTCCAAGCCCTGGGGGAGAGGCGGGAGGCCAGCAGCATGGCCTAGTGGAGGGGGCAGGGGGTTGGGTGTAAGAACTCCCGGGTTCTAATCTAATGCCACCTAGTGACTAAGGCACAGAGTTGTGTGTTAGACCCTTGCTCCTCAATTCTGCGCTCACTCTCGCGCTAGTGACCTTGGAGAGGCCTTTCAGGTCTCCCTTTCCCTGTCCATCAAAGGCAGGCAAGTGCGATGTAATGCCCTGGAGCAAGTGCTTTGGGACGTGTCGCACAAGTGTGCCTGGCTCACAAGCGTGTCAGCACAGGTGTGTAAAAGTGTGACGAAGGCTTTGAGATCGATGCCGAAGGCTTGTGAGGCTGTGGCTGGCCAAGTGACAGGGAAATGAAAGGTCAGAGTTTGGTCAGTTAGATTTTATGGTAATACACTGAGACGAAGCACTTTGGGCGTATATACGATAATGTCTTTCCAAGTGCGTTAGTTCAAGCCGTGTCCTAGGAGCCAAGAGGTGAGACAAACATGCTTGGTCCTGTCTCGGTGCAGGGGTGGACTAGATCAGTGCTTCTCGACCAGTGGTACGAGTCCCCTTAAAGGTACTCAAGAGATGTCTGGGGGACACGTCAACACAACTGAAATTTGGAGAAAACTGAATTTTAGTTTTCAGTTTGACAGCGCTTTATTCTTTTTGTACCTTTTACACCCAAAAATGCCATCGCCCGCCCGGCTACGATGCAGTTGTTTAAACAAATGTGTTGCAACGGTAGAAAAAAATTGTGTGTGTCTGAAAACTGTAGGTACTGGGGGTACTTACACATTTTTTTTTAAAGGGGGTACATTATAAAAAAAGTTTGCGAAACACTGGACCTATCATGGTCCCTTCCACTCAGACTTTTCTATGATTCTGTGACAGGGCTGGGCGATAATTTTCAGAAGGGGGCCACTTAATGGATTTTGGTATGGGGTCATAGGCCGGCTCCACCCACAGAAGGGGCGGAGCCTGAGGCAGAAGGGGCGGTGTTGTGGACTAGCCCACCCTCAGAGTTCTCCGTGGCTGAGGCTTTCAATTAAAAGCACAGAAAAGAGCTCACAGCTTTGCCACTACTGGCAGCTGTCCAGCGTGGCTACAGCTTTTTAAAGGGCTCGTGGCTCCTGCCCCTGCTGTAACCATGAACCGTGAATCATTTAAAATTGGATCCTGCTGCCTGAGTCCCCACTTAGAATTCGGCGGCATGGGCAGCAGGATCTAAACAGAAAGCGGCCAGATCACAGTGTTTGGTAGGTTGCATCTTACCCAGCCCTGTTCTCTGAGCTGGTTTCGAAACCTCCGTGTCCTCCTTATGGTCTGACAGCTGCAGATTTACTGCCTGTCTCTCCTCTCGTGGCCCAGCCAAGCCGCAGCTAATGGACTAACTCAGGTTAGCATCACCTGCCCTGTCTGTCTTGGTGACTCTTCACAGCTGAACGGCCTATAAGGCATCGTGCTGGTCTTCTGATCTCTTGGTGACTCCTCTGCCTTCTGTTTATTTCTTTCTCCCTAGCTGGCCGATCAAGTCAAGCCCTGTCAGTGCGTGAAGGCCCCAGGAATTACGAGTGCGATGGTCTCCCATGCCCAAGGTAATCTGCTGGCTAGTAATGGATGGACTGCTTGGTTATCAGGTTAGGCTGCACAAGCCAGGTCTATGGGACCCTATGGCCAGCTGGCACCTGGTTCACAGCTGTACTAATCTGAAAATGGCTGGAAGACACCACCATCATTAGGCTCCAGAGTCAACAGCACTTGCTCCTCTTGGAGCTACTTGTCCGTGGCAGGCAGCACAGCTTAGCAGCTCATTGGGACGTCTCCTTTCTGTTGTGAGATCTGGGCACTTTAGAATGGCTGTAGCTATTGAAAGCAAAGGCGCACAGCTATAGGCATGGGGGTTTCCAGCTTTATTCACCTAGGTGGCTGATTCCAGGAAGCAAGGGTGTGTGTGTGTGTGGGGGGGGGGGGGGGGGAAGTCCTGTACAGAGGGTTCCCTGGCCCCTCTGCTTCCATGGCTGTGCAACTGCCACCAGGTGGATTAGAACCTGGGACTTTTGGAGCTTAGGGCAGGAGCTGCTACAGCTTGAGTTATAAGTCAGTTGCCTCTCAGCATAGGCTGAAGAGCTCCCTTGTAATAATTGCTTGCTGGAAGTGGTCTCAGTGCCACTCCATAGGATAGTGACCCACATCAGGTGGGTGGGTTACAGCTGCAGGCCTGCTCCCAGCATGCGGATCTGCTCTTTGGGCGGCGTCTATAACTCTGTGGCTGCAGCCCTGCTCCCAGCATGCGGATCTGCTTTCTGGGTGGCGTCTACAACTCTGTGGCTGCAGCCCTGCTCCCAGGACTGGATCTGCTCTCTGCCCATTGGCGTGCGCAGCACATTTCATTAGGGTGTGCACCCAAAGAATGTTTTTAAATGTACTCTTTGACCCCCATTAGCCACGCCTCTGGAGGTAACACTTTCAGGGCAATATGGACACATGACCAGAAATAAAAGGTGTCATGTGACCTCCCCCCCCCAAGGACTTTTCCCACCATCCACTTACCAATAGGGATTAGTTTGGCCCTCACCAAACCCCCCTCATGCAACGATCCTGCAATTGCATTAACCCAATGTGTGTGACATTAACTCGGGGGGTGGGGAGGCTGGGGGAAGTGTTCCCTCTAAGAGTTTCCTCCCATGAGCACAATACATTTTGTGTTGTGCACCAGTACTGAGTGTGGCTTGTTTGGATGTGCCATGGTGGCACCCAAGTTATTCATAAATATCTTATGAACCACTTACCTTTCCCCTCTGCTGCCCTGTCTCCTTCCCTTCCTCCATCAGCTCCCCTGGTGCCTACTGCCCCCCCAACCCCTCACCCACCTCTGCTGTCCTGACTCCTGCCCTTCTCACTGCCCTCGGCCTTCCCGAGAGCTGCCCCCTCCAGCAGCCTTTCTCTCTCCCCCTGTGCCCACTCCTCCAGTAGCCCCACTCTGACCATGTGAGCTACCCCTCCTCATCCCCTCTTCTAACACCTCCCTCTACACACCTGTCCTGCCTCTCTCCTCTGCTGCTGGTCCCTCCCCTGCAGGTGTCTGCCCTTCTGCTTCACCCCCGGACTCCCTGGCACCTGCACCTTCCCTTACCCTTGCACCCTCTTGGTGCCTCCCCCTTCCCTCACTGCCCCTACCCACTTTGCCCACTCCCTCACCACCCTCTGCCCCCGTTCCCCTCATGCCCCTGTGCCTTTACACGTGCCTTGCTCCATCTCCGCCTTCCTCATGCCCACCCCTTCTTTCAAGCCTTCTCCCAGCACCTCCCCTTCTCCCCTCTAGCCCCCAAAGCCCTTCCCCTCTCCTCTCCTAGCATCATCCTGTCCGTCCCCCCCCCCCCCACTGACACCTCCCCTCCTGTCCTTTTCCTCATTGTCTCCACTTGGCCCCCTGGCATTTGTCTGTCTCCTACACCCTGTCCCTTAGTGCCTTCCCCTTTCATCTCCTGACCTGCCACAAACCCCCACCCCGCAGACTCAGGTTCCCAAAGTTCTGGCAGCCCCCATCACTTGGTGCCTGCGCTGGGTCTGACTCGTAGGGTTGCGAGGTAGACCCTCCCCCCAAAAAACGGACACACTTGATCCTGGGCAGGGGGGAGGGAGGAAGAGGGACTGGCTGGGGGGGGGGGCAGGAACTGGCTGGAAGGAAGAGGGGATGGGAAGCAGCTCTGGGGGGGAAGGGCCAGATCCTGACCCTGGCCCCCCCTTCTCCCTCCCCGAGGCCAGTCATGCTGCCCCTGACCCCCCCTTCCTCCCTGAGGCCAGTCGCACTGCCCCCGATCCTGACCCCGGCCTCCCCTTCTCCCTCCCCGAGGCCAGTCATGCTGCCTCTGACCCCCTTCCTCCCTGAGGCCAGTCGCACTGCCCCCGATCCTGACCCCGGCCTCCCCTTCTCCCTCCCCGAGGCCAGCCCTGCTCCCCAGCTCAGTGCGGGCCCCTGCTCTCTCCTTAGCTCAGTCCCACTCTGCCGACCCTGGCTCCCTCCTGGCTCCCTGCTCTGCCAGTCAGGCTGAACTGGGACTTTAGCCTCTCCCTGTTGTTCCTGGGGACTGTCAGTCTCAGGATCTTGATCTCTCATTTCCCCTTCCTTTCACTGAGTTTCAGTAAGGAGCTAGCGGCAATAATGCCTCTACTTTTTCCCCCACTCCTGTGCGGAATACATTTTGTTATGTGCACCAAGGCATGCACGGATGTGCACTGTTACGTCACGTGGAGTTTCACAGCATGGGAAGAAATCAGTGGAAATACAGAGACCTTGAGTAGTTGCAAGTGTCCATTTTATTGCATAGCACGGAGCTAGCTAGAAAAAACCCAAACCAGCTGGGCTGACCCCCAGTGACCTAACGCAGTTACTATAACAACAAGATCTATGTCTACACCCAGTACACCACATGCACCACCACTAGAAACACATGCTACCGGCTAGCAAACTGGGCAGCATTTGAATGTCTCCTGGCTGGCCGCCCAAGAGCTCAGCTTGCAGGGAACACTGGCTAACCGTCCCCTTCTACCTGGAGAAGGGAGAGACAGGAAAGTAGCAACAGAGCATCTGCCTGGGGGAAGCCCGAATCCCATGCAGGAGTGGAGCCCTGTTCCTTGTTCCAGGCCCTTGCTAGAGTCCCCTCCCGTAGCTGCAGCTATGGCCGGCAGTTTTAAAAGCGGACTTACGCTGGCCCTGCAACCCGAGCGACTCTGTCAGTGGGTGCTTATCACTCCATCACCTCGAGCTGTTTAACCAGCTTGTTTAACCAAGGAGGGAGGGAAAGGGAAACCTTTGGCCATTTGAGGGTTGCGTGCCAATGGAGGGAAAGGGGATGGATAAAAAGGGGCTGAGCACACGGTACTGCCTCTTTTTAAACCCAGGCCCAAAGATGTCCTGGAATTCTGGGCCACTGGCCTGAAGGAGATGGTCAAACTGACTGGCAGCTGGACTTTTGGAGTCTTGTTATTCCTGGGCTCCTGGTAGCGATGGCTCCCATTCCAGGGGATTCCTGCCAGGTAGTTTACCTCAGACAGCAGCTTTTATTCCCCCGTGTCACTTCTCCCAGTATCTGAGACTTTGGTCATGGGGATCAAGCATTTAACATGATTCCAAGAGGAACCGGATGGTTCATCTAGCGAGCCAGGCTCACCGATATTTGAGTAGTTAATAAAAATCCCTAGTTGCTGTGTGTAGGTCTAAAAAGTGAAGGTTAGTATCATTAGTCTTATTTTACAGACAGGGAATAACCTCTCCAACCTGTGGGAGAGGCAGGAATAGAACCCAGGTTTCCTGATATCACAGTCAGGGCTTTGTTACCAGGCTACATCCTGTACTAGAAAGGATGGGCCTGAAGCATGGGCCTGGTGTAAGGCCTGAGGCCTGAACCAAAGTAAGCAAGAGTTAGCTGAAGAGAAACAGGCAGGTCGTGTCAAAAGCAGACGGTTGCCTGAAAGTCTTGGGACTTAACCCTAACTGTCTTGCCTGGAAAGGTTGAAACCATAGACAAAAGGTCCTAGAAAGTCTCCAGGAATGCTAGAGAAGCAGGAAGCGAGTTGACAGGAGGCCAGGAAAGAAAATGGAAACAGAATTTGGGGTTTTGAATTGGAAGCAGTGATGTGCCTGTTGTTGTGTGATCATGCCTGGAAGATGTGAATTAAGCCAGGAACCTGGGCAAGCAGAATCCAGCGACTTTCTTGGCTAGGGAAAGACTAAATCTTGGAACAAGAGAGATGTGAGTAGAACAGGGAATTTTTAGTCAGACGCTACTAGGTTATTTTTTTTAGTTTGTTGGACTTCTTTTTGCTAAGCACATGTAACTATCCCCCTTTACCCTAGAACTCTTCAAACTGAATCCCAGGGAAGCGATTTTCTGTGTTTTAATCTTTCTTTTTTCAGTTTCTTTGTAACACCTAGCAACCAAGTAGATACGCTGGAGGGCAGTAGATATGCTGGAGGGCAGGGATAGGGTCCAGAGTGACCTAGACAGATTAGAGGATTGGGCCAAAAGAAATCTGATGAGGTTCAACAAGGACAAGTGCAGAGTCCTGCACTTGGGATGGAAGAATCCCGAGCATAGTTCAGGCTGGGGACCGACTGGCTAAGTAGCAGTTCAGCAGAAAAGGACCTGGGGGTTACAGTGGATGAGAAGCTGGATATGAGTCAACAGTGTGACCTTGTAGCCAAGAAACCTAATGGCATATTAGGGTGCATTAGGAGGAGCATTGCCAGCAGATCCAGAGAAGTGATTATTCCCCTTCATTCGGCTCTGGTGAGGCCACATCTGGCGTATTGTGTCCAGTTCTGGGGCCCCCACTATAGAAAGGATGTGGACGCATTGGAGAGGGTCCAGCGGAGGGCGACCAAAATGATTAGGGGGCTGGAGCGCATGACCTATGAGGAGAGACTGAGGGATTTGGGTTTGTTTAGTCTGCAGAAGAGAAGAGCGAGGGGGGTTTGATAGCAGCCTTCAACTTCCTGAAGGGAGGTTCCAAAGAGGATGGAGAGAAGCTGTTCACAGTAGTGACGGATGGCAGAACAAGGAGAAATGGTCTCAAGTTACAATGGGGAAGGTCTAGGTTGGATATTAGGAAAAACTATTTCACTAGGAGGGTAGGGAAACACTGAGATGGGTTCCCTAGGGAGGTGGTGGAATCTGCATCCCTAGAGGTTTTTAAGTCTTGGCTTGACAAAGCCCTGGATGGGTTGATTTAGTTGGGATAGGTCCTGCCTTGGGCAGGGGCTGGACTTGATGACTCCTGAGGTCTCTTCCAGCTCTATGGTTCTATGATTCTAAGTAATGTTTCACCAAGTGTATTTGTTTTGTTAATAGACGTCACATTTTTAAAACCATGATCTGATTCCTGCATCCTAGAGGGCGGAAGGTTCTGTATGCACGTGCCTAAGACAGCAAGCCATACTTCTAGGAGAAATTACAGGTTTTCAAGCTCTCTCTGGAGGGAGTGTCAAGGACAAGGAAGGTACCCCACAGGAGGGAATTCTGAAATGCGCCTGTCTGGTTCTCAAAGGGGTTTGTGCATTTGGATGGTGGCAGCAACACCAACGCAAGCCTCCAGTGGCAGGGTATTTTAAAGTCTCTTGTGGGCCCCCACCTTCTGCACTTGGAGTGCCAGAGTGGGAAACAGCCTTGACATGACCCCTCTCCAATTTATCAACATCCATCTGGAATTCTGGTCACCAGAGCTGGGCACAGAACTCCAGCAGCAGAAGTTCAAGTGCCGAATAAAGAGGCTAAGTCGGTTCCCCACTCTGGCACTTGGAGTGCAGAAGGTGTGGGCCCAAAAGAGACCTTAAAATACCGTGTCTCTATGGGCTTCTGCTTCAAAACTCCCCAAGGTCACAGATTCCCTGAGCTTAGGAGGGTTGCTGCCTCTACCCAAGTGGAAAAAAACTTTTTCTTCTTGAACGCAGGAAGAAGTCACTTGGGAACGTATTCCAGAAGGGTACCCCAAACTCTTTTACACAAGAGCCAAAAGAAATCTGATGAGGTTCAACAAGGACAAGTGCGGAGTCCTGCACTTGGGACAGAAGAATCCCAAGCATTGTTACAGGCCTGGGACCAACCAGCTAAGTAGTAGTTCTGCAGAAAAGGACCTGGGGGTTACAGTGGATGAGAAGCTGGATATGAGTCAACAGTGTGCCCTTGTAGCCAAGAAGGCTAATGGCATATTAGGTTGCATTAGGAGGAGCATTGCCAGCAGATCCAGAGATGTCATTATTCCCTTTTATTTAGCACTTGGAAAGAAAAAAAGAAAAATGAAAACAAACTGTAATTTCTGATAGCTGTCCTCTTAGTCTTAGGCAGGTATACACAGACCTCCTATTACTTTCCAGGATACAAAATCAGATCATAGCCTTAAAATAGGTGATTATATTAAGAAAACAAAAAGGTATTCATTTGTAAAGCTGACTTGGCTGCTAGGAGTTATAGCGCAACTGAGAAAAGAACAGATTAAAACACAGACAATTGCATCCCTGGGAGTCAGTTTAAAGTTATAGTGGGGAGAGGAGGGGATATGGATTTAGCACAGAGGAGTTTAACCAAACAACAAAACAAAAAAATAACCTGATCGCATCTAAATAAACATTCTCTATCTACTCAAGTATCCACACTTCCAAGGTCCAGTCCAATTCTAGGCCCAGGTATTCTTTTTTTTAGGCATGATGTCCCTGCCCAGTTCAATTCATCCCCCCCCTCATCCCCTTCCACAGCTCCAGGATTAAACTCAAAAAGAAAAACAGCAGACAGATTCCCTTTTAATGCAGATCTGAACTCTTTCTTCTCACTGGTGCTCCTGGCTCCCTGCCAACACTTTCTAGCTAGCTAGGTTTAACCCTTTAGTCACTGAATACTGGGATGTTCAGAAAAGAACAGTGGGCCTCCCATCCATCACAGAAGCGAGACAGCCTCTTTACTCCTGCTCAAGCGTTTCCTGTTTATACATCCCAGAATTACAATAGCTTTTTAAGCCCCAACGCCACAATGGGAGCTCATGTTCTGCTGATTACCCACCATGACCTCTACATCTCTTTTCCCCGCCCTGCAAGTCTGGCCCACAGAACCATGGGAAGTGGCATAGGCTAGCCTGGGCCAGGGCAAAGGAACACGTGGGCCTTTCTCTTCTCCATCTCTCCCTCTGCATTGCACAGCAGGGCGCAGGAGTGCCAGGGGGCTCTGTGGACGCTGTTTGGCTTAATGCCAGCGAAAGCAGGGTCTACAGGAGTACTTACGGGCTCCTAGTGTTAAGAGCTGTGATGTGGTTGCCTCAGCAGCGTGGCTCAGTGCTTCTGTTCTTGGAGCTCTGGTGTTATCAGTGGTCAGTGCAGGTAACGCAGCCTGCTCCTGCTGCAGATCTCGCTGTTATGCACAAAGACCGACCACAGACACCGTCTGGTGACAGAGGCACTTGGCCAGGTTTATAGCCGTGTAGTCACAGATCTAGTGCCCTGGATTTGCGGTTACGCGTGCACCAACTCAAGTGCTCCAGGATGAGGAGCAATTCAGTCAGTAAGTCTCTGTTGTCCCTTCGGCCATGCAAAGGGGGTAAGGCCAGGCACCCCAATATTTATAGCCTAAAATAAACTTGTCTGGTTTCGGACATTTGTTTGCTCCCTCCCCTTGTACCTAGTACCTTGAACCGAAAAATATTAGCAGAGACACTGTTGAGCATCCACTGCGGATGCGCTCGGTGAGGCTAATCTTCGTGTTTTACCTCATCCCCGTTGCAGGGTTCCAGACCAAGGAGGATATCTACTGCCTCGCTTTAGCGAAGGCCCTGTACACTGTGCCCACGCCAGTGACTGCTGGGTTTTATGCACCATGGGGACATTGCAAAAACCTGCTCTTACACAAAATCAAGGGTGAGTACTGCCCCGGGGAACGTAAGACGGGGAAGGAACCTTGTGGGGATGGGGATTAGTGGATGACAACTATCTCCAAAGAGCCAGAGCCACCCGTTCTCATTTGCCGATTATGCAATCGCATAGGGGACCTGAAAATTTGGAGCAGCACTGGGTTTTCATGTCCACTCCACCCACCTGCCTCTTCCTATCCATGGTCTGTGGCTCTGCTTCCTCCAGCAGCAGAAGTTCTAGAAGATCTAGTTAATTTACAAGTGACAAAGTCTGCTCGAGCTACTGGCAGAACATCGACGACATGGTAATGAAGCCATTTAACAGGCATTTGCCAACCTCTGCTAAATGTTTGCTGAATTTACTGTGAGAGTCGACAGGACCTTAGTTTAAAATGTGTTTGTTTATTAGTGTGTGGATGAGGATTATAAAATCACATCGCTAAAAATTCAACATCCATCTGGGCTGCTGTTGGGCAGATGGGCACCAGTTTAATAGAACGGTGTAGGATCCCCTCAATCCTAAGGATGGCTTTGCCAAGAGCTACCCATTCTTGATTGCTTCCCAGAAGGGAGGGATTGTGAAGCTGGAAGACCCTTCAGGAGGAGAGATTTAAGGCACTGCCAGGTACCTAACATATCTTCCTCTTTTATCTCAGAGAACATGGAAAACGAATCGAAGAAGAAAGACCAGGAGGAATTTCAGCGGACGCAGAAGATGCAGCGTGACAACACTGGCCGGGATCTACTCAAGCTCCTGTTACTCATGATCTTCTACCGCCCGGTCCTGACGGAGCAGCAGAAGTGGAGAAGGAACGTGAAACACGTCTTCATCCATTTCAGCGCCTGGGAGTACGCGGGCTGCGACCAGCTCTGGGCAGGCCTCATTACCACACTGTGCGACGGCATCGAAAGCCACTTTGGTCTCCTACCCATGAGCATTTACAGGACCATAGACAGGAAATGTAGCATCATCAAAAGACCAGGGGATCAGGAATGGGTTAGCAAGAAGTTCCTCTTCCTCCCGCTGTGGGTGGCTGTGATCCTTTTGATCATGGTAGCTATTGGGGTGGGTGGTCTCCTCCTAGTGTTTGGGATCCCCATCGGGGATGCCTCGGGAGACGCCATAGCTGTCGTGGAAGGCATTGGGGTGACGGCTGTCAGCGTCTCTGCAGCAGCTGCCATACGGCTCACTATCACAGTGGTACGAAACATTATCGTCACCCAGAAGAGCCAGCTGGAGAGACAGATGAACCAGACGGCTCTCAGCGCACAGCTGGGCTTCATGAGCTGCGTGAAAAGCGAAGTCAGGACAATCACTGGGTTCCTGCAGTACATGGAGATCTTCCAGCGGCGGAAGCTGCGGGTGGTGCTGGAGATCACCCACTTGGATACATGCAGCCCTGACAAGGTGGTGGGCGTCCTTGATGCCATGAACATCCTCCTCTCAGACGATGACGCCCCTTTCATCTCCATCCTGGCTGTTGACTCCAGCATCATTGTCGACTGCGTGGAAAGCTCCAAGTATATGAGAGGTATGGCCAACAACGGCTACGAGTTCTTAAACCGCATCGTCACCCTGCCCTTCTCTGTCCCTCGGATGGACTGCGACACCAAGCGGAGGCTGATCAGGAATATCATCGCGCGCAAGGAGCAGCTAGAGGCAGAGGTCGGCTTCCGGCAGGATGGCAAGATGGAAGCCAGCTCTGACTTCCTCAACATCTCTCGCTACCATTCGGCCAACCACGATGCCAAGAATCCACTTGCAGAGGACAGCCAGATACCTCTCATGGTTGGAACCCCAGCGCTGGGAACCGGCAGCTGCGGGAAAGGTATCCGAGCCAAAGACCTCATTCAAGATGCTTTCGACTACCTCCTGGATGACGCCTTGAAGGAATTCATGACAGACAACGTGGTGCAGATGCGGCGCATCGTGAACACCGTCACCATCACCATCAGACTGCTGGCGAGTAGCATCCCCAAGGATGAAGTGTGTCCGAAGAAGGTGGTGGAATGGGTGCTCCTTGCCAACCAGTGGCCGTGCCGTCTGAGCTGGCTCTTGCAGTGCATCGAGGATGAGGAGCAGAGGAGTCGAATGGGCAGCTGCCATGGAAGCCCGCTCCGCCCCGACATGTCTCTGTGGGAGGTCTACGAGAAGTACATGGAAGAGCTGGACATGCTGAAAGGCCAGATGGAAAAGCTGCTGGAACTGGACCAGGATCCCGAGCTGTTCCACACTTTCCTGTGCGGCAGGTTTCGGGTGGAGGAGGCCCTCTTCTACCTCCCCTTCACGGTCAATTTGGACCCATCCCTGAAAAGACAGATGGAGCTGCAACGTGGCAGCCACAGACTGAAACGGACAAAGAAATTCGACAAGCTCAGCGCCTGCACTCTGCTGGGTATGACGGTGGAGGATGTCTGCCGAGAGGTGGGTCACCCTTGGGTTTCCTTCCTTCGAGCAGGGCCAGCTGTCGATAGAATGTCCATGCCTCTTCATCGCAAGAAGCATGTCATTCATGTGACAGCAGCTGCCCACAGATGATGGCTACAGGCAGAGCCATCTTTGCAAATCGTGGGGCCCTGAATAATTGAGGGCCCTTCTGCAGGATTGCCTGGGCATTTTCCCCTCATGCAGCTTCTGCTGGAGGTCTGGTCGTTCCTACTACCTCCCTACCCCAAGCAGGGCTCAGGAACTAGAGCAGAGTTGCAGATCCTCTCTGCTTGCTAGCTTGCTGCTGCTGCTGATTTGAACCCCGTAGCAGATTTGAACCTAGGCCCTCTAGGAGTGTGTCTAAACTACATGGCTCCGTCGACGGAGCCATGTAGATGAGGCTGATTGGCAGAGGGAAATGAAGCTGCGATTTAAATAATCGTGGCTTCATTTAAATTTAAATGGCTGCCGCGCTCTGCCGACCAGCTGATGATCAGCTGTTTGTCGGCAGATCGGGGCAGTCTGGGCGCTTCCCCGTCGACGTGAAAGCCCTTTGTCGACCTCCCCGGTAAACCTCATCCCACGAGGCATCAGGGGAGGTCGACAAAGGGCTTTCATGTCGACGGGAGCGTCCACACTGCCCCGATCTGCCGACAAACAGCTGATCATCAGCTGGTCGGCAGAGCGCGGCAGCCATTTAAATTTAAATGAAGCCGCGATTATTTAAATTTCGGCTTCATTTCCCTCTGCCGATCAGCCTCATCTACATGGCTCCATCGATGGAGCCATGTAGTTTAGACACACCCCTAGAGGCCTCGACAGCTGGAGCCATGAAGGCAGCTGGCTCCCAGCTTAGGATGTAGAGCTCCCTTGTTCTTATCTCTGGCTGTAAGAGGTCCAATTGCCACACGAAGGGACAGTGAACCACACACACTAGGCGTGTGGATTACACTGCCAGCTGAGAGGAGCACGTTGGGGAGGGCGAAGGGAAAAGCCCTGCAGCAGACAGGACACAGCGTCCCCAGAGACGAACCGGCAGAGGCATATCCTCAGACATACAAGAACACATGGCTGCTGCATTGGGGAACTCAAAAATTTGGTGCCCAAATTTTCCGGTGCCCTATGCAGCTACATATTTCCCATGGGCCTAGGGACAGCCCTGACTACGGGCCCCAGAGCTGAGAGAAAACTGTCCCACATAACTGGTGCATAACTGGAGGGAGAGGAGCGAGAACTAGTGGGGGTAGGATGTTGAGGGGAACAGGCGGTGTGGGATGGGGGCTTTCGGGGAAGGCACAGTGTGGGTTTGAGGCCTCAGGAGTAGGGGGGCACATGAGGGGGAATGGGCAGAGTGAGGATGAGGGGGAAAGGGTGATGTAGGGGGCAAGGCCACAGTCCGGGTTCTGCTAGTTCCCCCACTTTCTGCTGCTCCTGACTCTTGGTTTGCACAAAACATTTCTTCTTGGAACAACTCGGTTCCTTGGAGCTCTTTCCTCCAACCCCGAAGCCATTGGCTGGCTCTCCCCGGGTTCATCCTTTACGCTCTGAAGTGACTTGGGTCGGTTTTAAGACTGGGAGACCCGTAGCTGTCTGTTATGCACTCCAGAGAGAAGAGAGGCAAAAACATAAATACTCTTGCTGGAGGCCTGCAGCGTAATACCCCTTATCCAGAATAACACACAAGAACCCTGAGGCTATGTCTACACTGCTAGCTTTTGCCTGCAGAGAGCATGCTAATGAGTGCCAAGAAGTTGCTAACGAGTGCTTCATTAGCATACTCTCTGCCTGCAAAGGCCCGCAGTGTAGATATAGCCTTAGGTCGAGAGGCCCAACTCCACCCCCGTCAGGCTGACTGCATGCTTCCCTCCAGCCTACAAGCAGGGTCAGGAAACCTTCCCTCTTCATTTCAACACACCCCTCCAGTGGTCCCTGCATTGCTAGCTTTTGCCTGCAGAGAGCATGCTATTTCCCCTGCCGTGCCAACTTGCTCAGCGGTGCCCCTAACAGAATCCAAGCACACGGCAGTGGGGTGTGCAGGGTACCATACCTGGCCCCACAGCCGGCCGGCCCGCCTTGTTTGCTAGAATCTGAGCAAGCCCAGACAGGTTCCTCTCGGGAGCTATAGCGGACCCTTCCTAAAAACGTGTTTGGCGACCTGTTCAGTAGATGCACGGCACTAACGGGTGCTCCCACTTCTCTTCCAGATGGACACAATCGGCTTGAAGGAGGAAAACGTCCCGCTGTACAAACAGAGGCTCAGGGACCATAATCTCAACGGGCGCGCGCTGGTCTATAGTGACAACACTGAAATCAAAGAGGCCCTGCACATGAGTCTTGGCGAATGGACCCTCTTTAGCATCCATTTCCTTGGAGTGTTTCCCCCGGCGAATTTGGCCTCTTCTGTGGTGTCCCCCGTCCCGTTCCACGTCAGGCCAGAGGCTCTGAAGAACATGGTTGCCTTAAGAGAGACTGTGGCGAGAGGGAGCAAGCTCTCTCTGAACAGCTCCAGGGAAGATCTTTGGGAAAAGAGATAACTCTGAATCCTGAACACAGAGGTGAAAGTGCCCTGGTGCGCAGCTCCAGCAAGAACTGCAAAGACCTGGGCTGCAACAGGACAGTACCTGTGAGAAACTGTAAAGTTACTTTCACGGCCGCCTGTACAAAACCAGAAGCAAGATCGGGGCTTTCGCCCACAATGTACCTCCCTGCGTCTCCAGTGACATCGCACGGATGAATCATAGAATCCTAGAGTTGGAAAAGACCTCAGGAGTCATCAAGTCCAGCCCCCTGCCCAAGGCAGGACCAATCCCAACTCAATCATCCCAGCCAGGGCTTTGTCAAACGGAGACTTAAACACCTCTAGGGATGGAGATTCCACCACCTCCCTAGGGAACCCAGCCCAGTGCTTCACCACCCTCCTAGGGAAATAGTTTTTCCTAATGTCCAACCTAGACCTCCCCCGCTGTAACCTGAGACCACTGTTCCGTGTTCTGCCATCCCTCACTACTGAGAACAGCCTCTCTCCATCCTCTTTGGAACCTCCCTTCAGGAAGTTGAAGGCTGCTATCAAATCCCCCCTCACTCTTTGCTTCTGCAGGCTAAACAAACCCAAATCCCCCAGTTTCTCCTCATAGGTCATGTGCTCCATACCCCGAATCATTTTGGTCAAGCTCCCCTGGACCCCCTCCAATGCGTCCCCATCCTTCCTGTAGTTGGGGGCCCAGAACTGGACACAATACTCCAGATGTGGCCTCACCAGAGCCGAATAAAGGGGAATAATCACTTCTCTGGATCTGCAGGCAATGCTCCTCCTAATGCCCCCTAATATGCCATTAGCCTTCTTGGCTACAAGGCCACCCTGTTGACTCATCTCCGGCTTCTCATCCACTGTAATCCCCAGGTCCTTTTCTGCTGAACTGCTGCTTAGCCAGTCGGTCCCCAGCCTGTAACAATGCTTGAAGCAATCAGATGACAAGAGAAGAATTAAGGATCCGGGGGGGGGAGGAGGGGGGGACTGTACTGGGTCTGAGGGATTTGGGGCACATTCATGTCAACGGGGCTGGTGACAGACGTTGTCGGGCCCTGGGTAATGTATGGGAGGGGGTCGGCTCAAGACCCCCTCAAAGGGGCAAGGCTCTAGACCCCCTCAAAGGGGCAAAGCTAAAGGTAGGAGGGGCAAGGCGAGGGCCATTCAGGCCTTAGCGCCACCCACCTTGCACCAGACAGAGCTCTAGGATTGATTTCATTTGCCCGGGTCTCTGGCAGTGGCGGCTGCCATAATAGTCGATACAGTAACCCAGAGGCCTGGACCCTTTTAAATCATCAGCTCCCGAGACAACTGCCCCCTTTGCCTCTCCCCCTCCCCATCCGTGGCCCCTGTCTGTGGGGCTTCAGACCCTGGTGGTCAAAGTATTTTGGTCTGGTTAGTACAGCAGGGGACAGGGAGTTGGGACATACGGGTCCTATTCCTAGCGCTGCCATTGGCTTGCTGTGTTTTTGAACAAGCTGCTCCTCCTTTTTGGGACTCAGTTGCCTCTGTAGTAAGTTGCGGGTTGGTAACATAAAATCAGCAGGCCCGAATAAAGGCCGGTAACATAAAAACAGCAACAGGCCTGAAATCTAGGAAGCAAGACTTTGGCTCAGTGGAACCGCAGGCAGGAAAGAGAAATAGTATAAGCCAGATCAAGCATAAAGGTCCAGGCACAGGTACCAAGCACATTTATAGAATCCTATAACTGGAAGAGACCTCAGGAGTCAACAAAAAATCCTCATTAAAAAAAAAAATTGTTTGGTGTTCCTCGGTCTTAAAAAGTTTAAGAAACACTCGTCTAGACAGTACTGGGTCCTGCCAT
Organism: Pelodiscus sinensis; assembly: GCF_052426305.1. Lineage (NCBI taxonomy): Eukaryota > Metazoa > Chordata > Testudines > Trionychidae > Pelodiscus > Pelodiscus sinensis. The sequence goes on along the minus strand of NC_143069.1, from coordinate 14,148,715 downwards.
GAGGGCAGGGGACTGGACTCGACCTCTCGAGGTCCCTTCCTGCCAGCTACATGTGGCAATGAAACGGTAACTCGAACTAAGTCCTTAGTTCGAATTAACTGTTACATCTCATTCTATAGCTGCGCGGCTAGTGGAATTTCAAAATGGCGACCGGACGGGAACATGCAAATAAAGCCTGGGCTATTTAAATCCCGGGCTTCATTTACAACTCCGGTTGCCTGCTTTGCCTACCTAGCTCAAATTAACGAGCTAATGTAGACATACCCTTATTGACTAATTGAGTAGTCGATGGAAATTCCACCAACTACTGGATTAGCTGATTAAGCGCAATTTAACATCCCTCGGTTGAGCTACCACATATGTTTTAGAAAGACATCCAATCTTTATGGCTTGTGTGTAGTTCAACGCATTAAATTCCAAGCAGGTTGCTGAAGTTTCTTTTTTTCATCATGATTGGCAATTTGACCAGCCTTATACAGTAATGGATCTTTACCATTCCTCTGATTTCTTTTGTTCCCGATATATTTAAACATTTCCTAATTATCCTTTATGTTACTGGTTATAGATTTTTCCCCCCAATTTTAGTTTCTCCTATCAACTGTTTGCTTTTTCATAACTCGCATCCTCCCTTTTTTCCCATTTGCTTTATATTTTTTTCTTGTGGTGTTTATGACAAAAACTAAAACATAGGACATAAACTTTGAGTCCTATTTATAGTACTTTAGGTTGGTTTAATGGAAAAATGGGTTGATACAGAGTAAATTGGAGTTCAAAATAACCCTTTCTCGGGCAATTTTTCTCTCGAAAACCTCACCTTTTTCAGCCTCCTTCCACTAACTTCTGATTTTAAATGTCTGGATTGTTAGACATGTGCTCAGGAAACCTTACCTGTCACTAAACATAGATTTTGTGTTTGTGTTAATTATAGATATGAATGGAGCTAGTTAATCCCTGTTGTAAGATTCCAGTGGAGCCAAAGAAAGTAAACAAGTAACTAATTTGGGTCAATCTTTCTACTTGACAGTCCCTAGGAATCTACCGTTTCAACATTTCCTGGGAACAGAAACACAAGTTAGAACAGTGATAGAAATGTAGCCGTGTTAGTCTGGTGTAGCTGAAACGAAATACAGGACTATGTAGCACTTTAAAGACTAACAAGATGGTTTATTAGATGATGAGCTTTCGTGGGCCAGACCCACTTCCTCAGATCAAATAGTGGATCTGAGGAAGTGGGTCTGGCCCACGAAAGCTCATCATCTAATAAATCATCTTGTTAGTCTTTAAAGTGCTACACAGTCCTGTATTTTGTTACAAGTTAAAACACTCATTAATTTTGGCTTCATTCAGCTTTCCCTTCGAACAAATTAAAAACATAGTTGATAAGTGGCAAAGTTGGTGCATGGGAGTGAAGGACACGTTAGCTCATTATGCCTACACAGGGGGATGTCACACTGGTCTGACCAGTTCCAAGGACAGTTGGGCTGCCATAGAAAGGGATGCAGAGCTGCTCTTCAGGAGCTCCATGGATTAGACCTATACTGCTGTTGAAGGAATTGGGGCTCTCAAATAAAAGAAGTCCCTTGCCTTAGAATCATAGAATCCCAGGGCTGGAAGAGACCTCAGGAGTCATCGAGTGCAGCCCCCTGCCCAAAAGCAGGACCAATCCCAACTCAATCATCCCAACCAGGTCTGTGTCAAACCAGGACTTAAAAACCTCTAGGGATGGAGATTCCACCATCTCCCTAGTTAGCCCATTCCAGTGCTTCCCCATTCTCTTAGGGAAAGAGTTTTTCCTAATATCCAACCTACACCTCCCCCACTGCACCTTGAGACCATCACTCCTCGTTCTGCCATCGTCACCACTGTGAACAGCCTCTCTCCATCCTCTTTGGAACCTCCCTTCAGATAGTTAAAGGCTGATATCAAATCCCCCGTCATTCTTCTGCAGACTAAACAAGCCCAACTCCCTCAGCCTCTCCTAAGTCATGTGCTCCAGCCTCCTAATAATTTTTGTTGCCCTCCACTGGACCCTCTCCAATGCGTCCACATCCTTCCTGTAGTGGGGGGCCCAGAACTGGACACAATACTCCAGACGTGGCCTCACCACATCCCAATAAAGGGGAATAATCACTTCCCTAGATCTGCTGGCAATGTTCCTCCTAATGCACCCTAATATGCCATTAGCCTTCTTGGCTACAAGGGCACACTGTTGACTCATATCCAGCTTCTCATCCACTGTAACCCCCAGGTCCTTTTCTGCAGAACTACTACTTAGCCAGTCGGTCCCAGCCTATAACAATTCTTGGGATTCTTCCATTCAAGTGCAGGACTCTGCACTTGTCCTTGTTGAACCTCATCAGATTTCTTTTGGCCCAATCCTCCAATATGTCTTGGACACTCTGCACCATATACCCTACCGTCCAATGTATCTACCTTTCCCCCTAGCTTAGTGACATAGGCAAACTTGCTGAGGGTGCAATCCATCCCCTCATCCAGTCATTAATAAAGATGTTGAACAAAACCGACCGTAGAACCGGTCTTTGAGGTACTCTGCTTGAAACTGACCGCCAGTCCGACATCGAGCTGTTGACCACTACCCATTGAGCCCAACAGTCTAGCCCGATTTCTATCCATCTTACAGTCCATTAATCCAATCCATACTTCCTTAACTTGCTGGCAAGAATAAGTCCAGGTATATCACATCCACTGAATTCCCCATGTCCACAGAGCCAGTTACCTCGTCATAGAAAGCAATCAGGTTCATCAAGCATGACTTGCCCTTGGTGAATCCATGCTGACTGCTCCTGATCCCTTTCCTTATTCTAAGTGCTTCAAAATGGATTCCTTGAGGATCCCCTCCATGATTTTTCGGGGGAGTGAGGTAAGGCTGACCGGTCTGTAGTTCTGTGGATTGTCCTAAGGAACATCTTGGTACCATTTACCTCCCACAAATAAAGTACATACCGACCTATGTTCAGGACCAGGTCAAAGTTGACAGCATAACAGATAGTAAGTTGACAGTATGAAGACTAGGAAGTAAGCCCCCTTCTGCAAGGTAAGGGACGGTAACCAGGTAACAGGGGGTAGCAACCTGATACATCAGGAATGTATAAAAGTTCACCTCAAATGGTGTTCACCAGCTGACTGTGTGGGGGCACTGGATGGTGCTCAGTGGGTGTTAGGACATTGCCACGGCTTCCATAAAGTGTAGCGGCGCAGCGCTGAGTCTGTTCGCTGGCAACTATTATTGCATGTTGTTACGCAAAAAATCTGCTTGGGCGATTTCGAATCTTATCTGGTTTGTGGTCTCTGGGGACTCTGGGCACGGAGACCACATCCAGCGATAGTGACTCGGCTCTGCAACTTTAGCGAAGAGCCAGGTGGCTTGTACCTCATGCAGTAGAGAAGGCTCCAGACTTACAAACCAGGTAACAGAACTTTTGCGTTCTCCTCCAGCAGCAGGCGCTCCGACACAGCTGGACTGAGTACAACACCTGCAAATAACCCAGTTAGTTAATGCAAGCATAAAGAGAGGCAGCCTGGCCAGATGCAACCATTCATTAACTTCCAGGCCAGAGAGGGCCATTGTGATCTTCAGTCTAGCCTGGCATCCTATGAGGTGCACACAGGCCCTTCTCTTCCACTTGTTTAAACAGAGGCACCCTGGGGCACCTTAAAGACTAACACGTGTATTTGGGCATCCGCTTCCAGGGGTAAAAAACACTTGGACCTGCTTTTCCTCCGCAACAGCTGATGCCCAAATAAATCTTCAAGGTGCCCCTCTCTCCTCCAGCTGACTTGCAACTTCCACTGCCGGCCCACGTGGCCCTCGAAGGGCGGAGCTTCCCCTTTCCTGCGCCCGCCCCTGGGGCCCTCCAGCCAATGGGAAGCGAGGGCTAATGTTGCTGGTGTTTCAACATTCGGAGCCGGCTGGCACAGCTGCTGCCGCGGGCCCGGGAGCTGCGAGCAGGCAGGAGGCGGAGGTGAGGGGCGGGGGGCGGTGACTCCTGGCCCCCCAGCGCAGGGGGGTCCAGGTCCGGGTCCGTCCGGGGTTACCAGGCCGCGCACTCCCCTCGCTCTTGGAGGCGACGCTGGTGCCAGTGTCTGCTTCAATGCGACCCTACAATAACAAGCCCCAATCGGCCGAGTCGCTGCTTGTTTCACCTCGTGTCCCCCTGCGCTGCAGAAATCCTGCCTGTGCTGGGCCAGCCCTGAGACACGGGGTTGCCCCTGGATTGTAAGCAAGCTGCCCCCTTCTCCCCCATGCTCCCCATTCCCTGAATATCAGTCCTGCCCCCGCAGCCTGCACAAATCTTCATCCTTTAGGACCAAATAGGAAGGGGAGGGGGCGAGGGATTATTTTCTTTATTCCCACCCCCCCTAACGGAAGGAGCTGTTCTCTGTGTCTGTGTTTACAAACCAAGGAATGTGTGTCTCCCTGGTTTGGGTTGGGTTTTTTTTTGCCTGTTTCTTGACAAGATTGATTGAAATGTTGGTCTGACTAGAGTAGTCCCCAAGTTTAGCGCCCTGCCCTGAAGCAGGACGAAGTCAACCAAGACCTACGGGTTTGTCTAACCCTGTCTAATTCTTTCTTCCCACCCATGCTTCCCCAGAAGGGATCAGACAGGCCGTACACAGCGGGTGTTTAAGTCTCAGCTTGACAAAGCCCTGGCCGGGTTGATTTAGTTGGGATTGGTCCTGCCTAGAGCAGGGGGCTGGATTTGATGACCTTCTGAGGTCTCTTCCAGCTCTATGATTCTATGAGTCCCTCCCCTTTCCTTCACCATCATTAATATCCTTTTGCAGTGAGTTCCAGAGGTTGATTATACACTTCAAAATACGTCCGTTTTAACTAGAGCTGGAAGGAAGTTTTCTGAGGGGATGTTTTTCCATTGGAAAATGCTGATTTTAGTGACCTTTTGTTTGGAAGGGGAAAACTCCACCATTTCAGAACATTAAAATGTAGTTGTCCATTCCTGAAATGACTCTTTGTTTGGTCTCTTTAAAGTTTATCTTCCGTAATCCACCGTACTACATTTAAAAAAAGTCAAAATCTAAACAAAACGTGAATTTATTTGCAGAACTGTGTGTGATCAGGAAAAAAAAGTCAAAATCCTGGAATTTCTAGTCCCAATTCAACCCTACTTTTAGCCACCTTGGTGCCAGGGATGTAAAATCTCATTTAATTAGCTAACCAGTTAAACAATATGTTGAACCAGTTAACCGATTAAATGGGACACGTAGAACGTGTTAAAGATGGGCTTGGAGCAGCCCACACACCTACCCCCGTGGCACACTGCTGTGACTGCTGAGCAACCCTACCCGTGGCGTGCCAGAGTGCCCTGTGCCTATGGCTGGTGGAGGGCTGCTCCAGCCCCCTCTGGTTAACCATAACCGGCTTACTGGTTAACCATTCACTTCCGAACTTGGTGTCCCCACTGCTAACATTAGGACAGTGGTCCCCAACACGGTGCCCGCATTTGTATGCGCCCGCCAAGTGCTCAGGGCTGGCCTGGCCCCGGGCACGTGGCGCATGTGCGGTGCCGGAGCTGGCCCCGGGCGCATGGTGCACGGTGAGCGCCGGCCCCGGGGGCGCCGCAGATTGGCTGCCCGCGCTATGGCCACGTGGCGCATGGGGGAGCGCAGGCTCCGGGCGTGCGGCACTTGCAGGGTGCGCCAGCCCTGGGCGCACAGCGCTTGGAGAGCACCGGCCCCGGGCGCGCGGTGCTTGGGGGGGGGGAGAGTGCCAGCGCTAGTGCCGGCCCCGGGCGCGCGGTGCTTGGGGGGGGGAGAGTGCCAGCGCTAGTGCCGGCCCCGGGCGCGTGGCGCTTGCAGGGTGCGCCGGCCCCGGGCACGCGGTGCTTGGGGGGAGAGCGCCGGTCCCGGGCGCGCGGCGCTTGGTGGGAGGCCCGGCCCTGGGCATGCGGTATTTGTGGGGGGTGGGGGCGGCCCTGGGAATGTGTCTATGGGGGGGCCCCGCCCCCGGGTGCGCAATGCGGGGCTCCGCTCCAGGGCGCCCTGCGGGCAAACAGCCACACCCCTTGGCGCCCGGCAACCTCAAATGGTTGGGGACCATTGCATTAGGAGAAGCCATTGGCTGCCTCCTCTGCCCCGCCCCATTCCTTCTTTGAAATTCCCCTGCTCCCATGGGGGTCACGCTGCCCCCCTTTGAGAGCTGATGCTGAAAAGTGCTGGGAAAGCTCGGGGCGATTATCTGCCTGACCCCGGTGAATAGGAGCTGGCAAAGGCCCTGAAGTGTGACAGACCCTGGAGTTGTGACCGGCCCTTTCACCCAGCAGGATGTGCCGAATGCCCCAGAGGACCAAGGGATGGTGGGCGTGGCACTTCAAGCACACCTTGATTTTCTTCTGTCAGGGCTGGGGCATCGGACCGTCCAGGCTGGGTTCCTGTGATTTCCCGCGCGTGCTGGGCGGATGGTTTCCTGTCCAGTGCAGATTGCTGCTGGTGCGGGACCTCTGCATATAAATGCTGGGTAAGTCCTGGTGGGTTTTTAATGGGCAGTGTCATGTGGTTTGGTAACTCAGGGTGCCCCTGTATAAAACTATGGTACGCCCACATCTTGAATACTGTGTACAGCTGTGGTCTCCTCACCTCAAAAAAGATATTTTGGCCTTGGAAAGGGTTCAGAAAAGGGCAACTAACATGATTAGGGGTTTGGAACGAGTCCCATACGAGGAGAGGTTAAAGCGATGGGACTTTTCAGTTTAGAAAAGAGGAGACTGAGGGGGGATATGATAGAGGTCTATAAAAACATGAGTGGTGTGGAGAGGGTGAATAAAGAAAAGTGATTTATTAGTTCCCATAATAGAAGAACTAGAGGACACCAAATGAAGTTAATGGGTAGCAGGTTTAAAACTAATAAAAGAAAGTTCTTCTTCACACAGGGTGTAGTCAACCTGTGGAACTCCTTGCCAGAGGAGACTGTGAAGGCTAGGACTATAACAGGATTTAAAGAGAAGCTAGATAATTTCACGGAGGTTAGGTCCATAAAAGGCCATTAGCCAGGAGATAGAAATAGTGTCCCTGGCCTCTGTTTGTGGAAGGCTGGAGAAGGATGGCAGGAGACAAATCGCTTGATCATTGTCTTTGGTCAACCCTCTTTGGGGCACCTGGTGCTGGCCACTGTCAGCAGACAGGCTACCCAGTACTGCCGTTCTTATGTTAGGGTTCTTGGTTGGGGCACAGGGCAGAGCCCATCGGTTCAGAGCTGCTAAGAGCAGAGTTATTTGCACTTACGTCCCAGCCAGACTCCCTCGTATCCCCTAACACAGGGCTGGGGGGATCCTTTTTTGGGTCGGGGGCCACAGAGAAATCCGTCGGGCCTTGTAGGAGTTGGGCGGCAGGAGTGGAGCTTAGTGCCTACAGGGCCAAGGGAAACAGAGAGGGCACCATGTCCACAGGGCCGGGGTGCCATTTTCCCTAGGGCCTCCGGGGGGGTGGGGGGGGGAGTGTGTCTATGGTCTAGGAGCCAGGGCCCACCAAAGATGAATCCGACCCAGGCTCTGGTACATCTCTGCAGCGCTGCCGGCCGGTTCCCCCACCTCTTGGTCCTCAACCCAACTAGACCCGCTTCCCGACGGCTGGTTGCCCCCCGGTGTAGCCAGACATAAAGCCCCATTTTAACATCCATCTTTGTCTGCTTAAAACCATGCAGGGCACATAAGAGCTGGAAAACAGCATATTCTTTGAAAACCTTGGAGCAGGAGGTTTAGATATGCTGGCTCAGTGACCGTGACCAACTGTAAGCAGAGATAAGAGGGTGGTCGAACTAATTGTTGACCAAGAGGCTGTACATCGTGCCCTTGACTGAAACCCATATTGATACGAACACATACCCGTCCACAGGAGAAGGAATCTCCCGCCCAACAAGAACATCCGGCAGTCCTAATTTAGTTATCTTCCTCTCTTACAAGTGTAAATTAACTTGTAACCTGCTTGTAAGAACTGGCACCACAAAATGGACCAGTAAAATTTGGCCTCTGAAGATAAGAAAGAGAATACGGGCCCCCAGGGGTATAAAAGATGAGCCCAGCAGCACATTTGCTTTGTGTGTCAATCTACCATCTATCTGCTAGTCGGGTTTGGTGTTTGACCTCCCGAGGTTCCAGAGGGGACGCCCACCTCGTATTCGTCTTTCCGAGGAATTGAGAGACCGGCCCTGGCCTGACACGCTGGAGTCGAGAGGCACAGAAGGGGGTAAAAATTGTACCTGGATGTGGTCCTTTGTTTAAGTATATATACATAGTGTTAGAGCTCTTTAAAGATTAAGCTGTCACTTGGTACCATTATTTTCTATTTTCTATCTTTACCTTTTTCCTGTAACCATTTTAAGATCTATATTTTGTTAATAATTAAGAAATAGAGCAATAGCCATTGTAACCATATGATTTATAAGTTCCTTTAATAAACCTGTAACTGTTTAAGTTTTTAACCTGACTCCTTCAGTTGCTGTAATAGAACCAAGCACAATTTAAAAGAACTTCAGCCAGTCATAAAAGGACAGACATAGGGAGAGCTTAGGCGTTTGGATCTGTGTCACTCCCAGGTGACAAGATCCGTTGGGGCACCTTTCCAGCCTTTCCCAGGCTGCCCGCTGCGAAGGAACTTTTGTGTTCTAGCAGTTAAAATCTAAAGTGTAATAAGCTCTTCCTACACACTAGGGCGTCTGTTAGCCTGTTTGGCTACCCTCTGCGACAGGACCTTGGTCCTAGCAGTAAAGTCACAGACGTTAAACACTCGAGGCTCCTTTCAGCCTTCTGGGCTGCCCGCTGCGACGAGACTTCGTGTCTTAGCAGTTAAAGACTTAGGAGACATACCCACACACACTGCCCTGACCGTCGGCTGACACCCGGCCAGCCCCGCTCCCTCCAGCCCCCTCCCAGCCAGCCCTGCTTCCCGGCGGCCGGTTCCCCCCCACCCCCTCTCTTCCAGCCAGTCCCGCCCCCCCCCCCCCGGCCCCTGCTGTTCGGTATTTTTTTTAAACCATCTGGTAACCCTAGCAGGTGGGGGTGAAAAGTGCATGGAAATGCCTGCACAGGCGCGTCTGGGAATGAGATGCTGCTCTAACATCTCCGCCTCTGTTCACTTCCAGCCCCTGCCTCGTGGCGCTGGCCCCCCCGTGGCCTGGGAGGGCTCCCTAGGCGCACCATGGCCCGGCATAGCAAGCTGCAGAAGCACGTCCTGAGCCTATACAGGCAGTTCCTGCGCACCGGCCGGGAGAAGCCGGGATTCCTGCCTCGCATCCAGGCTGAGTTCCGGAAGAACGCCAGCATCCCCCGGGCCGACGTGATGCACATCGAGTATCTGCTCCGCCGTGGCCAGAGGCAGCTGGCGCAGCTCCGAGACGCGAACACCAAACAGATGGGCACCTTTGTCCAAGCCAAACCGGAGGAGCAGTGACCCCTGCTGGTTGGCGCAAGCGTCTGTCTTGTACTGGGACGGTTGGGGGTGAATTCACAGATCAGCCTTCCTGGTTCTCACATCCCTGTGCACCCCTCGTGTCCAAACACAGGTGCCTGGCTTGGCATTTGCTGAGCTAAGGTGTCTTTATTGGCAGCCAAGCTTTTAAACAGTTCAGGTGTGGATGGGTGATCTGGAGGAGATGCTCTTGTTTCCAGGACCTGGTACACAATTCATTCTACCCCTGCTGGCTCCTCTCTTCGGGTATGTCTACACTACAGCGCTAGTTCGAACTAAGCTAATTCGAACTAACGCGTCTAGAACTAAAAACTAGTTTTGCTAATTCGAACTAGCAAGTCCACATTGAGTGGACTCTGAACAGGGCTTAAGGATGGCCGGAAGCAGTGCCAGCAGGGCATCAGAGGAGGACTTAGAGCGTGGAGATGCAGTCTCAGGCTAGCCGAGGGCTGCGCTTAAAGGGTCCCGACCCCCAACCCGGACAGACAGTTCTAAGGGGTGCCCCGCTTGAAAACCAGTCCTGGCTTGGAGTGCCCGGAGTACCCACACTGGGCACATCACACCACTCAGCCATCAGCCCGGCTGCACTTGCCGCAGGCTGCCATCTGGGGAGAGGGGGTAATCGGGGGGCTGCAGGAGAGCTTCCACCCCCAGAAGCCTGCAGAGCCAGCCCAGTCCTCCCCATCGGGGGCTCGTACCCCATTCCTCCCTCACCTCCTTCCACTTACCCTTCCCTAGCCCCCCTTCTTATTGATGTACAAAATAAAGATAACGTTTCTTCCAACATTGACTCTGTCTTTATTGAACAAAACTGGGGGAGACTGGGAAAAGGAGGTGGGAGAGGGGAAGATTAAGGCTGGGAGAGGGGAGGGCAACTAACATGATAAGGGGTTGGGAACAGGTCCCAGATGAAGAGAGGCTACAGAGACTGGGACTGTTCAGCTTAGAAAAGAGGAGACGGAGGGGGGACAGGATAGAGGTCTCTAAAAGCAGGGGTTGGGTGGAGAGGGTGCATTGAGAAAAGTTCTTCATGAGTTCCCATAAAGAAGGACTAGAGGACACCAAAGGAAAGGACTGGGTAGCAGGCTTGAAACTAGTAAGAGAAAGTTGTTGTTCTTGACAAAGCAAATAGTTAACCGGTGGAACTCCTTGCTGCAGGAGGCTGTGAAGGCTACAACTAGAACAGAGTTGAAAGGGAAGTGAGATCAAGTCATGGAGGTTGGGTCCATGGAGTAGTCTTAGCCAGGGGGTAGGAGTGGTGTCCCTGCCCAAAGTTTGTGCAAGGCTGGAGAGGGATGGCACGAGACAAATGGCTTGGTCACTGTCTTTGGTCCATCCCCTCCACGGTCCCTAGGGTTGGCCGCTGTCGGCAGACAGGCTACTGGGCTAGATGGACCTTTGGTCTGACCCAGGACGGCCATTGTAAGCTCAGGGCTCAGGGTCGGGGGTCTCAGTGGACCCCCTTGATTTTCATGCAAACCTGCTCCTGGGTGGCCAGGCTGGCAGCTCTCCTGCCCTAGATGGCCACTTTCCTGTGCCTAGTGCGGAGATCGTGGACGAGGTCCACGATGTCCGCACTAGCCCAGGAATGTACCCGCCTCTTGCGGTCCCGGGCAAGCTTCCGGGAGCCGCCAGCCTGGTCCCGGGAAGAGGGGGTGGGCTGGGGGACATCGGGTGGGTGGCTCTGTGCCGTGCCAGGTGCAGGGTCTGCTGGCTGGGTGCTAGCAGGCTTGCACCTGGCACGGGACCCTTTAAGGGGTCCGGGGCCGGGAGGGGGGCATAGAGTTTCCCTGGTGTTGGCCAGAGTGGCCACCAGGGAAACTTGGGGAGGGCTAGCCTCCCACTCATTCGAATTAAGGGGCTACACAGCCCTTAATTCGAACTAGTAAGTTCGAACTAGGCTTAAGCCTCGTAAAATGAGGTTTTCCTAGTTCGAACTAAGCGCTCCGCTAGTTCGATTCAAATTCGAACTAGCGGAGCGCTAGTGTAGCGGCTATGAATGTTAGTTCGAACTAACGTCCGTTAGTTCGAACTAACATTGTAGTGTAGACATACCCTTCCATCCTTAGCCAAAGAGGAACAAGCCAGTTAGCCCAGGGAAATAAAAGAAAGGGAGAGCGGTGACGGAAAACCCTGTGTCTGTCATTTTTTCAAATGATCTATCTTGCCTAAAAGCCTGTCAGGGATTGGGCTCTGTTGCAGGAGGTGCTGGCGAAACACTCCGTGGATTTGGGTGCTACAATTCCTGAGTGTCGTCCGCCTTCCTGCCCCCTCCCCCCACCGAAGCGCTTTGGAAGGCTCACAAAGGACAGAGACCTGCCTTTTGAAAATCCGACTCCCCACCGGTGTCTCAAGACAGGCGGCTCTCTCTCGCCAAAAACGGAGGCAGCAGCGTGGGATGACAGGCAGCCAGGTCGCAAGGGGAGGTGCTTTTTAGACCAGTTCCCTCCTGGCACTCCGTACTGCTGCCTCTGTATCAGAGGCAGCAGCACAAGCTGGCAGCAGCCCTTGCCTGGGGGCTGGGTCTGAGCTTCTGGACCTGGTGCAAACTGGAACTGAGCGAGGCTGCCTGCCTGCCTGGCTCCTAACACACTGTAAATGCAGAGCCACAGAGGGGGTAGGTCCCGCACCCAGCGCGAGCCAGGACTGAGACAGCTGGCCCCTGGGGACTATCGAAAAGTCAAGTAACCGATAAGAAATCATGAGGTTAATTGACTACTCAGTGAATATCTAACGTCCCTAATCCCTTTTCATAGTTCCCCTCTGGACTCTCTCTCCTAAAGCATGGCCCTGAGATCTGGACACAGTGCTCCAGCTGAGGCCTCCTCCGTGCCAAATAGCTAGGAGAGTGACCTCCCATGTCTGCCGTACGTCTCCTACCACGCCCCAGGGCTATGCCCTCTTACTGAAGGGCTTTGTGTCTGAGATCGCTTCTCTCCTAGGCTACGTCTACACAACGAGTTTTTTTGGCAACAAATATGCTAACGAGGGACTCTATGACACGCAATGTCATTTGCATATTTTCTGCCGATCCGTTTTTGTGCTCGGGGTTTGTGCGCAAAACCAAGCCGTGTGGATGTTTACTTTTTGTGCAAAAAAACCCCTTTTCCCACAAGATCCCTATTTCTGCAAAAAGGCCGACCGAACTTGTGCAAAAAGGGGCTTTTGCCTAAAAGGAAAACATCCACATGGCTTGTTTTTGTGTGTTCTTGCGAAAAAACTTGTGGCGCGTCTACACTCTACGTTTGTTCTTGCAGAAGTAAATTTGCAGTAAAGCATCAGAGAACAGGGCTCCTTGCACAGGAGTTATTCCTCTCCCCACGATGACTAAGCCCCCTTTGTGCAAGAGCTGTTGTGCAAGAAGGCAGCGTGGACGGGCACCAGGGGCTTCTTGAGCAAGACACTTTTATGGCTAAAATGACCATCAGAGCTTTCTTGCACAAGAGAGCGTTCACACTGCCATGGACGCTCTTGTGCAAAAGTATGGCAGGGTGGAGGCACTCTTGCACGAGACCTTTTGCGCAAGAACTCCGGCGTGAAACAGCTCTCGTGCAAGAAGCCTGCAGTGTAGGGCAGGGAGCAGCCTATGAGGGAGGAGGAGGGACCCCTAGTAATGGCTCAAACTTCCCAGGGGGGTGGCCAGAGGCAGGACATTTGCCTGGCAGGGTGAGGGGGGGGTGGTGACCTCACAGGGGCTTTGGGCAGCCCTCAGCATATAAGGCAAAGGGCAGGTGGGGAGGTGATGACCTCACAGAGGGACCCACATCTCAGGCTGATAAAAGCGGGGGGCGGGCCCAGGGGACTTTGGAGACCCCCGGTTGCTTTAGCTCTGGTGCGTCTCCTCCTCACGGTTCATTCGCGTTCTGTGAGTTCCACATCCCGACACCTTTGTGACGAAGGTAAGAGCCCCCAGGGGTTGGATCCCGCCCGGGGCCGGCTGGGTTCCAGGCAGGCCCAGCCCTCGGTCAAGGGCCAGAAGGTGATTCCTCACCTGGGCTGCGTCCTTAGCGCCACTGGGGCTTTCTCCTGGTTGGTTTCCCTTTTCCTCCATCCCCCCACATTTCTGCTCTGTTCTTGCCTCCTCTGTGACCTTCCCTTGCTGCCTCCCCCAGCTTGGGACCCAACAGACTAGCTGAAGGACGGGGGGTGGTTTGCAGGAGCCGTGGGGTGGGGGATGCAGCCCCCATTGTGGGGACTGGGGAGGTGGGGCTGGAACAAGTCTATGCCGGTGTCTTTGGGGAGAACGCTCCACCCCCCACACCTTAGATTCTCCCCTGATTGGCCAAGAAGGGGCTGTTGATGGGCAGGAGACTCGTGGAATGAGGAGTAACGGTAGTTTGAACTAGGAAGCCTAGTTCGAACTACCTAGTTCGTGCCCCGTGTAGCCGCGCTGCACGGGGTTCGAACGAGCGGGGTTTTAAAAATGGCGGCTCCCCGCTTATGCAAATGAAGCCCGGGAAATTCAAATCCCGGGCTTCATTTGCAAGTACGGTATGCCTACATTACCCTCCTAGTTCGAACTAGCGGGGTAGTGTAGACATACCCTCAGGTCCTTGCAGTGCCTGTGCAAGACCGAACCGATAAGCAAGGGGCCATTTGGGGGCTGGGGGCAGTCGCTCTGGGGAGCTGGAACCCCTGGATTTCGCTCTGCAGGCTGCGCCCCAAGCTCCCCTTTGCTCCCCTCATTTGCAGCATGGCCAAACGTTTTCGGCTGTGGTTCAAGAAAGCCCTGAAGATGGCCCCAGGGCCGGTGGGGAGCAGCTTCTCCGTCCCCGCGGGCGGGGAAGCTGGATCCCACCAGCTCGGGGCGACTCGCCCACCGGCCAGGCCCCCCCGGACCTGGCTCCAGAGGCGGCTGGGCAGGCGGGACCCAGCCCAGCGGGGGAGCCGGGTAGGGTGGCTCCGGGGCCTCCTCTGTGGAGAGAAACACCTGCCCCGGGAGCCCAGCCCCCATTACCACCAGGGGGCATCGCCCTGCCCGGCCCCCGGGGACCTGCCAGTCTCCAGGAGCCCCCAGCCCGTCGCTCCCCGCACCAGCCCCTGCAGCTGTGGGTCCAGGTCCGTCAGCAGCAGCGCCTGGGCCTCCAGCTGCAGCCGGGCCACCTCCCGCAGCCGCTCAGACCCAGGTGAGGGGCCGTGAACACGCTGGGCCCAGGGGCTCACCCAGTACCCGGGGGGGGGGAGGGGGGCAGCCCCAGTGTCTGCCCCGCAGCCAGGGCAATGGATGGGGGGGGGCTGCTTGGCTCTCTTCTTCCTGGTGGGGGCTCTGCTGAGGGCGTTGGCAGATGTGAGGGTGGAAGGGGGATGGGTCCCTGCGAGGGGCGTGTGGGGCCCAACCTGCCCTGGGTCCCTGACATGGGGGCGCGTGACCCCTGCTGGCCGCTGGAGTCACCCTGGTCCCTTCCCTCCCGCACAGAGCCCCCCTGCGCCTCGGCGGAGCTCTGCCAGGAGCGGGTGGACTCCCGGGTGGAGGAAGGGGCCATCTACGACATCGAAGAGCAGCTCCACACCCGGGACACGGTAGGAACCTTCTCCACACGGGGGGGAGCCGAGATTGTCCGGCCCCTTCCCAGCACGTCCCCCCCCCCCTCCGGGAGGGGCTTGTCCCTTGGGATCCCCCTGGGGCCCCTTCTCCTGCATGACCTGGACCCCCCAAGCTGGGGGCTCTTGTCATGCACCAGCTGGGCCCCCACAAGCCTGAGGCAGCAGTTGGGGGGGGAGTGTGGGTGCTTGGACAACCGGCAGCTCCCACCTCGCCCCCCCCGCTGGTCTTGGCCGACTGCCTCAACGCCGCCTGCAGCCTCAGGTACCGACCCCCCCCCCCCCGCCGACTCCCCCCAGAGCAGATCCCCTGGCCATGGAGTGGGAAAGTCTCTGTCTCCTGCTGCTGAATTAACAGTCTCTGCCCCTCTCTCCTGCCAGCACCGCCCGGCTGCAGCTCATAATGGAGGTGAGCCCCGTGGGGGACGGGGCCATTGTCCCTGCTTCCTCGCGGGGGGGCCGAGAGAGGAGCAGTGTCAGTGGCTGGGGGGGGGCCCAGTCCGAGAGGAGCCCCAGGCTCTGCCCAGAACCGGCACCTCCCTACGGGTCCTGACCTGCCTCTTTCCCCCCCAGCACCTGAGCCCGTGGCTGGAGTCCCGCCTGCCCCAGGAGCGAGCCAGGGCCCTTGGCAGCACCACGGCCCTGCTGGGAGTCGCCACCACCCTCCCGGGGTTTGACGTAAGTGACCTCGGAGCCGGGGGGTCTGGGGCTGCAGGGCGCGGGGCTGGGAGCGTCCCCGGGAGGCAGAGGCAGGGCCGGGAATGGGCCGGGAATGGGCCGCGTTCTCCTTTCCCCGGGGAGGGGCGACCCTGGGCCCTTCAGGGGGGCTCTTGAGGGACTGGGCCCCAGACTGGGGAGTGGCCGTCAGTGGATCCCCTTGTTCCACCCCCGGAGTGACCCTTCAGTCGGGGCCATTGCTCAGGGTTGTCTCCTCGCAAGGCCGGTCCCGCCCCGCCCCGACCCGGGAGGTGTCTCTGTCCGTCCCCCGAGCTCAGACCCGCCTCGGCGGCCGTTTGCATGGGACGTGCAGCCCCAGGATGCTGAGGGACCCCCCCTCTTCTCTCCCCTCAGAACTCCGCCGACTGGCCGAGGATGGGTCACCACGTGGCCCAGCTGGGCCTTTTTATTTCGGACCCATCCGAAGACGTCAGCCGGCTGGCCCGGGAGGGGGTGCACAGCCTGTATCAACTCCTTCTGCACCACAGGGGTAAGGAACCCAGCCGGGACCTGGGCCCCAGGGACACCCTGAGGGTGCCGGCGGCGGGGGGAGGGGACCCAGCCCTTTTCCCCCAGACTGGCCCAAGGGGGGATGCGTCCCTCTGTGTTCCCCTCCTTCTGCCCCCTGTGCCCCTCCATTTGCCCAGGGATGCCTGCAGGGACCCGTGGGAGGGGAAGGGCTCAGACCTGCCAGCAGAATGACCCTGTTGTGTCTCTTGCAGGCCTCAACATCCACCAGGCAGAGGACCTGTGGTGCAGACACTACTACAAAGAAAGATGGGTCCTGGCTCACAGCAACAGCGTGAGGGTGGGAGAGGTAAGGACGCGCTGCCAGGGCAGGGCAGGGCTCGGGGGTGGGGCTGGCTGGGGCCCTCGTGGGGGTAGGAGGGTCTTGGGGGCAGGAGGAAGGGGTGACCTGGGGCAGGGGTTGGGGTGCCGGGTGAGGAGAGCGTCTGGGTGCAGGGTCTGGAAGGGAGTTTGGGGGAGGAGGAAGCTGTTTTAGCCCCAGGAGTTGGGGCCGGGCTCTGGGCCGTCAGCTGAAACCTCCTGTGCTCTTGATTTCAGGTCTTTGGGCAGCTCTTTACACCAGAGCAGGAGAATTGCTTTTTGGACAAGGCTCTGCTCGCTGCCCGCTCCCCCCTGCGGCGCCACAGCCAGGCCGGGCTGGTCCTGGCCCACGCCCTGCATGGGCAGGCCCATCAGCTCCTGGAATACATGGTGAGCAGCCGGAGCAGATCAGGAGAGTGGGGCAGGGCCAGGGTCTCCTTCCCATCCCCTCAGGGAGTCCCCCGCCCCTTTCCTCAGGCTGCCCCCACCCCACGTCCCTGCTGGCAGAATCCCTCCTGCCCCTGCGAGCGTCCCTGGGGGTGGGGAGGCTCTGAACACAGAAACTGTCCTAGGAGGCGGGAGGGGGCCGAGGTGTCAGGAGCTCTGGGGGGGGGGGGTCAGGAGCTCACCCTGCGGACCTGACGGGGGGTGACCAGAGAGCAGGGGGGAGGAGGGTGGAAATGCTGGGGGGCCAGTTCCCCTGAGTCCCCAGGGATGAATGTGACGGATTCTGCTTCCCTTGCAGCAGGAAGACACCCAGTGAGAGCAGCAAGAGCTGAGGAGCCAGCAGCTGCGTCCCCCTCCCCCCAACCCTCCCAATTGTATTGAATTGTATTTACATTCTCATTAAACAATGTTTCAAAAAACATTTGGATCAGGCTTGGTCAATAATTTGTAATGGGGGGGCCATTTTGGCAACTGATCAAGGGCCACATTTCTACCGAGGGCTTTGGGGTCTGGGACGGGGCGGTTGGGTGCAGAAGGGAGCTTAGGGGTGGAGCCTGGGTGCAGGGGGGGGGTATGATCTGGGGCGGTGGATAGGGGTGCAGGGTCCAGGAGGGGGTATGGGCGCAGGAGAGGACTCTGGCCTGGGGGAGGGGCTCTAGAGGGGTGCAGGGTCAGGGAGGGAGCTGTGACCTGGGTGAAGGGGGAGCAGAAGGTTTGGGGGAGGGGGTGCGGGTGCCAGAGAGGAGTCTGGCCTGGGGGAGGGGTGTCGGGGGGGTGCAGGGTCAGGGAGGGAGCTGTGACCTGGGTGAAGGGGGAGCAGAGGGTTTGGGGGAGGGGGTGCGGGTGCCAGAGAGGAGTCTGGCCTGGGGGAGGGGTGTCAGGGGGTGCAGGGTCAGGGAGGGAGCTGTGATCTGAGGGAATGGGGGACGCAGGTTCAGGTGGTCGCCTGGGACAGGCAGTCGGGGAGGGGACGTGGGCGCCAGGGGCAGGCTCTGGCTGCGGAGGTGCCTACCTAGGCAGCTGCGTATGGGGGAGCCCGACTGTCACCTGAGGGGATGGGGGAGCTCAATTTTCAACTGTGGGGAATGGAGGAAATACTGTGGAGTGGAAGGAGCGAGATGGGGGGGGCTGAATTGTTCCTGGAGGGGAGATCTCCCTGGCTTGGGGGGGGGGGGCGTTTCCAGCAAAGCCCTCACATAAGAGGGGGACAGACGGGGGGAGGGAGAGGACGGGGATGGGCAGGGCAGGTGGAAATGGGGAGGGGCAGGAGAAGGGAAGGGGGAGGAGATGGAGGAGAGCAGGGGATAGGAGTGGGGGCGGGGATGAGGAGCAGGACAGAGGCAGGGCAGTGGTGGTGATGGCTGAGCGATGAGAACAGCTCGCAGGGAGCTTAAAGCCAGCAGATGCTTTTCGGCAGAGTTGCCATTTGCCCTGGCGGCTTTGCCAGAATAGCTGTGCCAGCCGGGGGGGGGGGGCTTTTGCCACACACCCAAGCCAAGCCAGCTGTGGCGGCAAAGCCTTGTGATGTAACCTAAGCCCTTGGGATCAACCTGCTCTGACAATTTCTCGGACCGGCGGGATGAGAAACAAGGATCGTGCAGGGAGATGGGGATGACTAGGAAGCGAATCCAGGTGTGGGGGGAATATCCTGGGTTGGAGGGTCAGTCGATACCCCCGCCTGCCACTGTCTGCCGGGGCTCTGCCCGCAAGATGGAACCAACAGCTGAGTTTGCTTTTCTGCCCCGTCGTGGGCACAAAAGGCCCAGAGCAGCCTCCTGCTATCTTGGAGGAAAGGGGCCAAAGTTCAGGAAGCAGGTGCCAGGCTGGGCTGGAATCCGCGAGCTCCGCTTTTGCTTTGCCCTTCCTGGAAGCTGGGCTGCAGGTGAGTGGCGGTTTCATCTCTGCTCTTGGGGTGTTTCTTGTGGGTTCCGAGTGTGGATCTGAGAGGGGCTGCGCAGGGGCAGTGTCATGAACGTGCTGTAAGCGTTACAGCCCCTTCTGCGCAGGCTGGCTCCAGCCTCCCGTCTGTCTCCAAGCCCTGGGGGAGAGGCGGGAGGCCAGCAGCATGGCCTAGTGGAGGGGGCAGGGGGTTGGGTGTAAGAACTCCCGGGTTCTAATCTAATGCCACCTAGTGACTAAGGCACAGAGTTGTGTGTTAGACCCTTGCTCCTCAATTCTGCGCTCACTCTCGCTCTGGTGACCTTGGAGAGGCCTTTCAGGTCTCCCTTTCCCTGTCCATCAAAGGCAGGCAAGTGCGATGTAATGCCCTGGAGCAAGTGCTTTGGGACGTGTCGCACAAGTGTGCCTGGCTCACAAGCGTGTCAGCACAGGTGTGTAAAAGCGTGACGAGGGCTTTGAGATCGATGCCGAAGGCGTGTGAGGCTGTAGCTGGCCAAGTGACAGGGAAATGAAAGGTCAGAGTTCGGTCAGTTAGATTTTATGGTAATACACTGAGACGAAGCACTTTGGGCGTATATACGATAATGTCTTTCCAAGTGCGTTAGTTCAAGCCGTGTCCTAGGAGCCAAGAGGTGAGACAAACATGCTTGGTCCTGTCTCGGTGCAGGGGTGGACTAGATCAGTGCTTCTCGACCAGTGGTACGAGTCCCCTTAAAGGTACTCAAGAGATGTCTGGGGGACACGTCAACACAACTGAAATTTGGAGAAAACTGAATTTTAGTTTTCAGTTTGACAGCGCTTTATTCTTTTTGTACCTTTTACACCCAAAAATGCCATCGCCCGCCCGGCTACGATGCAGTTGTTTAAACAAATGTGTTGCAACGGTAGAAAAAAATTGTGTGTGTCTGAAAACTGTAGGTACTGGGGGTACTTACACATTTTTTTTTAAAGGGGGTACATTATAAAAAAAGTTTGCGAAACACTGGACCTATCATGGTCCCTTCCACTCAGACTTTTCTATGATTCTGTGACAGGGCTGGGCGATAATTTTCAGAAGGGGGCCACTTAGTGGATTTTGGTATGGGGTCATAGGCCGGCTCCACCCACAGAAGGGGCGGAGCCTGAGGCAGAAGGGGCGGTGTTGTGGACTAGCCCACCCTCAGAGTTCTCCGTGGCTGAGGCTTTCAATTAAAAGCACAGAAAAGAGCTCACAGCTTTGCCACTACTGGCAGCTGTCCAGCGTGGCTGCAGCTTTTTAAAGGGCTCGTGGCTCCTGCCCCTGCTGTAACCATGAGCCGTGAATCATTTAAAATTGGATCCTGCTGCCTGAGTCCCCACTTAGAATTCGGCGGCATGGGCAGCAGGATCTAAACACAAAGTGGCCAGATCACAGTGTTAGGTGGGTTGCATCTTACCCAGCCCTGTTCTCTGAGCTGGTTTCGAAACCTCCGTGTCCTCCTTGTGGTCTGACAGCTGCAGTTTTACTGCCTGTCTCTCCTCTCATGGCCCAGCCTAGCCGCAGCTAATGGACTAACTCAGGTTAGCATCACCTGCCCTGTCTTGGT
Organism: Pelodiscus sinensis; assembly: GCF_052426305.1. Lineage (NCBI taxonomy): Eukaryota > Metazoa > Chordata > Testudines > Trionychidae > Pelodiscus > Pelodiscus sinensis. Next base: position 14,128,280 of record NC_143069.1, on the reverse strand, counting down.
GACTCTTCACAGCTGAATGGCCTGTAAGGCATCATGCTGGTCTTCTGATCTCTTGGTGACTCCTCTGCCTTCTGTTTATTTCTTTCTCCCTAGCTGGCCGATCGAGTCAAACCCTGTCAGTGCGTGAAGGCCCCAGGAATTACGAGTGCGATGGTCTCCCATGCGCAAGGTAATCGGCTGGCTAGTAATGGATGGGCTGCTTGGTTATCAGGTTAGGCTGCACAAGCCAGGTCTATGGGACCCCATGGCCAGCTGGCACCTGGTTCACAGGGAGGCAGCTGTACTAATCTGAAAATGGCTGGAGGACACCACCATCATTAGGCTCCAGAGTTACAGCACTCACTCTTCTTGGAGCTACTTGTCCGAGGCAGGCAGCACAGCTTAGCAGCTCATTGGGACATCTTCTTTTTAGTTGTGAGATCTGGGCACTTTAGAATGGCTGTAGCTATTGAAAGCAAAGGCGCACAGCTATAGGCATGTAGTTTCCAGCTTTATTCACCTAGGTGGCTGACTCCAGGAAGCAAGGGTGTGTGTGTGTGTGTGGGGGGGGGGGGTCCTGTACAGAGGGTTCCCTGGCCCCTCTGCTTCCATGGCTGTGCAACTGCCACCAGGTGTATTAGAACCTGGGACTGTTGGAGCTTAGGGCAGGAGCTGCTACAGCTTGAGTTATAAGTCAGTTGCCTCTCAGCGTAGGCTGAAGAGCTCCCTTGTAATAATTGCTTGCTGGGCGTGGTCTCAGTGCCACTCCATAGGATAGTGACCCACATCAGGTGGGTGGGTTACAGCTGCAGGCCTGCTCCCAGCATGCGGATCTGCTCTCTGGGCGGCGTCTATAACTCTGTGGCTGCAGCCCTGCTCCCAGGACTGGATCTGCTCTCTGCCCATAGGCGTGCGCAGCACATTTCATTAGGGTGTGCACCCAAAGAATGTTTTTAAATGTACTCTTTGACCCCCTTGACCCCCGTTAGCCACGCCCCTGACCCCCATTAGCCACGCCCCCTGACCCCCATTAGCCACGCCCCCTGACCCCCATTACCAAGCCTCTGGAGGTAACACTTTCAGGGCAATATGGGGAGGCATCAGGGGGAGGTCGACAAAGGGCTTTCATGTCGACGGGAGCGTCCACACTGCCCCGATCTGCCGACAAACAGCTGATCATCAGCTGGTCGGCAGAGCGCGGCAGCCATTTAAATTTAAATGAAGCCGCGATTATTTAAATCGCGGCTTCATTTCCCTCTGCCGATCAGCCTCATCTACATGGCTCCATCGATGGAGCCATGTAATTTAGACACACCCCTAGAGGCCTCGACAGCTGGAGCGATGAAGGCAGCTGGCTCCCAGCTTAGGATGTAGAGCTCCCTTGTTCTTATCTCTGGCTGTAAGAGGTCCAATTGCCACACGAAGGGACAGTGAACCACACACACTAGGTGTGTGGATTACACTGCCAGCTGAGAGGAGCACGTGGGGGAGGGCGAAGGGAAAAGCCCTGCAGCAGACAGGACACAGCGTCCCCAGAGACGAACCGGCAGAGGCATATCCTCAGACATACAAGAACACATGGCTGCTGCATTGGGGAACTCAAAAATTTGGTGCCCAAATTTTCCGGTGCCCTATGCAGCTACATATTTCCCATGGGCCTAGGGACAGCCCTGACTACGGGCCCCAGAGCTGGGAGAAAACTGTCCCACATAACTGGTGCATAACTGGAGGGAGAGGAGCGAGAACTAGTGGGGGTAGGATGTTGAGGGGAACAGGCGGTGTGGGATGGGGGCTTTCGGGGAAGGCACAGTGTGGGTTTGAGGCCTCAGGAGTAGGGGGGGCACATGAGAGGGAATGGGCAGAGTGAGGATGAGGGGGAAAGGGTGATGTAGGGGGCAAGGCCACAGTCCGGGCTCTGCTAGTTCCCCCACTTTCTGCTGCTCCTGACTCTTGGTTTGCACAAAACATTTCTTCTTGGAACAACTCGGTTCCTTGGAGCTCTTTCCTCCAACCCCGAAGCCATTGGCTGGCTCTCCCCGGGTTCATCCTTTACGCTCTGAAATGACTTTGGTCGGTTTTAAGACTGGGAGACCCGTAGCTGTCTGTTATGCACTCCAGAGAGAAGAGAGGCAAAAACATAAATACTCTTGCTGGAGGCCTGCAGTGTAATACCCCTTATCCAGAATAACACACAAGAACCCTGAGGCTATGTCTACACTGCTAGCTTTTGCCTGCAGAGAGCATGCTAGGGTGTGTCTAGACTACATGCCTCCGTCGACGGAGGCATGTAGATTAGACAGATCGGCAGAGGGAAATGAAGCCGCGATTAAAATAATCGCGGCTTCATTTAAATTTAAATGGCTGCCCTGCTCTGCCGATCAGCTGTTTGTCGGCAGATCGGGGCAGTCTGGACGTTCCCCTGTCGACAGAAAACCCTTTTGTCGACCGCCCCGTTATGCCTCGTGGGATGAGGTTTACCGGGGCGGTCGACAAAAGGGTTTTCTGTCGACAGGGGAACATCCAGACTGCCCCGATCTGCCGACAAACAGCTGATCGGCAGAGCAGGGCAGCCATTTAAATTTAAATGAAGCCGCGATTATTTTAATCGTGGCTTCATTTCCCTCTGCCGATCTGTCTAATCTACATGCCTCCGTCGACGGAGGCATGTAGTCCAGACACACCCCTAATGAAGCACAAGAAGTTGCTAACGAGTGCTTCATTAGCATACTCTCTGCCTGCAAAGGCCCGCAGTGTAGATATAGCCTTAGGTCGAGAGGCCCAACTCCACCCCTGTCAGGCTGACTGCATGCTTCCCTCCAGCCTACAAGCAGGGTCAGGAAACCTTCCCTCTTCATTTCAACACACCCCTCCAGTGGTCCCTGCATTGCTAGCTTTTGCCTGCAGAGAGCATGCTATTTCCCCTGCCGTGCCAACTTGCTCAGCGGTGCCCCTAGCAGAATCCAAGCACACGGCAGTGGGGTGTGCAGGGTACCATACCTGGCCCCACAGCCGGCCGGCCCGCCTTGTTTGCTAGAATCTGAGCAAGCCCAGACAGGTTCCTCTCGGGAGCTATAGCGGACCCTTCCTAAAAACGTGTTTGGCGACCTGTTCAGTAGATGCACGGCACTAACGGGTGCTCCCACTTCTCTTCCAGATGGACACAATCGGCTTGAAGGAGGAAAACGTCCCGCTGTACAAACAGAGGCTCAGGGACCATAATCTCAACGGGCGCGCGCTGGTCTATAGTGACAACACTGAAATCAAAGAGGCCCTGCACATGAGTCTTGGCGAATGGACCCTCTTTAGCATCCATTTCCTTGGAGTGTTTCCCCCGGCGAATTTGGCCTCTTCTGTGGTGTCCCCCGTCCCGTTCCACGTCAGGCCAGAGGCTCTGAAGAACATGGTTGCCTTAAGAGAGACTGTGGCGAGAGGGAGCAAGCTCTCTCTGAACAGCTCCAGGGAAGATCTTTGGGAAAAGAAATAACTCTGAATCCTGAACACAGAGGTGAAAGTGCCCTGGTGCGCAGCTCCAGCAAGAACTGCAAAGACCTGGGCTGCAACAGGACAGTACCTGTGAGAAACTGTAAAGTTACTTTCACGGCCGCCTGTACAAAACCAGAAGCAAGATCGGGGCTTTCGCCCACAGTGTACCTCCCTGCGTCTCCAGTGACATCGCACGGCTGAATCATAGAATCCTAGAGTTGGAAAAGACCTCAGGAGTCATCAAGTCCAGCCCTCTGCCCAAGGCAGGACCAATCCCAACTCAATCATCCCAGCCAGGGCTTTGTCAAACCGAGACTTAAAAACCTCTAGGGATGGAGATTCCACCACCTCCCTAGGGAACCCAGCCCAGCGCTTCCCCACCCTCCTAGGGAAATAGTTTTTCTTAATATCCAACCTAGACCTCCCCCGCTGTAACCTGAGACCACTGTTCCGTGTTCTGCCATCCCTCACTACTGAGAACAGCCTCTCTCCATCCTCTTTGGAACCTTCCTTCAGGAAGTTGAAGGCTGCTATCAAATCCCCCCTCACTCTTTGCTTCTGTAGGCTAAACAAACCCAAATCCCCCAGTTTCTCCTCATAGGTCATGTGCTCCATACCCCGAATCATTTTGGTCAAGCTCCCCTGGACCCCCTCCAATGCGTCCCCATCCTTCCTGTAGTTGGAGGCCCAGAACTGGACACAATACTCCAGATGTGGCCTCACCAGAGCCGAATAAAGGGGAATAATCACTTCTCTGGATCTGCTGGCAATGCTCCTCCTAATGCCCCCTAATATGCCATTAGCCTTCTTGGCTACAAGGCCACCCTGTTGACTCATCTCCGGCTTCTCATCCACTGTAATCCCCAGGTCCTTTTCTGCTGAACTGCTGCTTAGCCAGTTGGTCCCCAGCCTGTAACAATGCTTGAAGCAATCAGATGACAAGAGAAGAATTAAGGATCCGGGGGGGGGGGAGGAGGGGGGGACTGTACTGGGTCTGAGGGATTTGGGGCACATTCATGTCAACGGGGCTGGTGACAGACGTTGTCGGGCCCTGGGTAATGTATGGGAGGGGGTCGGCTCAAGACCCCCTCAAAGGGGCAAAGCTAAAGGTAGGAGGGGCAAGGCGAGGGCCAATCAGGCCTTAGCGCCACCCACCTTGCACCAGACAGAGCTCTAGGATTGATTTCATTTGCCCGGGTCTCTGGCAGTGGCGGCTGCCATAATAGTCGATACAGTGACCCAGAGGCCTGGACCCTTTTAAATCATCAGCTCCCGAGAAAACTGCCCCCTTTGCCTCTCCCCCTCCCCATCCGTGGCCCCTGTCTGTGGGGCTTCAGACCCTGGTGGTCAAAGTTGTGAAAGTAGAAAGAATTATACTGTAAGGGTGTGTCTAGACTACATGCCTCCTTCGACGGAGGCATGTAGATTAGCCAGATCGGAAGAGGGAAATGAAGCCGCGATTAAAATAATCGCGGCTTCATTTAAATTTAAATGGCTGCCCCGATCTGCCGATCAGCTGTTTGTCGGCAGATCGGGGGAGTCTGGACGCGATGCCCCGACAAAGAAGCCTTTCTTCATCGACACAGGTAAGCCTCGTGAAACCAGGTTTACCTGTGTCGATGAAGAAAGGCTTCTTTGTCGGGGCATCGCGTCCAGACTCCCCCGATCTGCCGACAAACAGCTGATCGGCAGATCGGGGCAGCCATTTAAATTTAAATGAAGCCGCGATTATTTTAATCGCGGCTTCATTTCCCTCTTCCGATCTGGCTAATCTACATGCCTCCGTCGAAGGAGGCATGTAGTCTAGACACACCCTAAGAAAAAGATGAATTGTGCTGTAATAACTGAATAAGTTGAAGGAATTCTGTTTGTCTTTTTAAGAGAAAGAAGAAAAGTATGTTAATGTTGATTGTAGGTATGCAGATCAAGGTGCTAGCCAATTTGGGCCTGAGTTTAACAGGAAAAGGAACATTAAGTGTTAGACAGGAAACAATTCCAGATAATCAGGGAGATATAGCCAGGAGATTGCTGTGTGCTTAATATTGAAATGAAGATACTTAACCACACTAATAATGTGAAGTTTTGCCACACCCTTTGATCTTGTTAACTTGGCCTTTTGACTGTATAAAATCAAGGGGTTTGAACCTTGTATGGTACTCACATTTTCTCCATGCATTTTAGCAAAGCTTTGCTGAAATAAACAGAGCAGTCTGCCAAATCTGTGAGTCCTGTCTGACTTTGACAATTTGGAGGTCCCACTGAGATGGCAACCGTCTTCGCTGAGGCTGTGTGATCCCTGACTGTTTTGCAGGATGACCGTGGTAGCCGGCACCTGGGCATTTGGCCCGAGCGGTCCTCCACCAGAACGGAAAGGTGCACAACCACAGCGAAGTCTACGCCATCGAACCTGTTGGTTCCTGCTCTGTTCTGGTAGGGATCCCGGGATCTAACATCAGGATTCTGGTCAAGTAATTATTTTGTCCGGACTGAGGACTGTCTTGTCTCTGTGTCTATCCGTCTTCCCTGTGGTGTGAGTGAGTCTGGGAGCCATCCCTGTCCAGGGACTGGCCGACCAAGGGGCTCCTGTCCCCACGGTCTGTGTGACTGGAATCTGCACAATCGCAGCCGCACCGCACCTTGGATAAAATCCTTGGAGTGAACGCAAGGGCGATTGAGGCAGTAGCCTGTGGGCTTCTTTTGTGTGTTGCACTGGGCACCGCTCTGACGAACCCAAATTTCCTCCTTGTGTAATTGGTGTATGAAGTCCTCCTGTATGGGTAACTAGACGTCTAAGCAGGGATAGTTCCCTAAAGGGACCCTGGCTCAGTTTATATATTTTAGAAAGGGTCCGGACTCCTGTAAATTTCTGGAAAAATGATCTAGATTGACTCTGGGGGGATCCCAAAACTCAGTGGCCACTGTTAGGATCTTGGAACAAAGACCAAGTGGACGTCTTAAAAGACAAACTTGGCCTTCCCAAAAACTAAATTGGCTAGAGGAGAGGTAGATTGCTTTATGCAGTGGTGGGACGAGGCAAATCTTAAATGAACTGAATCGAAGCTCGCCTCCCTTAAAAATTCTAATTATAAGAAAAAGCTTTATTGGAAACCTCCTCTCCCACCACCAGACCGAGCGCTTCCCTTTACCCCGTCCTCCAAGAAGACTCAGACCGGTCCCACTTGAAGCTATAAACCCTGGACCCACACGGAGCTCCACTCGATTTTAAAAGGTTTTCCAAAGCCCCAGGAAAACCCTACCAAATTTGCAGAGAAATTTTGCTAGTGTGCAATGCCTATGAACCCTCTGAAGCAGACCTCCTGCAACTGTGTAAGCTACTTATAACCCCGTAAACAGCAACAAAGAAAAAAAAAAAAACCCGGGCAACTATCACACAGACTGACTGATGGTTTTTTTTGTTTGTTTGGTTTTTTTGGGGGGGTTTTGGGGGTACAGCAACCAGGTAAAAATGGACAGGGCGCCCTGGCGCATGCGTTTGTTAATAGCCTCTTATCTGCTATTAGCAGTATGTTAAAGCAAATAAGTGTTGGATGGGAGGCCAAGACCATGGACAAATTGCAAGCAGTGGCAGAGCATTGCCACTGCACTCTAAAAGGAAAGAGAAGCAGTCCTCACAAAAGTTGATAGCTCTGCAAATACAGCATTATTCAGGGCAGGGCAGACAGTATTGGGAATGGGGAGGGTACCAAGAATGGGGATAAGGTCGGAGAAGGGGTTGTGGCACCGGGTTTTTGGGATTTAGAGGTTTCAGCTCCGGTCATATCCACCCTGTGGGAACAAGGCATTATTGTCCCCTATTCCAGCCCCTGTAACACTCCTATCCTCCCAGTTCGAAAAGCTGAAGGTAAATCATGGCGGTTTGTTCAGGATCTTCAAGCTATTAACTGCATTGTTGTACCCACCTTACCTGTAATCCCTAACCCAGCAACTAATCTGGCTTCTATCCTGCCAGATGCAACTCATTTTACTGTTGTTGATTTGTGTTCTGCTTTCTTTTCTGTCCCGGTTCACCCTAAGTTCCAGTATCTTTTTGCCTTTTCTTACAAGGAGCAGCAGTATGCTTCCCAAGGGGTACACAGAAAGCCCGTCTTACTTTTCCCAAGCATTAGCCAAAGACCTTGTTAACCTGGTCTTCCCCTCTGGGTCCACATTGGTCCAATGTGTAAATGATCTACTCCTCTGTTCCCCTTCATTATCTGCCTCAGAAACTGACTCTTTAGTGCTTCTCACTGCCCCCCCCCCCACCTTAGGGTTACCTGACTACTGTAAGCCTTTACCCTTTTCTGTCACGAGCAATCTGGTTGTGCACTTGGGGTTCTTACTCAGGAGCATGGTGGCAAAAATCGTCCAGTAGCTTATTTCTCTGCCACCTTGGATCCTGTTGCCCAAGGTCTACCCCCCTGTCTGCGTGCTGTGGCTGCCGCGGCACGCCTAATTGAAATGTCTGAGTCCCTTGTCCTCCGCTCTCCTGTTTCTCTCATGGTCCCTCACTCTATAGATACTCTCCTGCTACAATGTAATACAGCTCACCTTTCCTCCGCCCGCCTCACTTTTACTGCTTTCGGCTTCGCATATCACCATAAAGTGCTGTTCTCAGTTGAACCCTGCCACTCTCCTTCCTCTGGCTAATGACGGTGAACCCCACGACTGCCTTGCAAGTGTCTCTGCTGTCACCGTCTCATGCCCCGACCTTTCTGATGTCCCTCTCTCTAACTCTGACCTTGTGTTATTCACTGACGGTTCCTGCTTTAGAGATAGCCAAGGTCGTCTCCTCGCAGGATACGCTGTGGTATCACTCTCTGAAACCCTAGAAGCTGCGCCTTTCCCTTCTGTGACCTCAGCACAAGTCGCTGAACTAGTTGCCCTAACCCGCGCTTGCTTTCTGGCTGAGGGACGCTCCGCCAGCATTTATACTGATTCTCGATATGCTTTTGGGGTTGTACATGACTTTGGCACCCTCTGGCAAGCTCGGGGTTTCCTTACCTCTGCTGGTACCCCTATCAAGAATGGCCCCTACATTGCTGCTCTCCTGTATGCACTCCCATCTGCATTAGCTATTGTTAAGTGCCCTGGTCACTCCACAGCAGATACTGATGTTGCTAAGGGTAATGCTGCCATAGAACCTTCCCCAGGTGCGTTTCTCGGTTCCCTTTCTGTTTCTGTACCACCGCAGTCCCTTTCTAAAGTCACCCTGCTCCAAGACTCTGCCTCAGAAACAGAAAAAGACTCCTGGGTCGCCCGGGGTTGCTCTCTACACCCTGATTCCCTTTGGCGCCCCCTTATTGGTGCCTTTGTGGCCCCCTTTTCGCTCTACCCAGCTCTGGCCGCCCTGCTACACGGCGTTTCGCATGTCGGAAAGGAGGGTATGATCTCTGCTGTAACTAAGGCAGAATGGTGGGCCCCCCATTTCAGCTCTTTTGCAGCTCACCACTGTGCCGCCTGTACCACTTGCCAAAGCTACAATGTTGGCAAACCTGTAAAGGTAGCTCAAGGGTTCTGGGGCCTGCCCCAAGCACTGTTCTTGCATTGGCAGCTTGATTTTGTACAAATGCCTGTGTGTCAACTATATGAATTTATTTGGGTTATGGTATGCTTATTTTCGGGTTGGATTGAAGTCTTTCCTTGTCGCAAAGCTGATTCGCTGTCTGTTGCCAAATGTTTGTTAAATCATATTATGCCTGCCAAAGAAATTCCTGCCACTCTGTCCAGTGACCGGGGTACACGTTTTACTGAACAACTTGTTCAGCACCTGGATCGTGTGTTACATGTCACACACCTGCTGCACTGTCCCTACCATCCCAAAGACATAAATTAAGTCCTTTTGAAATTGTTTATGTGAACAATGGCTACCATTACTCCAGTCTCAGACTTGAACTTGACTCACAGTACACTCCTTCAGTACTGCAAGGGACTAATGCAAGCTGTAAGTCACTTCCATTCACAGGTTCGAGCCGCCTGGCCGACGGAACCCACCTCGGATGCCTGCCACACTATCGAGACAGGTGATTGGGTCTACGTACGACACCACCAACGAAAACACGCCATGGAACCCCGGTGGAAGGGCCTGCATCAGGTGCTGCTCACTGCCCAGACGGCTGTTAAGTTATCCGGCATCGCAGCATGGATACAGGCTTCGCAGTGTAAGAAGGCACCATCCCCAGCGGACCAATCATCACCTCAGGACCATGCAGAGTCAATTTTGACTCCAGAAGAAGACGTAGAGGAACAGCCTGCAATACCTTACAACCTACGTTTGCGTAAGGGTTGCCTGAAGCAGATGAGGACCAAAAGCAAGGCCCAAGAAGAAGCAGTAGTGAGCCTAGCGCCTGCTGCCTGGTGGACATAAAACCGTAACTGCGGGTCCCTCAGTGGAGGTTGTCAGAACCAAAAGGGTCTTGCCTCCAACATGTGCCTCTGGTGGGGCCTGTTCCTCGGCCACTGGTGTCTTAAGATCTGGGGAATCCACAATGACAATGACAATTCTTTTATCCACCAGCAAGTATGGATCGCTCAGACCCTTAATATCTCTAATTGCTGGATCTGCAGCCACATTCCATCCCACTCACAAGCTGGTTCCTGTCTTGGCAATCCCACTTAATTCCCCAGGCCTCACCCGTTTAACAAGACATGGAACAGTAATGACACTTGGGAAGCAGTGGGAATAATTGTGGGAATAAATGTATCTAAACGGATAAGTGTGGAGGAGAAAAAAGGTCACTGGTGTTTGGTGTGTAATGGGACGGGGCTGAATCTGGGGAGGAGCAGTTGTCTCCAGCATATTGTAACATCAGTACAATCTTTAATGCCATGCAAATAACACCACTCCCCGTAAGGAGAATCACCGTGTGCCCTTCGGGGGATATTACTCCTCCTTTGTAGACACCTATATGGCAAAGGGGTGCAACCGACCCTTCCCGGCTTTGATAGGGCATCATTGGGTCTGTGGAACAAAGGCCTAGACCACATTACCAGTTAACTGGTCAGGTATCTGTTATCCCGCCCAACTCTTCCCACAATTCCGAGTGTTAGAGTCCTTCCCATGAGAACGCCTCCGTAATTTTAGGCGAAAAAGAAGGGACTTGTCGGATGCCCAATGGTATGTGAATCACATAAGCCCTTTAACTTGGGAAGAGGCTATTGGTGGTTCCTTTGACCCACTTGGGGGAGTAATACATCATGCAAAAAGGCTTCTGAGGTTACAAACAGTAGTTAAAATCATGGAAAATGAAACTGGAAAAAGTTTAAGGGCCCTGGCCAAAGAAACAGGAGCGATCAGACAAGTGGTCCTCCAAAACCGTCAGGCATTGGATATAGTGCTGGCAGCAAAAGGAGGGACCTGTGCTCTCATTGGCAAAGAATGTTGTGTATATATACCAGACAACACCAATGATAGAATAGATCGCGCTAGCTACTTAAAAAAGATTGCATACCTTTCCAACGAAGAGCCAAGTTCCCTGTGAAAATGGCTAAGTAACTTGTCCAATTTCTCTGGCATAGGAAACTGGTTGTTTCAGGAAGCCCTGACTATCCTATTTGGAATCTTAATAATGTTTGTATGTTTTCAGTTAATCTCCTGTTGTATCCAAAACTGTGCAAGACATGTCACAGACATGTCCCCTCACCAGAGTGCTAATCTGATGCTTTTAAATATCACTAATGAACAAAAAGACAAAGAACGGTTAATGCAAGGAACCCAGTAATTGTTGGTCATAGGCGAGGCTTGACCAAAAGGAGGGATTGTGAAAGTAGAAAGAATTATACTGTAGGAGAAAGATGAATTGTACTGTAATAATTGAATAAGTTGAAGGAATTCTGTTTGTCTTTTAAGAGGAAGAAGAAAAGTATGTTAATGTTGATTGTAGGTATGCAGATCAAGGTGCTAGCCAATTTGGGCCTGAGTTTAACAGGAAGAGAAACATTAGGTGTTAGACAGAAAGCAATTCTAGATAATCAGGGAGATATAGCCAGGAGATTGCTGTGTGCTTGATATTGAAATGAAGATACTTAACCACACTAATAATGTGAAGTTTTGCCACACCCTTTGATCTTGTTAACTTGGCCTTTTGACTGTATAAAATCAAGGGGTTTGAACCTTGTATGGTACTCACATTTTCTGAATGCATTTTAGCAAAGCTTTGCTGAAATAAACAGAGCAGTCTGCCAAATCTGTGAGTCCTGTCTGACTTTGACACTTCCCAGGGTGCCCTGGTGGCCACTCCAGCCTCAACCAAGATCACTCCTCTCCTTCCTCCCTCCCCGGAGCCTTTAGGGGTTGACTCTGGCCACAGTGTCTGTGCCAGTTCCAAGCCTGCCAGGCCAGAGCCAGCAGTCACTACCCCTGATCCAGTGGCCCCCAAACATGAGCCAGCAAAGACTGGCAGCCAGCCCTCCACCACTCGCCAGGAGCAGTCTGCCAGCTCCCAGGAGCCTGACAGGGGCTGGAGAAGGCGGGCACCTTCCTGGTCCAGGGTGGAGATCATGGACCTTATTCAGGTTTGGGGGGATTGCCCCCAATGTCCATGATCTCTGCACTAGAGAGAGGAATGCGGCCGTCAATGGCAGGATAGCTGCCAGCGTGGCACTAAAGGCCACATGTGAACCCAGGAGCAAGTTTGCATGAAAATCAAGTTGGTCTGGAGAGCCCCCCAACCCTGAGCCTTGACCTTCCCCTCCCCTTTCTTCCCCTTGCTTCCTCCCCCCAAGTTTTCCCCCTTCCCTCTCCCCCCCCCTCTCTTCTCCTCTCTCCCGCCTCCTTTCCCCAGTCTCACCAGAGTTTCATTCTCCCCCCTCTCCCCCGGGGTTTTGTTAAATAAAGATAGTTTGTGTTCATGAAAATACGTGTATTTTATTTGACATCAGGAAGGGGGCTTAGGGAGAGGTAAGTGGAAGGACGTGAGGGAGGAATGAGGCACAAGCCCCCAGTGGGGCAGACCAGAGAGGCTCTGAGGGCTCCTCAGGATGGAAGCTCTCCCGCAGAGCCTCCTGGATACTGACAGCCCCCTGATGGACCTCTCAGATGGCAGCCTGCAGAAAGTTCAGACAGGTCCGCAGCAACGCGTCCACGAAAAGCACCAGAGTGCCCAGGGGCAGCTCTGGCTTCACGTTGCAGAGTGCTGTGATGTCCCGAGTGAAGGCAACCAGAGCACACAGAGACAAAATGGTTTCCTGTCCCTCATGGAGGTAGGCAAGCAAGCAGGGAAACCTGAGAACTGGCTGTCCAGGGGGGTGCCTTTAAGCACAGGCCTCACACAGCCTCAGGCAGCAGCCACACAAAGTAACTCCTGACCTGATGCCCTGCCGGACCTGATTCTGTCCGGCCTTAAATGCGATTCACCGTCCACTCAGTGTGGACGCGCTATTTCGAAATAGCAAAACGCTATTTCAAAATGCATTTTGTGTGTAGACGCGCTATTTCGAAATAAGATATTTTGAAATAATGCTGTAGTGTAGACATACTCTGAAAGAAGAAATCAGGCCCCTGAGTAATTGAAACAGATACTTCAAAGAGTTTAATTGGAAACATGTGCACAGTAAATACAAACACTATATTATTTACAGGGGAGGGTTATTTACAGGTGACTGTTTGTGAGACACAGCATGGCCAGCACCTGAGAAATAAACTTAAAGAGTCATCAGCATTTGTACAATGCCCCTTAATAAATATAATAACATGGGTTGGGATTAAGCTGCTGGATATGGAATGGAAAACAATCTCCAAAACAGGAAACACCACAAGATTAGGGGAACTCCTATTACCTAATATAGTGAATTATCAGAAAGTGTCAATTCAACAGGGGAAAACACTGATCCCCTTCCCATATTCAGCCATCACAGGAAGATTCTCTCCCCATTGAGAACCACAGACAATGATATCCCAGACCCCCTCAGCCTTTTACCCTCCTTTGCTAACTGTTGTCTGGTGACTCCTCATAGGCCCAGAACCCAGGAGGGCAAGAGTAAAGTGCTGAGAGAGACTAGAAACCTAACTATTCAGGAAACTTTTTCTATGAGGTGGAGGATCATAGCCTCTAAATTTGGAGGACGAATGATATCTGCTGAGTACCTTCTTTGAAGGGCAGAGTGTTCTGAACTCCCAATATCATCAGAGGGAGTTTGAGGACACTCAGCAACTTATGAGACTGGACAATACAAGCACAGTTAAAGGCCCTGGATATCTAAAGGAAATCACCAAAATCCACAGTTAGATGCTTAAATGCCAATTAAAGCCACCCTTAGTGAATTCCCCCGGCATGTGGAATCCCCTAAGTAGTATAAGGGCCCTACCATCAATCAAACGTTAGCCCTGCCCCCTGATCCCGGAAGTCCCGCCCCCTGACCGCCAGAATTCCCTTCTCCCCTGTCACCAGAAGTCCGGCCACTGGATGGTAGTACATCCGGGTCAAGAGGGACAGCTGACCGGGTGTCATGTGACCCCCGTTAGGCCCGTCCCCTGTCACCGGAAGTCCTGCCTTTGGGGGTAATACATCCGGGGTCAAGAGGGGCAGGTGACCGGAAGTAAGGAGTGTCATGTGACCCCTCTAAGGACTCGCCCCGCCTCCCTCAACCAATCAGGAAGGGTTTTTCCCCTGTAGGACCGCCCCGCGAACCGCTTTAACCAAGCGGGGGGGCAGTTCTGGGACCGGATGACCCGCCCCGCAGTGGGTTGTGTGACCCCTCTAAGAACTTGCCCCGCCTCCCTCCACCAATCAGGAGGGGGTTTTTCCCTGTAGGACCGCCCCGCGAACCCCTTTGACCAATCGGGGGGCAGTTTTGGGACCGGATGACCCACCCAGCAGTGGGTTGTGTGACCCCTCTAAGAACTCGCCCTGCCTCCCTCTACCAATCAGGAGGGGTTTTTTCCCTGTAGGACCACCCCACAAATCGCTTTGACCAATCCGGGGAGTGCAGTTCCGGGACCCGTTGACCAGACCGGAGACGGGTCGTGTGACCCCTCTAAGAGCTTCCCGTGACACCCTTTGCCAATCAGAGCATAGCACTTCCCCGTAAGTTCTAGCGCCACACAAAAGAGGCCATCTTGTTCCAAGAGCGCGTGTTTCAGAGAGCGTGCAAACGCTGAGCGGAAACATGGCTTCTTTCACCAACTTTGTTTTGGTGCCGAGAAGAAAGCGCTACATCAGCGACAGTTCCGAGGAGGAAGGAGAAGTTGAAGGGAGCCCTTTGACCCACCCGCTGATGGATACACCAATATCTGACACCGAAACCCAACCGCTCACGATGCAGCCAGACAAGCTAGATAGCCTGGAGGAAGAAGGTGCCCATGGCTCCCAGGAGTCGGACAAGACGCATGGAAAAGAAGCCAAATAGGTAAATGAAAGATCGAAGTTGGGGCATCATGGGGTTAGGAATCCGGGATTTTGTAAACTTTAAAAAAAAAATGACCAGAGCGTCTTACATTATTTCTTTCTGGCAATCTTTTGACAGCTTGACGATGCCTTTCTAGCTGACCGTCAGACCCAGGACAGCATTGCATCGGACGAGGAAGACGAACCGGGCCCACCTTGTTTTTGCTCAACACCGATACAAAGCATTGAAGAGAACGCCTAGGATGACGGCCATGAAGAATTCAGGAGGTGGCTGTGCATTGACCTAGTTGAGCCAGTGCCACATCATAAGCGTAAAAAAGTTATGCGCTCTATTGTACGCATTAGTGTTTATACCGTCCTTAGTCACTGTCTTAGGGAAAAGCTTTTTGAGGACTGTGAGGGTTGTGTCATAAATGCGCCAGCCCAGCGGTACCATGACTGTTTGACTTGGACTCCAGAGGGTATAAACTGCAAGCTCCAGGGCCTATGTGCTGAACTGTGTTTGGAAATCTTATTAAATACTGTTATTGCCGTAGGTCCGTGGTCCCCAACACGGTGCCCACGGGCGCTATGGCGCCCGCAGGGGCATTTGCATGCACCCGCCAGGTGCTCGGGGCTGACCTGGTCCTGGGCACATAGCGCGTGGCGCTTGCACGGGGGGGCGCGCCGGCCCCGGGCGCGCGGCGCTTGGCAGGGGGAGTGCCGGCCTCGGGCGCGCGGCGCTTGGCGGAGATGAGCATTACTATGGGGTTCTGGATGTGAAAAAGTTGTTCGGAGCGAAAAATTATTGTGAGTTTTGCCACACAGTATACAGTCATGACCACTCTTGCAGGTATTGTTGCCGCCTCTGCTTGAGCGGAACGTGCTCAGACAGCGTGGGCGTGCCGCTGCGGTGTCCTAGCTGTATCTTGGAACAAGATGGCCTCTTTTGTGTGGCGCTAGAACTTATGGGGAAGTGCTATGCTCTGATTGACAGAGGGTGTCACGGGAAGCTCTTAGAGGGGTCACACGACCAGCTTCCGGTCTGGTCAACGGGTCCCAGAACTGCACTCCCCCGAATGGTCAAAGCGATTTGTGGGGCGGTCCTACAGGGAAAAAAACCCTCCTGATTGGTAGAGGGAGGCAGGGTGAGTTCTTAGAGGGGTCACACGACCCACTTCTGGGCGGGTCATCCGTTCCTGGAACTGCCCCCCGATTGGTCAAAGCAGTTCACGAGGCGGTCCTACAGGGAAAAAACTCTTCCTGATTGGTGGAGGGAGGCGGGTTGAGTTCTTAGAGGGGTCACACGACCCACTTCTGGGCGGGTCATCCGTTCCCGGAACTGCCCCCCGATTGGTCAAAGCGGTTCGCGGGGCGTTCCTACGGGGAAAGCCCTTCCTGATTGGTAGAGGGAGGAGGGGCAAGTCCTTAGAGGGGTCACATGACACCCCTTACTTCCGGTCACCTGCCCCTCTTTACCCCGGATGTATTACCCCCAAGGGCGGGACTTCCGGTGACAGGGGACGGGCCTAACCGGGGTCACATGACATCCTTTTTTACTTCCGGTCACCTGTCCCTCTCGACCCGGATGTACTACCCTCCAGGGGCGGGACTGCCAGTGACAAGGGAGAAGGGACTTCCGGGGAGTCGGGGGGGGGGGGGACTTCCAGGGTCAGGGGGCGGGGCTAATGTTTGATTGATGGTAGGGCCCTTATACTACTCCCCTACCCCATAGACAGCTAGCAGATATAGCGTTCAGTCTAGCTTCCCACCCAAGTATATGATGTGCAAGCTGGAAACAGAAGCAGGAGCTCTTTCTTCTATTTGTCTGTGCTTCATTCCCCGAGCACTCATCCAGGTCAGATGTCTCTTAGGACCTGAGTTGCCACCAGCTGGACAATGGGACTTGGGTCATTCTGTAGGACCTGGAGAGCTGGAATTACAGAGAATATGACTCACTTTTCATATAGTCACCTATGCCTGCAGTAGCTGGAGATTTAGTACCAGTGAGTACCAAGCTACAGAAGCTCTCTGTACAAACAAAGCTTTAGGTTCCTCCATTGGGATCCTTCCAAACTCCAAACTGAGATGGAGGAGGGGGGAGAGGGGAGACCCTGACCCTACCAGAAACTCATCCAATTGGAAGGTGCTCCATTGACTCAATAGCTTCTGCTTTTAAGTTATTTTACATCTCCTGACAGAAATAAATCTGATGGTGTGGAGTTTGGGGTAGCAAAAAGTGGCTCCCAGGGAGCCGATGGAGCCCAAAGAGTGGATCACACAGGTTGGGAAGAGGCATTGCCAGGGTAGCCAGGAGATGCACTGACTTATATCACACTGGCTGCAGTTTCCTCCAGGTACGTCTACACCGCAAAGTTAATTCAAAATAACAGCTGTTCTTTTGAATTCACTTTAATAGCATCTATACATGCAAACCGCTATTTCGAAATTAATTCGAAATAGCAGAGCGCTTAATTCAAATTTGGTAAACCTCATTCTACGAGGAGTAACACCAAATTTGAAATAGCTATTTCAAATTAAGTGCTGTGTAGACAATTAATTCAAAATAGGGGGCCTCCAGCCCTTCCCAGGGAGCCCTGGTGGCCACTCTGGGCACAACCAGGAAAACTTCCTCTCCTCTCCCCCTGGCCCCAGAGCCATTAAAGGGCTAGACCCTGGCCCGTGCCAGATCCAAACCTACCAGCCAAGAGCCAGCAGTGGCCACCGGGGCCCCTGAGCCAGTAGCCACAAAACGTGAGCCAGCAAGGCACTGGCAGCCAACCCTCCACTGCTCCTCAGGAGCAGTCTGCCAGCACCCAGGAGCCTGACAGGGGCTGGAGAAGGCGGGTGCCTTCCTGGTCCAGGGTGGAGATCATGGACCTTATTCAGGTTTGGGAGGGATGCCCCAGCATCCATGATCTCCGCACTAGACAGAGGAACACGGCCGTCAATGGCAGGATAGCTGCCAGCCTGGCCACCAAAGGCCACATGCGAACCCAGGAGCAGGTTTGCATGACAATCAAGTTGGTGCGGTGAGACCCCCAACCTTGGGCCCTGATCTTCCCTTCCCCCTTCTTCCCTTTGCTTCTCCCTTCCAACTTCCTCCTCCCAGGTTTCACCCTCCCCTCTCCCACCCACTCTATTCCTCTCTCCCACCTCCTTTTCCCAGTCTCCCCAGAGGTTCACCCTGTTGTTCAATAAACCCAGTTTCTATTTTTGAACATACATGTCTTTTATTTGACATCAGGAAGGGAGGCTAGGGAGGAGTAAGTAGATGGACGTGAGGGAGGAATGGGGCACGAGCCCCCGGTGGGGAGGACCGGGGTGGCTCTGAGGGCTCCTCGGGGTGGACACTCTCCTGCAGGGCCTCCTGGATCCTGACAGCCCCCCGATGGACTCCCCGGACGGTAGCCTGCAGCAAGTGCAGCTGGGCTGATGGCAACAACCCTACGAGACGCACCGGTGTGCCCAGGGGCAGCTCTGGCTCCATGTGGCCGAGTGCTGTGGTGTCCCGAGTGCAGGCACTCAGGGCACTCCAAGACAGGACTGCTTTGCTCTCCCTCATCGGGGTAGACAAGCGAGCGGGGAACCCTGAGAACTGTCTGTTCGGGGTGGGGGTAGGGTCCCGTGAAGCACGGAGCTCAGTTAGCCTGAGGCAGCAGCCCCACACACTATGTCCTAACCTGATGCCCTGCCAGCACTGGTTCCGGCCAGCCTGAACTTCGGTTCAGGGTCCACTCAGTGTGGACGCGCTATTTCAAAATAACAAAATGCTATTTTGAAATAGGTTTTGTGTATAGATGCATAATTCGAATTAGCTTAATTCAAATTAACTATTTCGAATTAAGTTAACTTGAATTAACGCTGTAGTGTAGACGTACCTCTTTCAGAGCAGACTAAAGCTGAATCTGTCCTTTGATGTGTGGCTGATGCACTTCACACCTGTGGTATCAGTTACTGCTTGCTTGTCAGCTAAATTTCTTTATAACTCACTAATGAATAGGATTTCACCTGTATTTGTTACTTACAGGTCAACAGATGTTCCATGTCCAGCCATTTCATATTCTTGGTGTCCGTATGTTCCAGGATGATGCCTAAATAAGCAGTGTAAAATAAACATCAATAAAAAACCTTCTCTTGTTAAGTGCAAGGTGATAACATTGGCCCTTTGGCTTCTATTGTGGGTCTAAGGTGAGCTGTAGGCAAGAAAATACTAGACAAGTTTAGCGTCCACACTGAAGAGAAAAAAATTAAGAATGTTTACATAAAACCTCATTTGCTTTAAACAATCTATGTTCCTCTTGCCACTGCTGTCAGTTAGTGGAGATATACTAGGATAGTGTATTAATCTAGTGGTGTGAACAAAGGGCTGGGGCCAGGAATAAGTGCGTACTAAGCAAGGATCTCACATGGATAAATTAATTAGGCCACAATGCTTGCCTGGCTTGCATGGGTGTGCTAAGGAAAGGATGGCACAGGGCCAAAGGGGAGGAATCTAGTGCTTCCTGGGCAAGGCAATCAGGAACCTGCAACAGCAGGCACTGTGTGGCGGTGGCCTGCCTACCTCCCAGTGATGAAGCACCAGTAAGGAACAGTCAACAACACTGAGCTTAGGTCTATAGTTTGAGTCCACACTAACTCTGACTACTAAAAATAGAGTGCAGGTCAGATGACAGAAGCAGTCGGAGGAGCTAGCCACCTTGAGAACAGACTTTTGGGTTTGGATGGGATCATCCTTGGAATAGTTAACCCCTCCTGCTACTCCTGCCACAGCTACTCTATTTTTAGCACACTAGTTTGATCGGAGAATAAACATACCCTACGTGACAGTGTGCCAGCCTCTGCTACTAAATGACTGCGCCATCTCAAAGCATTCTATTGCAAATTACAAATTCCTCCTAACACCACACTGGAGAAGTAGGAGAACATTAACATCTCCATTTATGCATGAGAAGTCACAGCACGGAGAGATTAATAGTAGCTCAGTGCTGCACACAGGGACTTTTTCTGTCTACCTCAAAGGGAATACCAAAAGGGACACGGCACACTTTCTCTCACCAGCTAACTTGGCTGCAACTGCCCGGATCTCTTCCCAGCTGCTGCAGAAGTATGTGATGGTGCTTTTGTAAAAGTTCTCCAGTAGCTCAGCCTTCTCTTTGGCCTAGAGAAAATCAGGGACACATGAGCTCTCTCTGGCTAGAAATGCCCTTCGACTGCCAACACATGCCTTTACAAACCACAAGTAAACAGTCTGTGTTCCTCTTGCCACTGCTGTCAGTTATTGGACTCACTCAGACTTTTTTTTTAATTTAAACAAGTAAATAAAAGAAAGGACAGGAGGCTGTGTAGAAGTGGGGAAAGTGGGAATCTATGGCAGATTTACATTCCTCTCACCCTCAGTCCTGTATCCCACTCTAATAGGGTACGTCTACACTACAACGTTAATTCGAACTAACTTAGTTCGAATTACTTAATTCGAACTAAGCTAATTAAAACTAACGGATCTAGACTAAAAAACTAGTTCGAATTAGCGTTTTACTAATTCGAACTAGCATGTCCACATTAAGTGGACCCTGAACCGGGCTTAAGGATGGCCGGAAGCAGTGCCGGCAGGACATCAGAGGAGGACTAAGAGCGTGGAGATGCTGTCTCAGGCTAGCCGAGGGCTGTGCTTAAAGGGTCCCAACCCCCACGCCGGACAGACAGTTCTCAGGGGTGCCCCGCTTGCAAAGCAGTCTTGGCTTGGAGTGCCCGGAGTGCCCACACTGGGCACATCACAGCACTTGGCCATCAGACCGGCTGCACTTGCCGCAGCCTGCCATCTGGGGAGATGGGGCAATTGGGGGGCTGCAGGAGAGCTTCCACCACAAAAGCCCGCAGAGCCAGCCCAGTCCTCCCCATCGGGGGCGCGTACCCCATTCCGCCCTCAACTCCTTCCACTTACCCTTCCCTAGCCCCTCTTCTTGATGTACAAAATAAAGGACAATTGTGTTCAAAAATGGAATCTGTCTTTATTGAACAAAACTGGGGGAGACTGGGAAAAGGGGGTGGGGAGAGGGGAAGAGAGAGGGTGGCAGAGGGGAGGGCAACTAAAATGATCAGGGGTTGGGAACAGGTCTCATATGAAGAGAGGCTAAAGAGACTGGGACTTTTCAGCTTAGAAAAGAGGAGACGGAGGGGGGACAGGATAGAGGTCTCTAAAACCAGGAGTTGGGTGGAGAGGGTGCATACAGAAAAGTTCTTCATTAGTTCCCATAAAGAAGGACTAGAGGACACCAAAGGAAAGGAATGGGTAACAGGCTTCAAACTAGTAACAGAAAGTTGTTCTTCACAAAGCACAGAGTCAACCTGTGGAACTCCTTGCTGCAGGAGGCTGTGAAGGCTACAACTAGAACAGAGTTTAAAGGGAAGTGAGATCAAGCCATGGAGGTTGGGTCCATGGAGTGGTATTAGCCAGGGGGTAGGAGTGGTGTCCCTGCCCAAAGTTTGTGCAAGGCTGGAGAGGGATGGCACGAGACAAATGGCTTGGTCACTGGCTTCGGTCCATCCCCTCCAGGGTCCCTAGGGTTGGCCGCTGTCGGCAGACAGGCTACTGGGATAGATGAACCTTTGTTCTGACCCAGGATGGCCATTGTAAGCTCAGGGCTCAGGGTCGGGGGTCTCAGTGGACCACCTTGATTTTCATGCACTCCTGCTCCTGGGTGGCCAGGCTGGCAGCTCTCCTGCCCTAGCCGGCCACCTTCCTGTGCCTAGTGCGGAGATCGTGGACGAGGTCCACGATGTCCGCACTAGCCCAGGAGGGAGCCCGCCTTTTGCGGTCCCGGGCAAGCTCCCAGGACCCGCCAGCCTGGTCCCGGGAAGAGGGGGAGGGCTGGGGGGCATCGGGTGGGTGGCTCGATCCGCACCAGGTGCAGGGTCTGCCTGCTGGGTGCTGGCAGGCTTGCACCTGGCATGGGCACCGTAGCCATCCCGTGCCCCTTTAAGGGGTCCGGGGCCGGGAGGGGGGCATACGAGTTTCCCTGGTGTTGGCCGGAGTGGCCACCAGGGAAACCTGGGGGGGGCTAGCGTCCCACTAGTTCGCATTAAGGGGCTACACAGCCCTTAATTCGAACTAGTAAGTTTGAACTAGGCTTAATCCTCGTGGAATGAGGATTACCTAGTTCGAACTAAGCGGTCCGTTAGTTCGAATTTAATTCAAACTAACGGAGCGCTAGTGTAGCGCCTATGAAAGTTAGTTCGAACTAACGTCCGTTAGTTCAAACTAACTTTGTAGCGTAGACATACCCATAGATACTTCCATTGCCCATCACACATTCCCCCTGCTTCTACACCACAAGCCTATGCTGTCAATAATCTCATATAATTCTATAGGTCACTCACAAGGTGTCTGCAGATATCCATCTGGAGCTCCTCAGGGTTCAGCTCGGTTCTCCAACTAAGATGCTCATTAAGTATAGTTTGGAGCCTCTTCAGTCCCAAAAATGGGGCACAGAGATGAAATGTAGCTCTGCACTCCTGAAAAAGAGGGTTGCACCATTGAATTGTTCCATAACACGTATTGTGCTCATTCAAATGGAACTCATGTCCTTGACTGCTCATCTACCCGAAGAATAAAAGGGATTCCCCTGAAGTAATAGACAGAAAATATGCCAGCATGACTTTAATAGGGGGAAAGGGATTCTACTTCTGGAGTATTGCATCCAATTCTGGGCACCCCATTACTTAAAAAATGTTGATACATTGGAGAAAGTCCAACGGAGGGCAACAAAAATGATTAGGAGGCTGGAACACATGATTTACAAGGAGAGGCTGAGGGATTTGGGATTATTTAGTCTTCAGAAGAGAAGAGTGAGGGGAGCTTTGATAGAAGGCTTTAACTACCTGAAGGGGGATTTCAAAGAGGATGGAGAGAGGCTGTTCTCAGTGGTACTAGATGACTGAATGAGGAGCAATGGTCTCAAGTTACAGTGGGGGAGGTCTAGGTTGGATAGTCGGAAAAACTATTTTACTAGGAAGGTGGTGAAGCACTGGAATGGGTTACCTAGGGAGGCAACGGAACCTCTAAATCTAGAGTTTTCAAGTCCTAGCTTGACAAAGCCCTGGCTGGGATTGTTTAGTTGAGGCTGGTCCTGTTTTGGGCAGGAGGTTGGACTCAGTGACCTCCTGAGGTCTCCTCCAAACCTATGGTTCTATGATTTTATAATACTGAAAACTGGAGATAGCAGCAATGTTTTTTCAGAACGGATGTAGCTATGAAAGCTGCTTCACTAGGCATAGCTGTGGTCTTTCCTCTGTTGTGGGGAGGCAGGAACGTGGGGTGCAGAGATAGGCAGGAATGAACTCTTGGGATCAGACCCATGACCTATCCTGAACTCCAGTGAGACAACCCTGGCTGCTAAGGACCAGCCTGTCTGGGATTAACTCAAAAGGAGGGCAATGAACTGAGGGAAGAATTTAGGTCTCCACTGCGGGAAGGAATAGCAGAGCTCCCCTGGCATCAGGAGGAAGATTCTTTTTGCTTAGTAATTAAGTCACTGTCATTCTTACCATTGAAACCTCAGGGCTTGGATCTTGCAGGTGCAGCAGAAGCGTGACCCAGCTCTGTCTAACCTGCTTGGCAAAATAGTCCTTCCATTTTCTCTTTGCAGAGCCGGCCAGGATACCAAACAGGACAAAGGCCAATGCACGAAGAGTGTTGTCCTCCTATAGCCAAGAAAGCCACAGAGGTTGGTAACGAAGAGATAACCACATCATGTATCTAGCACAGCTGTCTCTTCTACATTAGGGTAGAGTGATTCCAACGACAGAAGTTTAAAAGAACTGGAATTAATCAAGTTTGGGCCAAATGTGTTGATTCATCAAAATACTTTGAAGACAGTTCAATTTTGACAAAATTCTTCCAGAAGCCAAGTAGGGGTACTTGGTCAGCTTCTTGGTGACCCATCTAGCAGGCTGACTGGGATCTTGGGCTTCCTGGCCCTCACCTTCAGAACAGCCTGTCTGGCAGGCTGACAAGGAGCCAGGAAATGTGCACCCTGGCACCTCTAATTCCCAGTGTTTCCAGGTTCCCTGTCTCCAGCATAGTCTGCCAGTAGACTGCCCTCAGGCAAGGCTCCCAGTAGAGCTGGGTTGAGAATAGTATTACTGTTTCACAAAGAGTTTTGAAATTTGGGCTGGGGGGTGTGTCCCCCAAATAGGAATAAAACCAAAATTTGAAATCTCAAACTTCTCTGCAAAATGGAATAATTTCAACCATCTGACGTAAAAATCGTATGGAGCAGGCCCAAAACAGTCTATTACACCCTGTATGCTCATTTTCCTTGTTATGCAGCTACCTAATCTAGTATTCATACTTCCTTTGCCATTCTCATTGGAAATAAAGATGAACAGAAGGGTGAGACTGAAGGAGCAGGGATGGCATCCTCATTTTCTTAATTCTCTGCTCCTCCATAAAACACATCTCTTCCCTAAGGCCTAAAATCACTTCATTCTGACATGAACAATGCCCAGTGAGGACACATCATGCATTGTAAATGGAGCCTCATCAATGTCAGCTGAACTGGGGTTGAAGGCTTCTGTTCACGTACATTATCGAAGTACTTCCGGATCTGTGTGGTGAGGTCTCTGAAGGAAGAACCTATGTCCTTCCCTTTCAGCTCCTTTAGGACTTTGGCCAGTGCCTTCATGCTTTCGACGACTTCAGAACTGAAAGTGTCTTCTAAAGTCCTGATCAGTGCCTCCAGAAGAAACTTCTTGTACTTTTTCACCTGTTCAGACGTATGACATTAAAAAACACTTTCCACTAACCACATTTCTAATATGTTTTTTTAGCAATTATGAAGCAGTGGGAATTTCATCTGCCCCCTAGTGACCTATAGCTATATTTTACATCAGGTACTAGCTACAATAAGCCAAACTCTGTGCCATATTACACCTATGTAACCCTATTAGATTTCTAATTACTTAGATTTGAAGGCCAAAAGGGACCATTGTGATCATTCAGTCTGACCTCCTTCACAACACAGAACCTCCCCAAAATAATGTCTGTTTGACTAGAGCACCTCTTTTAGAAAAACAGCCCATCTTGTTTTTAAAGTTGCTACTGATAGAGACCCCACCACAACCCTTGGTAAATGGTTCCAATGATTAAAATTACCATTAAAATGTATGCCTTACTAGCAGTCTGAATTAGTTTAGCTTCATTCCCCGCCCCCCCCCCCCCCTCCATTGAATCTAAAGGCACATTTTCTAGCCCTTTGAAAATTCTTGTGACTCTTCTCCAATTTATCAGCATCCTTCTTGAATTGCAGGCATGATCCTGACATAGTATTCTAGCAGTTCTCACACCAGTGCCATAAGCAGAGGTAAAATAACTTCTTTATTCTTATTCAGAATCCCTCTGTCTATGCCTCCGAGGATCACCTCAGCTCTTTTGGTCACAGCTTTGTACTGGGCGCTTACGTTCAGCTGATTATCTATCATGATTTGAGTTTTTTAGTGTCTCTGTTTCCTGGAATAGAATCTCTCATCTTGGAAATAAAGCCTACCCTCTTCATTCCTGGGAGTATACATTTACATATGATCATATTAAGTCCATATTGTTTCCTTATGCCCAGCTTACCAAGGGAACAAACCTGCTGTGTATTGACTGCAAAGAGGTTACAGGGGTATGAGAGAGCAGAAGTTGGCCTAGTGCATTGTGCATGGCCTCTGTAAATCCTGAGCAATTGTTTCCTTTAGTTTCTCTAGTTATGCTGCATTGTATTCAGTATTCTATCTTACCTTCTCAGGTGCCCCATAGACTAAATTGCCTAGGCCTCTTACAGCCATTTGACGGACAATGCTGTTATTGTCCCGTGACCTTTCTTCTAATATATGTAACGCAGACTTAAGGGTCTTCTTCTCCCTGAGTATGGGATCAGTCATTAGCTGAAATAAAATCAACATGTCCATTAGCTCTAATCTGTTCATTAAGATAGCGAATATAATTTGAGGAGACACGTAATACACTGTAATTTATTATTCTATATGAATGAGTACTGTGTTAAAAACATGGATTTTTTCCTTTTAGGCACTATAATGGGGGATTGCTCATCCCTTGAAAGCCTCTCAGTGACTGCATTTGATACCACAGTCCTTTTCTCGCCCAGGTGCATCCTGCCAGTCGATCTTAGTGAGTCTTCCATGGCTCAGCCCTCTGGCCAAGTCCCAAAGTCCAAACAAATGCCTTTTAGGTCCTGTTGCCCTCACTAGGGTCTTCAGCCCCAACTCTGGACCCTTTATATTCTGTTCTTTGTTCAACCTCTCCATAAGCCTTGTCCCCTTCATCGGGTTTATGCCACTGGGGAACCTGGGCCTGCCCACTACTCTTGGTTCCAACCTAGAAATAGCAGCGAGTCATTGCTTCCTTTCAGTTTATTGCTACTTTTTCCTTGGGTTCTTCCTATGGGGCCACTTTCAGTTTCTCCCTCGAATTATATGTTGAAGGCTCGTAAGGACTCTCTCTCTGCAAATTCAGCTTCAGAAAATGCTGCCTGAAATAAACCCCTGTGAATTGGTTTGGCCAGAGAATAGCATCCTTTCTTGGCCCTCCACTTCCTGAAAGGAACTGACCTAATAAAGCCCTGTAGCTCCATAGATCTGAGCCAGCTGGGCTCTGATTGGCAGCTTTCATGAGGCCTCTCTAGGCAGACCTTGAAAACCCACGTTTGTGACTCCTTTCCTAGGTGGGGTGTAGAAAGATTTGGGGGCACAAACAGATTCCTAGAACCACCAGATGAGCCTCTAAAATAGCGACTTAGCGTAAATGTGAAATATGACACAGACGTTATAGCAAGGCTGTGGAGAGGGAGGATGCTCCAGTGGTCAGCAGCCTAGGACTTAGGAGGTTCCAGTTCAATTTCCTGCACCCTCAAAGACTTCCTAGATGATGTTGGGCAAGTCACTTAGGCCTTCTGTGCATCAGTTTCCTGTTTGCAAAATGGGACTAATAGTGTTTCCCTGCCTCACAGGGGTGTTGTAGGGATACATACTTTTAAAGAGTTTTGAGGCACTCAGATACTACATTCTCATTTTGAAGTACTCAGATAATACAAGTTTCTAAAAGGATGTTTTAAGGAAGATGGAGAAAAATTGTTCTCCTTGGCCTCTAAGGATAGGATAAGAAGCCATGAGCTTAAATTACATCAGGGGAAGTTTAGGTTGGACAGCAGGAAAAACGTCCTGCCTGTCAGGGTGGTTAAACCCTGCAATAAATTGCCTCAGGAGGTTGTGGAATTTGCATCACTAGAAATATTTAAGAGCAGGTTAGACAAACACCTGTCAGGGATGATCTAGACTGTGCTTGGTCCTGCCGTGATGGCTGGGGATTGGACTCGAAGACCTCTCAAGATCCCTTCCAGTTCTAATGATCTATGAATCTATTATTCTACATTCATGAGAATCTAAGAGGGTATGTCTACACTACCCTCCTAGTTCGAACTAGGAGGGTAATGTATGCATACCGCACTTGCTAATGAAGCCCGGGATTTGAATTTCCCGGGCTTCATTAGCATAAGCGGGGAGCCGCCATTTTTAAATCCCCGCTGCTTCGAACCCCGTGTAGCCGCGCTACACGGGGTTCGAAGCAGCGGGGATTTAAAAATGGCGGCTCCCCGCTTATGCTAATGAAGCCCGGGAAATTCAAATCCCGGGCTTCATTAGCAAGTGCGGTATGCATACATTACCCCGCTAGTTCGAACTAGCGGGGTAGTGTAGACATACCCAGATAGATGTTAATGTATTTGTATGTTGCTTATTTTATAGTATTAGGACACTAGATTCATTTAGAAGATTTGCTGAGCTAGACCAAAATCAGGAGCTGTTGGTCAGTATTAGCCCTAGGAATTGTCAGAAAAGGTCTAGTAATTCAAATTCTATGGCTACATCTACATTGGCATGATTTTGCGCAAAAGCAGCTGCCTGTCTACACTGGTGGGGAGTTCTTGCACAAGAACACTGACATTCTAATGTCTAAAATCAGTGCTTCTTGCGCAAAACCTATGATGCTCCCGCTCAGGAAAAAGCCCTCCTGTGCAACTGTTCTTGCGCAAGAGGCCAGTGTAGACAGGCCACATTAATTTCTTGTGCAAGAAAGCCCAATGGCTAAAATGGCCATCGGAGCTTTCTTTCGCAAGAGAGCGTCTATTCTGGCACGGATGATTTTGCAGAAAAGCGCCTCTTAGCGCAACAGCACATGCCAGTGTAGACGCTCTCTTGCGCAAATATTCTAACGCAAAAACTCTTGCGTTAAAAGTATGGGTATGTCTACAGTACAAAGTTAATTCAAACTAACAGCCGTTAGTTCGAATGAACTTTAATAGCGGCTATACATACAAACTGCTAGTTCGAATTTAAATCGAACTAGCGGAGCGCTTAATTTGAACTAGGTAAACCTCATTCTACGAGGAGTAACTCCTCGTTCGAATTGTGTAGTTCAAATTAAGGGCTGTGTAGCCACTTAATTCGAACTAGTTGGAGGCTAACCCTAATCAGGTTGCCCTGATGGCCACTCTGGGCCAAACCAGGGAAACTTTTCTGCCCCTCTCCGAGCCCCAGAGCCCTTAAAGGGGCATGGTCTGGCTACAGTGCCTGTGCCAGTGGCAAGCCTGCCAGCACCCAGCCAGCAGACCCTGCACCTGGCATGGCATGAGCCAGCCACCTGCTGCCACCCAGCCCTCCGCCTCTTCCCAGGACCAGGCTGGCGGCTCCTAGGAGCCTGCCCAGGGCCACAAGAGGCAGGCGCCTGCCTGGTCTAGTGCAGAGATCGTGGACATTATCGAGGTTTGGGGGGAGGCCTCCAGCGTCCACGACCTCCACACTAGGCACAGGAATGCAGCCGTCTAGGGCAGGATAGCTGCCAGCCTGGCCACCAAAGGCCACATCCAAACCCAGGAGCAGGTTTGCATGAAAATCAAGTTGTTCCAGTGAGACCCCCGACCCTGAGCCCTGCGCTTAGTACATAAGAACATAAGAATGGCCGTACTGGGTCAGACCAAAGGTCCATCTAGTCCAGTAGCCTGTCTGCCGACAGCGGCCAACACCAGGTACCCCAGAGGGGATGGACCGAAGACAATGACCAAGCCATTTGTCTCGTGCCATCCATCTTCAGCCTTCCACAAACAGAGGCCAGGGACACCATTCCTACCCCCTGGCTAATAGCACTCCACGGACCCAACCTCCATGAATTTATCTAACTTCTCTTTAAACTCTGTTATAGTTCTAGGCTTCAAAGCCTCCTGTGGCAAGGAGTTCCACAGGTTGACTATAAGAAGAACTTTGTGTGAAGAAGAACTTTCTTTTATTAGTTTTAAACCTGATGTCCATTCATTTCATTTGGTGTCCTCTAGTCCTTATATTATGGGAACTAATGAAGAACTTTTCTTTATGCACCCTCTCCACACCACTCATGATTTTATAGACCTCTATCATATCCCCCCTCAGTCTCCTCTTTTCTAAGCTGAAAAGTCGCAATCTCTTTAGCCTCTCTTCATATGGGACCTGTTCCAAACCCCTAATCATTGTACTTGCCCTTTTCTGAACCCTTTCCAAGGCCATATCGTTTTTGAGGTGAGAAGACCACATCTGTACACAGTTCTGAAGATATGGCGTACCATAGTTTTATACTTCCCCTCCTCCTTCTTCCCCTGGCTTCCCCCTTCCAGCTCCCTCCTCCCAGGTTTCCACCTCCCCTCTCCCACCCTCTTTCTTCCCCTCTCCCACCTCCTTTTCCCAGTCCCCCAGAGGTTAATCCCCTCCGCCCCCAGTTTTGTTAAATAAAGAGAGTTTCTATTTTTGAACACATGTCCTTTATTTTTTACATCAGGAAGAGGGGGCTCGGGAAGGGTAAGTGGAAGGAGGTGAGGGAGGAATGGGGCACGAGCCCCCGATGGGGAGGACTGGGGTGGCTCTGCGGGCTCCTCGGGGTGGAAGCTTTCCTGTAGGGCCTCCTGGATCCTGATAGCCCCCTGATTGACCTCCCCCAGATGGCAGCCTGCAGCAAGTGCAGCCGGGCTGATGGTCGAGTGCTGAAATGTGCCGAGTGTGGGCATTCAGGGCACTCCAAGACAGGACTGTTTTGATGTCCCCTTCGAGTTAGACATGCAAGCGGGGAATCCTGAGAACTGTCTGTCCGGGGTGGGGGTCAGGTCTTTTTAAGCACAGCCCTCGGCTAGCCTGAGGAAGCAGCTCCACACCTTAAGTCCTAACCTGATGCCCTGACGGCACTGGTTCTGGCCAGCCTTAACTTCGGTTCAGGGTCCACTCAATGTGGACATGCTATTTCGAATTAGCAAAATGCTCATTCGAATTAGTTTTTAGGTCTAAATGCACTCATTCGAATTAGCTTATTTCAAATTAACTAATTTGAATTAAGTTAATTCGAATTAGTGCTGTAGTGTAGACATACCCTATTTGCGCAAAATCTTGCCAATGTAGACGTAGCCTATCTATATCTTGCTCACTCTCTCTTAACCAGCAACTAGAATAGGCAGCTAGGCTAGGCTAGTATAGGCCCCAAAAATAAGAAAGAGAAAATGATTAAGAAAGGTGTCATGAAGTTCCTTATGAGATTTCCTTATAAAGGACACATTCTACTATCTAAAATGAATTCCTATGAACTGAACTGTACAATTCCTCAGAGAAAGGTAAACAACAGATAACAGCCTAATGGTGGAACTGCTCATACCTGAGCAAAGAAAGCTGTGCTGGTGACTCGCTGGTTTTCTGATGGGGAATTTACCCAGGGAAGGAGGCTCTGTATGATCTTCACTGTTATTAGTCCAGATCTTTGCAGAACCCTGGAAGACAAAAGGAACCACTTATGGGGCAGACTGTGCACTTCAAAAGCTTAGCTGCTATGACCATACAACTCTAAAACCTACGCATGGAAGCTCTGTGTTTCTCACCCAGGGCACCCCGCACAAAGCTATACCTGAAAGTTCCCTGTCAGTCACTCTATTTGTTGCCGATCCCTGAGGATGAAGTGCTGTCTCCTAGATCTCTTACCTCACCAGCAAACACACCCCCTCGTGGTGAGTCTGCGGATTTTCAAGAAGCATCCAAGTTTTCTGCTTCCAGAGAGTTCGTATCAGCTTCTCATTCATAGCCTTGAGAAGCACAGCCTCTAATGCTTCAATAGAAAGCCTGGGGGAAAAGAGGCACAGAACTGTAGTAACCAATAGAAAGGCACAGCCTAAGCAGTCAGGAAACCCCAGTTACTTGTCAGGTCTGTTGTTCATTGACAGTTCATCCATTGACAGTATCCTGGGGACCACTGTTTTTGGAAGGACTTAATTCCCAGGAGGTATTTCAGTCTCATACATCTCATATTACTAGTGTTGCTATGGACAACATTTTGCAGTCACTTTCTCCTATCTGCAAGGTGTATGGGCACTAGCACAGTACAGTAATATGGAAAAAATTCACAATCAGACCCCAAAAGCTGGGACACAGAGAGATTAGTGATCACTAATGGATATTTTGGGGCCCTATGTCCAGCGAGATGTGACAGGGTGCTGAGAGCTTGTACTTGGGGTCAGCACTCTGGTAACTACTAGTACTAATTAGCTTCCCCAGAGAAAGCCTAATTGGATAGAAATGTACCTGATTGCCTGGCTAGAGTGGGGCTATAGAATCAACAAACCTATTCTCCCATGAATAAGGAATCTGCCTAAAGGGACATCCACAGGAGTGTTTGAGGGAAACAGAGAGCAAAAGAGACAAAATGCTAGAGGCATCTAGATAGACTTATGTGTAGTGCTGGGGAGGAGCCGGTGGTCGTGGTACATGTAGGTCTCAATGACATAGGGAAGGGTAGGAGAGATGTCCTGGAGGCCAAATTTAGGTTGCTAGGAAAGAGACTGAAATCCAGGACCTCTATGGTGGCATTCTTGGAAATGCTTCCAGTTCCATGCGCAGGACCAGGTAGGCAGGCAAAGCTTCAGAGTCTCAATGCGTGGATGAGACGATGGTGTAGGGAAGAGGGGTTTGGATTTATCAAGAACTGGGGACACTTTTGGGAGAGGGGGAGCCTATACAGGAAGGATGGGCTCCACCTAAACCAGGGTGGAACCAGACTACTGGCACTAAACATTTAAAAGGCTGTAGAGCAGTTTTTAAACTAAGAGATGGGGGAAAGCCGATTGGTGGGGAGATGCACGTAAATCGCAGGGAGACTTCTCTTAGAGGAGAATCTGTTGATAGAGATTCTCTAAGCTGTAGTCAGAAAGAGAGGACAAAGAGACTGAGGCCTGAGGAGGCCTAGATAGTAGTGTTTGTGTTGCCAGAGCTTGGTGGTTTCAGGGAACTGACCTATAGCAAGCACAAACAAGACTTTCTCATATTAAAAGCAGGTGATGGTAAGGTGCCTCATAACCCTGAGAACTCCTGGGGAGTGTCACACAAATGGACTGGGATTCTCTTTGTTTTGCTCCCTTTCTTCTAATTACCTGCAAGGGTTGCCCTCACATAGTTGTTGTCCTTTTCTAAATAACCTCCTTCGGCGTCTCATCCTGGGCAAAGGCATCTTTTGTCCTAGGGTTTGGCTGATCTGCTGCAGAAGAACAGTGAACAACTCCGGGAACAGCTCCTGCACAGTTTTGCTCAACTGCAATGCTGACACCACTTCAAAGATGGCACATGTTGCCTGAAAGGAGAGCATGGTAAAAGAAGAGGTCTCTTCCTAACACTATCACACGCTCTCCCCTTCTGATACCTGCTGGACTAAATTCTCACTCCTGTCACTAACTTGATGAATGACCGAGAGCAATTCACTCCATGTGTGCCTTAGCGTCCCATAGCTGTAAAAATGTGTAGGACCTATCAAGGCATGTTATGAGTTGCACAAAACATTTGCAAAGCACTGTAAGAAATCTGATTCAAAGACTTTCTAATTGCCAGATATTATTAAGCGAATCAGCCACATACTCTAAATCTGCCACAGAAAGCACAGCTGGAATCCAGGAAACAGTACTTCAGAAAAGAAGTGCCCAGATGACAATATTATACCACTCATCTAGCTTTCCATCAGCATGTTTGTCACAAAGCAGAGAAATACATGTCTGTCGTCTAACTTACTGTGAGAGGTGCAGCAGCTGCTAAATGCAGGTCAGTTTCTGTCTCTGAGGTCATGCTTCCTTCTTGGCTTGTTGGAGTCTTTATTCTTTCTATTAGGACCTTCAGGACTTGAGGGGCGAGCAAGGGATCTGTCCCCAGAGATCTCCACAGCTCAGTGGTGTTACTGCAATTTAACATAGGTTATATGTGACCCCTGGAGACTTTTGTGGCTCTGACTATATGCATCATATTCAAGTAAAGAACACATTTTCTCCTTGACTATGATCAGGGCTCACCAGCCGCGCTGTCCGGCGATCTGCGCATGCACAGATCGCCCGAACCCGGCTCTTCCAGGTTACAATCTACACGCCATGGATGAGTAGATTGTATTATTTGTCAAGCCCTGCCTATGATGAGCAAGTTCAGAGTGCTGTCCTCCTTATATGGTCCTCATGTTTTACATATTGAGTTTCTAGTTACAGAACTAAGTTAAGTTACATTTCAGGTTACATTTCTACAGTGCATGACTATTTTGGGATCCTGGAGGTATCCCGAAATACCTACCCCACATTTACAGAAGCAGCCCGTTATTTTGAAATATTTTTCAAAATAATGGGCACACTATTTTGCCATCCCAATAAACTTTGTTGCATGAGGGATAAGGGATGGCTTGAAATAGCACATTATTTCGACATTTGGTGCTGTGTAGAAGCGCCACATTTCAAAATAGGCTATGCAAAATATGATAGGCAATTTGCGGAGTGCAAATTGTGCATCTTATTTCAAGTTTAGGGTGCTGTATAGACACAACCCTAGCCTTACTGCACCATAACCATTAATGCTAGACTTCAGAAGGAAAGGACACAGAGCTCTAATCACAGTTCCTGTTTTCCTACTTCTCAGTAGATATGGAATCATGAGCATATGATGCCCAAAGATCTAGGGCCTGGGAGACAAGTTGAAGAAAGAAAAATGATCTTCCTACTAACTGGATGTACAACTATGAGAACAAATATTTGTGGCTAGCCCATGACCTCTTTACAAATGGCATTCCCTGGCCTCTATTTGCCAGAATGGGCATGTTCTGTTCACTCCCTATGGGGCACCTGGCATTGGCCACTGTCTGAAGACAGGATCCTGGGCTAGATGGACATTTGGTCTGACCCACTACAGCCGTTCTTATGTTCTTAGATTCCAGCACAGATGACTGATAATTCAGCTAGGGATGTTTGAATGAAATGATAGATATGCTTACCGCCCTGTCTTTAAGTACCAAGAATGACAACTCCATTCCAGCAGCCATACCCTTCCTGATACCAAAAGCCTGGTGCCCTATCCTTGCTAATCAGCCAGGAATTTGGATTTGAAGCTTTCATGCTACCAGAAAACGAACAGTCACTGGCAATTTCCAGGGTGATGTTAGTTCAGGGGTCTGGAGAGGCAAAAGTCCACTCCAGTGATGCCAGTAAAGGGAAGTCTTTAGGATGCCAAAGCAACTATTAATTAATGGAAACAGAATGAAACTTAATTTCTCCCTGCACCCACCTTGACATGGTCTTGGACCTTTCTGCAGAAAGACCCAAGCTATTAACCTTTAGGAATTATCTCAACCTGTCTGTGGCTTAAATGAAGCCTTACATCTTCCAGTGAAGCTGTGGGATCCATGGTTACCAAAATGAACACTGTAAGGAGCAGTATATACCTGTCCATCGGCAGACGTTTGGTGAGGAGGCTGAAGATCACTGCCTCTAGGTGATGGTGGGCTAGAATGGACACTGCCTCCACCAGGAACTGCCTCAAGCTACCCTGCTTGATGGTAGGCATATGAATGTATATTCTCCTCAGGATAGCTGGCACCTGGACAGAATAAAACCAGAAAAAATGTCCCTTTTCCATTCTCTGCATTCATTCTGCAGAGCCAAAACCTTTATTTAGTCGTTTAGCAATTTGCTGTTCTTGTAGAAATTCCTCCCTTCAAAAAACAAGTATTTAGACATGGCTGCATAGATTTAATCCACAAAAATTATGCATATCTCTGCCCATACCTGGCTGCAACACCGGGTTAAGACATGCTGAGGCCCTAAGCTATGTCAAGTTAAAGAGGCCTCATTGCATTTCCAAAAAAACATGTATTATTCTAACAGAAAGGACAATGAAAAGAGAAATAATAAAGTTATCTATCTATCTATCTATCTATCTATCTATACATAGGCAAAGAGGCAAGTAAAAACTAGTAATTTGGGGGTATTTTTAGAGACCCCTCATTATCTGAGGCCCGAAGATGTAGTTCACTTAGCTTGTCTCTTGGGGCCGGATATTCTCTTTTTGCATTTTACTCGGAGTCTAATTTTTCCAAGCCTTTCATGGCTGGAAACTGTGACAACAAGATAGACAACTAATCAAGCATCTTCCTTTTCCCTTGGGGTACGGCTACACTAGCTCGTTAGTTCGAGCTAGGTAGGGTAATGAGGGCAAGCAGAGTTGCAAATGAAGCCCAGGATTTAAATATCCCAGGCTTCATTTGCATGTTCCCGGGTGCTGCCATTTTAAAATCCTCCTTAATCTGAACTCCGTGCCCGCGGCTACATGCGGCACGGAGTAGGTAGTTCTAATTAAAGATCCTAATTCCATGAGGAGTAACGGTAGTTCGAATTAGGATCTTTAATTTGAACTACCTAGTCCATGCCGCATGTAGCCGCGGGCACGGAGTTTGGAGTAAGGGGGATTTAAAAATGGTGGCGCCAGGGAACATGCAAATGAAGCCCGGGATATTTAAATCTCGGGCTTCATTTGCAACTCCGCTTGCCCTCATTACCCTACCGAGCTCGAACTAACGAGCTAGTGCAGATGTACCGTTAGATTATCTCTGTCTTCTGCTGTTGATTCCCCCATTGCCTGACTCAGGATAGGAACACAGATGGAATTAACTTCCAATCCCAGGGGGAGAAACAGCAAGACTTGTGTTCACTGCAAATGATGGCAAAGACCTGAAAGCCTGCAGGTTAGCCAGAAAAACCTCTCCAGCTTCTATTTTACCTCATCCAGCATGGCACCTCCACACTCCTTCAGGATGTTCTTCATCCACAGACCGGCTGCTGTGGCACAGGAGGGGCTAGCAGACCGCATACCATCCAGTATGGCCTCAATAAAATCTGTGGCTTGTTCAGAGGGAAAGTACTTACTAACCACCTGTGGACAGATCAAAAACAGGAAAGATTGCAATGATAGTTGGCTCCAGTACTTTTAAGAAAGGAGGCCTAAGAGCTGTATTGGAAAATAATGTATTCATCAGCAAATTGCTAATTGGGCTCCTATCTGGCAAGGCAGTTGCAATTAAAATTTTCTCTGTAATCTTTCTAGCTACCACATCTCTATTCTACACTAATAATATCAGGTTAGATCTTAGGTTGTACAGTTAGCACAACATTGTATGGGACAAACAGGATGTAAATTTCCAGTTTATATTCTATTATGTACATGACATCTTTTCACAAAATATAAAAATATGCAAAGAGATGCATGCACACAAATATAGGTTCAGGTAAACACACAAGGTGCCAAGACTGGTTTCTCAGCTTGATGTCCCGCTCACATATTTTACCCTGGATGGATGGATGGATGGATGGATGGATGGATGGATGTGCGCGCGCACATGCATGGGCATGTTCATGCAACTGTCTGGAATCTGTTTGTTTTTTACATGGCATTCATAGCATATACCTATGAAAAGCATGTTACTGATTACCCATGAATGCCTCACTCCCATAGCTCGCTCCAAGTGTGGAAAGACATCACAAAAGCATAAAACAATCATAGAATCATAGAATACTAGGACTGGAAGGGACCTTGAGAGTTCATCGAGTCCAATCCCCTGCCCTCATGGCAGGATCAAATACTGTCTAGACCATCCCTGATAGACATTTATCTAACCTACTCTTAAATATCTCCAGAAATGGAGATTCCACAACCTCCCTGGGCAATTTATTCCAGTGTTTGACTACCCTGACAATTAGGAACTTTTTCCTAATGTCCAACCTAAATCTCCCTTGCTGCAGTTTAAGCCCATTGCTTCTTGTTCTATCCCCATAGGCCAAGATGAACAAGTTTTCTCCCTCCTCCTTATGGCACCCTTTTAGATATCTGAAAACTGCTCTCATGTTCCCCCTCGATCTTCTCTTTTCTAAACTAAACAAACCTAATTCCTTCAGCCTTCCCTCATAGGTCATGTTCTCTAGACCTTTCATCATTCTCGTTGCTCTTCTCTGGACCCTCTCCAATTTCTCCACATCTTTCTTGAAATGCGGTGCTCAGAACTGAACACAATACTCCAATTGAGGCCTAACCAGCGCAGAGTAGAGCGGAAGAATGACTTCTCGTGTCTTGCTCACAACACCCGTTAATGCATCTCAGAATTATGTTTGCTTTCTTTGCAACGGCATCACACTGCTGACTCATATTCAACTTGTGGTCCACTATAACCCCTAAATCCCTTTCTGCCGTACTCCTTCCCAGACAGTCGCTTCCCATTCTGTATGTATGAAACTGATTGTTCCTTCCTAAGTGGAGAACTTGGCATTTGTCTTAAACTTCATCCTATTTACCTCAGACCATTTCTCCAATTTGTCCAAGTCATTTTGAATTAATGACCCTATCCTGCAGATTAGTCGCAACCCCTCCCAGCTTGGTATCATCTGCAAACTTAATAAGCGTACTTTCTATATCAATATCTAAATCGTTGATGAAGATATTGAACAAAGCCGGTTCCAAAACAGACCCCTGTGGAACCCCACTTGTTATGCCTTTCCAGCAGGATTGTGAACCATTAATAACTACTCTCTGAGTATGGTTATCCAGCCAGTTATGCACCCACCTTATAGTAGCCCCATCTAAGTTGTATTTACCTGGTTTATTGATAAGAATATCATGCGAGACTGTATCAAATGCCTTACTAAAGTCTAGGTATACCACATCCACCCCTTCTCCCTTATCCACAAGACTCGTTAGCCTATCAAAGAAAACTATCAGATTGGTTTGACATGATTTGTTCTTTACAAATCCAGGCTGGCTGTTCCCTATCACCTTGCCACTTTCCAAGTGTTTACAGACGATTTCCTTAATTACTTGCTCCATTATCTTCCCAGGCACAGAAGTTAAACTAACTGGTCTGTAGTTTCCTGGGTTGTTCTTATTTCCCTTTTTATAGATGGGCACTAGATTTGCCCTTTTCCAGTCCTCTGGACAAGGGAAAATGAATGGTGCACAGCCACTAGGACAGTCACCTAGTGTTTGTTACCTTAGCCATTTTGGAAGATGCTTGAAACAGAGCCTCAGGGTCTGGAGTTGTTAGTGCCTCACGGAGACAACTCAGCTCCTCCTCTGCTGACCCCAGGTTAGTGCACTGACCTAGGATAGAGAAAAGGAGAAAAAGTATGGCAACATTTAATAAAACTGAACCTCTGATCCATAGATAATCATACAGGAGGATCTATGGGGTATGTTATTACCAGCTGTGTGTGAAATTTTGGCCCCACTAAAGCCAATGACGAAATTCTTGTTGACTTTAACGGAGTCAGAATTTTACCGTCAGGCTATGTCTAGACTACATCCCTTTTTCGGAAAAGGGATGTAAATTAGACGTATCGCAATTGCTAATGAAGCGGGGATTTAAATCTCCCCTGCTTCATTAGCATAAAAATGGCTGCAGCTTTTTTCGGCACGGAGCTTTGCCGGAGAAAAGCGCCAGTCTAGATGCTGATCTTGCGGAAAATTAAGCCTTTTCCGAAAGATCCCTTATCCCTCCGAAAAAGGGATGTAGTCTAGACGTAGCCCCTATGTCTGAAAGTTAACGGTAATGGCATGTGATTCATTGTGATTCATACAGGATTAAACAGGCACTGTATTCTGTGTGGAGCATCTTTCTCTGTATATCTGGTTTCAGTAGCCACTCTGCTCTCAGTATTTAAATCTAATCTCATAGTCAAGCACAACTCATGTAGATTGATCTGAGGTTCTGATTTGGAGGAGAATCCCTCCACTGAACTCTCATTGTAAAAGAGATGGGGCTGACCAAAAGCTTAGGTAGGAAACCCAGGCTCTTCGCTCACTTCTAAATCATGAACTGTCTCTTTAAGGGAAAGCTGTCCTGCTCTGTCATCTCCCTCTCCCCACCCCACTCTGCAGAGCGGGGGCATATGGGCATATGGCGGGGGAGAGAGTGTGTGTGAGACAATGTGTGTGTGTGTGTGTGTGTGTGAGAGAGAGAGAGAGAGAGAGAGGGACATGCTGGCTGCCAGAGAAATCTTAGAAACAGTGCCTCTTTAGATAGGCACTCCGTTACTCACCATACTTCAGACTGGAGCAGCACTATTGTATGTGTCCCTCTCCCCAAACTCTGCTCTGCAGAGATGATGACAGGGGCAAAAGGGTCACCCTGACTTCTGCATGTCTCCCTGCTCACCTCCCCTCCACACACCACTAGCAGCAGATAGGATGGAGCAAGGTCGGAGAGGGGCAGCTGAACACATGCTGCTGGCATGCTTGCTAATCAGCTGAGCGCTCCAGACAGAAATTCTGGGGAGAAGGGCAGATCTGGCCTGTGTGCTATATTTTGTCCACCCTCTAATATTTGCAGATTATTTATTATTTGTGCAGTTCTCTTCCAGCAATGTACTTACAAGGCCCCAATCGTTCTGTTATATAAGTGTCGCTAACAAGACAGAAAGAATTACAGATGGAAAAAATGGTCATTACAACAATGAAAGAAAGTGAAGAGTTACTTACACCTGCTCATGGTCTCCTCACCTTGTATATTGAGAAGACAGTTGATACAGTCAACCACCCACTGACGCGATGTCGTAAGTGAAGCACAGGTATATGGTGCTAACAGCCCAATCAGCGATCCAAACTGATCAAAAGTTTCCTGAGGCTAATTTTAAAAGAATGAAGAATGAAAGTTCTCCGGCTAAACTGGACATTATTTGCCTTCCTTATTGTGAACTCCATTACTGTACCTGGGTACGGCACATTGGAAAACATAATCCTTGTTGTACATGCAAATTGATGGGGTCTAAATTAGCTGTAGCACTCAAGAAAAATCTCAGAGTCATTGTGGATAGTCCTCTAAAAACATCTGTTCAACATGCAGCTGCAGTTAAAAATGCTAATGGTATGTTAGGAACCACTAGGAAAAGGGATGAATAATAATATGATAAATATCATCATGCCACTGTTTCAAATCCATGGTACACCCACACCTTGAATATTGCAAGCAATTGTAGTCCTCCAACTTAAATAAAGTTAGGTTATAATTGGAAAAAGTTCAGAGAAAAGCAACAAAAATGATATGGGATATGGGACAAGTCATACAAGGAGAAGTTAAAAGGACTGGGACCATTCATCTTAGAAAAGAGATGCTTACAGGGGGGTTTGATAGAGCCATATAAGATGATCAGAGATGCATGATATGGGTGTCCCTATATCTCTGACTGCCTGGGGCTGGGACTGGACAACAGGGGAGAGATCACTCAACAATTGCCTTGTTCTGTTTGTTCCCTCTGATGCATATAACACCCACCACTGTCAGAAGACAGGCTACATGAACCATTTGTCTGGGGGATCCAGAATGGCCATTCATGTTTTATGTTCTTATCCGATTAAATAGAAATAGAAATTCAACTTTAACAGCGATAGAAATGTAGCTGTGTTAGTCTGGAGTAGCTGAAGCAAATGCAGGACAATGTAGCACTTTAAAGACTAACAAGATTTATTTATTTATTGATTTATTTTTTAAGATGGTTTAGTAGATGATGAGCTTTCGTGGGCCAGACCCACGTCCTCAGATCAGGAAGTGGGTCTGGCCCACGAAAGCTCATCATCTAATAAACCATCTTGTTAGTCTTTAAAGTGCTACATTGTCCTGCATTTTGCTTCAACTTTAACAGCCTGAGAGTATAGGAATGCATCTATGACACTGACACAGCCAACCTATGTGTGACCACAATAACTTAACAAGCGGCACTGCAATTGTATCAAGACAAGTCACTTCTATGTTATTTCAAAGGGTGTGTCTAGACTACTGAGTTTTGTCGACAAAAGTGGACTTTTGTCGACAAAACTATACCTGCGTCTACACTACCGCTGAGTTCTGTCAACATAACGTCGACAGAAGTCAGCAGTTTTGTCGATGCTGGTAAACCTCATTTTACGAGGCATAACACCTTCTGTCGACAGAGTTCTGTCGACAGAAGGTGTTATTGCATGTAGGGTTGTGTCTAGACTACAGGGTTTTGTCGACAAAGCAGCTTGTTTAGTCGACAGAACTGAATGTGTCTAGACGCTCTTTGTCGACAGAAGTTTTGTCGACAGATACTGTCGACAAAACTTCTGTCGACAAAACCCTGTAGTCTAGACGTACCCAAAGAAAAGTCCTAGACTAGCGATCACCAACATTATGCATTTTGGTAATAGATATGAAAGGTAGATGTTATGTATTATTGTCTGTATTTATATCTTGCTAGAAGTTTAACATAACCAAATTAGCTTGTAGATTCCAATTCCTTTTCATGTCTTAATTGCCTTAATTATATGCAACTGTCTTCAGTTAACCTTAAGATCAAAGATAGAAGATAGTACAAGAAAATAGTTTTTACATTGCCTTCAGCTTAACTATCTGTGTTGTAATGGAAGACTACGATCGGCTAATTACTTTATGTGAATGACTATCACCCATTTACCAGTGTATGCGTAGGAAATAGAAAATTAACTTCAAAACAAAGTACGACAGGAGATCTGCATGACCTATTCTTTCTCAGGGAGAGATCCTGCTTCGACAATTTCTGTGAGGAGGCTTGCCAACCGGCTAGAATAGCTATAAAAGACAAGTTATGGGACTGATCTTCTCTCTCCAGTCTGCTTAAACTTTGAACAGGGGACGTGTAAGCCATAGGACATAGATCTTCCAAATAATTATTTGGAATAGTCTGGGAAATGCATGGAAAAACTAACAGCCTTTGCATCTAAACTGGCTTTGGATGTTGACCGGTTAGCATGATTCCAGAGAGACTTTTACAAGCCAGCCGTTTATTCCACCATGGTTGTGATCCTGAACTATGAAAAGTGAAAGTCATTTTAACAAATATCTATCACTTAACCATTTGTAACTCTCTTCTTTTTCCTTTTAACAACAAATCTGATATTCCGTTATTAAGGATTGGCTGATATTTAGGGAAGACCTGTGATTCATATTAACCTAAGGATAAGTGTCTAGTCCTTTGTGATTGGTGATTATATTAGACTTAGTTGTCTAGATGGGAACCAAGGTCTGGAATGCCTAAAGGGTACTATTGTTTGGTATTTTGTTAACCAGAGTAGAAGCTCTTTTCTTACTGGTTTGGTGAATCTAATTATAAAATCACTAGTCTGGGGAACTGCCTGCCCTGTTTCTTACAGTCTGGCCTGAGTGCTGTCACAGCACTATTATGGAAACCTTTCTCTTATGGAAGCAGAGGGATCTTACTCACTTTGAGGCCCCAGCTGCAGGCCTAGTAGAATTTCTCATGCATTCACGTTGAATGTCAGATTTGATAGAAGTTGGGAAGTCAGCTCAAGGAAGAGTAGAACTATACTCACTGTGCTATTAACTATCTCCTGATAGGCAGTTAGCAGCCAGACACTGGCCTGCAAGGCCCTTTCTCTCTCCCACTCCTGCCCTGAACTGAGCCAGGTCTCTAGTAGCTGTTGGCAAAGCAGGAGAATGGACAAAGTTAGTACCAGAAAATCCCTCCCAAACGTTTCTTTTAAATAGGTTTGATTGTCACTAAAATCCCTCTCCAAAGCATTTAACTTCCATATAGCAAAAGATTTATATGTCTCCAAAAAGAGACCCTTGTCTATACAAGTCCCAGGGACCAGATTCACCTCTGGTGTACGTAACTCCATCAAAGCCAAAGGAGTTACATGAGAGATGAGTCTGGCTCTGTGTATGTGAGGGCTTCTGTAGACTGTCTGATGGCAGCTGTCTAGCACATTGCATGCAGTTTGGGGTCCGGTGCTGTGTTCTCTTTCCTGGACAGCTTCTCCCATGCTGAGTGGCAAATGACAGAGAGGAGCATTTCTTTTTATTTAGAGCAGAGAAGTCTCCCCAGCCCAGCTCCTTTTATAACTTTATTTTCATACCAACGTTGCACCTAACTCCCCTCCCCTCAGATCTTCAAACTATTCTGTTTATGTCTGAAGAGCAGGAAGTCTTTGGTGAATGAGTTTCCATACACAGAGCTTAACTCAATACTAATTCATTCCTTTTACGAGAGGTGATCAGTTCTCACTGGTCCTCTTGAATTTGGTTACTGCGCTGATGATTTTCTTTCCTGTCCATGTAGTGTTAACTATACTGGGAAAACTAGATCTCAGTCCACCACTGGCATAAAATGTCCCCTGCTATGAGATAGATACATAGAATTTACTAGCTAGTGGGAAAACACTGGCTGTAGAATCGGTGTCTATTTCTTACAAAGCCTTTCTGAATATTGACCTAGGAGAGCTTTTCCATTGCATTAGGAGTGCACAAATCATAAAATCATGGATTAAGGATGGAAGGGACCTCAGGAGGTCATATAGTCCAACCCCCTGCTCAAAGCAGGGCCAGCCCCAACTAAATTATTCCAGCCATGGCTTTGCCAAGCCTGGCATTAAAAACCTCGAATGATGGAGATTCTTAAGGGAAGAGAATAACAGAAACACCTAACTGGTGGGTCAGAACCCAGGCTTAG
Organism: Pelodiscus sinensis; assembly: GCF_052426305.1. Classification (NCBI taxonomy): domain Eukaryota; kingdom Metazoa; phylum Chordata; order Testudines; family Trionychidae; genus Pelodiscus; species Pelodiscus sinensis. The sequence goes on along the minus strand of NC_143069.1, from coordinate 14,084,638 downwards.
GAAAACCCCAGCACAAGGGGACACAAAGAAGATGGAGAGAGGCTGTTCTCAGTAGTGACAGATGACAGAACAAGAAGCAGTGGTCTCAAGTTGTGTGTGGGGGCGGGGGTGGATCTTAGGAAAACGATTTCACGAGGAGGGTGGTGAAGCACTGGAATGGGTTACTGAGGGAGGTGGTGAGATCTCCATCCCTAGAGGTTTTTCAGTCCCAGCTTGACAAAGCCCTGGCTGAGATGATTTAGTTGGAATTGGTTCTGCTTTTAGCAGGGGGTTGGACTCGATGACTTCCTGAATTCTCTTCAAGCCCTATCGTTCTATGATTCTATAAAAGAGTTCCCTGAACTCTTTTCAAAAAATTTTTCAAAAAAGAACATTTCTTCTTTTTATCTCTGAGGAGAGCCACTCAGACTCTGCCCAGTGGAAATAAATATGCAGAACCTAGAGGGAGCCATTCTGTTTGTTCTGATGCCCCAAGCAGCTTGATCATTCTGTGCATAGTGAATGTGAGTCTATCTATAGGCTAAATTCTGTTCTTCCTTACACCAAACTAAATATTGATCAGCTCTACTGATTTCAGTTTAAATAAGAGCAAATGTGGCCTGATGAGAAAGAGTTGCCTCCTACTTTCTTTGAGATGGGTAGCATGAAAAAGAGGCAGTTGGTGAGTACTGCCATAAGCTCCCACTTCGTAGCTAAAGGGCCAGGCAGAGCTAAGATCCTCAACAACTTACTGTAAAGTTAATGTATATCATGGATCCCATCATGGAACTCTGTGTCTGGAGTCCATGACTCTGCCCATAGCTGGAAATACCCATTGAAAAGATTTTGAACTAGTACACATAGAACAGAGAATGAAGTGTGCAGCAAACTTTTCCAGGTTCTAGACATCTTGATGTAGGCTGCATAACTTCAGTGTTTTGCTAATAGTTTATGTATGCTTCAGCAGCCACAGGATTGGGCACCATTGTGTTCTTTGGAGAGTCTATTTATAAAAAAGATGTGCTTCCTTATACAAGAGCATTTCACTGAAAGATTGTGTTGTCAGAATTTTCACTGACTTGCCCGAGGTCTAAGGAATGTAGGTCGCACTGTCAGATATAAATATCCAGAATCAGATTCTGGTCTCTGTTACACTTGTGTAAATCCAAAATAATGCCACTGAAGTCAGGGGCATTACCCTGGTTTTACACGAATATCACTGATCAGATTCTAGCTCTAATCCTTCAGTCCAGCTGCATCCTTGAGCATCCAAAGCTCCCACTGAAGTCAAGGGGAACAATCAGCATGCCAGAATGGCAGAACTGAGTCCTAAGTGTTAAGAACTCTCCTTACCAGATTTCTGGTGGACACATCGAACTCTCCGAATACATAGGCGACCATATCCCCTGCTGCACAATTCTCCACACTTCCTGAACTGAGCAGCTTCAGGACAAAATGGAGAGCTGCCATCCTCACCTGCAAGGGTAGAGATTATGCACGAGTTATTATTATCTCTTCTGCATGCAATATGAGACAGGATATGAGAGTCCTTTTGCTTTTTCTTTTATCTCTTTGGAATAGTGGCTGAAGTACAAATGATTAACACATCTGTTATGTAAATTCCTTGCAACACTGGCTACAGAAGTACCATGCAAATGCCAGTTTTCACTTTCAGGTGACACTGTAATTAGGAAAAAGGCAGCATTTTCTCCTATAAATGGAAACAAACTTGTTTGTCTTAGTGTCTGGCTGAACAAGAAGTAGGTCTGAATGGACTTGTAGACTCTAAAGTTTTACATTCTTTCATTACAGTTAACAAAAAATATCTACATTTGTAAGTTGCATTTTCACGCTAAAGAGATTGCTCTACATCACTTCTATGAGATGAATTGAAAAATATTATTTCTTTTGTCATTTTTACAATGCAAATGTTTGTTATAAAAATAATATAAAGTGCATAGTACACACTTGTCATTGTGTTGTAATTGAAATCAATATATTTGAAAATGTAAAAAACCACAAAAATATTTAATAAATTTCAATTTTTAATCGCATTAATTGTTAGTTAACTGTGATTAATTGAAACCCTATTAATAATCTCAGCCTAAAAATGTGTCTCGTTGCCAGACTCTCCACTGAGTGAAATACTTCCCAGATATTAACAGCAATACCACTATTCCACACACAATCTTACCTTAGCACTCTGATCACTGAGAGCAGATTTCACTGCCTTCACAATCAGAAACTTTCTAACTCTTGTCTCAGGCACTGAAAGATAAGGAGAAGTGTGCAATATAGTATATCTTTGTTCCAAACACTCATGCTCCACATTAGAATGTGTCCTGTGCCCTATTTAAGAGTACTACCAAGCTTCACTCATATACAGAATCAGCGGGGAAAATATAGGACCAGACTCTGATCTCAGTTACACCAGTCTAAGTCTGAAGTATTTCCACTTCTGTAAATAGCACCATCATACTATCCTGATGGAAATATTGTAAGAGAGTTAGACAAATGGAGGTCAGTGAAGTTAGTCTGTGTTTACCACCAGTATAGCAGAATTCGGAATCTATTCTAGAGTGTCTAATACTTATTCAGTCAGGAGTACTATTTTGTTTTTATCTCATTATTATTAACATGCATCCGCCACAAGATTACATTTGTATTTGTACCTTGAAAATATTTTAGGCTACATTCAGCACTTAATTAACCCTGTTGATTTCTGTGTGACCACATGGGAGTAACTTAGAGCAGCACTGGGTCCCTTTAGTGAATTTCCAACCCTCTGGTGAGCATGCATCTAAAAGGGTGTCGCAAGGAGAAGGGAGAAAAATTGTTCTCTTTGGCCTCTGATGATAGGACAAGAAACAATGGGCTTAAATTGCAGCAAGGGAGGTTTAGGTTGGACATTAGGGAAAACGTCCCAACTGTTAGGTTGGTTAAACACTGTGAAAAATTGCCCAGGGAAGTTGTGGAATCTCCACCACTGGAGATATTTAAGAGCAGATTGGATAGACACCTATCAGGGATGATCTAGACAGTGCTTGGTCCTGCCATGAGGGCAGGGGACTGGACTTGATGACCTCTCAAGGTCCCTTCCAGTTCTAATAATCTATGACTATATGACTCTATGTGTTGCAGCAGGGGCAGATGACCGTTTTGCGGGGCCCCGGGCAGCATAATTCCGCGGGGCCCCCCTTTGCCACGGCGCATGCACAGTGACGCCATGCTCATGCGCGGTGGCACCACGGCGCGTGCGCGGGGCTTTTTGAAGCGCGGGACCCGGGGCGGCCACCCCGCTCGCCCTGCCCTATATCCGCCCCTGTGTTACAGATCCTCTGTGCCCCATTTGCAGAGATGATGAGTATGTTATAGCCCTACCATGCCTGCAAAGCCTTGGTTCTTTAGATCAACCTATAGCAGCTCATGCTTTTAGCTCTGGATGTCCCCAACTCAACCCCCAGCACGATGGCGATGATCGCAGCAGTCACAGTTACTCCTGTGTTACTTACAGTCAGCACCAATAATAGCTGTGAGCAGATTCAGGGTTGCCACACGAACAGTCTCATTCTCAATCTTCAGCTGCGAGTGCAGAAATGCTATGAGGTCATCAGGAGAAGAACGGGCTGCAAAGGAAGAAATCACATCCTCACTAACAACTGAAAGCTCATTCTTACCACACCTACAAAAGAAGGAAGTTACAAGGAAACTACTGTGTAATTTGGAGTCTCTTCCCCTACCTAGCAGTAGGATACAATAGCACAGCTCCATTTGATTTTCCATGATGAGCTGCTGAGTTGGAGAACAGATCTGTGGGAAGAAGAGAAGTGATCAAAGGAAAACTAATCAGAACAAGCAACTGAAAAGAAGATGCTCAATTAATTTCTAAGCACTCACTTCCTACCTTTCCAAATAGAGCTCTGAAGCCAAAAGAAATGGTACTGACTGCACAACAAGAATCAGAAACAATGACCGATACACTGGATAACAGAAGTTCCTGCTTTCAAAGTGTTTTTAGCAGCAGAGCTAATTGAATCAAGACTTGACCCTTGGTAACTGGTTCAAATGGTTAATTATTCCACCATAAAAATGTCGGCCTTATTTGCAGTCTGAATTTGTCCAGCTTCATTTTCTAGTTATTGGCTCACGTTATGCCTTTCTCTGCTAGATTATTACATATGTTTCCCCACATAGATATTATAGACTGCAATTAAGTCACCCTGTCACAGGATAGGTCCTCCCCATTTGGATGGGATCAGTTTTTACTATCTAACTCTAACTCCCTCTAATAACTGGCTTATGCTAAAATTGCTTTACAAACTGAGCTGGATTTTAGCTAATAAAATGAGACCACTATCTGCTTATTCTTAAGCCAGCAGAAACCAATAAGGCATGAGAAGGTCTCCGGGCTCTTCACTAGCATTCAAAAGATGTTTATTCTTAATATGCTTCAGATCTGCTGTGCTTAAGCTCAAGTGATACAAGAACAAGTTCCCCTCACCCGGTCGTGCAGAGCACTGCAGATGGCTTGAAATTTCCCTTCAGGTAAAAGGATCTTATATTCACCAGAGACTTCCAAGAGCTGCCTCAGACTCTACAACAGAGGGTGAAAGTTAGAAGGTGGGCATACAAAGGAGCAATATGCAATGACTGAAGCAGGTTCATGGAATTCATAGATTCCAAGGCCAAAAGGGATGATTGTCATCAACTAGTCAGGCCTTCTGTATGACACAGGCCTTAGAAATTGCCAAAATAATTCCTAAAGCAGAACTTTCAGAAAAAAATCCAATCTTGATTTTAAAATGATCACCTTGACTCTTGGTAAATGGTTTGAATGGCTAATATCCCACCACTGAAAAGGTAGACCTTATTTCCCATCTGAATGTCTCCTGTTTCAGTTTGTAGCCACTGGATCATGTCATGCCTTTCTCTGCTAGGTCATTACCTATATTTCCCCATGCAGATATTATAGACTGTAAGTAAGTCACCTGTCACAGGGTAGGTCCACCCTGTTTGGATGGTATCAGGTTGTGGAGGAGTTAAAGAACTAAGGCAGCCCAAGTGACCTAGTCTCCCCAACCACCATAGCAGGCCTGGTTCTTAGAGCAGCATTGCCTAATAGTCAGGGTCAGTGCAGCAGCCCTTTAATGAGGCTCTTCAGCTCAACGACCCAAGCCCTTCTAGGTACGACCGTGCAACCTAGTGCTCAACCACCCTTTGGGGCAAACCAGTGTTGCCTAGTGGCCAGCCCTTCTCCACCAGGCTCTACCTACTCCACAGGGTCCCAGCCCAGGGCCTTGTCTTGCAGCTCAATGGGGTTTCTTCCAAAACATGCAGAGTCAAAGACTAATACCTCAACTCAATAATGCTTAGTTCACATAGATTACTTCCCACCATTCTTCTGCAGCAGGTCATCTCAGTAACTCCGTGGTCTCTCCTCCATCTGTGGCATTGGATGGTTGTGGGGGGGGGGGGTCAACTGGAACCACAGGCTGGCTGGTTTCTGCATCCTAGGGCACTGGCAGTCCCTCCACAAAAGCCTGCAAAGCACCTCTGCTCCCTTCAGCTGTCAGCCTAGACAGAACTGAGCTGCTCCCTTTTATATCCTGGTTCCAGTTGGAGCATTCCCAGCAAGTATGAAGGGGCATAGCCCACAGATCATGATTAGCCCCCGCTGAACCATGCATGGGGGGTATCCTCTGTCACAAACACTCCCCCTTAAGAGGGTGTCCATTGGTGGACCTTCCTCTTCATCGTCTCCTTCCACTTGGGAGAAGTCTGTGTTTGCATGAGCCTTCCCTGGCCCAGCGTAACATACAGAAGTCATAGGGTTGGAGCGGGAAGTACTACCTCATGATTCAGGCACTGGTGTCCTTCATGTTATTAATCCATCTGAGGGGTGCATGGTTGGTGACCAGTTGAAAGGGCTTCCCCAGTACAGAATATCCCAGGGTATGTCTACACTACAGCGCTAATTCGAACTAACTTAGTTCGAATTAGTTAATTCGAACTAAGCTAATTCGAACTAATGCATCCAGACTAAAAAAACTAGTTCGAATTAGCGTTTTGCTAATTCGAACTAGCATGTCCACATTAAGTGGACCCTGAACCGGGCTTAAGGATAGCCGGAAGCAGTGCCGGCAGGGCATCAGATGAGGACTTAGAGCGTGGAGCTGCTGCCTCAGGCTAGCCGAGGGCTGTGCTTAAAGGGACCCGACCCCCACCCCGGACAGACAGTTCTCAGGGGTGCCCCTCTTGCAAAGCAGTCCTGGCTTGGAGTGCTCTGAGTGCCCACACTGGGCACATCACAGCACTCGGCCATCAGCCTGGCTGTACTTGCCGCAGGCTGCCATCTGGGGAGAAGGAGCAATTGGGGGGCTGCAGGAGAGCTTCCACCCCCAGAAGCACGCAGAGCCAGCCCAGTCCTCCCCATCGGGGGCTCGTACCCCATTCCTCCGTCACCTCCTTCCACTTACCCTTCCCTAGCCCCCCTTCCTGATGTACAAAATAAAGAAAACGTGTGGTCAAAAATAGAATCTCTCTTTATTGAACAAAACTCGGGGAGACTGGGAAAAGGAGGTGGGAGAGGGGAAGAGAGAGGGTGGGAGAGGGAAGGGCAACTACAATGATCAGAGGTTTGGAACAGGTCCCATATAAAGAGAGGCTAAAGAGACTGGGACTTCTCAGCTTAGAAAAGAGGAGACTGAGGGGGGATAGGATAGAAGTCCATAAAAGCATGAGTGGGATGGAGAGGGTGCATTAAGAAAAGTTCTCCATTAGTCCCCATAATAGAAGGACTAGAGGACACCAAAGGAAAAGGATGGGTAGCAGGCTTCAAACTACTAACAGAAAGGTGCTCTTCACAAAGCAAAGATTCAACCTGTGGAACTCCTTGCTGCAGGAGGTTGTGACGGCTAGAACTAGAACAGAGTTTAAAGAGAAGTGAGATAAAGTGATGGAAGTTGGGTCCATGGAGTGGTATTAGCCAGGGGGTAGGAGTGGTGTCCTTGCCCAAAGTTTGTGGAAGACTGGAGAGGGATGGCACGAGACAAATGGCTTGATCACTGTCTTCGGTCCACCCCCTCCAGGGTCCCTAGGGTTGGCCACTGTCGGCAGACAGGCTACTGGGCTAGATGGACCTTTGGTATGACCCAATACGCCCATTGTAAGCTCAGGGCTCAGGGTTGGGGGTCTCAGTGGACCACCTTCATTTTCATGCACACCTGCTCCTAGGTGGCCAGGCTGGCAGCTCTCCTGCCCTAGACGGCCACTTTCCTGTGCCTAGTGCGGAGGTCGTGGACGAGGTCCATGATGTCCGCACTAAACCAGGCGGGTGCGGTCCTGGGCAGGCTCCCGAGAGCCGCCAGCCTGGTCCCGGGAAGAGGGGGATGGCTGGGTGGCAGCGGGTGGCTGGCTCGAGCCGTGCCAGGTGCAGGGTCTGTTAGCTGGGTGCTGGCCAGCCTGTGCCCCTTTAAGAGGTCCGGGGCCGGAAGGGGGGCAGACGAGTTTCCCTGGTGTTGGCCAGAGTGGCCACCAGGGAAAGCTGGGGAGGGCTAGCCTCCCACTAGTTTGAATTAAGGGGCTACACACCCCTTAATTCGAACTAGTAAGTTCGAACTAGGCTTAGTCCTCGTTCAATGAGGTTTACCTAGTTCGAACTAAGCACACCACTAGTTCGAATTAAGTTCGAACTAGCGGAGCGCTAGTGTAGCACCGATCAAAGTTAATTCGAACTAACATCCGTTAGTTCGAATTAACTTTGTAGTGTAGACATACCCCCAGGGTGTAGATCACCCACTTGATGGCCAGGGCCTCCCTTGCTATAGTAGGGCGGCAGGTCTCTCAGGAGAACAGCTTGCAGCTGAGATAAAGGATCTGGTGCTCCTTCCCACCTATTTCTTGAGATAGTACCACTCCTGGTCCTACCTCCGAGACCTCCATTTGAAGGATAGAAGGCTTTGTGAAGTTGGATGGGATAGGACCAGCTCTTGGTTCAGCTGTTTTCACAGGGCCTGGAAGGCTTCCTCACAGTCTTCTGATTACTGGACTTTCTGTGATTGGGTGTTCTTCATCAGGTCCAATAATAGGGTGCCCAGTGTGATGAAGTTGAGTATTAAGCAGCCACTGTGTCTGAAGTATTGTGGCACCTGTTTCTTTGTCAGGGAGGTGGGGCAGTCACACAAGCCTTAGACCTTATTTATCAAGGAGCTATAGTTTTCCCCTTCCTACTGTGTTCACTAAGATGGCACTTGGCTGGATTCACAGTGAGTCCTGCATCTATTGGGGCTTACAATACCTTGCTAAGATGTCAGAGGTGTTTCCCCCAGCTGGTGCTGTGGATGACAATATTCTTAATGCACACGGCTGTATATTGCATATATGTTTGCAATATTTGGTTCATGAGCTGCTGAAAAGTGGCTGAGGCTCTGTGCAGCCCAAATGGCATCCTGCTGAATTGCTATAAGCCAAGCAGGGTGTGAAAGGCACTCTTCTCACAGGAAGCCGGTATCAGGGGTATCTACCAATATCTGTTGGTCAGTTCTAGTGTGGAAATGAACTTTGCATTTCCCACTGTATTCCTCCTTGAGATTTCCCCATGTATGCATCCCAGTATCACTTCAGCTTTTTTGGCCACAGCATCGCATTTGTAGGTCATGTTCAGCTGAGTATTCACCAAGTTTCCCAAAATATTTTTCAGAGTTACTGTTTCTCAGGAAGCATCCCTCAACATGTATGTATCACCTACATTGTTTTGTTCCTAGATGCATCTATTTACATTCAGCCATATTTAAATGCACATTTATTGTTAGCACCCAGTTTACCAAATGATCTATATCACTCTGAATCAGTGAGTTGTCCTTTCCATTATTTACCACTCCCCAATGTTTATTTCATCTGCCAATTTTATCAATGATGATTTTATGTTCTCTTCCAGGCTATTGATAATGAGATGACAGTCTAACTCCTTCCTGTACCTACACACTTTTCTTCTTTGCTGCTTGAAGCTTCCAGGATATCTCTGATGAAATCTACATATTTTACTACATTTAGGCTCTTGTGTAGTCCTTTGATACTTTTAGTCAAGTCCATGAGACATTGATTCCCTCAAAGTCACGGGCATTCCAATCCCCAAAGCAACCACATATTCTGGACCAGAAAGCCAACATAGATTGGGAGTAAACCATGGAGGAAGTGGGGAGGGGGGAAGGGCAGCAGGGTTGTGGCCCTGGATTTGCTGCTTGGCTTGTACTGAGCCAGCTCACATAGACTGAGCATGCTCAATCATACTACTGAAGCCAACTGCCCTCACTCCATCCTCTCACTATCAGCAGACAAGAGTTACCTTGGTCATGTGATACTGAGGGTAGATGAAATAAGAGAGACAAGGTGGGTGAAATAATATCTTTAATTATATTATCTCACCCACCTTGTCTCTCTAATGTCCTTGAACCAACACAGCTACAACAGCCCTGTACACAACGGTAGATGAAATAGACAGTGATTTTATATCTATCTAGTTATAGAATCTAAAGCAATGCAATTCAGGCCTTCTTAGTATTAATTTTCAGCTACTGGCAGTTTACTTAATACTGCCCAGAGACAACACACAGCAGCCCCTGCTCTGAGGAGTTTATTTATAATCTAAAAGAGAGACACAGAGTTGATAGGATGTACCAGTAAATCACAAGGAGGGAGTATCTTATGGGGCGGGGGGGGGGGAGGGAAAAGGTGTTTTGTTTCTTACCTCCTTATCATCTCCAGAAACAGAAGATACTTTTCATGAGAGGCTTTTACCTACAAAACTTGTCACCTGGGTCACCATGTCTATAAAATCAAGACTTGTGTGTTTATCTATTATCTAACAAGTCACTATGTAGACCAGGAAACGCCACTGGTAGCAGCTAGTACAGTTCACCTATGCGCACACATTGATAGTTATTTTAATAAGTATCTCACCTTGGTGACATGAAAAACATTAACATCCTCTTTATATTGCTCAAGAAGCCATGGGATCTGTTCGAACACCTTATCTTGATGCTCTTCTTTATGCAGGAGGAGGCTCATCATAGTACCAAGGGCTTTGATAATGGCCTGCTTGAGCTACATAGAGACACAGAATTTATGTTCCTACAAATTCATTCAATATCATGCAATGGGCCCATCTTTTCTACTGCTGACGAGTGCAATTTCCCTTTTCCACTGTTGAAACAGCCCTATCTCAATATTTCCTGGTAAAGAGTTAAGACTCATGCATGGCTTCGTCTACACTGGCATGATTTTCCGAAAATGCTTTTAACGGAAAAGTTTTCCGTTAAAAGCATTTTCGGAAAAGCACGTCTAGATTGGCAGGATGCTTTTCCGCAAAAGCACTTTTTGCGGAAAAGCGTCCGTGGCCAATCTAGACACGCTTTTCCGCAAAAAAGCCCCAATTGCCATTTTCGCGATCGGGGCTTTTTTGCAGAAAACACTACAGTGCTGTCTACACTGGCCCTTTTGCGCAAAAGTCTTTCGGAAAAGGACTTTTGCCTGAACGGGAGCAGCATAGTATTTCCGGAAAAGCAGTGACGATCTTACATGAGATCATCAGTGCTTTTCCGGAAATTCAAGCAGCCAGTGTAGACAGCTGGCAAGTTTTTCCAGTCTAGACACAGCTATGGTGTTGGTTTCAGAATTATATTCTACTGCACCTCACAACTTTCCCAAGTGGGATATTTCCCCAGATTAGTATGCACACTAAACCAACTCATTCCTGCTGTAACTCTACTGGAACTGAATAGACATCTGCCAGGAATGAATTTAGCCCATTCTCCTATATTCATCTGCATGTCAGGTGACAAAACTGGAATCTATGTACACTATGTACAGACAGAATTTCCATGAGATTGTGACATTATAATCTTTTTTAAATGTTTTACATCATACTCCGTTCTATCCCAAAGAACCTGCCATTGAACTCCATCATCACAAAGAGTGCCATACACAGAGAATTTAACAATACAATTTCACATAAAGGTTTAGAAAGCCTACAATTCTCACCTCCAAATCTTCACATGTGGTCCATTTGCTTGTCACATGACGATAGAGGGGAAGAATTTCATCACAGAACTGAGATTTACCCATTTTGGGAAATGGCCACTTTTCCCAGTTACTAAAATATACATTTACTGCCCTTGACCATTTTTCCAGAACTGCATGGAAGGAAAAAAGACAGGCAATATGAAAAGGATGCACTAGTAATAAGGATACGTTGTTTTATCAGTGGACACACCCAGGCTTGTAGTTTATTACACTTCCATGCCCAATTCAGGAACAGCTGATGAAATCCAATAACAGTTTTGAATGATTTCTCTTCCCTCCTTTCCGTTTCTTGTTTCTCAAAAGGCTTTCTTCTCTTTTGTCTCTCTCCATCTCTTTTTAATTCCCATCATTTGAAAACATATTTTTTTCTCCCTTGTTACCTCTTAATTAGAGCTGATTGTAAAGGTAGTTGAAATTAAATTAAAAGTGTTTACTCTTGTTTTTTTCAAAATTTCAAATTACAAAGATCATTCACATGTTTCAAAAATCAACAAATTTCAGCCACCTTTTTAGCTGCACAAAAACACCGAACACATCCTGATTAAAACTGTCATTGACATTTTTTCAGTTTAATATTCCATCAACTTGGAAAAAAATATGAAAAATGTAATACAAAAACAAAATATTTTGACCAGCTGTTTTCTGAATGATTCATGTCCTCTGCAGTTATTGCTTATTTAGCCCTAAAACTGTATGATTTCCTGTTGGGTTACAGTTTGTCTGAAAGATGTTCAGTGCCCCTAACTCCTATTAGCTATACTGAGATTTGACAGCATTTTGCCCTAAAATTAGATGCACCCGCTGCCCTTGAAAGGAAAATTAAGGCTCAATCCTATGTTCTATGAAGCTGATGGCAAAATTCCCATTGATCTCAAAGGTGCAGGATTAATCCCTTAGGCCTGATCTACACTAAAGGGGAAAGTTGACTTAAGGTACGCAACTCCAGCTATGTTAATTATGTAGCTGGAGTTGACGTATCTTAAATCGTGTTTTCAGACTGTCCACACAGTGGAAGGTTGACAGGAGTGTTATTCCTCATGAGAAGCAGGACTACCGGTGCCAACGGGAGCACCCACTCAGTTCGAATTAGTGGGTCTTCACTAGACCTGCTAATTTGGACCCTGGTGATCAACTGCAGCAGCATTGATCTTCTGCATAGTGTAGACGTGGCCTTACTTGAGCATCAACTAAAAAGCAAAGGAAGAGAGAAGTGGAGAAGACCAGAGGACAGAGAAAGAGGGTGAAAGGAGATGATAATTAAGCAACTAAAGAGGAGGAATGGGTGGAGGGGTGGAAAACGGGAAATTTTTAAATGTAATTCAGTCTGTTGCCTGCACATTCTCCCCCAGGAGTTTCCTGGCACATGGGCAGCATCAGCTTTTGTTTATTTTTAAAATAGCCACAAGTCATAAAGGGCCTGAACTTACAAATGCTCAGCACCTCCAGCAAAGTAAGGAGTACTCTCAACTCCACTGAGTGCCACAGGAGCATGAGGACTCAGCCCCTGGTACAATCCAGTTCAGAGCCTGTTTGTAAACGATCAGTCACTTAACTCTGTACCAAGGCCCCTAAATATCCATTTTGGACATCTACAATAAGTGCTGGGACTTACCACCACAAAATTGTTGCATCAGCCTGCTCTCGTCGTCTAACATCCGCATGGAGCTCATGCCGTACAGGGTCATTCCCACAAAAGGAATGCACTTGAGTGCTGAAAAGAAGGACCAGAAGAAAAGGAAGACAGACAATTGACTGTTATCTGCCTTCTTACTATCGCATTTAGAAACACCGCTGGGTCGGATGCTATGGGCTCCTAGGTCATTTTGTGCTGCGTACACAAATGATAAGGCAGAAGTAAAAAATCTGTGGGGGATTTACCCTGAGGAGGAGCATTCTCCACCAATGTGCAGCTGTGCCAGATGCCCAATCCTCTCCCAGAGTAGGAGAGAGAGCACTGGGGAGGGATGAGAAGTGGAATGGAGAAGAGCTCCACTAGACCTGATTTTCCTCAATCCTGTCCTTTAAGAACTTCAAATGGGGCATAAGAGCTTGCACCTTGGTGTGGATAGCTCATGGTCTAGCAACTGGAACCAGCCACAGCAGTTCATCTCATGCCCCCCAAATAGCACTCTGTGTAGCTGTACAGAGTGTGAACCTCTGTCCTTAAATGGAAGACAATAACTTTGAAACAAAAGATGGAAGTTGACCTACGATAGGCTGATGATAGGTTGCCCAGCGTAATCAAAGTGAACACGTCAGACAGCTTCAGTGGATTCAGATGACATTGAAGCTCATACATCACCTCACTGAAATAGCAGCGTGCCAGAGCCACTAATGTGTTGCTCGCTGCCACTTTTAGTTCATTTGTTGCTTCCTTAAAAAATACAAAAAGAGAGAGACTGAAGTGATTAAAGCCAACTACACCAGCCAATGCTGCTCAAATGAATCAAGTTCTTATTTCTGTTTTCCACCCAACTTTCTGAGAACAGAATCATGAGTCATAAATAATCATTGAATCGTTTGCCTAAACACTTGTCAGCCTTTCAGTTGTTTGCAAGCTGCTTAGACTATTCACTATTAGCTATTTGTGGTGGATGATTGGCTATCATAGTGACATGATATTTTTCCCTCAGAGGAGGTGGGCAGCTTCAAGATATTCAGAGAATTTTCCTGAATAAACTATACCCTAAATCCAAATACTGCTTCTTTTGGAAACAGCTCCGATTCTGTTTAAAGGTTTCATCCTGCTGCTTAACACCATAGTATCAGAGCACCTTCCACACAAAATCAGTATCAATAATGAAATCCCTAGGAGACTTCACAAAATACTTGCTTGTTAAGAAACGGTAGGCCTCTCTGCATCTGATATATGTCACAATATCCTGACCTTACAAAGCACTTAAGCACACGTGTAACTTGAACAAGATGAAACTAGTCACATGCTGCTTAGGACCTGGGATTTCTGGAGGACGGTGTGGGGATCTGTGGGCCCCTAGCAGTCATTAATCCTGGAGTTTCAGTATATAGTTTACAAACAATGTTTTAATTAGTTTAAGCTTTCATTCCTGTCATTAGCATATAGGGAAAACTAACTTACCTGAGTATCAGAGGGGTAGCCGTGTTAGTCTGAATCTGCAAAAGCAGTGTAGTGGGTCTTTGACCACAAAAGCTTATGCTCCAACACTTCCGTTAATCTAACTTACCTGAGTCTCTCTCATGTGCTTTGAGGCAAGTGTTATTATTTTGCTCAGTAGCCTTCTCTTTAGGACCTGGGCATCCTGCTGTAATACTTTCTCCAGGATACAGTAAATGTCTACTCTGTTTTTCTGGGGACAAAACATAAAAGAACAATTGGGGAAAATGTTTCCTTGATGACAATATAGTAATGCTATAAGCTAATATAGTAACGCAATATAGTAACACTTACGCTAATAAGCTTCTGCCCAAAAGAGTTTACAATCTAAACATGAAACAACTAGCCCAGGCTAAAAGAGCAGATCAATAGCCAGGAAAATAATTCAGGTCTTCTGATTCACTATCTGGAGTCCTCTCCACTAGACCACACTGATTCCACAGCCTGCATACTCACTCAAGTAACCCCTAGTCTTCATTTGTATAAAACTTGCTATGCCCTCCACAATCACCCAGCTAGCAGCATTTCAGAAGAAGCTGAGCAATTTACAAATTTTTAATCAGAATAAGGGCCCTGCACTGCCCCCTTATCTAATTTCATTTATTATTATTATTGTTGTTATTATTATTATTATTATTATTATTATTATTGTTATTGTTGTTATTGTTATTATTAGCATCATGCCTTTTTTTATCCACTCCAGACAGAATTTGTAAATACAATTATAAAATACCCAACTCCTGCAGTAAATCTTCTGCAGCTTTTAGGGAAAATTAGCTCAGGAGTTACCTCTACATTGACAGTAGCACACTTGAAGGTCTCTTTTATGGGGTCCATCAAAGTTCAAATTCACAGATGATACTAAATATGGAGGAGTTGAAGGTATGAGTTGTGACAGAGAAATAATAAAGAGGGGCACAGAGAAATTAGAAACCTGAGCAGAGCAAGACTGATTTCAGAGAACTGCAAACTAGCGCACCTAGAGAGGGGGTCAATATAACTGACATAATGAGAGGGAGAAAAGTGGGAAACAACAAGTGACCTGGAGTGACAGTGAAAAAAAAAGTCAGCCATCTGGGTTGGGTTTGTTACATACAGGAATCTTGTCATAAAGCAGGAAGACAACAGTTTCTCATTGTTCATCTGAGGTGTGACTGCTTCTGGCTTATTTCACTTTTTTGGCACCACATTCCCCAGAAAAGATCAACAGCTTGGAAGTAATTCAGGAGAAAATTTTAAAAAGTGCAGGGAGGCCAGCAGAACTGACTTTTAAATAGAGACCTGCAACCTCTATGGGATCTCACCTCATGCATCAGGGTGAGGTTGGGTGGGTGTAGGGGAGCCTGCCTTGACAATAAATGGCCACGTCTCCCTTTAACACGTGCGGATCTCTAACAAGCACAACCCAGGCCTGTCTCAAGTCTGGTGCACATAAGCATGCAGGCAAGGTCATGGGAGAAGCTGTGAGAGGAAGGAATGTTTTGCATAACAATGCAGATGAAGCATGGTACGTGAGACTATGTCAAGAACACATGGCAAGCAATCTTGTACAGGTACTTCTGTTTCTGATAACCACAAATTACAGATGCAGCCATACAACTGTCAACTATGCACATAGCAGCAACATCCTGAGTGACAGGATGTACTCCAGATAGGGTATTGGGCATGTTCCATATCCTACACAATACGTAATCAATTGGTAAATATTATTAGAACAACCAAGTCTCGCTTTGCTATAAAATGGGCTTAGTAAGAACAATCCGTGGGAGGGAATGAGCAGGATTGACCCACAGGTACTGCTCGATGTAACTAGAAGTAAATAGGCCCTTCACACCGGTGATCCAGTGCATGGTGTTCCAATGCATGGGAAGAAAAGGAACCCTGACCTCCTGCCTGCTACTGTAGGTAGCATACGGGTGAAGTGTAAGTGAACTAGTCTTTATTATTGTATTATAGTAGCTCTTTTATTAATTGCTTTTGCATTGCTTTGCACTATCTTATTGCTTTAGAATGTATGGCATTTAAGGTTTAAATTGTGTAGTAATTGTTTTTAAGGCTTGTAAAACTTAAACAACTGTCATAACTGCTTAAAGCTTGCAATAAATAAGAAAGTGGTTAAGTATCCCTGGAGTGTCCTGGTTTCTCTTGGATCTAAAATAAATCGTATCACATCACAGTGGGAAAACAACTGGACTCCCCTGGGCTCAGATCAGGTCAGCTCTCCTCCACAGAGTCAGCACAACCGTGACTGCCTACTCCAGCCAGCCACCACCTCCTTGCTGCATAGCATGCACTGTGGAGTGAGGATGCTTAGGAGTCAGTGTTTCTTACCCTGCAGCACGTACATTGCACAGCAGGGGGCAGTATCAGAGACCTAAAATTTAGACTTTAACATCAGGAAAAATGCCCCAGCTATAAGACATCTATCAGGTTATTACATCGTCTTCATTGGAAAGTGGTGGAAACCCAGTCACTAGGAGCTTTTAAAATTGGTTTGGCCCCAAAAAATGAAAAAGGCACTGCTGGGAAATTGGATGATCCAACAAGCCTTTCACATCTGTCTCCTGTGAGTCTATAACTCTGAATTCAGGCAGCTGAAGGTGTGAACTGCCTGCTAAGGTCATAAAGCACTTTGGAATGTTCAAAGCCAATGGTTGGCTACACATTCCAGTGGTTGTGCTTTTAAAGGATGCTGCTGCAAACTGCTATTATTACTGCTCTAGTGGGGAGAGGCTCTGCCTCTTTCCATTCATTTTTAAATGGAAGGAGGATTTTTAATTGAAAATCATAATTGATAACTTATGAATACAAGCGCCCCACACTATTCAAGCGAGCCAGAAATGAACTGCTTGTCTTGGCTTCCTGGTACTTGAAACTAAAATGCCTTCTGTGTTGACCCTTAATAGAGAAATGGACTTTGCTGGATGCGAGTATTAATAAAAGAAAAAGGGGTTTGGATTATTTAAGAACCCTTCAGAGCTATATCCCAATCATATGTCATTATAATTAAGAAGTGTTGTCTTGGGTTTAGAGCAGAGAGTCAGTTCACATGGGTTTTATTCACCATTCTTCTACTAACTCACTATGTGGTGTTGAGCAAGTTATTTAATTCCCCATGACACAGCCCATCAGTAAATGGGGATGTTTATCACTCTCCCAAAGGTGCTGTAAAACCTAATTCATGCGTAAGTAGGTAAGTGCTTTGAGGTTTTTGGATGAAGATGCTAAAGGAGGACAAACTACTGCTATAAGAGATTATAGATACCCCTACAGTGCACTTTTATAATATACAGCCCATGTACTCCAGTGTGTACAAAAGGACAGTGCTCCTCTGAGTGTCTCTTTATTATATCATCCTGATCTGTAACAGAATTTTGCATGATGAGTTTTGCATGAAGACAGAAGGGTAAATACTGCTTACACTGAAGGTGGGCTGAGCCAAGTTCTGTATTGAATTACTTCCATGAAGTCAAACAGAATTTGGAGTGGAAACATGGAAAACAGATGTGATTTGATGAAACTGCCCTACCTCATCCTGCTGAAGCTTTTCTAGCAGAACAGTCACAACGACAGCCAGTTTGGTCTCAGCTATCTTGACAATCTGAAGGGCAATAGAGGCCTTATCTTGATCGTCCATATGGTCCAGGAGGAAAACAACCTCGCTGTAAACAGCTGAAATTAAAGGAAAGGATTCTGCTGGTTATCATTGATGTTGGGATTCAGGGCTTGTGTCTTTAATTCACTATCTAGTAAAGACTCTGTAGGAGACCAGACATGGTGATAAGTGGACCTGGGAATCATGCAAATCCTTTTCTTCCCTCATGGTGACCATGTCTGTTTGCAGAGCTATTGTGGGGGGACGGATTATAATAAGGAAAAGCTGCTCCTTTTAAATAAGATCCCCACATAAAATAATCTTTTCCACCTTTACTATTAATGTAGGCATTTTGATAGCACACAGAATAATTTATAGCCAAGATTTTTAAAACTGGGTGCCTAAACTAAAACTCCTAAATCCATATTAACACGCCTACATCCTGATTCAACAAATTAATCACATGCCTAACTCAATGCCAACAAATAAATCTAAAGTTAAACACATGCTGAAGTGTTTTGCTTAGTCAGGGTGTCATTTCCAAAAGTGCTGAGCACCCAGAATTACCTATGGATGGTGCAAAGAACTTCTAGGGGTTCAGTATCTCTTGAAAATCAAGCCACTTTTTAAAGACCCCACTGTATGAATTTAGAAGTCAAACTTTATGCACTCTGTTTTGAAAAAAGGCTTCAGTTTTATTTTATGGTAATTTAAATACTTGCAGAGAAGACACATGGAATAGGTATTTGTCCAGTTGCCTCTAGAGACCCTAAAAGATTTTCCCCCAATGCACAACATAAGAACATAAGAACGGCCGTACTGGGTCAGACCAAAGGTCCATCTAGCCCAGTATCCTGTCTGCCGACAGTGGCCAGCACCAGGTGCCCCAGAGAGGGTGGACAGAAGACAATTATCAAGCGATTTATCTCCTGCCATCCCTCTCCAGCCTCTGACAAACACAGGCCAAGGACACCATTTTATCCCCTGGCTAATAGCCTTTTATGGACCTAACCTCCATGAAATTATCTAGCTAGGTGTTTTCCATGGGTAGGGTGATTGCCCCATACCTTTATGTGAAGCCTCAGAGATTAAGTCTTGGTAAGTCTTGCTCACATAGTCAGGATCAGTGTTACCCGTAAACTGAGCACTTGGGTGGCAGACATGTGTTTCTAATGGTTGTACACATCCGTACATGCCTCAATGCACATAAAATGTATTCTACACGTAGAATTGGAGAGAACATTGGTCAGGATGCAATTGATCTCCATATTTGAGGGTGGGGAGGAATTTTCCCTGGGTCAGACTAGCAGGGATTATTGTTTGGGAGGTTGGGAATTTATCTTCTTCGGGAGTATGGGGCACTGATCAACCACCAGGATCATCAGGGCATTTCTGACCTAATCATTTCTTTACCATTGCAAAGGCCTCAGGCATTGGTAGCATTTCAGTTTCTCCTATCCTCTGTCTGCAGCACACAGCATCTTAGTCTCCTAGGCCTTGGGCACATCTACACAGCAGGGCTAAAGCAGAAATAAGCTACACAAATTGAGCTACCAATTGTGCAGCTTAAGTTGAAATAGTTTATTTCGGCTTTTGGCGCTGTTTACACAGCAGGAAGTCGGGGAAAGAGCACTCTTCCTCCTACTTCCCTTACTCCCCATAAAATGCGGGTTATAGGAGTTGGAGAAAGAAGTCCTCCAGCTTGACATTATTTGACATTATGTTGAAATAATGGCTTGCTGTGTAGATGCGGACTATGTTATTTTGCAATAACATCAGTTATTCCAAATTAACACTACTGTGTTGACATACCCTTCAAGAGTGACAATTTTTAGTCCAAGACAAGTTTTGGTTTCAGCATAGGGTTGCTAGGTGAAACGTAATGGTTTGTGACATACAGAAGATTAAAGTACATGATCTAATGACCTACCAGCCTTAAACTCGATGAAACTGTGAAATAGTTGATGTATTAATAAAATCAGGATTTTATCTCCCATGTGTCTCTCAGCAGAAATTCTCCTGGAGACTTAATATTTAACAAGAAATCTGAAATGCCATATTTATCTGTCTCCATTGTAACAGCATTCCAAGGCATGGAGGAGGAATTGATCAGAATTTACCCTTCCCATGAAAGATTGCTCAAGATTAGGCGATTACCCATCCTTACCCTTCGATTCCAACACCCAGATGCAGATGGAATCAGAACTGTAACTTACATTGCCCATACAGTTGCAATAGTAATGGTGAAGGATTAAGAGCACTAATGTTGCTAAGAAACGCTTTGTTATCCTCCATTTAATATGCTAGCTATCCACTTAATATCTTAAGTAGACAGCAGGTACATCTAGACTGCAGAGTTTTTCCAGGATACCAGAGATATCCCAGAAAAGCTCTGCCACGTCCAAGGAATGCGTCTGCTTTTCCAAAAAAATATTGGAAAAGCAGACATGTTTTTTCAGCATCTCAGTAAACCTCGTTCTACGAGGAAGAAGGGATGTTCTGAAAGAGGCTTTTTTTCTGACATTTGGCCCAGTGTAGACGGGCCAACTGTCAGAAAAAAAGCCTCTTTCAAAAGAAAAGTGATAGAACTTTGTAGTCTAGACACAGTCAGCTAGAAGAGAAGTCCTTCTGTGTTTTCTCTTCTAATTTCTCCCATCTCTGATGCTTTGCACCACTAGATTTTGGCTCCAAGGATGCAGAAGTCATAAAATAAGGACCCATATTAACAACATAAAACAACTGGAGAAAGGAAAGAAGACCTTCCCCATAACATCCAATAGTGACACAGGTTGTCAGGAAAGTTTCCAGGTTCAGAGGCTGTAGGCCAGTCTTTCAACTCAAGTCAATTAAAAGGGAAGTCAGTAGAGGCTCACTGGATTTACAGCAGCTAATGATCTGGTCATATAAATGGAGAATATTACACGTTTCTATGCACCCATGCTCTTGAATGTGTATGTGTGGATACAGGTTGGATATAAAAAATACAATAGTGACCCTTACCTCTATCAATTACCTCCTGTTCACTCACAAATGTATTCATGGTTTAGTCTTTCCTCAACACCTTCTCTCAATCCTTTCTCCAACTAGCTCCAGTACTGAGAGATAGATGGCCTCTCAGTCTGTCAACCAGAACTTCCAGTTAAACTTACACAAGCACTATTGTGACATCCTTGTGACCTAAGCAAATTCCATAAACTGTTGATGACCAGGTAGGCACACAGGGACTCTGTCACTTTGCTGGAGAGAACTATGGTTAAGATGACCTGTCACCTGTCTATGACTTTTACTAAAAATTGCCCTAAATAAATTTTAGGTGCTGGGGAAAGGCAGCACTCCAGCAGACTCCACTGCTCTGAGAGCAGGCTAGGGTGCCACTACTACTTCCACTCCAGGTGGGTGAACTGCCCAGGGTACCCTGACTGCTCTCCAACCAATGCTCCAGCACAGCATCTGGCCCCAGGGATGCCCTGAGATGTACCACGCCAACTACTGTGGAAGTCACAAAGGTCCCAGAAAGTCACAGAATCCATGATTTCTGTGATAGAAATGTAGCCGTGTTAGTCTCGTGTAGCTGAAACAAAAAACAGGACTATGTAGAACTTTAAAGACTAACAAGATGGTTTATTAGGTGATGAGCTTTCGTGGGCCAGACCCACTTCCTCAGATCAAATAGTGGAAGAAAATTGGCACAACCATATATACCAAAGGATACAATCAAAAAAAGGAACACATGAAATTTGATTTGTCCTTTTCATATGTGTTCATTTTTTTGATGGTATCCTTTGGTATATATGGTTGTGTCAATTTTCTTCCACTATTTGATCTGAGGAAGTGGGTCTGGCCCACGGAAGCTCATCACCTAATAAACCATCTTGTTAGTCTTTAAAGTGCTACATAGTCCTGTTTTTTGTTTCATGATTTCTGTGACCTCCATGAATGATTCACAGCCTTATTCATAATCACTTTCTCCCAAATAGGCCTCTACCTACAGGTTCACAACCATCTCCTCCCTGTTGGTCAGAATCAATTCTTAAATGCCTATGCCCTGGGTTACTTCCTTCAGTTTCTGAAACAAAGCATTGTCCCCATGACATTCCAAGAACTTATTGGCTATTTTGTGTTTTATCACATTACTTTTCCCACTGATGTCTAGGTAGGTAAAGTCCCTCATTACTATAAGGGTCTGGATATTTGTTTTATTTGTTCTAGAAATGCCTCATCTCCCTCCTCCTCCTGGTTTGGATGTGTTTTCCCCACTTCATCTTTACCCAGAGACTTTCAGCTGGTCTGCCTCGTGCCTCTTTCTGGAACTCAGAACAAGTGTACAATACAACACCACCTCCCTTTTATTCCTACATGCTCTTCCTGAACAAGATGTACCCCTCTATGCCAATACTGCAGTTATGAGATTTATCCCATCAAGTATCTGAGATGCCACTTAAGCTCAGTTATGACTTGTCTGTTAGTACTCCCAATTCTGACTGCTTATTCCTGTTAGTCCTTGAATTTGTGAGTAGACGTCTAAAGCAGTGATACTCAAAATGGTCCATGAAACCACTTTGAGAAAACTGCTAACTGGCTACACTGGTGTGTTTATTTACTGGTGCCGCAGCCACAAAGCCTCGTGGCTCCCATTGGATCCGATTTGCTGTTTGCAGCCAAAGGGAGCCATGGGAAGCAGCAGCCACAGCTCCTTTTGCTATGACTGGCTAACCAGAGCCAAAGGGACATGCAAGGCTCCGTGACCTCAGTGCTGGTAAATTGTAGGGTAAACTGAGGCAGCCCTAACATCAGTTATTCCAAATTAACACTGCTGTGTTGACATACCCTTCAAGAGTGACAATTTTTAGTCCAAGACAAGTTTTGGTTTCAGCATAGGGTTGCTAGGTGAAACGTAATGGTTTGTGACATACAGAAGATTAAAGTACATGATCGAATGACCTACCAGCCTTAAACTCTATGAAACTGTGACATAGTTGATGTATTAATAAAATCAGGATTTTATCTCCCATGTGTCTCTCAGCAGAAATTCTCCTGGAGACTTAATATTTAACAAGAAATCTGAAATGCCATATTTATCTGTCTCCATTGTAACAGCATTCCAAGGCATGGAGGAGGAATTGATCAGAATTTACCCTTCCCATGAAAGATTGCTCAAGATTAGGCGATTACCCATCCTTACCCTTCGATTCCAACACCCAGATGCAGATGGAATCAGAACTGTAACTTACATTGCCCATACAGTTGCAATAGTAATGGTGAAGGATTAAGAGCACTAATGTTGCTAAGAAACGCTTTGTTATCCTCCATTTAATATGCTAGCTATCCACTTAATATCTTAAGTAGACAGCAGGTACATCTAGACTGCAGAGTTTTTCCAGGATACCAGAGATATCCCAGAAAAGCTCTGCCACGTCCAAGGAATGCGTCTGCTTTTCCAAAAAAATATTGGAAAAGCAGACATGTTTTTTCAGCATCTCAGTAAACCTCGTTCTACGAGGAAGAAGGGATGTTCTGAAAGAGGCTTTTTTTCTGACATTTGGCCCAGTGTAGACGGGCCAACTGTCAGAAAAAAAGCCTCTTTCAAAAGAAAAGTGATAGAACTTTGTAGTCTAGACACAGTCAGCTAGAAGAGAAGTCCTTCTGTGTTTTCTCTTCTAATTTCTCCCATCTCTGATGCTTTGCACCACTAGATTTTGGCTCCAAGGATGCAGAAGTCATAAAATAAGGACCCATATTAACAACATAAAACAACTGGAGAAAGGAAAGAAGACCTTCCCCATAACATCCAATAGTGACACAGGTTGTCAGGAAAGTTTCCAGGTTCAGAGGCTGTAGGCCAGTCTTTCAACTCAAGTCAATTAAAAGGGAAGTCAGTAGAGGCTCACTGGATTTACAGCAGCTAATGATCTGGTCATATAAATGGAGAATATTACACGTTTCTATGCACCCATGCTCTTGAATGTGTATGTGTGGATACAGGTTGGATATAAAAAATACAATAGTGACCCTTACCTCTATCAATTACCTCCTGTTCACTCACAAATGTATTCATGGTTTAGTCTTTCCTCAACACCTTCTCTCAATCCTTTCTCCAACTAGCTCCAGTACTGAGAGATAGATGGCCTGGTGTGTTTATTTACTGGTGCCGCAGCCACAAAGCCTCGTGGCTCCCATTGGATCCGATTTGCTGTTTGCAGCCAAAGGGAGCCATGGGAAGCAGCAGCCACAGTTCCTTTTGCTATGACTGGCTAACCAGAGCCAAAGGGACCTGCAAGGCTCCGTGGCCTCAGTGCTGGTAAATTGTAGGGTAAACTGAGGCAGCCCTAAATGTGCTAGTAGGCCTCTAAACAGCATAACTCCATTCTAGGATTAAGGCCTGGGAACACCACAGTCAGGATAAGAACTGCAGACAGTAAAAGATCCTGGGCACCATAGCAACCACGTTCTAAAACACTCGAACTGGGTCTCAGTTGGTAACGTAACACATTTTGCTTGAGATAACATTCATAAAATTTGCTTAAATTAAGTGCTGCACCACATCAAGGCCATACCCGCCTCCTATAGCAACATCATCATCTATGGAGACTAAAATGTTATTACTGTTTTGCTGACATGTTTTGGCATTTGAACAATAACCACCTGTATATTAATTAACGAGCTGTTACTTTGCAATGGGTGGAGATATTATGTAATCTTGTGTAGTTCTATTGGCTTATGTGCTCATTTCGTCTTGCTGCTAGACCTATCAAATCATTTTTCCTCCGTCCTCCTGCTGACTATATAATCTATTGTATTGTGTTAATTAACCAGTGTTCACCAGGGTAACCCCTGCGTGTCACTCCATCAGCTGATGTATAATAAATCCTCTGCTTGTTTTCACCTGCATCCAGAGTGTCCTGGCTTATTTCCAACATAAATAAACACACCGGCGCGGCCAGTTAGCAACTTTCTCAAAGTGGTTTCACGGATCACTTTGAGAAACACTGATCTAAGGGATTGATCAAGTTCCCCCCAGGAATTTCCCTCTTGTTGCTCCTGTAATTCTACTCTAATTTTCCATATCTGATTCTCCCCAAAGAACTAGTCCTCTATTAAAGATACCTTTTGAACCTAGTTGCCTTTTGTCACCTGCCCCTACTCAACTTAGTTTAAAGCCCTTCTAATAAGATTGGTGAGTCACTGCATTAAGATGTCCTTCCCTTTTGTGGTCAGATCGACCCCATCTCTTCCCAGCAAACCTCCTTCCTGCAACAGTATGCCATGACTAAGGAAGTCAAAACCTCCCATCCATCCATCTTCATCACACTATTATGTGGACATGCTTACCATTTAGTGTAAAAAGCAGAAAAAACACTCAGTGCAGGAAACAAGGGGACTGAAACTGAAGCTGTCAAGTTCACATGCTTCCATTTTCACTAACTGATACATCTGGATCTCTCAAGCTAGTGGGGATGTCCAAGGCAGAAAAATATTTCTGTAGATCAGCATGTGATTATTTGTATTGCGGTACTGCCTCATAGTCCCAGTCATAGGCCAGAATCTCATTGCCTTACGACCTGTACAAACTCAGAATAAGATGGTCCTTAACTGTCATTAAGTAATATTTATTCACAGCACAACAGAGAAGATAATTAAGCAAGAAGATAAGCCTACTTTGACCAGGTACCAACATGAAACTAGTGTAATAATACTACATATTTAGGAAACTTTCTCCCTGATTCAGGGTCTGTTGTGGCTAAGCCCCAGTTCCATACCATTGTGCAAACTGGGGTCTTATACAACTGCGCTAGATAGAAAGTGTACAGCAGTACAGTTCAAGAGTACTCCATATTTAATACATGCACAGGAGGTCACTTCCACAAGAAGCTAAGGGCATGGTCATCACAGAGAGACTTCCTGTCTCTGCTAGTTTTATGCATCCCTCACT
Source organism: Pelodiscus sinensis (assembly GCF_052426305.1). NCBI lineage: Eukaryota > Metazoa > Chordata > Testudines > Trionychidae > Pelodiscus > Pelodiscus sinensis. Next base: position 14,058,922 of record NC_143069.1, on the reverse strand, counting down.
GTCTACGCCTGCTCCATAAGTTCAGGCCTTTCAAAAACACAGCATCATGTACAGGTAACTGTAACAATGCTTGTTCGTTGTATCTGTTTACATGAGAGCAAGGCATCCAATATCAGTCCACTCTGGGTGGATCAGCAATAGGAATAATGTTTGTGCATGTGACAAATAACCCCAGGACCACAGAACAGATTAAGGACACCAATGTGTGTAGCAAAGTCATCACAAACACCGTGCAGACGTCAGGGAACTCATAAGTTAGCATATAACCTTCATTCCGATCTTGGTGCAATAGTATATCCTCAAAAGGAAACTTTACTTATTACTTGGTTGTATTTTACTTATCAGTTGGTTGTATTTTACAAGATAAAAAGCTGAATCGTTGGTTGAATGTTAGTTTATTTGCCCCAGGGCCAGATTTTTACAAAAACAAGTCATGTGCACATACACAACTAAGAGTTCTGCAGCAACGCACACTGTCCTGCAGCAAGTAGTAGTGGGATCCTGCCCTTAGCAAGTCCTGGGCTTACAATTCACATGCTTATCTCACTAATAGGTATCAATTGATCAGCCTGTACTGAATATGGCTTGACAATTTGCCATCACTCAAAACACATTACAGTCAGAGAGGATGATAAATATACCATTTATTCACCATTATGTACAAAGTCCAACATGTCCAAGGAGGCAAGAAAACAAAACTGGTGAATACAGAAAAAACATTACAGCCTCTCTCCGAGTTACAGACCAAACACTTGGCTGTAACTCGATCAGTTTGTAACTTGGACCCCATTGAGTTACACGTGACCACGCTGTTTGTAAGCGTGGGTCACATTCGTAACACGGGGACCGCCTTTACGACTGCTCCATGGGAGCTTTGGTCGTAAGTGCGAACGGTCGTAACTCGACCATTTGCAACTCGGGGAGCAGCTGTACTGCAAAAAATAGACTGATAGCAAGAAGCTTTTGTACAATGTGCAGTAAGATGCACACCTTAATCCCGCTCAGCGTTTGACTGACTCTAATTCAACCTAAGTTTTGTCAGAGTAGGGTATGAGGCCCAGATCTTCAAAGGTATTTAGACTAATTTCCATTGAAACCAATGGGAGCCAGGAATCTCAATACCTGGGAGGATCTGAGCAAGGACGGCAGAATTTGATGCAACAACAATATGCATTTCTAGAGAGATTTTCCTTTTTAAATAATTTTACTAACTCTCTGATTCAAATATAAGCCATTATTAGCCAATAATTATATTTTTTCTATCCCTATTAGAGCACAGACAAATAGGAGAGTGGAAATAACATGATTTATTTAAAAGATTTTAACCAGGTTCTTTCATGGAAAAAAATTAAAGATCCAGCATTGTACAGATCACTCTGCTGAGATGTGAGCCAAATGACTTAAAGCAGAATTCCAATATTACTTCTCTTTTTTGAAAGTTTTCTCACAAACTCCTCAAAATATCTGCCTCCACCTAGTGGTGTGGGTTTGTTATTTATATTCCCTGTTGTAGAAATACATCAAATTATACTCCGCATGATTCTATGATTCTATCTGTAGGGACAGGGATAATCCTGGGAAGAGGCTCTTTTTTCCTTCACTACTCTATAGAGGTTCTTATACTGCTTGTTGTCAGCAAGACATGAGAAGTCATTCTTCCACTCTACTCTGCGTTGGTTAGGCCTCAGTTGGAGTATTGTGTCCAGTTCTGGGCACCACATTTCAAGAAAGATGTGGAGAAACTGGAGAGGGTCCAGAGAAGAGCAACAAGAATGATTAAAGGTCTAGAGAACATGACCTATGAAGGAAAGCTGAAAGAATTGGGTTTGTTTAGTTTAGAAAAGAGAAGACTGAGGGGGAACATGATAGCCGTTTTCAGGTATCTAAAAGGGTGTCATAAGGAGGAGGGAGAAAACTTGTTCATCTTGGCCTCTGAGGATAGAACAAGAAGCAATGGGCTTAAACTGCAGCAAGGGAGATTTAGGTTGGACATTAGGAAAAAGTTCCTAACTATCAGGGTAGTCAAACACTAGGGCTGTGTCTAGAATGCATCCTTTTTCCGTAAAAGGGACGCAAATTAGACACATCGCAATCGCAAATGAGGTGGGGATTTAAATCCCCCCTGCTTCATTTGCACAAACATGGCTGCTGCTTTTTTCCGGCTCGGAGCTTTGCCGGAAAAAAGCGCCAGTCTAGACGGGGATCTTTCGGAAAATAAAGCCTTTTCCAAAAGATCCCTTATACCTCTTAAAAAAAGGAATAAGGGATCTTTCGGAAAAGGCTTTATTTTCCGAAAGATCCCCGTCTAGACTGGCGCTTTTTCCGGCAAAGCTCCGAGCCAGAAAAAAGCGGCAGCCATGTTTTTGCAAATGAAGCGGGGGTATTTAAATCCTCGCTTCATTTGCAATTGCGATGTGTCTAATTTGCATCCCTTTTACAGAAAAAGGATGCAGTCTAGACACAGCCTGGAAGAAATTGCCCAGGGAGGTTGTGGAATCCCCATCTCTGGAGATATTTAAGAGTAGGTTAAATGAATGTCTATCAGGGATGGTCTAGACAGTATTTGGTCTTTCCATGAGGGTAGGGGCCTGGATTCGATGACCTCTCGCGGTCCCTTCCAGTCCTAGTATTCTACGATTCTATGATTCTTTTCGTCCATAAACATTTTTACAGACAAAGGGAACGTGATGCAATTGACCTGGCCTTGGGATCCCCTCCTGGAGGCCCTATGGTCTGACCATACCCTAGAGACACAATAAAAAAGTCCTCCAGACAGACTGGAGTGGCTGTGGGAGAAGCAACCAATCAGGGCCAGGAAAGTCCTATAAAAGCAGCGGAAAGACCAGTATCAGTCAGTGTCTCTGGAGGCCACAAGGTATGCAGAACCAGGAGACAGGCTGCCTGAGAGAGTGGCAGCACTGCAGACAGCTCCTTGGCTATGTCTAGACTGCAGGCTTCTTTCGAAAGAGCCTCTTTCGAAAGAGCGTGTCTAGACTACAATACGCGGATCGAAAAATCGATCCGCTTTTTCGAAAAAGAGCATCCAGACTGCTGGACGCTCTTTCGAAATTGAAAGCCACCCGGAACTGCTTCTGCCAGGGCATGGGGGCAGCATTTCCTTCCGGGTGCTGCCTGCCTGCCCTTTGCAGAGACGCGTGGTGAGAGGGACACTCCTGAACACCCGTTGCTCTGCTCCTGCAGCTGCCTTTGCTGTCCCTCGAGGAAGTAAGCAAGGCATTGCAGTGCTGGTTTGGAGTGCTCAGCTTCCTGGGACACCCCAGCAGCTTTTTTCTTTTGAGGTTTTTCGCTTTGAGACCCTTTTTTTTGGCATGGAGCCAGAGCTGCCCCTGGGCAGGCGATGGCCCCACACCACCATACTGCAGCTGTTGCTGCATCTGCATGACACTGTCATGAGGCTACTTCCCGAGCTGGACCCAGACCAGAGGTACGAGGGGCTCCTCCGTCAAGCAGCCGCACTGCCCTTGCCTCCAAACTTTTTCGTGGACAGGCGTGTTTGGAGGTTTGACACCAGCTCTGACTGGTGGGACCGGCTCGTGATGGAGATCTGGGATGACCGAGACTGGCTACGCAACTTCCGGATGCGAAAGACCACTTTCCAGGAGCTGTGTACCTGGCTCGCCCCTGCTCTGCAACGGCAAGACACCCACCTGCGGCCCGCCATCCCCCTGGAAAAGAGGATCGCCATTGCCCTCTGGAAGCTGGCAACCCCCGACAGCTACCGCTCCGTGGGACACCAATTTGGCGTGGGCAGGTCTACCGTAGGATCCATCCTGATGGAGGTAAGTCATTGTCTGGGGACAGTCACAGTTTGGGGTGGGGGGAAGGGAGACTGTCAGGAAGGGCCAAGTGGAGTGGGAGTGGGAGGGAGCTCCTCCACTCACCCTGAATTGTTGGGGGGGGGTTCTGAGGAGGGGATTCCCGGGGTGTTTGAGAGGGAAGGTGGGCGGTGGGTTCTCCTCCTAAGAGATAAGGCACCCCTTCTAACATTTTGTTGTCTGTCTCGTTCTGCAGGTGGTGAGGGCCATCAATTCAGAGCTGCTCAACAGGCTCATCTGTCTACCAGATCTGGACAGCGTCATGGCCGGCTTTGCTGCCCTCGGCTTCCCGAATTGCGGAGGAGCGCTCGATGGGACACACATTGCAATCCGTGCACCTCCCCATCGAGCAGCCCAATTCATCAACAGAAAGGGCTACTTTTCTATGGTCCTCCAGGCCCTGGTCGACCATCGTGGCCAGTTTTCGGACATTTGTGTTGGGTGGTCAGGGCGGGCACACGATGCCCGGATCTTCAGGAACTCGTACCTCTACCGGAGGCTTCAGGCAGGAACATTTTTCCCGCATCGTGAGTTTACGGTTGGGGATGTGCACATGCCGGTGTGCATAATGGCTGATGCCGCCTATCCCCTGATGCCGTGGCTGATGAAGCCCTACACCGGCCACCTGGATGCGAGCAAGGAGCAGTTTAATGCTCACCTTAACCGGGTTCGCAACCAGGTGGAATGTGCGTTCGGACGTTTAAAAGGCAGATTCCGGTGCTTGCTCACACGCCTCGACATGGGGGAGAGCAACATCCCTGAGGTGGTGGCCGCGTGTTGCGTTTTCCATAACCTGGTGGAGAGGAAAGGGGATGCCTTCCTACCAGGGTGGGGTAGAGGTGCTGATGGCCAGGAGAGGCACTTTGCCCAGCCCCGGACAGCTGCCATCCGCCAGGCTCACCGGTCTGCTGTTGGCATCCGGGAGGCCCTCCGGGAGCAATTCTCCAGTGGAGGCCACTGACTCTACTTAGGGGCTTCTGCCTGGGGACTGGGCCCTGGCCCAATAGAAGCTTCCCTCCACAACCCATCTCCTGACCCTGTTTGGACACATCAGTAACACCAGGGTGTGTTGCAAAATAAAATGTTATGTTTAATTTTTGTACATATTCTCAAACAATAGTATAAATGTAGCAAACATAACAATTTTTTTTTCATTTTTGTTGTTGAAAACACTATTTACAATAAAGAAACATTTTGTTGAACCCTTTGTTTGTGCTTTAACTGGGGTGATGGGGGTGCTTGAAACCTGGAAGGGGGAAGGGGACTGGAAACCTGGAGGGGGGAAGGGGACTGGAAACCTGGAGGGGGGAAGGGGATCAGGTTGCACGGTGCTTGCCAGATTTCCCTCTCCTGCCTGGGCCTCGTGTTTGGGGTGCTCCACGGCTACGGGATCGGGTGGTGCACCTGTCGGTTGGCTGGCTGGGGTGCTCTTGGGACGTGGAAGCCTGGGGGAGAGGAGGGCCAGGGGGAGAGAGGGGCTGGGGAACTGGGGGGACTGGGGGAGAGGGAGGTCCAAGGAGGGAAAGGGATGCTGTTGTGGAAGGGGGGTTTGGTGGGGTGGGGTCATGGGGTGCTGGAGGAGCAGGACCAGGCACAGGAGCAGGCAAGCCGCAGACCTCCCTGAGGTTGGCACACAGGGACGTGCGCTGCAGGACCAGCTCGTCCATGAGCCGGTCACGCCAGCGATCCTCTGCCTCCGCCCTCTCTCTGAGGATGGAGTTCAGCTCCTGCACGGCCTCCACGTGCTGCCTGAGGATGTTCGCATAGACACGCCTGTGTCTGCGGCTCCCATGTCCCCGAGATGGAGATGGAGGTGGGGCTGGGGTGCTGCGGCCCTCTTCCACGGCTGGTCTGGCTGTGGAGGAAAAGAAGAACACACAATCAGTCCTAAAAACTGGACTCCGTAGCACTTAAAATACTAACAGGATGGTTTATTAGGGGATGAGCTTTCCTGGGCCAGACCCACTTCCTCAGATCAGAGTAACACGGCTACATTTCTATCACAATCAGTCATGTGTGCAACAGCTGTCCAAAAGGGCATGCCCTCTCCCTTGAGACAGGGGAATCAGACATTCTGAAGGTTACACTGTGTGTGTGTGACCTGGGCATCAGCCTGAGCATGACAGGTTTCCCTTGTGCATCACCCACTGTGCACCCACCTACCTCCCCCCCCCCGGGTGTTACACAACCTCACTGCACTCACCTGCTGCTTCCTCTCCTGCGCCAGATGACGCCTGGGAGGCCTCTGGGGTCTGGGTGACTGGCTCCAGGGTGAGGGTCGCCGTCTCCTCACTGTCCTCCTCCTCTGGGACCATGTCCCCGTCTCCAGACTGCTCTGGGTCCTGCTCGGGAGCGTCCACCATGGGGTCTGCCAATCCAGACTGTACGAACCGCCGTGGTGTGCGTGCTTCTCCACTGCCACCCAGGATCTGGTTCAGCTCGGGGCAGTAGGGGCAGTAGTGGGGGGCTGCCCCAGAACGGGAGCTCTCCTCCCTGGCTTTGACGTACCCCTGGCGCAGCTCTTTTACTTTGGACCGCACCTGGTCCTGGGTGCGGGGGTAGTGGCCCTTCTGGGCCAGGGCTTCAGCCATGCGGCCATAAATATCTGCGTTTCGCCGCCGGCTTTTGAGGGCCTGTAAGGCCTCCTCCTCTCCCCAGAGCTCCAGCAGGCTCTTGATCTCTGCGCCAGACCAGGATGGTGCCCGGCGTTTGGAGCCCTTGGCTGGGTCCCCAGAAGGCTCTCTGGAAGGGCCAGGACGCTCTTGGGGCTGGGACATGCTGCAGCAAAGTAGCCGTGTGCTCTGGCTCCTTCTCTGCAACAAGTGGCTGTGAGGGTGCCTGTCCCTTTAAGGAATGGCTGCAGCCAGGAACCACAGACATGCAACCCATGGCCCAGATTGTCCACCAGGGCTTCTTCCTGGAGGCCAATACTTTCGAAAAAAAGGGCTCCCCCCGTCCACACTCACTTACTTTCGACGGATCTCCCTCGAAAAAGGCGTTCTTCCTCGTAGAATTAGGTGTACCGCCGTCGAAAGAAAAGCCGCGTTCTTTCGATTTACTTTCGAAAGAACGCGGCTTGAGTCTGGACGCAGGGGAAGTTCTTTCGAAAAAAGGCTACTTTTTTCGAAAAAACCCCTGAGTCTGGACACAGCTCTTGTGAAGAGCTATTGGCGAGTGCTGGACTGTGATGGGACTTTGAAATAAAGCCCTGAGGTAAGGGCAAAAATGCTGTATTTTGGTGGGGTAGCTCTGGGGACACCACTCTCTTTGAGTGGGGAACAAACTTAAAAGGACATAAGAGAGCTAACCAAGATAGGCTCCGATTAGATGTGTACCCTGGAAGGGGTTTTGATGAGCACACACAATGAGTGAGACTCGGCCAGAGACTGTGTCACCGAAGTCAGACAAGAGAGTGCAGGCACGTGTGCTTAGCCAGAAGGGGTACTCAAGAGAGGTGAATGCTGCTCTGTTACAGAGAGGAGTCCAATATTGTCATTAATTCCTGTTCATGGCTTGTTCCTTCATTAAAACCAGTTGTGTCTCTGCATATGATGTCCTTTGTGGACCCCGGGTGAGGTGAAGGGACATGGCTTCGCGCATAAGGGGTGTGGCACTTCCTCCCTCCAAGCTACCCAAAGTGTGTGGTGCTCCAGCAGCAATTGATAGGGTCTTGGGCTCTGGCTGCTGCTGCATTAGCAGCAGCCCTGATTGGAAAACTTGAGAGCCCCAAGCCCTCTCTATCTCTTCCCCCAAATCCCACTCCTGCTTCACCCCACTGGGTACTGAGACTAGGGCCAGGACACTCTGCTTCCCGGCCACCACCATAGTGAAGTAGAGCAACCCAGCTGGGAGATGGTGGAGCACAGTAGGCTGTTGGTTGTTCCAGGTCCCACCACTGTGGTGTGTGCTTGGGGGCATGACCCCCTCTGACTGCCCTGTGCTAGATTTTCCCAGATAATTACCTGGGCACCATGGGTCCCATCCATCTGATGGTTGAGGCATCCACTGTGGGGCCTGGACAGCTCGGAGAGGCCTATATAACCGTGTCTCGCATGGGCCAATACAAACTGCCTCCTGTGTTGCATCATTTAATGAAGCATCTCTTGTACACAGGCAAGACTAGGAAGAGCTGACAATTAGGCTTACCATTTTTCCCAACTGGATGGACTGGACGCCATTTACAGCAATGGTGTCCCATCCCTCTGGTCAGGAAAGATGATAACCCTAAGCTGACTCAATGCAATGGTAGCCACGTCAGGTGACAGAACAGTAGCACAAAAGAGTGGCAGGGGAAACTCAAAACAATATTTTTTTAAAAAAAAGAGAAAATTGAAAGTTTCAGCAACAAGACAAAAAACAGGAGAAAATGACTCAAGTGGAGAATTAGGTGGGAGTGAGGGAGTGTCATGTCTTTCTTAGTATACCTGCGGGGCAGGAAACCCTATTCAGACCTAAAGGGCAGACACCAAGTCTAAGGGCCTTATGCCCAGAACCTCAGAGGTATTTCGGCTCTTAGGGTATGTCTACACTGCAGTGTTTTTCCAGAATAACTGCCGTTAGTCCAGAAAAAAATACTTGCGTCCATACTGCTATTGCATTCTTTTGACAAAAAGTTGAAAGAACCAAGGGGTTCTTTCACGAGGAAGACGTCTTTGTCTGAAAGAGCAGAAGAGGGAGTTCTTTTGAAAGAAGAGGCCTCCAGGAAATAGCACAGGTGCCCTGGTGGCCACTCCGTCCAATCTAATCAGATCTCTATAGTCCCTGTCTCCGGCCAGCTCTTAAAGCTGCAGGCACCTGGGACAACACTTGTGGCAGGGGGCTGGCCCAGAGAGCTGCACCTCACTGCGTGGCTGTGACTGCCACACTAATTGGGACCCATGGCCCAGCCACAAGCCTCCTGAGACCTCTCTGGCCCTCACAGGGAGCATGACCAGGGCTCCCAGGACTCAGCCAGAGGCCCAAAGAGGTTTGTGCCATCGTGGTCCGGGGCAGAGATCCTGGCCTTCCTGTAGGTGTGGGGTGAGCAGGAGACCCTGCAGGATCTCGGCTCCCAGTGGCACAACGCCGACATATACAGTCGGATGGCCGAGGCTCGGGCCACAAGAGGCCACCACTTCCAGAACCTCATACAAGTATGGAGCAAAGTGAAGGAGCTCTGCCAGGGCTATGCGAGGGCAAGGGAGCACAGCTCTCTCTCTGGGGCAGGACCCCACTCCTAGCCCTACTACGCTGAGCTCCACCACATCCTGGGGGGTGGTTCAGCCCCTTCCTCCCCCCTGGTGGTGGACTTGGAGCTGGAGATGCTCATCTTTGCCAACCCAGGGCTCCCAGGCCAGGAGGAGGAAGAATCCGACGACGAGCTGGAGGAGGAGGAGGAGACAGCCAGCACAGTCACCCTCACCCTCAAGCCCGTACCCCAGGGCCTGGATGTCTTACACGCATTCTCTGAGGACGGGGAGGAATCATCAGGTGAGTGCTCTGTTTTTCACACACACAGGGCAGGGAAGGCGGGCGCAGAGGGGATGGGATGCAATCGTCGCTTGGTCATCTTGGCCTGGATATTGTGCTACACTCCGTGCACGTGGAACTACATGCAGTGCCAGTCTGCAACATGCAGCCCCAGGAGGCAGCCCCAAAGCACCTCCAGGCAGGGCCAGCCCGAGCCCTTTGGCACCCTGGGCCCAGGCATGCGGCGCCACCCCCAGGCCCTGCAGGGTGCATGCGTGGGCCTGCCCCCCAGGGCGCTCGGCGCATGCGCGAGCTGGTCACGGCCACTGGCGCGCAGCCCGGGGCCGCCCCCAGGGTGCACAGCACATGCGCTGCCCAGCCTGGTCCGGCCAGCGCTGCTGGCACGCACGCTGGGCCGTGCAGGGCCCCGCAGCCATGGGTGGAAGGGTGCTGTTAGCCAGCGCCGCGGGGCCGGCGCTGCGGGATCCGGGCACGTGGCTCCTGATGGCAGCTGTAAGGGACGCCATGCACCCCTTACAGCTGCCATTAGGCGCCCCTCATCGGCTGGCGCCTTGGGCAGCTGCCCGGCTCACCCATGCCTCCATCCGGCCCTGTCCCCAGGGTCCTGTTCACGGGCTCTGGGGAGGCCACACACACATCTGACCCCTGGGGGAGATGCCCTCCCACCACTAACCACTGCTGGAAGCAGGCTGGGGACAAGGGCACACACGTGGCTGCACACAGACTTAGGAGTGCCGCACACGACACACGGGAATGCCTGCACACTTGAGGCACCACCCACTTCCACGGACAGCGCTGGCAGGTGTGCGTGCAGCCCCCATGGAAGAGCAGACTGCTCCAGGCCCCTCTCCTGCCCATGGCATCCCACTGTGGCCGACCACTTCCCTTGCCCTGCCTGTCTGTGGGATGAGGATGGGGGGGAGCAAGAAGCATGGTCCCCTGGGCACCTCAGGGCCTCTGTGAGGCAGGGCCGATGTCCAGGCCACACATAGCCTTGCTCCTGGAACATCCCTGCCCTCTAGCCTGAGGACTCTTGCTCTCAGCTCACAGAGGAGGGCACGGACTCAGGGACAGTGTCTGCATGGATGACTGACCGCCTCTTCCTCTTTATTCTCCACAGCCGGACTAGCATCACTAATGGGCGATCACCGCCAGCTGAGGCAGCCGCCTGACCCTGGGGGAGCAACAAGTGCAGGAGGGTCCAGGGGGACCTGATGAGACAGCACGTGGTCATCCTCCAAGGCATGCAACGGATCCTGGCCCAGAAGGACCAGGAGGACGCTCAGGGGCCGTGTCTACATTTGCGAGATTTTGCGCAAAAACTTGCCGCCTGTCTACACTGGCCGCGAGTTCTTGCGCAAGAACTATGATGCGCCCGCTCAGGAATAAGCCCTCTTGAAGAAGTGTTCTTGCGCAAGAGGCCAGTGTAGACAGGCAACATGAATTTCCTGTGCAAGAAATCTCGATGGCTAAAATGGCCATCGGAGCTTTCTTGCGCAAGAGAGCGTCTACACCGGCACGGATGCTTTTGCGCAAAAGCACATCTCTTGCACAGAAGTACATGCCAGTGTAGACGCTCTCTTGCACAAATACTTTAATGCAAAAACTCTTGCGTTAAAAGTATTTGTGCAAAATCTTGCCAATGTAGATGTAGCCAGGGTGTGTCTAGACTACAGGGTTTTTTCCAAAAAAGTGGCCTTTTTTTGAAAAAACTTCCCCTGCATCTAAACTGCTGCCATGTTCTTTTGAAAGTAAATCGAAAGACCATGGCTGGTTTTTTAACTATGGAAAACCTCGTTGTACGAGGAATAACGCCTTTTTTCAAAAGTGCTCTTTCAAAAAAAGGCACTATGTATTGCAAACTGTGCTTTTTCGAAAGCGAGCATCCAGACTGTCTCGGTGCTCTCTTTTGAAAAAGTGGCTTGCTTTTTCAAAAGTACTGGTTGTAGTCCAGATGCTCTTTCGAAAGAGGCTTGCAGTCTAGATGGGACCCAAATATGGGCTCAGATGGTGCAGCAGAGCCAAAACATGTGTGCTACCATATATGAAATGATGGCACACCCAGCTCCTGTCCCTGTCCCTGTCCCTGTCCCTGCTGCTCCCACTGCCCTCCCTGCTCCTCCTTCTCCTGTTGTCCCAGGCCCCACCCACCTCCCGAGGTTGCCGAGGTCCTGAGACCTGAGGTGGCACTTCCAGCTGCACCACGCACCACTCCCAGCCCTGAGTCCCCCTCCTCCTTGGCCCTATCCAGGGAAGAAAAGGAGGAGTTGCACTATATGTAAGAGAGCACTATGACTGCTCTGAACTCCAGTTTAAAGAGGGAGAAAAACCTGTTGAGAGTCTATGGGTTAAGTTTAGAGGAGCAAACAACAGCAGTGATGTTGTGGTTGGTGTCTGCTACAAGCCACCGAATCAGGTGGATGAGGTAGATGAGGCTTTCTTCGGACACCTGAGAGAAGCTTCCAGATCTCAGGCCCTGGTTCTTGTGGGGGACTTTAATCACCCTGACATCTGTTGGGAAACCAATATGGCAGTACACAGGCAATTCAGGAAGTTTTTGGACAATATTGGGGATAACTTCTTGACACAAGTGCTAAAGGATCCAACCAGGGGCCATGCGCAGCTTGACCGTCTGCTCACAAACAGGGAGGAACTAATAGGGGAAGTAGAGGTGGGTGACAACCTTGGAGGCAGTGATAATGAGATGGTAGATTTCAGGATCCTGACCAAAGGAAGAAAAGAGAGTAGTCAAATACACACCTTGGACTTCAAAAAAGCAGATTTTGACTCCCTCAGAGACCGGATGGGCAGAATCCCCTGGGATGCTAACATGAAGGGGAAAGGAGTCCAGGACAGCTGGCAGTATTTTAAAGAAGCCTTATTGAAGGCACAGAAAGTAACCATCCCGACACGTAGCAAGAGAGGCAAACATGGTAGGAGACCGGATTGGCTTACAGGGGAAATCCTTGGTAAACTTAAGCACAAAAAGGAAGCTTACAAAAAGTGGACACTTGGACAAATGACCAGGGAGAGCTATAAATGTATAGCTCAAGAATGCCGGGGGGTTATCAGGAAGGCGAAAGCGGAAATGGAATTGCGATTGGCTACGGATGTGAAGGATAACAAGAAAGGTTTCTACAGGCATGTTAATAATAAGAAAGTGATCAGACAGGGTGTGCGGCCCCTACTGGATGAAGGAGGTAACCTAGTGACAGATGATGTGGGGAAAGCTGAAGTACTCAATGCTTTCTTTGCCTCTGTATTCACGGACAAGGTGGGCTCCCGGACTAATGCGCTAAATGACACAAGATGGGATGAAGATGGACAGCCCTTGGTGGGTAAAGAACAGGTTAGGAACTATTTAGAAAAGCTAAACGTACACAAATCCATGGGTCCAGACTTAATGCATCCGAGGGTACCGAAGGAGTTGGCAAATGTCATTGAGGAGTCTTTGGCCATTATCTTTGAAAAGTCATGGAGGTCGGGAGAAATCCCGGATGATTGGAAAAAGGCAAATGTAGTGCCCATCTTCAAAAAAGGGAAGAAGGACGATCCAGGGAACTATAGGCTGGTCAGTCTTACCTCGGTTCCTGGAAAAATCATGGAAGCGATCCCTAAGGAATCCATTTTGAGGTACTTGGAAGAGAGGAAACTGATTAGGAATAGTCAGCATGGATTCACAAAGGGCAAGTCATGCCTGACCAATCTGATTAGCTTCTATGATGAGGTAACTGGCTCTGTGGACATGGGAAAGTCAGTGGATGTGATATACTTGACTTTAGCAAGGCTTTTGATACCGTCTGCCACAATATTCTTGCCAGCAAGTTAAGGGAATGTGGATTGGATAAATGGACGGTAAGATGGATAGAAAGATGGCTAGAAGGCCGGGCCCAGCAGGTAGTGATCAATGGCTCAATGTCAGGATGGTGGTTGGTTTCTAGCGGAGTGCCCCAAGGTTTGGTTCTAGGACCGGTTTTGTTCAATATCTTTATTAATGACCTGGATGAGGGGATGGATTGCACCCTCAGCAAGTTTGCAGATGATACTAAGCTAGGGGGAGAAGTAGATACGCTTGAGGGCAGAGATAGTGTCCAGAGTGACTTAGACAAATTGGAGGATTGGGCCAAAAGAAATCTGATGAGGTTCAACAAGACGGAAGAATCCAAAGCATAGTTACAAGCTGGGGACCAACCAGCTAAGTAGTAGTTCTGCAGAAAAGGACCTGGGGGTTACAGTGGATAAGAAGCTGGATATGAGTCAACAGTGTTCCCTTGTAGCCAAAAAGGCTAATGGCATATTAGGTTGCATTAAGAGGAGCATTGCCAGCAGACCCAGAGATGTCATTATTCCCCTTTATTCGGCTTTGGTGAAGCCACATCTGGAGTATTGTGTCCAATTCTGGGCCCCCCACTACAAAAAGGATGTGGATGCATTGGAGAGAGTCCAGCAGAGGGCAACCAAAATGATTAGGGGGCTGGAGCATATGACTTATGAGGAGAGGCTGAGGGAGTTGGGTCTGTTTAGTCTGCAGAAGATAGGAGTGAGGGGGGATTTGATAGCAGCCTTCAACTTCCTGAAGGGAGGTTCCAAAGAGGCTGGAGAGAGGCTGTTCTCAGTAGTGACAGATGGCAGAACAAGGAGCAATGGACTCAAGTTGTGGTGGGAGAGGTCCAGGTTGGATATTAGGAAAAACTATTTCACTAGGAGGGCAGTGAAGCACTGGAATGGGTTATCTAGGGAAGTAGTGGAGTCTCCATCCCTAGAGGTGTTTAAGTCTTGGCTTGACAAAGCCCTGGCCGGGTTGATTTAGTTGGGATTGGTCCTGCCTAGAGCAGAGGGCTGGACTTGATGACCTCCTGAGGTCTTTTCCAGCTCTATGGTTCTATGATTCTATGATTCTAGGTTCTGAATCCTGCTCCTCCCTAGTTACTTTTATTATGGACAAAATACAAAGTTCGTGGTTTTCAACACAAAACTAGTATCTGTACTGATACCAAGGAAGGGGGGAAGGGAAAGATTGTTGTGGGAAAGGCAGAGAGGGGCAAGGCACAGGCCTCTAGTGTGTGTGTGTGGGGGGGTCATGGGGAGAGTTGGTGGGGTCTTTCAAAGAAACTCTCCCTCAGAGCTTCCCAGATGTGCACCCTCATTTGATGGGCCTGATGGATGGCAGCTGTGCACGGCGCATTCCACATGGATACAGGCCCTGTTTAGGTGGGTATTAAATTGGTCCCTGCTGAGGTCCAGGTGGCAGGTGTATAGCTTCATCAGCCATGGCATGAGGAGTAGGACACATCCCCCATGATGCACAGTGGCATCTATGTTATACCAAATAAAAGCAAGCAGGATCTTATGAGGGGGATAAGGCAAAAAGCCACGTTTATTGTAAAGATAATAATAAAAAATAAAGAAAAGATAGAAGCAAACAATGTTGTTTAACTACTTAACCCTTATACATATAAACATTCATTCATCCATTTATTCAGGTTCTGTGTATTTGTTATAGTTACCAGCCTGGAAGTTGCTTGTGACAGAAAAATGGCCAGGTATTCTGTACACAAGTGATGGTAGTGGGGAGCGAAGTCCTGATCAGATGTGCATCTGAAGCTCCTGGTAGGCTGGCAGCAGAACCTTGGACTCTGATTCCATAGTTTTTTAGTCCAGTTCTTATAGGAATTTTTTCCTATGCCAGTCTATGGAAATTGCTGCATCATGCTGATGTCTGCAGGGTGGCTGCCAGGTGCTTGACAGTGATCTCATCGGGTGGACCTTCAGTATTTGACACCTTTTGGTTGCACTGGCACCTGACGCCTTTTTCAGCCCTTTGTTGCTGTATTCTCAGGCTGGCACCTCTCAGAACCATTCACTCATCATCCAAGCACTCTCTCTCTTACATACATTCCTTAATTAATGTTTCCCATACAATATTTTTGTATAATAATAACTTTACATATCTCAGAGTTGTAGTTACAAAAAGTTTCTGGATGGTATTGCTTAAAACATTCTCTGAGTGCTGAATAAAGTTACAATGTTTTAAAGAGAACAGGCGTTAAGTAAGTAATAATGCCCTTAGTCAATTACAGGGCTTGGCTCCCATAGCAGAGTTAGTGGATTGACAGTGCATTGTTACAATGTATCTCGGCAATGTCAATTTCAAGCAGCCCCTTGCACAAGCTTGAGCATGCCCTGGAGCACAGAGGGGGGGCTGTTTCTGGCTACATAGGATTATATTCTTAAATTCTAAATTACATAACCTAATACATTATATTCTAAAGGGGCAATAATAATGATAAATCTAAACATTTAACAATCTTAACAAATAATAATAATAATAAGAAGAATAAGAATTAATAATAAATCTAAACACTTTAAGTTGTGGGGAACAAATTATGGGGAGTCACTTTCATTTGGGGGAATCATTTTCAATATATTAATATGTTATCCCTACATCTGCACATCCCCAACCTGACAGTCACGCTGGGGGAAGAATGTGCCAACCTCCAGCTAGTGGTAGAGGCTGGAATTCCTGAAAATGTGTGCATCGTGAGCTCTGCCCAACCACCCAACAAAAATGTCCATGAACTGTCCATGGTGGTAGACCAGGGCCTGCAGCACCATGCAGAAATAGCTCTTGCAGTTGATGTATTGGGTGGCTCGATGCTGTGGTGCATGCATGGGAATATGGGTTCCATCTATGGCCCCACCGCAGGTGGGGAAGCCCAGGGTGGCAAATCTGGCCATGATGGGGTCCAGGTCTCCCAAGCAGATGACCCTGTATAGCAGGATGGAGTTAGGCCTTCACCACCTGCAGAAGGAGACAAAGAAATACAGAAAACAGAGAATGAGAGGGGGTGCCTGAGCCCTTGGGAGGTTCCGGAGTCCCTCTTCCTCCTTTCCCCCTCAAACACCGCAGGAGCCACCCCCTATGAGTCGTCCCCCACCCCCTGCAGGGCTGTGTGAGGGCGGGATGGCACATCCCCCCCAGGGATGGGACTTTCCCTCCACTCCCAGCCCACCCCCCACAGCCTCGCACCCCTTTCCCTAGGGTCCCCTTTTCCAAGACTTCCCCCCCGCCCGAGATTCTGAGAACACCTTACTTCCATGAGGAGGGCCCGGACAGTGGACTTTCCCATGCCAAACTACTTGCCCATAGACCACTAACTGTCTGGGGCGGCGAGCTTCCAGACAGCGATGGTGACCCACTTGTCCAGGGGGGTGGCGGGTCGTATCTGGGTATCCCGTCAATGGAGGGCAGGGGCAAGCCAGGCACACAGCTCCATGAAGGTGGCCTTCCTCATATGAAAGTTATGGAGCCATTGCTGGTTGTCCCACCACTCCATGACCAGCTGGTCGCACCAGTCGGAACTGGTGTCCAGCCTCCAAAACCGTCTCTTCACTGTGGGATGCAGTTGCCAGGGCCTTGCTCCGCACACAGGGAGAGGGTCTCAATGATGAGCTCGGTGTCGAGCTCGTGCAGGGCCAGGAAGCAGCCTGCACAAACAGAAGCTGCAGCAGTGTGGGGCCATCGCATGCCCACAGGCAGCTTCGGCTCCATGGCAAAGAGTATGCTGTGGTGTCCAAAAGCCGGGCAAGCAGAGCACACACTGCAAAAGCTTTGCTGTCCCTCGGAGAGGTAGGCAAGCAAGCAGCAGGGTCCCTTTAAGCACATGTCTCAGCTAGCCTTAGGCAACAGCACCCAGAAGCAACTACTGGTAAACCTCATTGCAGGAGGAATAACAGCTAATTCAATGTAGGGCTTTAATTTGGAATCCCGTTTCACTGCCGCGTGTAGACGCGGGCAGTTACTTCGGCCTAGTCAATTTCTAAAATGGCGACTGGACGGGAACATGCTAATGAAACGCGGGATATTTAAATCCTGCGCTTCATTTGCAATTTCGGTCACCCTCATTAGCCTCCCTAGATCGAACTAGGGGGCTAGTGTAGACATACCCTTCCAGAAAAGCTTATTCCAAAAGAAGCTTGCAGTCTAGACGTAGCCCTAAAGTCCATTGCTTTCAATGGATGTTAGAAGGCTAAATACCTTTATGGATCTGGGCCCTACTCCTACAAAATGATCCACACAGATAGATCTGTGTGTCTGCATTCATGTCAATGGTACTCTACACAGACACAATGAAAGATTAAGGAGTAAAGGATATTTATTTGGGATATATCTCTTCAGACACGCACATACATGCCTGCATACACAGTAGCCCAACAGTTAGTTTGTTCTTTTAAAGAAATGATGTGACACACATAAGGCTGACTCAAAGGCAGGGACTCATAAAAACGTGTAGTGATATATGCCTGTCAACTTGTACAACTATAATCATTAGGAAATACAACTTAAACCCGTTTTATTTCCTAACATGCAGAGCACATGTAGGCAGGGAATAGCAAGCACTTTGAAATGTATCCACACACTTGCTGAGCTGTCTATGGAGAGCAACAGTCTACATCCATAAACTCCAAGGCTGGCATGTCAGATCCAAAGCAATGAGTAAAAGTCTTAGTGTCATCAACTTCCACAGATGTCAGTGGGAGCTACAGATACTGAGAGCTTCTCAGCACAGTATGATTATCTATGTGTGTGGCCAACTTTAGCAGGATTTTGTTTTGTTTAGTTTTGTTTTTCCTCCAAGCCCTAGCTCTTGGATTCATGATTATGTACAACTCAGTTTTTGCCTTCAAAAAGTAAGTTTCTATCCGTCATGATTACAGAGAAGTTTAAAATATGACATGAGTTCACCCAAATGACTCAGAATCCAGAAAACAGTCCAAAAATAATATTTTTTAAAAAAACCTCATGATTTTTAAGCCAAATGAATGACTTTTTTCAGGCCTGACCTGAGATATTTGTTATGCTTGGGTTTAGAAATATTAATAACATGTTAGAAGTCATTTATATGCTGGGCTCTTGCAGTGCATTAGAAAGCCTGATGAGTGCTATCCCACGAGAAGTACTGTTTTCCAACTGAACAGGGGAGAGGATCTGTGGGATCACGTGAGGATTACTTGTATTCCCTCCCTCTGGGGTATCTGGTGTTGGCCACTGTTGGCAGACAAGATACTGGGTTAGATGCACCTTTGGTCTGACCCAGTCTGGCCATTCCTTTGTTCGTATCAAGCACCCATGCTGAGTGAGAATGTGAATGGAGCAGACAGGGTATGTCTACTAGGGATGTTAAAAGTTGATTAAATAGGTAACTATGTGACCACTGAAAATCTCATGGGCAACATGCTGCATGCTCTTAAATAAGCATTATATTGCTGAGCCCACAGCGATGCCTCCCTGAGAGCAGGCCTGTCAGCCCCTGCTGGCCTGGCTCCCAGGGAAGTGGTTTCCCTGCCACAGTGAAGCTACATCCCTGGGAACTGCCTACATCCCTAATGTCTTCACCAGTGGCCTCCAACCTTTTTATGCACAAGAACATTTTTTAAGTATTAGGGCAACTCCCACCCTACCCCTGAGGCTCCACAGACTTCATTCCCCGCTCTCTCCATCACTTGCTCCCCCCACACACACACTTTCATTAGGCTGGGACAGGGGGTGCAGGCTCCAGGCTGGAACCAAGAGTTCTGGGAGCAGGAGGGGGTAAGAGATGCAAGCTCTGGGAGGGAAACTGGGTGCAGGAAAGGGGCTCTAGGCTGGAGCACAGTGTTAGGGTGCAGGTGAGGTATAGAGTACTGAGCAAACACCCAGGCCAAGGAGAAAGTCTCTGAATGCTTATGGGAAGCAAGGCTTTGCATTTCCCCCCTCAGTGACCCCTAGCATGCAGGACAGCTGCCTCCCAGGCTGGAGGCCCAAGGAAAAAGCCTGTGTGGGTGGGCGCACAACAGGGCTTGGTGCAGTAATTTGCTTGACCACAAGCCCTCTCATGGGGTGGTCTCGGCTACTGCCTAACTCCATCTGCACTGCTAGCCAAGGCAGCACCTTCTCCTCAGTGCGCACAGGCTCCAGCCTCAACTCCCCTGGGCAGGTGGATAGCCAATCTGTTATAATCTCCACTCCCTCCCCATCCTATCATTCCAGACTCCCTGCTGAATGCACAGGGGCAATCCCATCCCCTGAGTCTGTGGGGGCTGTTCTCAGACAAACACCTTCCTGCTGGCCAGATCCACCATATGCCACAGCAGCTGGATCAGCTCTTATCAGATCCCAATCTAGACCCCCCAGCATCAGCAGTCTTCCTGGACAAGATCACAGAGTAGTTAGGAAGGGAGGAGGGAGAAGCCTGTGGTAATAGCAGCAGCAGAAGGCAGCAAATTGAAGGTGGAGACAGCTAAAAGTGGGAGAAAGCACCAGCAAATGGGTGAAAGGGCAGGAGCAGAGGTGGCAGCAGCAGGAAGGATGAACATTAGATGGGTCCCAAGAGAAGGGGGAGGAAAGAAATAGCAAAAGAGAGGGATAAATGGATGAGAGGCAGCAGGAGACAGAGGAGCCAATAGCATGGGCAAGGGCCAGCAGTACTTGGTAGGAGAAGGCACTTCTAGCAAATGGCAAAGTTGTTTATGAGATCAACATGTCTTCTAGTGCCCAAAGGAGCTCAGCTGAGACCTGGCCATCCAGGCTCTCGCTCTGCATGGTCATTGCAAATGGCCCTTCTCCCTGCTGGAGAAATGTGAACAGCTCTGACACCACTGTGTGATCATTAAATACTGCCAATGCTGTTCTCTCCTGGGACTCTAGGGGTATGTCTACACTACCCTCCTAGTTCGAACTAGGAGGGTAACGTAGGCATACCGCACTTGCAAATGAAGCCCGGGCTTTGAATTTCCCGGGCTTCATTTGCATAAGCCGGGCGCCGCCATTTTAAAATCCCGGCTCGTTCGAACCCCGTGCCGCGCGGCACGGACTAGGTAGTTCGGACTAGGCTTCCTAGTCCGAATTACCGTTACTCCTCGTGGCCACAACTTCCCCCACAGAGTGAGGGAAAGTGAAGGGGGAAACTGAGGTTCCAGGCTTCCCATAGACCAGACTTATTTTTCTGGAGTTCTGGAGTTAGTGGATTAGACTCTGGCGTAGGGATAAAAATGAGGCTTCAGAGGTAGGTACCTTATCCACTGTGACACTGAAGGAGCCCTCCAACCTCCCTACCTTCAGGGCCCCCTTTATCCTTCCTGTGTTCAAGGGTGCCAGGTTGGTTCTCTGTGACACTGGTGGTGGCTGTCCCCAAGGGGACAGTGTGTGAGACAAGACTCCCAGCAAGTAGGATAGGGACAGGGTGCAGGATCTGGGAGGTAGCTGGGGTGCAGAAGCAGGCTGGGAGTAGGGTTTCTGGCCAGTTGGAGGGAGCAAGAACGAGGGAGGGTGCAGTGTGTGGCCAGGAGAGAGGGTTAAAGGACAAAGGAGGGTGTCGGAGTAAGCTGGGGATGCTGGGTGTTGGTGGGGAGGTAAATGACAGGATTAGGGTGTAAGTGAGGGGGTCTGGACATGCGGGGGAACCTTACCTGGCTTCGTGCTCCCTTGCAGCAATGGCTGCAGCCACGCTGTCCTTGCTGCCCCAGAGGGAGGCCCTGCTTCTGCGGGCCACGTGGTTCCGAAGGCCGGAGACACTGCGGCTGTGGCCATGCGATCCAGGGCTGACCCCGAGGCACTGCAGCCACAGGCCACCCCAGAGGCTGGAGGTGCCACTGCTGCAGCCACGCGGCCGGACCCCAGGTACCACCTGCCACAGAGGCACCATGGCCTGGGGCTGGCCCAGGAGGTGCCACTGTCATGGCTACACAGCAGGCCCTACAGGCTGCCCCAGAGGCACTGCAGTCACATGGCCCGGGGCCAGCCCCAGAGGTGCCACTACTGCGGATACATGGCCTGGGGCTCGCCCTGGAGTCACTGCTACCACAATTATGTGACCCAGGGCTGGCCCTGAAGGTGCTGCTACTGTGTCTTAGGGCTGGCCTGGAGGCACCACTACTGCAGCCAGGCCGTCCGGGTCCAGCCCTGGAGGTGCCGTGGTATCAGCGTCTCCATCCTCCGGAGCCAACCCCAGACTGTGTGGCCGCAGAAGCAGTGTCTCCTGGGCTGGCCCCTGGCTGCCTGGCTGCGGTAGCAATGCTTCCAGGCTGGCCCTAGAGAGGTGCTTGAGTCCTGGCGCTGCCTCCTCTCCAGTGGCAGTGTGGGGCATGTAGGGGCTCAGCTGAGCTCCTCCCCATCATGAGTCCTGTAATTAGGAGGAGGGGTCTGTAATTGCCTCGCGGGCCGGATCAAAGCCCAAAGCGAGCTGGATCCAGCCCGCTGAGAGACTTTTGTCCACCCCGATCTAAAGAATAGCCACATCTCCTCAATAGGAGTGAAACCCTTATGAATTTGTAGACAAAAGACATTTTCTGTGAAAAATCACTTTTTGTGAAAAATGTGATGTAATTGAGAGTCCAGCTTTCCATTAATAATTAGATTAGAGAGAAGTTTTTGACGTGCCCTAGTGAAAATGAATAGCCATTCAACATTTGAGGGAACATGTAGGCTGTGTCTGCATTGGCACGATCTTGCGCCAAAGTGGCCGCTTTTGCGCAAAAACATGCTGCCTGTCTACACTGGAGGGGAGTTCTTGCGCAAGAACACGGACGTTCTAATGTGTGAAATCAGTGCTTCTTGTGCAAGAACTGTGATGCTCCTGCTCAGCAATAAGCCCTCTTGCGCAACTGTTCTTGCGCAAGAGGCCAGTGTAGACAGGCAACATGAATTTCTTGCGCAAGAAAGCTCGATGGCTAAAATGGCCATCGGAGCTTTCTTGCGCAAGAGAGCGTCTACACTGGCACGGATGCTCTTGTGCAAAGGCACATGCCAGTGTAGACGCTCTCTTGCGTAAATACTTTAACGCAAGAACTCTTGCGTTAAAGAGTATTTGCGCAAGATCATGCCAATGTAGACATAGCCGTACTTTTTTTGCAGTATTCCACCAACTCTGCTTATACACGGAAAATATGTAGGAATTACTGTGCTAAATCAAACTAGTGATTCATGGAATCTAGTACATGGTCTCGTTTAAGGAATAAGTTGCACATAAATGAACTTCTTCCTAACCTCAGGCAGTTAGGGCACATCTCTACTTACCAGAAGATCAAGGCTCCGGAGGTCAATCTTCATAGAATCATGGAATCCTAGAGTTGGAAGAGAGCTCAGGAGGTCATCAAGTCCAATTCCCTGCTAAAAGCAGGACCAACCCCAACTAAATCATCCAAATCAGGGCTTTATCAGAGCAGGACTAAAAAATCTCTAGGGACGAAGTCTTCCACCACCTCCCTAGGTAACTGATTCCCATGCTTCACTGCCCTCCTAGGCCACGTGTAGACAGCGACATTATTTCGGGATACTGGAAGTATCCCAAAATAGTTATTCCGTGTCTTTAAATGTGCCTGTTATTTCAAAATGTACCCTTATTTTGAGGGTAGGGTGCAGTGTAAATGCACCTCTAGTGAAATAGTATTTTCTAATATCCAACCTAGACAGTCCCCACTGCAACTTGAGACCATTGCTCCTCATTCTGTCATCTGTCACCATTGAGAACGGACACATTCCATCCTCTTTCGAATCTTCCTGCAGGTATTTGAAGGCTGCTATCAAATTCCTCCCTTCCCCCTCATTCTTCTGTAGACTAAATAAAGCCAGATTCCTCAGCCTCTCCTCCTAAGTCATAAGTCATTTTGTTGCCATTTGATGGACTTTATCAATTGCATGTAAATCCTGTCTGTAATGGTGGGCCCAGAATTGGACACAATACTCCAGATGTGGCCTCACCAGTGCTGAATAAAGGGGAAGAAACACTTCCCTAGATCTACTGGAAATGCTCCTCCTAATGCATCCCAATTATCCTGCTTGGCACCATGGGCACATTCTTGACTAGTATCAGCTTCTTATCCACTGTAATCCTAAGGTATTTCCCTGCATAACTTCTGCTTAGCCAGTTGGTTTCCAACTTAGGGAATGTCTACATTGCATTCCTCTTTCGAGAGAGGAATGCAAATGCAGACTAATGAAATTGCAAATGAAGCACGTATTTGAATTTCCTGCACTTCATTTGCATAATCGCACCTGGCTGCTTTTTCAAAATACCCTATTTCAAAAAAAGAAATGCTGTCTAAACGTGGTTATTTTAAAAGAAAACCCTTCTTTCGAAATAATCCTTACTCCTAAAAAAATGAGGTTTAACAGTTATTTTGAAAGAAGGGTTTTCTTTTGAAATAACCGTTTCTAGACAGCGTTTCTTTTTTTGAAATAGGGTATTTCGAAAAAGTGGCCAGATGCAATTATGCAAATGAAATGAGGGAAATTCAAATCCATGCTTCATTTGCAATTTTGTTCATCTGCATTTGCATTCCTCCGCCTTGCTCCAGCACCCTTCCCCCAGCCAGACACCTTCCCCCAGCTGGCTCCTGCACCCTCCCCTGCTACTGAACCCTCCTTCCTGGCCACACACTGCAACGTTCCTTGTTCTTGACCCCTCCCCCAGCCAGGCACCCTACTCTCAGCCTGCTCAGGCACCTCACCTCCCACCCAGACCTTGAACCACCATTCCTCTCACTGGAAGCCCTGTCCCACACACTGACTCCCCATTTTTGTCCTAAACCCAGGGGCTGAGGGGGGGGTCACAAAATCCACTAACTCTGGAACCCCAAAGGAGTAAATCTGGGTTATGGGAAGCCCTGAACCTCAGTCCTCACTGTCCTCCTCCGCCCCCTCCCCGCGCATTGGGGCTGGAGCACCAAAGAAGTGAAGCCTCTCAGTTGGGGGCTGCATCAGTGGGGGGGGGGGGGTTGTTTATTTGGGGTTGTTTTGGGGTTTTTTGCTTTTCACTTGTGTAGTTCCCAGTTGATTTTTCTGTGGGTCAGTGGACCCCAACCCAAAAAAAGGTTCCCCACCCCTGCCATAAATAAAGAAAACATGGGAATCTTTTGTGTTGGACATAAATGAATAGGTTACTTTCTTTAAAATGAAGCTTGATAAACTAACTTAAGAAAATTGCAGTGCTTAATCAGTTTAATAATTGAAATGAATAGTTCCTTTTTACTCGTTAAATTACACTGTTCTCCCTTGCTGCGGTACTAGCAAAATGGCTTGGACATAATTATGTAATTAACAGCAAGTTTCCATTAGCAACTGGTGGCCCTTGGAAAGGTTTGTGTTGAGCCAGGTGGGTCACGGGCCAAGAGAGTTTGGGAACCATTGTGTTAGAGAGATGGGAGAATGCAGGGTTGCAGTGGGGCAAGGCTAGTGGCAGGGCGGCAGGGCTAGGAGAACAGTGCCTCCACCTATGAGGTATGGCCCAGGCCCAGGTCCAGCCCCACTGGCTGGAAGCCCCACCCACATTTGCCAAGCAGATAGAGCAGCAACAGACAGAGGCAGCCGAGGGAGAAGGAGGGCCATGGTCTGCCATGATCCCAGAAGGTATAACAAAATCATTTTACCAATTACTGTTTCCACTCAAATTCTCCATTGCATGACTATTTTGAACTCCTTTATCATTTAAAAGAATTGTTGTCCACATGTCCAAAAAAAGTACCCCTCTAGAGAAATTCCTACAGACCAGCCTGTAATGCACACAAGTGCAAGGGTACTTGGCATAACTTTGAAATAACTTTTTTAATAAAACTGCCAGGCAATAAATCTATTGTTGTTTCCTATGCAGATTTCCTCACCTAGCTTCTGTCACATTTGTTGCAGCGCAATGGTTCACGTGCAGAAAAGCACACTTATCCTTTAACACACAGACACTCAGTCCCCTCCGATCTTCTCTGAGATGACTTCCAAGTCTCTGTAATGTGGCCTCAATGTATGGGCATTCTCTAGAGCAGTGGTCTCAAACCTTTTTATGTCCAAGAATACTTTCTGCGTTTAAGGGCAACACAGAATCTACCCCTACCCCAAGACCCCATCCTTCCCCCAAAGCCCCACTGACTCCACCCCCTCCCTTGGTTGCTTTCCCACACACACTTTCATCTGTCTAGGACACAGGGTTGGGGTGCAGGAGGGAATGATGAGTGTCAGTTCTAGGAGCAAGTTTGGATGTAGGAGGGGGCTTCAGGCTGGGGCAGAGTGTTGGGTACAAGATGGGATGAAGAGTGTGGGCTGTGGGAGGGAGTTTGGGTGGGCTCAGGGCTGGCACAGGGAGCAGGCGTGCAGGTTGTGGCTGGGAGGTACTTACCACAAGTGGCTCCCAATCAGCAGTACAGAAGGACTCAGGTAAGCTTAACTCTTTCTAGGCCATGGGCCACACAAGCATATGAGTTACACATATTTGCCATATCTGGACTGTATTTATGTTCTTAAAACAAAAACATCCGTAAAACATTTTTTTTCGAATAAGATTTCTCATCCCTGGGATTCACAGTCAAGAACAGTTTCTAGAGAGGAATTAGAAAGAAATGTCCTCTGATTTTAAAATTATCTTAATTAAAAAAACATTCACACACATAACAAGGAAAATTGCCAAGAAATAAGGGTATGTCTACACTACAAAGTTAGTTCGAACTAACTTTCATAGGCGCTACACTAGCGCTCCGTTAGTTCGAATTTAAAACGAACTATCAGAGCGCTTAGTTCGAACAAGGAAACCCTCATTTTACGAGGATTAAGCCGAGTTCGAACTAGCTAGTTCGAATTAAGGGCTGTGTAGCCCCTTAATTCGAACTAGTGGGAGGCTAGCCCTCCCCATGTTTCCCTGGTGGCCACTCTGGCCAACACCAGGGAAACTCGTCTGCCCCCCACCCAGCCCCGGAGCCCTTAAAGGGGCACGGGCTGGCTACAGTGCCCGTGCCAGGTGCAAGCCTGCCAGCACCCAGCCAGCAGACCCTGCACCTGGCACGGCTCGAGCCACCCACCCGATGTCCCCCAGCCCTCCGCCTCTTCCCGGGACCAGGCTGGCGGCTCCCGGGAGCTTGCCCGGGACCGCAAGAGGCGGGCACCCGCCTGCTCTAGTGCGGACATCGTGAACCTTGTCCACGATCTCCGCACTAGGCACAGGAAAGTGGCCGCCTAGGTCAGGAGAGCTGCCAGCCTGGCCACCCAGGAGCAGGAGTGCATGAAAATCAAGGTGGTCCACTGAGACCCCTGACCCTGAGCCCTGAGCTTACAATGTCTGTACTGGGTCAGACCAAAGGTCCATCTAGCCCAGTAGACTGTCTGCCGACAGTGGCCAACCCTAGGGACCCTGGAGGGGATGGACCGAAACAATGACAAAGCCATTTGTCCCCCACCCTATGTTACATCATGGAAAGTCCCAGGACTCCGGAGAGTAAGGCTGAGTCCTATTTGACTCCATTCAGGCCATTATTCATTTTCTGTGGTTCACTAATTAAGTTAAATATTGTGGGGCTAATTCATGGTGGATGATCCAGTCACTTTGGTTAGGCAGAAGCGAAGTGGCCAGAGAGGAGAACTAAGATCCACCCAGGAATGGAGCATTGCCTGTTCCATTAGATTTTCACCATCTCCTCAGGCATGATGTGGTGGTGTTGGGGTCTCACATTAGGCCTTGAGGAAGGCAGATTTGTGCCCCTGAATGGGTCCCCAGGGATTGAATCTGGCTCTCTGGACCTGTTGCAGTAGATATTCCTATTGACTCCATAGGGAGGGGTCTGTAGAGAGAACTAGGCAGTTTTAGACTGCGATAGTCAGGGCAGCATGCTCAGCTGTATGCAAGCACGCTCCAAAACACACATTCCTGAACCCCCTGGCAGGGGTCTCCCCAAAGAAACCAGTGCCCTGACTCATCTCACTCCATAAACAATGAAGAGGCCTGTGATACCTTACATCAGGGGTGGGGAACCTTTTTTGGGTCAGGGGCCACTGACCCATGGAAAAATCAGTTGGGGCTGCACACAAGTGAGAAGCAAAAAAAGAAAAACCAGCCCCGTACTGACGTGGCCCCTAACGGAGGAGAAAGACATTCCCCACAATCCCCTCACAAGCCAGAACCTAATGGGGTCCAGGCTAGTAGACTTTGTGTGCTCCAGTTCCACAGCAGGCATGAGCTTTCTAGTACTCGGGATGGGGGAGCCCCCTTAGCCTTAGGGGCCAGATCCAGGCAAGCCAGGGGTCCGTATTCAGCCCAAAGGCCTGAGATTCCCCACCTCTACCTTAAAGAAATAATATAATATAATATAATATAATATAATATAATATAATATAATATAATATAATATAATATAATATAATATAATATAATATAATATAATATAATATAATATAATATGTAGCCCTTCTGCCGGGTAGGCCTGGCAGGAACCAGGGCTGGGTTCAATATCTTGGGGTCAATCTCACAAAGAACCGGCTCGAGCCCCCACCCAGTGATCTGGGAAATTCACGCACCCCTGGGCGCCTCTGAGAGGCAATGCTTCCCCACTCGCAAGCACTGAGTCTGAGTGTAGGTAAAGAACATTTAATGAAACAGAGGAAGACTTCATACGGCATTAGCTTGGGGAAAACACCACAAATAGAGTTCATAACCCAAACATGAGCCCCCACCCCGGCCAAGATTCGCCCGAAGTCCACCGACTCCCCAAAAGTCTCTGTCCCCACAAGTCTCTGTGCCACCCAGAGTCCCAAAGTTCACCCGCAGGGTTTCACCTCCCAACCTGGGTAGAGATGGGGGTGGGGAGATAGATAGGGGGCACCTTATACGAAACTCCGCTATGCTTCACCAGCTGTCTCGTCCCACACCTCTGGACGCTCCGCTGGGCACCTGTCGCCGCTTCTCGCCTGCTGCCGCTCCACACCACTGGTCGCCGCTCCTCGCCTGCCGCCGCTCCATGCCACACCGCTAATGGCCGCTCCTCGCCTGCCGCCGCTCCACGCCATGCTGCTAATGGCCGCTCCTCGTCCACCGTCACACCACACCACACCGCTGATGGCTGCTCTTCGCATGCCGCCGCGCCACGCCGCTAGTCGCCGCTCCTCGCCTGCTGCCACTCTACTGGCTGCAGTAGGTCTGGCTCTCAGCCAAACCAGTGATTTCAGCTCAGTGATTTCAACTCTCAGCCAAACCAGTGATTTCAGCTCTCAACTGAATCCAGCTTTCACTGGACTAGCAAACAAAAAGACTCCTCAGGGAGTCTGCTTTAGGTCTGTCCTTAAAACAAAGGGGGAAAGGTGCAGGCTGGGCCAGTCTTACAGCTCACACCTGGTAGGTGTGAAGCAGGCTGACTCAAGTCCTTTAACCCTTTCCCCCAGCTCTGTTCACTCAACTCTGGAAGGGGGGGGGCTTGTTCTTCCGAGACCTCTTACCATGATGGTGGTGTCTCTCCTGCAAGCACTGGTGGCATGTTTGACAGTTCCCACATTTAGGGGTAGCATGATTAGTGACCCCCACAACAGTCCCAAATTATATACAATTCTCCACATTCCATTCCAACACTGACCCTCCATCAGCCCTGGCTGAATGGGATTTACATAGCCACACCTTGGATTCTCTCCTGAGCAGTATTTACATGTCAACAGTTAACAGTTAATTACCTTGTAGAGCTAAACAACTGTAGTGGGCACACCCACCCCTCCTTTCAGCTGGCTGACAGCAAGCAGCAGTTCAGCCCCTGCTTACAGACAAAAGGTCCTAGAAAGTCTCCAGGAATGCTAGAGAAGCAGGAAGCGAGTTGACAGGAGGCCAGGAAAGAAAATGGAAACAGAATTTGGGGTTTTGAATTGGAAGCAGTGATGTGCCTGTTGTGTGATCATGCCTGGAAGATGTGAATTAAGCCAGGAACCTGGGCAAGCAGAATCCAGCGACTTTCTTGGCTAGGGAAAGACTAAATCTTGGAACAAGAGAGATGTGAGTAGAACAGGGAATTTTTAGTCAGACGCTACTAGGTTATTTTCTTTATTTTTTTAGTTTGTTGGACTTCTTTTTGCTAAGCACATGTAACTATCCCCCTTTACCCTAGAACTCTTCAAACTGAATCCCAGGGAAGCGATTTTCTGTGTTTTAATCTTTCTTTTTTCAGTTTCTTTGTAACACCTAGCAACCAAGTAGATACGCTGGAGGGCAGTAGATATGCTGGAGGGAAGGGATAGGGTCCAGAGTGACCTAGACAGATTAGAGGATTGGGCCAAAAGAAATCTGATGAGGTTCAACAAGGACAAGTGCAGAGTCCTGCATTTGGGATGGAAGAATCCCGAGCATAGTTCAGGCTGGGGACCGACTGGCTAAGTAGCAGTTCAGCAGAAAAGGACCTGGGGGTTACAGTGGATGAGAAGCTGGATATGAGTCAACAGTGTGACCTTGTAGCCAAGAAACCTAATGGCATATTAGGGTGCATTAGGAGGAGCATTGCCAGCAGATCCAGAGAAGTGATTATTCCCCTTCATTCGGCTCTGGTGAGGCCACATCTGGCGTATTGTGTCCAGTTCTGGGGCCCCCACTATAGAAAGGATGTGGACGCATTGGAGAGGGTCCAGCGGAGGGCGACCAAAATGATTAGGGGGCTGGAGCGCATGACCTATGAGGAGAGACTGAGGGATTTGGGTTTGTTTAGTCTGCAGAAGAGAAGAGCGAGGGGGGTTTGATAGCAGCCTTCAACTTCCTGAAGGGAGGTTCCAAAGAGGATGGAGAGAGGCTGTTCACAGTAGTGACGGATGGCAGAACAAGGAGAAATGGTCTCAAGTTACAATGGGGAAGGTCTAGGTTGGGTATTAGGAAAAACTATTTCACTAGGAGGGTAGGGAAACACTGAGATGGGTTCCCTAGGGAGGTGGTGGAATCTGCATCCCTAGAGGTTTTTAAGTCTCGGCTTGACAAAGCCCTGGATGGGTTGATTTAGTTGGGATAGGTCCTGCCTTGGGCAGGGGCTGGACTTGATGACTCCTGAGGTCTCTTCCAGCTCTATGGTTCTATGATTCTAAGTAATGTTTCACCAAGTGTATTTGTTTTGTTAATAGACGTCACATTTTTAAAACCATGATCTGATTCCTGCATCCTAGAGGGCGGAAGGTTCTGTATGCACGTGCCTAAGACAGCAAGCCATACTTCTAGGAGAAATTACAGGTTTTCAAGCTCTCTCTGGAGGGAGTGTCAAGGACAAGGAAGGTACCCCACAGGAGGGAATTCTGAAATGCGCCTGTCTGGTTCTCAAAGGGGTTTGTGCATTTGGATGATGGCAGCAACACCAACACAAGCCTCCAGTGGCAGGGTATTTTAAAGTCTCTTGTGGGCCCCCACCTTCTGCACTTGGAGTGCCAGAGTGGGAAACAGCCTTGACATGACCCCTCTCCAATTTATCAACATCCATCTGGAATTCTGGTCAGCAGAGCTGGGCACAGAACTCCAGCAGCAGAAGTTCAAGTGCCGAATAAAGAGGCTAAGTCGGTTCCCCACTCTGGCACTTGGAGTGCAGAAGGTGTGGGCCCAAAAGAGACCTTAAAATACCGTGTCTCTATGGGCTTCTGCTTCAAAACTCCCCAAGGTCACAGATTCCCTGAGCTTAGGAGGGTTGCTGCCTCTACCCAAGTGGAAAAAAACTTTTTCTTCTTGAACGCAGGAAGAAGTCACTTGGGAACGTATTCCAGAAGGGTACCCCAAACTCTTTTACACAAGAGCCAAAAGAAATCTGATGAGGTTCAACAAGGACAAGTGCGGAGTCCTGCACTTGGGACAGAAGAATCCCAAGTATTGTTACAGGCCTGGGACCAACCAGCTAAGTAGTAGTTCTGCAGAAAAGGACCTGGGGGTTACAGTGGATGAGAAGCTGGTTATGAGTCAACAGTGTGCCCTTGTAGCCAAGAAGGCTAATGGCATATTAGGGGGCATTAGGAGGAGCACTGCCAGCAGATCCAGAGATGTGATTATTCCCCTTTATTTAGCACTTGGAAAGAAAAAAAGAAAAATGAAAACAAACTGTAATTTCTGATAGCTGTCCTCTTAGTCTTAGGCAGGTATACACAGACCTCCTATTACTTTCCAGAATACAAAATCAGATCATAGCCTTAAAATAGGTGATTATATTAAGAAAACAAAAAGGTATTCATTTGTAAAGCTGACTTGGCTGCTAGGAGTTATAGCGCAACTGAGAAAAGAACAGATTAAAACACAGACAATTGCATCCCTGGGATTCAGTTTAAAGTTATAGTGGGGAGAGGAGGGGATATGGATTTAGCACAGAGGAGTTTAACCAAACAACAAAACAAAAAAATAACCTGATCGCATCTAAATAAACATTCTCTATCTACTCAAGGATCCACACTTCCAAGGTCCAGTCCAATTCTAGGCCCAGGTATTCTTTTTTTTAGGCATGATGTCCCTGCCCAGTTCAATTCATCCCCCCCCCCTCATCCTCTTCCGCAGCTCCAGGATTAAACTCACAAAGAAAAACAGCAGACAGATTCCCTTTTAATGCAGATCTGAACTCCCTGCCAACACTTTCTAGCTAGCTAGGTTTAACCCTTTAGTCACTGAATACTGGGATGTTCAGAAAAGAACAGTGGGCCTCCCATCCATCACAGAAGCGAGACAGCCTCTTTACTCCTGCTCAAGCGTTTCCTGTTTATACATCCCAGAATTACAATAGCTTTTTAAGCCCCAACGCCACAATGGGAGCTCATGTTCTGCTGATTACCCACCATGACCTCTACATCTCTTTTCCCCGCCCTGCAAGTCTGGCCCACAGAACCATGGGAAGTGGCATAGGCTAGCCTGGGCCAGGGCAAAGGAACACGTGGGCCTTTCTCTTCTCCATCTCTCCCTCTGCATTGCACAGCAGGGCGCAGGAGTGCCAGGGGGCTCTGTGGACGCTGTTTGGCTTAATGCCAGCGAAAGCAGGGTCTACAGGAGTACTTACGGGCTCCTAGTGTTAAGAGCTGTGATGTGGTTGCCTCAGCAGCGTGGCTCAGTGCTTCTGTTCTTGGAGCTCCGGTGTGATCAGTGATCAGTGCAGGTAACGCAGCCTGCTCCTGCTGCAGATCTCGCTGTTATGCACAAAGACCGACCACAGGCACCGTCTGGTGACAGAGGCACTTGGCCAGGTTTATAGCCGTGTAGTCACAGATCTAGTGCCCTGGATTTGCGGTTACACGTGCACCAACTCATGAGTGCCCCAGGACGAGGAGCAATTCAGTCAGTAAGTCTCTGTTGTCCCTTCGGCCATGCAAAGGGGGTAAGGCCAGGCACCCCAATATTTATAGCCTAAAATAAACTTGTCTGGTTTCGGACATTTGTTTGCTCCCTCCCCTTGTACCTAGTACCTTGAACCGAAAAATATTAGCGGAGACACTGTTGAGCATCCACTGAGGATGCGCTCGGTGAGGCTAATCTTCGTGTTTTACCTCATCCCCGTTGCAGGGTTCCAGACCAAGGAGGATATCTACTGCCTCGCTTTAACGAAGGCCCTGTACACTGTGCCCACGCCAGTGACTGCTGGGTTTTATGCACCATGGGGACATTGCAAAAACCTGCTCTTACACAAAATCAAGGGTGAGTACTGCCCCGGGGAACGTAAGACGGGGAAGGAACCTTGTGGGGATGGGGATTACTGGATGACAACCATCTCCAAAGAGCCAGAGCCACCCGTACTCATTTGCCGATTATGCAATCGCATAGGGGACCTGAAAATTTGGAGCAGCACTGGGTTTTCATGTCCACTCCACCCACCTGCCTCTTCCTATCCATGGTCTGTGGCTCTGCTTCCTCCAGCAGCAGAAGTTCTAGAAGATCTAGTTAATTTACAAGTGACAAAGTCTGCTCGAGCTACTGGCAGAACATCAACGACATGGTAATGAAGCCATTTAACAGGCATTTGCCAACCTCTGCTAAATGTTTGCTGAATTTACTGTGAGAGTCGACAGGACCTTAGTTTAAAATGTGTTTGTTTATTAGTGTGTGGATGAGGATTATAAAATCACATCGCTAAAAATTCAACATCCATCTGGGCTGCTGTTGGGCAGATGGGCACCAGTTTAATAGTACGGCGTAGGATCCCATCAATCCTAAGGATGGCTTTGCCAAGAGCTACCCATTCTTGATTGCTTCCCAGAAGGGAGGGATTGTGAAGCTGGAAGACCCTTCAGGAGGAGAGATTTAAGGCACTGCCAGGTACCTAACATATCTTCCTCTTTTATCTCAGAGAACATGGAAAACGAATCGAAGAAGAAAGACCAGGAGGAATTTCAGCGGACGCAGAAGATGCAGCGTGACAACACTGGCTGGGATCTACTCAAGCTCCTGTTACTCATGATCTTCTACCGGCCGGTCCTGACGGAGCAGCAGAAGTGGAGAAGGAACGTGAAACACGTCTTCATCCATTTCAGCACCTGGGAGTACGCGGGCTGCGACCAGCTCTGGGCAGGCCTCATTACCACACTGTGCGACGGCATCGAAAGCCACTTTGGTCTCCTACCCATGAGCATTTACAGGACCATAGACAGGAAATGTAGCATCATCGAAAGACCAGGGGATCAGGAATGGGTTAGCAAGAAGTTCCTCTTCCTCCCGCTGTGGGTGGCTGTGATCCTTTTGATCATGGTAGCTATTGGGGTGGGTGGTCTCCTCCTAGTGTTTGGGATCCCCATCGGGGATGCCTCGGGAGACGCCATAGCTGTCGTGGAAGGCATTGGGGTGACGGCTGTCAGCGTCTCTGCAGCAGCTGCCATACGGCTCACTATCACAGTGGTACGAAACATTATCGTCACCCAGAAGAGCCAGCTGGAGAGACAGATGAACCAGACGGCTCTCAGCGCACAGCTGGGCTTCATGAGCTGCGTGAAAAGCGAAGTCAGGACAATCACTGGGTTCCTGCAGTACATGGAGATCTTCCAGCGGCGGAAGCTGCGGGTGGTGCTGGAGATCACCCACTTGGATACATGCAGCCCTGACAAGGTGGTGGGCGTCCTTGGTGCCATGAACATTCTCCTCTCAGACGATGACGCCCCTTTCATCTCCATCCTGGCTGTTGACTCCAGCATCATTGTCGACTGCGTGGAAAGCTCCAAGTATATGAGAGGTATGGCCAACAACGGCTACGAGTTCTTAAACCGCATCGTCACCCTGCCCTTCTCTGTCCCTCGGATGGACTGCGACACCAAGCAGAGGCTGATCAGGAATATCATCGCGCGCAAGGAGCAGCTAGAGGCAGAGGTCGGCTTCCGGCAGGATGGCAAGATGGAAGCCAGCTCTGACTTCCTCAACATCTCTCGCTACCATTCGGCCAACCACGATGCCCAGAATCCAGTTGCAGAGGACAGCCAGATACCTCTCATGGTTGGAACCCCAGCGCTGGGAACCGGCAGCTGCGGGAAAGGTATCCGAGCCAAAGACCTCATTCAAGATGCTTTCGACTACCTCCTGGATGACGCCTTGAAGGAATTCATGACAGACAACGTGGTGCAGATGCGGCGCATCGTGAACACCGTCACCATCACCATCAGGCTGCTGGCGAGTAACATCCCCAAGGATGAAGTGTGTCCGAAGAAGGTGGTGGAATGGGTGCTCCTTGCCAACCAGTGGCCGTGCCGTCTGAGCTGGCTCTTGCAGTGCATGGAGGATGAGGAGCAGAGGAGTCGAATGGGCAGCTGCCATGGAAGCCCGCTCCGCCCCGACATGTCTCTGTGGGAGGTCTACGAGAAGTACATGGAAGAGCTGGACATGCTGAAAGGCCAGATGGAAAAGCTGCTGGAACTGGACCAGGATCCCGAGCTGTTCCACACTTTCCTGTGCGGCAGGTTTCGGGTGGAGGAGGCCCTCTTCTACCTCCCCTTCACGGTCAATTTGGACCCATCCCTGAAAAGACAGATGGAGCTGCAACGTGGCAGCCACAGACTGAAACGGACAAAGAAATTCGACAAGCTCAGCGCCTGCACTCTGCTGGGTATGACGGTGGAGGATGTCTGCCGAGAGGTGGGTCACCCTTGGGTTTCCTTCCTTCGAGCAGGGCCAGCTGTCGATAGAATGTCCATGCCTCTTCATCGCAAGAAGCATGTCATTCATGTGACAGCAGCTGCCCACAGATGACGGCTACAGGCAGAGCCATCTTTGCAAATCGTGGGGCCCTGAATAATTGAGGGCCCTTCTGCAGGATTGCCTGGGCCTTTTCCCCTCATGCAGCTTCTGCTGGAGGTCTGGTCGTTCCTACTACCTCCCTACCCCAAGCAGGGCTCAGGAACTAGAGCAGAGTTGCAGATCCTCTCTGCTTGCTAGCTTGCTGCTGCTGCTGATTTGAACCCCATAGCTGATTTGAACCTAGGCCCTCTAGGAGTGTGTCTAAACTACATGGCTCCGTCGACGGAGCCATGTAGATGAGGCTGATTGGCAGAGGGAAATGAAGCTGCGATTTAAATAATCGTGGCTTCATTTAAATTTAAATGGCTGCCGCGCTCTGCCGACCAGCTGATGATCAGCTGTTTGTCGGCAGATCGGGGCAGTCTGGACGCTTTCCCGTCGACGTGAAAGCCCTTTGTCGACCTCCCCGGTAAACCTCATCCCACGAGGCATCAGGGGGAGGTCGACAAAGGGCTTTCATGTCGACGGGAGCGTCCACACTGCCCCGATCTGCCGACAAACAGCTGATCATCAGCTGGTCGGCAGAGCGCGGCAGCCATTTAAATTTAAATGAAGCCGCGATTATTTAAATCGCGGCTTCATTTCCCTCTGCCGATCAGCCTCATCTACATGGCTCCGTCGATGGAGCCATGTAGTTTAGACACACCCCTAGAGGCCTCGACAGCTGGAGCCATGAAGGCAGCTGGCTCCCAGCTTAGGATGTAGAGCTCCCTTGTTCTTATCTCTGGCTGTAAGAGGTCCAATTGCCACACGAAGGGACAGTGAACCACACACACTAGGCGTGTGGATTACACTGCCAGCTGAGAGGAGCACGTGGGGGAGGGCGAAGGGAAAAGCCCTGCAGCAGACAGGACAGAGCGTCCCCAGAGACGAACCGGCAGAGGCATATCCTCAGACATACAAGAACACATGGCTGCTTCATTGGGGAACTCAAAAATTTGGTGCCCAAATTTTCCGGTGCCCTATGCAGCTACATATTTCCCATGGGCCTAGGGACAGCCCTGACTATGGGCCCCAGAGCTGAGAGAAAACTGTCCCACATAACTGGTGCATAACTGGAGGGAGAGGAGCGAGAACTAGTGGGGGTAGGATGTTGAGGGGAACAGGCGGTGTGGGATGGGGGCTTTCGGGGAAGGCACAGTGTGGGTTTGAGGCCTCAGGAGTAGGGGGGCACATGAGGGGGAATGGGCAGAGTGAGGATGAGGGGGAAAGGGTGATGTAGGGGGCAAGGCCACAGTCCGGGCTCTGCTAGTTCCCCCACTTTCTGCTGCTCCTGACTCTTGGTTTGCAGAAAACATTTCTTCTTGGAACAACTCGGTTCCTTGCAGCTCTTTCCTCCAACCCCGAAGCCATTGGCTGGCTCTCCCCGGGTTCATCCTTTACGCTCTGAAGTGACTTGGGTCGGTTTTAAGACTGGGAGACCCGTAGCTGTCTGTTATGCACTCCAGAGAGAAGCGAGGCAAAAACATAAATACTCTTGCTGGAGGCCTGCAGCGTAATACCCCTTATCCAGAATAACACACAAGAACCCTGAGGCTATGTCTACACTGCTAGCTTTTGCCTGCAGAGAGCATGCTAATGAGTGCCAAGAAGTTTCTAATGAGTGCTTCATTAGCATACTCTCTGCCTGCAAAGGCCCGCAGTGTAGATATAGCCTTAGGTCGAGAGGCCCAACTCCATCCCCGTCAGGCTGACTGCATGCTTCCCTCCAGCCTACAAGCAGGGTCAGGAAACCTTCCCTCTTCATTTCAACACACCCCTCCAGTGGTCCCTGCATTGCTAGCTTTTGCCTGCAGAGAGCATGCTATTTCCCCTGCCGTGCCAACTTGCTCAGCGGTGCCCCTAGCAGAATCCAAGCACACGGCAGTGGGGTGTGCAGGGTACCATACCTGGCCCCACAGCCGGCCGGCCCGCCTTGTTTGCTAGAATCTGAGCAAGCCCAGACAGGTTCCTCTCGGGAGCTATAGCGGACCCTTCCTAAAAACGTGTTTGGCGACATGTTCAGTAGATGCACGGCACTAACGGGTGCTCCCACTTCTCTTCCAGATGGACACAATCGGCTTGAAGGAGGAAAACGTCCCGCTGTACAAACAGAGGCTCAGGGACCATAATCTCAACGGACGCGCGCTGGTCTACAGTGACAACACTGAAATCAAAGAGGCCCTGCACATGAGTCTTGGCGAATGGACCCTCTTTAGCATCCATTTCCTTGGAGTGTTTCCCCCGGCGAATTTGGCCTCTTCTGTGGTGTCCCCCGTCCCGTTCCACGTCAGGCCAGAGGCTCTGAAGAACATGGTTGCCTTAAGAGAGACTGTGGCGAGAGGGAGCAAGCTCTCTCTGAACAGCTCCAGGGAAGATCTTTGGGAAAAGAGATAACTCTGAATCCTGAACACAGAGGTGAAAGTGCCCTGGTGCGCAGCTCCAGCAAGAACTGCAAAGACCTGGGCTGCAACAGGACAGTACCTGTGAGAAACTGTAAAGTTACTTTCACGGCCGCCTGTACAAAACCAGAAGCAAGATCGGGGCTTTCGCCCACAATGTACCTCCCTGCGTCTCCAGTGACATCGCACGGATGAATCATAGAATCCTAGAGTTGGAAAAGACCTCAGGAGTCATCAAGTCCAGCCCCCTGCCCAAGGCAGGACCAATCCCAACTCAATCATCCCAGCCAGGGCTTTGTCAAACGGAGACTTAAACACCTCTAGGGATGGAGATTCCACCACCTCCCTAGGGAACCCAGCCCAGTGCTTCACCACCCTCCTAGGGAAATAGTTTTTCCTAATGTCCAACCTAGACCTCCCCCGCTGTAACCTGAGACCACTGTTCCGTGTTCTGCCATCCCTCACTACTGAGAACAGCCTCTCTCCATCCTCTTTGGAACCTCCCTTCAGGAAGTTGAAGGCTGCTATCAAATCCCCCCTCACTCTTTGCTTCTGCAGGCTAAACAAACCCAAATCCCCCAGTTTCTCCTCATAGGTCATGTGCTCCATACCCCGAATCATTTTGGTCAAGCTCCCCTGGACCCCCTCCAATGCGTCCCCATCCTTCCTGTAGTTGGGGGCCCAGAACTGGACACAATACTCCAGATGTGGCCTCACCAGAGCCGAATAAAGGGGAATAATCACTTCTCTGGATCTGCAGGCAATGCTCCTCCTAATGCCCCCTAATATGCCATTAGCCTTCTTGGCTACAAGGCCACCCTGTTGACTCATCTCCGGCTTCTCATCCACTGTAATCCCCAGGTCCTTTTCTGCTGAACTGCTGCTTAGCCAGTCGGTCCCCAGCCTGTAACAATGCTTGAAGCAATCAGATGACAAGAGAAGAATTAAGGATCCGGGGGGAGGAGGGGGGAACTGTACTGGGTCTGAGGGATTTGGGGCACATTCATGTCAACGGGGCTGGTGACAGACGTTGTCGGGCCCTGGGTAATGTATGGGAGGGGGTCGGCTCTAGACCCCCTCAAAGGGGCAAAGCTAAAGGTAGGAGGGGCAAGGCGAGGGCCAATCAGGCCTTAGCGCCACCCACCCTGCACCAGACAGAGCTCTAGGATTGATTTCATTTGCCCGGGTCTCTGGCAGTGGCGGCTGCCATAATAGTCGATACAGTGACCCAGAGGCCTGGACCCTTTTAAATCATCAGCTCCCGAGACAACTGCCCCCTTTGCCTCTCCCCCTCCCCATCCGTGGCCCCTGTCTGTGGGGCTTCAGACCCTGGTGGTCAAAGTATTTTGGTCTGGTTAGTACAGCAGGGGACAGGGAGTTGGGACATACGGGTCCTATTCCTAGCGCTGCCACTGGCTTGCTGTGTTTTTGAACAAGCTGCTCCTCCTTTTTGGGACTCAGTTGCCTCTGTAGTAAGTTGCGGGTTGGTAACATAAAATCAGCAGGCCCGAATAAAGGCCGGTAACATAAAAACAGCAACAGGCCTGAAATCTAGGAAGCAAGACTTTGGCTCAGTGGAACCGCAGGCAGGAAAGAGAAATAGTATAAGCCAGATCAAGCATAAGGTCCAGGCACAGGTACCAAGCACATTTATAGAATCCTAGGGCTGGAAGAGACCTCAGGAGTCAACAAAAAATCCTCATTAAAAAAAAATTGTTTGGTGTTCCTCGGTCTTAAAAAGTTTAAGAAACACTCGTCTAGACAGTACTGGGTCCTGCCATAAGGGCAGGGGACTGGACTCGACCTCTCGAGGTCCCTTCCTGCCGGCTACATGTGGCAATGAAACGGTAATTCGAACTAAGTCCTTAGTTCGAATTAACTGTTACATCTCATTCTATAGCCGCGCGGCAGTTACTTCGGGCTAGTGGAATTTCAAAATGGCGACCGGACGGGAACATGCAAATAAAGCCTGGGCTATTTAAATCCCGGGCTTCATTTACAACTCCGGTTGCCTGCTTTGCCTACCTAGCTCAAATTAACGAGCTAATGTAGACATACCCTTATTGACTAATTGAGTAGTCGATGGAAATTCCACCAACTACTGGATTAGCTGATTAAGCGCAATTTAACATCCCTCGGTTGAGCTACCACATATGTTTTAGAAAGACATCCAATCTTTATGGCTTGTGTGTAGTTCAACGCATTAAATTCCAAGCAGGTTGCTGAAGTTTCTTTTTTTCATCATGATTGGCAATTTGACCAGCCTTATACAGTAATGGATCTTTACCATTCCTGTGATTTCTTTTGTTCCCGATATATTTAAACATTTCCTAATTATCCTTTATGTTACTGGTTATAGATTTTTTCCCCCAATTTTAGCTTCTCCTATCAACTGTTTGCTTTTTCATAACTCGCATCCTCCCTTTTTTCCCATTTGCTTTATATTTTTTTCTTGTGGTGTTTATGACAAAAACTAAAACATAGGACATAAACTTTGAGTCCTATTTATAGTACTTTAGGTTGGTTTAATGGAAAAATGGGTTGATACAGAGTAAATTGGAGTTCAAAATATCCCTTTCTCGGGCAATTTTTCTCTCGAAAGCCTCACCTTTTTCAGCCTCCTTCCACTAACTTCTGATTTTAAATGTCTGGATTGTTAGACATGTGCTCAGGAAACCTTACCTGTCACTAAACATAGATTTTGTTTGTGTTAATTATAGATATGAATGGAGCTAGTTAATCCCTGTTGTAAGATTCCAGTGGAGCCAAAGAAAGTAAACAAGTAACTAATTTGGGTCAATCTTTCTACTTGACAGTCCCTAGGAATCTACCGTTTCAACATTTCCTGGGAACAGAAACACAAGTTAGAACAGTGATAGAAATGTAGCCGTGTTAGTCTGGTGTAGCTGAAACGAAATACAGGACTATGTAGCACTTTAAAGACTAACAAGATGGTTTATTAGATGATGAGCTTTCGTGGGCCAGACCCACTTCCTCAGATCAAATAGTGGATCTGAGGAAGTGGGTCTGGCCCACGACAGCTCATCATCTAATAAATCATCTTGTTAGTCTTTAAAGTGCTACACAGTCCTGTATTTTGTTACAAGTTAAAACACTCATTAATTTTGGCTTCATTCAGCTTTCCCTTCGAACAAATTAAAAACATAGTTGATAAGTGGCAAAGTTGGTGCATGGGAGTGAAGGACACGTTAGCTCATTATGCCTACACAGGGGGATGTCACACTGGTCTGACCAGTTCCAAGGACAGTTGGGCTGCCATAGAAAGGGATGCAGAGCTGCTCTTCAGGAGCTCCATGGATTGGACCTATACTGCTGTTGAAGGAATTGGGGCTCTCAAATAAAAGAAGTCCCTTGCCTTAGAATCATAGAATCCCAGGGCTGGAAGAGACCTCAGGAGTCATCGAGTGCAGCCCCCTGCCCAAAAGCAGGACCAATCCCAACTCAATCATCCCAACCAGGTCTGTGTCAAACCAGGACTTAAAAACCTCTAGGGATGGAGATTCCACCATCTCCCTAGTTAGCCCATTCCAGTGCTTCCCCATTCTCTTAGGGAAAGAGTTTTTCCTAATATCCAACCTACACCTCCCCCACTGCACCTTGAGACCATCACTCCTCGTTCTGCCATCGTCACCACTGTGAACAGCCTCTCTCCATCCTCTTTGGAACCTCCCTTCAGATAGTTAAAGGCTGATATCAAATCCCCCGTCATTCTTCTGCAGACTAAACAAGCCCAACTCCCTCAGCCTCTCCTAAGTCATGTGCTCCAGCCTCCTAATAATTTTTGTTGCCCTCCACTGGACCCTCTCCAATGCGTCCACATCCTTCCTGTAGTGGGGGGCCCAGAACTGGACACAATACTCCAGACGTGGCCTCACCACATCCCAATAAAGGGGAATAATCACTTCCCTAGATCTGCTGGCAATGTTCCTCCTAATGCACCCTAATATGCCATTAGCCTTCTTGGCTACAAGGGCACACTGTTGACTCATATCCAGCTTCTCATCCACTGTAACCCCCAGGTCCTTTTCTGCAGAACTACTACTTAGCCAGTCGGTCCCAGCCTATAACAATTCTTGGGATTCTTCCATTCAAGTGCAGGACTCTGCACTTGTCCTTGTTGAACCTCATCAGATTTCTTTTGGCCCAATCCTCCAATATGTCTTGGACACTCTGCACCATATACCCTACCGTCCAATGTATCTACCTTTCCCCCTAGCTTAGTGACATAGGCAAACTTGCTGAGGGTGCAATCCATCCCCTCATCCAGTCATTAATAAAGATGTTGAACAAAACCGACCGTAGAACCGGTCTTTGAGGTACTCTGCTTGAAACTGACCGCCAGTCCGACATCGAGCTGTTGATCACTACCTATTGAGCCCAACAGTCTAGCCTGATTTCTATCCATCTTACAGTCCATTAATCCAATCCATACTTCCTTAACTTGCTGGCAAGAATAAGTTCAGGTATATCACATCCACTGAATTCCCCATGTCCACAGAGCCAGTTACCTCGTCATAGAAAGCAATCAGGTTCGTCAAGCATGACTTGCCCTTGGTGAATCCATGCTGACTGATCCTGATCCCTTTCCTTATTCTAAGTGCTTCAAAATGGATTCCTTGAGGATCCCCTCCATGATTTTTCCGGGGAGTGAGGTAAGGCTGACCGGTCTGTAGTTCTGTGGATTGTCCTAAGGAACATCTTGGTACCATTTACCTCCCACAAATAAAGTACATACCGACCTATGTTCAGGACCAGGTCAAAGTTGACAGCATAACAGATAGTAAGTTGACAGTATGAAGACTAGGAAGTAAGCCCCCTTCTGCAAGGTAAGGGACGGTAACCAGGTAACAGGGGGTAGCAACCTGATACGTCAGGAATGTATAAAAGTTCACCTCAAATGGTGTTCACCAGCTGACTGTGTGGGGGCACTGGATGGTGCTCAGTGGGTGTTAGGACATTGCCACGGCTTCCATAAAGTGTAGCGGCGCAGCGCTGAGTCTGTTCGCTGGCAACTATTATTGCATGTTGTTACGCAAAAAATCTGCTTGGGCGATTTCGAATCTTATCTGGTTTGTGGTCTCTGGGGACTCTGGGCACGGAGACCACATCCAGCGATAGTGACTCGGCTCTGCAACTTTAGCGAAGAGCCAGGTGGCTTGTACCTCATGCAGTAGAGAAGGCTCCAGACTTACAAACCAGGTAACAGAACTTTTGCGTTCTCCTCCAGCAGCAGGCGCTCCGACACAGCTGGACTGAGTACAACACCTGCAAATAACCCAGTTAGTTAATGCAAGCATAAAGAGAGGCAGCCTGGCCAGATGCAACCATTCATTAACTTCCAGGCCAGAGAGGGCCATTGTGATCTTCAGTCTAGCCTGGCATCCTATGAGGTGCACACAGGCCCTTCTCTTCCACTTGTTTAAACAGAGGCACCCTGGGGCACCTTAAAGACTAACACGTGTATTTGGGCATCCGCTTCCAGGGGTAAAAAACACTTGGACCTGCTTTTCCTCCGCAACAGCTGATGCCCAAATAAATCTTCAAGGTGCCACAGGACTCCTTGTTAGTAATGACTGTTGGGGTTGCCCCTCTAAGGCTATGTCTACACTGCAGGCTTTTTGCACAAGAACAGCTGTTCTTGCGCAAAAACTTGCAGAGTGTCTACACTGCGTGCGTGTTTTTGCACAAGTATTACAGTACAGCATCAGCAAACAGGGCTTCTTCCGGAAGAGTTATTCCTCTCCCCACGAGGAATAAGCCCTCTTGCACAAGAGCTCTTCCAGAAGGCGGCAGTGTAGACAGGCAACATGAATTTCTTGCGCAAAAAACCCCTACGGCTAAAATGGCCATCAGAGCTTTCTTGTGCAAGAGAGTGTCGACACTGCCATGGATGCTCTTGTGCAAAAGCACATCTCTTCTGCAAAAGCACATGGCAGTGTGGACGCGCTCGTATGGAAGACCTTTTGCACAAGAACTCTTCTGCAAAACAGTTCTTGTGCAAGAAGCCTGCAGTGTAGACAGAGCCCACGAGTTTCAGAGGGGTAGCTGAGTGAGTCTGTAACAGGAAAAACTTAAAACACAACATATAGTCACCTTAAAGATTAACAAACCGTGTCAATGGGATCATGAGCTTTCCTGGGCATAGCCCACTTCTTCAGACGACTGGAGTGTTGTATGTCCAGAACCAAAATGAACAGGGGAGGAAAAAATGGGAGGGGCGAAAAAAGGAGGCAGGGGGTATGTAAATATCAAAGGGAAAACCCAGCTGGTATGTAACAGGCACCACTGATAAGAGTTGTTGGGAATTTCCCAGGAATCGATCGGGGTTTCTTAGGAACAAGTTTAAAAAGGGGTGAGAATCGGGGTGAACTGGGTGGATGCCTGGGTGAGGGTTGGGTCGAACAACGCAGGGAGGGAAAAGCAGGAGCGTGGGGCGTGAGGGCAGGTGAGCGCTGCGGTGAAAGCCACGTGCGCAGGCCGGGCCGGGCCCCTCTCTCCTCCAGCTGACTAGCAACTTGCAACTTCCACTGCCGGCCCACGTGGCCCTCGAAGGGCGGAGCTTCCCCTTCCCTGCGCCCGCCCCTGGGGCCCTCCAGCCAATGGGAAGCGAGGGCTAATGTTGCTGGTGTTTCAACATTCGGAGCCGGCTGGAACAGCTGCTGCCGCGGGCCCGGGGGCTGCGAGCAGGCAGGAGGCGGAGGTGAGGGGCGGGGGGCGGTGACTCCTGGCCCCGCAGCGCAGGGGGGTCCAGGTCCGTCCGGGGTTACCAGGCCGCACGCTCCCCTCGCTCTTGGAGGCGACGCTGGTGCCAGTGTCTGCTTCAATGCGACCCTACAATAACAAGCCCCAATCGGCCGAGTCACTGCTTGTTTCACCTCGTGTCCCCCTGCGCTGCAGAAATCCTGCCTCTGCTGGGCCAGCCCCGAGACACGGGGTTGCCCCTGGATTGTAAGCATGCTGCCCCCTTCTCCCCCATGCTCCCCGTTCCCTGA
This sequence comes from Pelodiscus sinensis, assembly GCF_052426305.1. Lineage (NCBI taxonomy): Eukaryota > Metazoa > Chordata > Testudines > Trionychidae > Pelodiscus > Pelodiscus sinensis. The sequence goes on along the minus strand of NC_143069.1, from coordinate 14,014,247 downwards.
GTATCAGTCCTGCCCCCGCAGCCTGCACAAATCTTCATCCTTTAGGACCAAATAGGAAGGGGAGGGGGCGAGGGATTATTTTCTTTATTCCCACCCCCCCAGCGGAAGGAGCTGTTCTCTGTGTCTGTGTTTACAAACCAAGGAATGTGTTTCTCCCTGGTTTGGGTTGGGGTTTTTTTTTGCCTGTTTCTTGACAAGATTGATTGAAATGTTGGTCTGACTATAGTAGTCCCCAAGTTTAGCGCCCTGCCCTGAAGCAGGACGAAGTCAACCAAGACCTACGGGTTTGTCTAACCCTGTCTAATTCTTTCTTCCCACCCATGCTTCCCCAGAAGGGATCAGACAGGCTGTACACAGCGGGTGTTTAAGTCTCAGCTTGACAAAGCCCTGGCCGGATTGATTTAGTTGGGATTGGTCCTGCCTAGAGCAGGGGGCTGGATTTGATGACCTTCTGAGGTCTCTTCCAGCTCTATGATTCTATGATTCCCTCCCCTTTCCTCCACCATCATTAATATCCTTTTGCAGTGAGTTCCAGAGGTTGATTATACACTTCAAAATACGGCCGTTTTAACTAGAGCTGGAAGGAAGTTTTCAGAGGGGGTGTTTTTCCATTGGAAAACACTGATTTTAGTGACCTTTTGTTTGGAAGGGGAAAACTCCACCATTTCAGAACATTAAAATGTAGTTTTCCATTCCTGAAATGACTCTTTGTTCTCTTTAAAGTTTATCTTCCGTAATCCACCGTAATACATTTAAAAATAGTTAAAATCTAAACAAAATGTGAATTTATTTGCAGAACAGTGTGAGATCAGAAAAAAAAGTCAAAATCCTGGAATTTCTAGTCCCAGTTCAACCCTACTTTTAGCCACCTTGGTGCCAGGGATGTAAAATCTCATTTAATTAGCTAACCAGTTAAACAATATGTTGAACCAGTTAACCGATTAAATGGGACACGTAGAACGTGTTAAAGATGGACTTGGAGCAGCCCCAACACCTACCCCCGTGGCACACTGCTGTGACTGCTGAGCAACCCTACCCGTGGCGTGCCAGTGTGCCCTCTGCCTATGGCTGGTGGAGGGCTGCTCCAGCCCCCTCTGGTTAACCATAACCGGCTTACTGGTTAACCATTCACTTCCAAACTTTGGTGTCCCCACTGCTAACATTAGGACAGTGGTCCCCAACACGGTGCCCGCATTTGTATGCACCCGCCAAGTGCTCAGGGCTGGCCTGGCCCCGGGCACGTGGCGCATGTGCGGTGCCGGAGCTGGCCCCGGGCGCATGGTGCACGGTGAGCGCTGGCCCCGGGGGCGCCGCAGATTGGCTGCCCGCGCTATGGCCACGTGGCGCATGGGGGAGCGCAGGCTCCGGGCGTGCGGCACTTGCAGGGTGCGCCAGCCCTGGGCGCACAGCGCTTGGAGAGCGCCGGCCCCGGGCGCGCAGTGCTTGGGGGGGGGAGAGTGCCAGCGCTAGTGCCAGCCCCGGGCGCGTGGCGCTTGCAGGGTGCGCCAGCCCCGGGCACGCGGTGCTTGGGGGGAGAGCGCCGGTTCCGGGCGCGCGGCGCTTGGTGGGAGGCCCGGCCCTGGGCATGCGGTACTTGTGAGGGGGGGGGGGCGGCCCTGGGAATGTGGCTATGGGGGGGCCCCGCCCCCGGGTGCACAATGGGGGGCCCCGCGCCAGGGCGCCCTGCGGGCAAACGGCCACGCCCCCTGGCGCCCAGCATCCTCAAATGGTTGGGGACCACTGCATTAGGAGAAGCCATTGGCTGCCTCCCCTGCCCCGCCCCATTCCTTCTTTGACATTCCCCTGCTCCCATGGGGGTCACGCTGCCCCCCTTTGAGAGCTGATGCTGAAAAGTGCTGGGAAAGCTCGGGGCGATTATCTGCCTGACCCCGGTGAATAGGAGCTGCCAAAGGCCCTGAAGTGTGACAGACCCTGGAGCTGTGACCGGCCCTTTCACCCAGCAGGATGTGCCGAATGCCCCAGAGGACCAAGGGATGGTGGGCGTGGCACTTCAAGCACACCTTGATTTTCTTCTGTCAGGGCTGGGGCATCGGACCGTCCAGGCTGGGTTCCTGTGATTTCCCGCGCGTGCTGGGCGGATGGTTTCCTGTCCAGTGCAGACTGCCGCTGGTGCGGGACCTCTGCATATAAATGCTGGGTAAGTCCTGGTGGGTTTTTAATGGGCAGTGTCATGTGGTTTGGTAACTCAGGGTGCCCCTGTATAAAACTATGGTACGCCCACATCTTGAATACTGTGTACAGCTGTGGTCTCCTCACCTCAAAAAAGATATTTTGGCCTTGGAAAGGGTTCAGAAAAGGGCAACTAACATGATTAGGGGTTTGGAACGAGTCCCATATGAGGAGAGGTTAAAGCGATGGGACTTTTCAGTTTAGAAAAGAGGAGACTGAGGGGGGATATGATAGAGGTCTATAAAAACATGAGTGGTGTGGAGAGGGTGAATCAAGAAAAGTGATTTATTAGTTCCCATAATAGAAGAACTAGAGGACACCAAATGAAGTTAATGGGTAGCAGGTTTAAAACTAATAAAAGAAAGTTCTTCTTCACACAGGGTGTAGTCAACCTGTGGAACTCCTTGCCAGAGGAGACTGTGAAGGCTAGGACTATAACAGGATTTAAAGAGAAGCTAGATAATTTCACGGAGGTTAGGTCCATAAAAGGCCATTAGCCAGGAGATAGAAATAGTGTCCCTGGCCTCTGTTTGTGGAAGGCTGGAGAAGGATGGCAGGAGACAAATCGCTTGATCATTGTCTTTGGTCAACCCTCTTTGGGGCACCTGGTGCTGGCCACTGTCAGCAGACAGGCTACCCAGTACTGCCGTTCTTATGTTAGGGTTCTTGGTTGGGGCACAGGGCAGAGCCCATCGGTTCAGAGCTGCTAAGAGCAGAGTTATTTGCACTTACGTCCCAGCCAGACTCCCTCGTATCCCCTAACACAGGGCTGGGGGGATCCTTTTTTGGGTCGGGGGCCACAGAGAAATCCGTCGGGCCTTGTAGGAGTTGGGCGGCAGGAGTGGAGCTTAGTGCCTACGGGGCCAAGGGAAACAGAGAGGGCACCATGTCCACAGGGCCGGGGTGCCATTTTCCCTAGGGCCTCCGGGGGGGAGAGGGGGGAGTGTGTCTATGGTCTAGGAGCCAGGGCCCACCAAAGATGAATCCGACCCAGGCTCTGGTACATCTCTGCAGCGCTGCCGGCCGGTTCCCCCACCTCTTGGTCCTCAACCCAACTAGACCCGCTTCCTGACGGCTGGTTGCCCCCCGGCCAGCCCCGCTCCCTCCAGCCCCCTCCCAGCCAGCCCTGCTTCCCGGCGGCCGGTTCCCCCCCACCCCCTCTCTTCCAGCCAGTCCCGCCCCCCCCCCCCCCGGCCCCTGCTGTTCGGTATTTTTTTTAAACCATCTGGTAACCCTAGCAGGTGGGGGTGAAAAGTGCATGGAAATGCCTGCACAGGCGCGTCTGGGAATGAGATGCTGCTCTAACATCTCCGCCTCTGTTCACTTCCAGCCCCTGCCTCGTGGCGCTGGCCCCCCCGTGGCCTGGGAGGGCTCCCCAGGCGCACCATGGCCCGGCATAGCAAGCTGCAGAAGCACGTCCTGAGCCTATACAGGCAGTTCCTGCGCGCCGGCCGGGAGAAGCCGGGATTCCTGCCTCGCATCCAGGCCGAGTTCCGGAAGAACGCCAGCATCCCCCGGGCCGACGTGATGCACATCGAGTATCTGCTCCGCCGTGGCCAGAGGCAGCTGGCGCAGCTCCGAGACGCGAACACCAAACAGATGGGCACCTTTGTCCAAGCCAAACCGGAGGAGCAGTGACCCCTGCTGGTTGGCGCAAGCGTCTGTCTTGTACTGGGACGGTTGGGGGTGAATTCACAGATCAACCTTCCTGGTTCTCACATCCCTGTGCACCCCTCGTGTCCAAACACAGGTGCCTGGCTTGGCATTTGCTGAGCTAAGGTGTCTTTATTGGCAGCCAAGCTTTTAAACAGTTCAGGTGTGGATGGGTGATCTGGAGGAGATGCTCTTGTTTCCAGGACCTGGTACACAATTCATTCTACCCCTGCTGGCTCCTCTCTTCGGGTATGTCTACACTACAGCGCTAGTTCGAACTAAGCTAATTCGAACTAACGCGTCTAGAACTAAAAACTAGTTTTGCTAATTCGAACTAGCAAGTCCACATTGAGTGGACTCTGAACAGGGCTTAAGGATGGCCGGAAGCAGTGCCAGCAGGGCATCAGAGGAGGACTTAGAGCGTGGAGATGCAGTCTCAGGCTAGCCGAGGGCTGCGCTTAAAGGGTCCCGACCCCCACCCCGGACAGACAGTTCTAAGGGGTGCCCCGCTTGAAAACCAGTCCTGGCTTGGAGTGCCCGGAGTACCCACACTGGGCACATCACACCACTCAGCCATCAGCCCGGCTGCACTTGCCACAGGCTGCCATCTGGGGAGAGGGGGTAATCGGGGGGCTGCAGGAGAGCTTCCACCCCCAGAAGCCTGCAGAGCCAGCCCAGTCCTCCCCATCGGGGGCTCGTACCCCATTCCTCCCTCACCTCCTTCCACTTACCCTTCCCTAGCCCCCCTTCTTATTGATGTACAAAATAAAGATAACGTTTCTTCCAACATTGACTCTGTCTTTATTGAACAAAACTGGGGGAGACTGGGAAAAGGAGGTGGGAGAGGGGAAGATTAAGGCTGGGAGAGGGGAGGGCAACTAACATGATAAGGGGTTGGGAACAGGTCCCAGATGAAGAGAGGCTACAGAGACTGGGACTGTTCAGCTTAGAAAAGAGGAGACGGAGGGGGGACAGGCTAGAGGTCTCTAAAAGCAGGGGTTGGGTGGAGAGGGTGCATTGAGAAAAGTTCTTCATGAGTTCCCATAAAGAAGGACTAGAGGACACCAAAGGAAAGGACTGGGTAGCAGGCTTGAAACTAGTAAGAGAAAGTTGTTGTTCTTGACAAAGCAAATAGTTAACCGGTGGAACTCCTTGCTGCAGGAGGCTGTGAAGGCTACAACTAGAACAGAGTTGAAAGGGAAGTGAGATCAAGTCATGGAGGTTGGGTCCATGGAGTAGTCTTAGCCAGGGGGTAGGAGTGGTGTCCCTGCCCAAAGTTTGTGCAAGGCTGGAGAGGGATGGCACGAGACAAATGGCTTGGTCACTGTCTTTGGTCCATCCCCTCCACGGTCCCTAGGGTTGGCCGCTGTCGGCAGACAGGCTACTGGGCTAGATGGACCTTTGGTCTGACCCAGGACGGCCATTGTAAGCTCAGGGCTCAGGGTCGGGGGTCTCAGTGGACCCCCTTGATTTTCATGCAAACCTGCTCCTGGGTGGCCAGGCTGGCAGCTCTCCTGCCCTAGATGGCCACTTTCCTGTGCCTAGTGCGGAGATCGTGGACGAGGTCCACGATGTCCGCACTAGCCCAGGAATGTACCCGCCTCTTGCGGTCCCGGGCAAGCTTCCGGGAGCCGCCAGCCTGGTCCCGGGAAGAGGGGGTGGGCTGGGGGACATCGGGTGGGTGGCTCTGTGCCGTGCCAGGTGCAGGGTCTGCTGGCTGGGTGCTAGCAGGCTTGCACCTGGCACGGGCACCGTAGCCAGCCCGTGCCCCTTTAAGGGGTCCGGGGCCGGGAGGGGGGCATAGAGTTTCCCTGGTGTTGGCCAGAGTGGCCACCAGGGAAACTTGGGGAGGGCTAGCCTCCCACTCGTTCGAATTAAGGGGCTACACAGCCCTTAATTCGAACTAGTAAGTTCGAACTAGGCTTAAGCCTCGTAAAATGAGGTTTTCCTAGTTCGAACTAAGCGCTCCGCTAGTTCGATTCAAATTCGAACTAGCGGAGCGCTAGTGTAGCGGCTATGAATGTTAGTTCGAACTAACGTCCGTTAGTTCGAACTAACATTGTAGTGTAGACATACCCTTCCATCCTTAGCCAAAGAGGAACAAGCCAGTTAGCCCAGGGAAATAAAAGAAAGGGAGAGCGGTGACGGAAAACCCTGTGTCTGTCATTTTTTCAAATGATCTATCTTGCCTAAAAGCCTGTCAGGGATTGGGCTCTGTTGCAGGAGGTGCTGGCGAAACACTCCGTGGATTTGGGTGCTACAATTCCTGAGTGTCGTCCGCCTTCCTGCCCCCTCCCCCCACCGAAGCGCTTTAGAAGGCTCACAAAGGACAGAGACCTGCCTTTTGAAAATCCGACTCCCCACCGGTGTCTCAAGACAGGCGGCTCTCTCTCGCCAAAAACGGAGCCAGGTCGCAAGGGGAGGTGCTTTTTAGACCAGTTCCCTCCTGGCACTCCGTACTGCTGCCTCTGTATCAGAGGCAGCACCACAAGCTGGCAGCAGCCCTTGCCTGGGGGCTGGGGCTGAGCTTCTGGACCTGGTGCAAACTGGAACTGAGCGAGGCTGCCTGCCTGCCTGGCTCCTAACACACTGTAAATGCAGAGCCGCGGAGGGGGTAGGTCCCGGACCCAGCGCGAGCCAGGACCGAGACAGCTGGCCCCTGGGGACTATCGAAAAGTCAAGTAACCGATAAGAAATCATGAGGTTAATTGACTACTCAGTGAATATCTAAGGGTATGTCTACACTACAGCGCTAATTCGAACTAACTTAGTTCGAATTAGTTAATTCGAACTAAGCTAATTCGAACTAATGCATCCAGACTAAAAAAACTAGTTCGAATTAGCGTTTTGCTAATTCGAACTAGCATGTCCACATTAAGTGGACCCTGAACCGGGGTTAAGGATAGCCGGAAGCAGTGCCGGCAGGGCATCACATGAGGACTTAGAGCGTGGAGCTGCTGCCTCAGGCTAGCCGAGGGCTGTGTTTAAAGGGACCCGACCCCCACCCCGGACAGACAGTTCTCAGGGGTGCCCCTCTTGCAAAGCAGTCCTGGTTTGGAGTGCTCTGAGTGCCCACACTGGGCACATCACAGCACTCGGCCATCAGCCTGGCTGTACTTGCCGCAGGCTGCCATCTGGGGAGAAGGAGCAATTGGGGGGCTGCAGGAGAGCTTCCACCCCCAGAAGCACGCAGAGCCAGCCCAGTCCTCCCCATCGGGGGCTCGTACCCCATTCCTCCGTCACCTCCTTCCACTTACCCTTCCCTAGCCCCCCTTCCTGATGTACAAAATAAAGAAAACCTGTGGTCAAAAATAGAATCTCTCTTTATTGAACAAAACTCGGGGAGACTGGGAAAAGGAGGTGGGAGAGGGGAAGAGAGAGGGTGGGAGAGGGGAGGGCAACTAAAATGATCAGAGGTTTGGAACAGGTCCCATATAAAGAGAGGCTAAAGAGACTGGGACTTCTCAGCTTAGAAAAGAGGACACTAAGGGGGGATAGGATAGAAGTCCATAAAAGCATGAGTGGGGTGGAGAGGATGCATTAAGAAAAGTTCTCCATTAGTCCCCATAATAGAAGGACTAGAGGACACCAAAGGAAAAGAATGGGTAGCAGGCTTCAAAATACTAACAGAAAGTTGCTCTTCACAAAGCAAAGATTCAACCTGTGGAACTCCTTGCTGCAGGAGGTTGTGACGGCTAGAACTTAGAACAGAGTTTAAAGAGAAGTGAGATAAAGTGATGGAGGTTGGGTCCATGGAGTGCTATTAGCCAGGGGGTAGGAGTGGTGTCCCTGCCCAAAGTTTGTGGAAGGCTGGAGAGGGATGGCACGAGACGAATGGCTTGATCACTGTCTTCGGTCCATCCCCTCCAGGGTCTCTAGGGTTGGCCACTGTCGGCAGACAGGCTACTGGGCTAGATGGACCTTTGGTATGACCCAATACGCCCATTGTAAGCTCAGGGCTCAGGGTTGGGGGTCTCAGTGGACCACCTTCATTTTCATGCACACCTGCTCCTAGGTGGCCAGGTTGGCAGCTCTCCTGTCCTAGACGGTCACTTTCCTGTGCCTAGTGCGGAGGTCGTGGACGAGGTCCATGATGTCCGCACTAAACCAGGCGGGTGCGGTCCTGGGCAGGCTCCCGAGAGCCGCCAGCGTGGTCCCGGGAAGAGGGGGATGGCTGGGTGGCAGCGGGAGGCTGGCTCGAGCCGTGCCAGGTGAAGGGTCTGCTAGCTGGGTGCTGGCCAGCCTGTGCCCCTTTAAGAGGTCCGGGGCCGGAAGGGGGGCAGACTAGTTTCCCTGGTGTTGGCCAGAGTGGCCACCAGAGAAAGCTGGGGAGGGCTAGCCTCCCACTAGTTTGAATTAAGGGACTACACACCCGTTAATTCGAACTAGTAAGGTCGAACTAGGCTTAGTCCTCGTTCAATGAGGTTTACCTAGTTCGAACTAAGCACACTGCTAGTTCGAATTAAGTTCGAACTAGCGGAGCGCTAGTGTAGCGCCTATCAAAGTTAATTCGAACTAACATCCGTTAGTTCGAATTAACTTTGTAGTGTAGACATACCCTAACGTCCCTAATCCCTTTTCATAGTTCCCCTCTGGACTCTCTCTCCTAAAGCATGGCCCTGAGATCTGGACACAGTGCTCCAGCTGAGGCCTCCTCCGTGCCAAATAGCTAGGAGAGTGACCTCCCATGTCTGCCGTACGTCTCCTACCACGCCCCAGGGCTATGCCCTCTTACTGAAGGGCTTTGTGTCTGAGATCGCTTCTCTCCTAGGCTACGTCTACACAACGAGTTTTTTTGGCAACAAATATGCTAACGAGGGACTCTATGACACGCAATGTCATTTGCATATTTTCTGCCGATCCGTTTTTGTGCTCGGGGTTTGTGCGCAAAACCAAGCCGTGTGGATGTTTACTTTTTGTGCAAAAAACCCCCTTTTCCCACAAGATCCCTATGCCTGCAAAAAGGCCGACCGATCTTGTGCAAAAAGGGGCTTTTGCCTAAAAAGAAAACATCCACATGGCTTGTTTTTGCGTGTTCTTGCGAAAAAACTTGTGGCGCGTCTACACTCTACGTGTGTTCTTGCAGAAGTAAATTTGCAGTAAAGCATCAGAGAACAGGGCTCCTTGCACAGGAGTTATTCCTCTCCCGACGATGACTAAGCCCCCTTTGTGCAAGAGCTGTTGTGCAAGAAGGCAGCGTGGACGGGCACCAGGGGCTTCTTGAGCAAGACACTTTTATGGCTAAAATGACCATCAGAGCTTTCTTGCACAAGAGAGCGTTCACACTGCCATGGACGCTCTTGTGCAAAAGCCGATGGCAGGGTGGAGGCACTCTTGCACGAGACCTTTTGCGCAAGAACTCCGGCGTGAAACAGCTCTCGTGCAAGAAGCCTGCAGTGTAGGGCAGGGAGCAGCCTATGAGGGAGGGGGAGGGACCCCTAGTAATGGCTCAAACTTCCCAGGGGGGTGGCCAGAGGCAGGACATTTGCCTGGCAGGGTGAGGGGGGGGCGGTGACCTCACAGGGGCTTTGGGCAGCCCTCAGCATATAAGGCAAAGGGCAGGTGGGGAGGTGATGACCTCACAGAGGGACCCACATCTCAGGCTGATAAAAGCGGGGGGCGGGCCCAGGGGACTTTGGAGACCCCCGGTTGCTTTAGCTCTGGTGCGTCTCCTCCTCACGGTTCCTTCGCGTTCTGTGAGTTCCACATCCCGACACCTTTGTGACGAAGGTAAGAGCCCCCAGGGGTTGGATCCCGCCCGGGGCCGGCTGGGTTCCAGGCAGGCCCAGCCCTCGGTCAAGGGCCAGAAGGTGATTCCTCACCTGGGCTGCGTCCTTAGCGCCACTGGGGCTTTCTCCTGGTTGGTTTCCCTTTTCCTCCATCCCCCCACATTTCTGCTCTGTTCTTGCCTCCTCTGTGACCTTCCCCTGCTGCCCCCCCCCCAGCTTGGGACCCAACAGACTATCTGAAGGACGGGGGGTGGTTTGCAGGAGCCGTGGGGTGGGGGATGCAGCCCCCATTGTGGGGACTGGGGAGGTGGGGCTGGAACAAGTCTATGCCGGTGTCTTTGGGGAGAACGCTCCACCCCCCACACCTTAGATTCTCCCCTGATTGGCCAAGAAGGGGCTGTTGATGGGCAGGAGACTCGTGGAATGAGGAGTAATGGTAGTTTGAACTAGGAAGCCTAGTTCGAACTACCTAGTTCGTGCCCCGTGTAGCCGCGCTGCACGGGGTTCGAACGAGCGGGGTTTTAAAAATGGCGGCTCCCCGCTTATGCAAATGAAGCCCGGGAAATTCAAATCCCGGGCTTCATTTGCAAGTGCGGTATGCCTACATTACCCTCCTAGTTCGAACTAGCGGGGTAGTGTAGACATACCCTCAGGTCCTTGCAGTGCCTGTGCAAGACCGAACCGATAAGCAAGGGGCCATTTGGGGGCTGGGGGCAGTCGCTCTAGGGAGCTGGAACCCCTGGATTTCGCTCTGCAGGCTGCGCCCCAAGCTCCCCTTTGCTCCCCTCATTTCCAGCATGGCCAAACGTTTTCGGCTGTGGTTCAAGAAAGCCCTGAAGATGGCCCCAGGGCCGGTGGGGAGCAGCTTCTCCGTCCCCGCGGGCGGGGAAGCTGGATCCCACCAGCTCGGGGCGACTCGCCCACCGGCCAGCCCCCCCCGGACCTGGCTCCAGAGGCGGCTGGGCAGGCGGGACCCAGCCCAGCGGGGGAGCCGGGTAGGGTGGCTCCGGGGCCTCCTTTGTGGAGAGAAACACCTGCCCCGGGAGCCCAGCCCCCATTACCACCAGGGGGCATCGCCCTGCCCGGCCCCCGGGGACCTGCCAGTCTCCGGGAGCCCCCAGCCCGTCGCTCCCCGCACCAGCCCCTGCAGCTGTGGGTCCAGGTCCGTCAGCAGCAGCGCCTGGGCCTCCAGCTGCAGCCGGGCCACCTCCCGCAGCTGCTCAGACCCAGGTGAGGGGCCGTGAACACGCTGGGCCCAGGGGCTCACCCAGTACCCCGGGGGGGCAGCCCCAGTGTCTGCCCTGCAGCCAGGGCAATGGATGGGGGCGGGAGCTGCTGCTTGGCTCTCTTGTTCCTGGTGGGGCTCTGCTGAGGGCGTTGGCAGATGTGAGGGTGGCAGGGGGATGGGTCCCTACGAGGGGCGTGTGGGGCCCAACCTGCCCTGGGTCCCTGACATGGGGGCGCGTGACCCCTGCTGGCCGCTGGAGTCACCCTGGTCCCTTCCCTCCCGCACAGAGCCCCCCTGCGCCTCGGCGGAGCTCTGCCAGGAGCGGGTGGACTCCCGGGTGGAGGAAGGGGCCATCTACGACATCGAAGAGCAGCTCCACACCCGGGACACGGTAGGAACCTTCTCCACACGGGGGGGACCCGAGATTGTCCGGCCCCTTCCCAGCACGTCCCCCCCCCCTCCGGGAGGGGCTTGTCCCTGGGGATCCCCCTGGGGCCCCTTCTCCTGCATGACCTGGACCCCCCAAGCTGGGGGCTCTTGTCATGCACCAGCTGGGCCCCCACAAGCCTGAGGCAGCAGTTGGGGGGGGGAGTGTGGGTGCTTGGACAACCGGCAGCTCCCACCTCCACTCCTGGGAGACCTGAGCCCTGCAGCTGTCCGTGGGGGGCAGGCAGGCCCCAGGCTCACAGACTCTCTCTGGGGTGCAGAGCCCAGCCGCCCTGCAGCGGTTCCTCTTGGCCATCCCCCTCGCCTGCCTCGCCGCCCTCCAAAGGGGCGAGGACACCCTGGCGCCGCGCTGCTGCAAGGACACCATGATGGCCAGGATCGTTGTAAGCGAGTCGCGGCGGCCGGGAGGAGGGAAGGGGATACGTGGGGTGGACAGGGGTCTGCCTGGGCCATGGCGGCGGGTGGGGGTGCTGGAAACGGGATGGGTGGAGCCAGGAGGGCTGGAGGTGGACATGGGGAGGGCGGGTGGGGATGCTGGAGGAGGGAGGGACACAGAAATGGGGCAGGTCTGGGGTGCCGGACAGGAAGGGGGATTCGGGACAGGGAGGGGTCTCCCCGGGCCATGGGGGGCTGGAAGGGAGCCGAGCGGGCTGCTGGGGATGCGCCTGGGGAGCAGGGATGAGGAGGTTCAGAGGCTGGTCACCAGGGCAGTGAGGGGCAGGAGACGGCCTGGGGACAAGGATTGAGCTGGTCCCGGTTTGGGAGGGGGGTGCTGGGAGGGGCCCTGTGTCGGGCAGGGGGGCTACAGGGCAGCGGGAGGCAGTGGGGTTGGATCCTGCTGGGTGGGGGCGCTGGCCGCGTGAGCGTCTCTTGGGGGCCCAGCCTCACACGCCCCTTTGTCTCCTTGGGTCTCCCAGGAGATCATGGAGGACTCGCCCCCCCGCTGGTCTTGGCCGACTGCCTCAACGCCGCCTGCAGCCTCAGGTACCGACCCCCCCCCCCCCCCCGCCGACTCCCCCCAGAGCAGATCCCCTGGCCAGGGAGTGGGAAAGTCTCTGTCTCCTGCTGCTGAATTAACAGCCTCTGCCCCTCTCTCCTGCCAGCACCTTGCAGCCTCCCCTGCGGGCCCAGCTCCTGAGCCCCCTGCTGACGGCGGCCGTGGGACAGACTGTGTCTGGGGACTGGCAGCAGGAGCCCATCCACACGCAGGTACGTCCCTCCGGGCCCTGCTCCTGGGCTGGGCTGGAGCTCCAGAGAGGAGTGTGGGGGGGGCAGAGGGAGGGAAGAAGCTGCAGGTTTGGATCCTTCCCTCCAGGGTTCCCGTTGCTCTCCCGGGGGGCCCGTCCCTTCCATGCCCAGCCTGGGCTCCTCCCTGCTCTGCGAGGCGGCTCAGACCCTGCTCAAGGCTGCACCCCGGAGCCAGCGGGTGGCCTGGATCCCCCAACCCCCCTCTGACCCAGGGCTCCCCCTTGTCTTGCAGCAGTTCATCCGGGCCCTTCCCTACGACCTCCAGGCCCTACTGGCGAGCCTCCTCGCCGAGTCCCCAGACACCGCCCGGCTGCAGCTCATAATGGAGGTGAGCCCCGTGGGGGGGACGGGGCCATTGTCCCTGCTTCCTCGGGGGGGGGCCGAGAGAGGAGCAGTGTCAGTGGCTGGGGGGGGCACAGTCCGAGAGGAGCCCCAGGCTCTGCCCAGAACCGGCACCTCCCTACGGGTCCTGACCTGCCTCTTTCCCCCCCAGCACCTGAGCCCGTGGCTGGAGTCCCGCCTGCCCCAGGAGCGAGCCAGGGCCCTTGGCAGCACCACGGCCCTGCTGGGAGTCGCCACCACCCTCCCGGGGTTTGACGTAAGTGACCTCGGAGCCGGGGGGTCTGGGGCTGCAGGGCGCGGGGCTGGGAGCGTCCCCGGGAGGCAGAGGCAGGGCCGGGAATGGGCCGGGAATGGGCCGCGTTCTCCTTTCCCCGGGGAGGGGCGACCCTGGGCCCTTCAGGGGGGCTCTTGAGGGACTGGGCCTGGGGACTGGGGAGTGGCCGTCAGTGGATCCCCTTGTTCCACCCCCGGAGTGACCCTTCAGTCGGGGCCATTGCTCTGGGTTGTCTCCTCGCAAGGCCGGCTCCGCCCCGCCCCGCCCCGGGAGGTGTCTCTGTCCGTCCCCCGAGCTCAGACCCGCCTCGGCGGCCGTTTGCATGGGACGTGCAGCCCCAGGATGCTGAGGGACCCCCCCTCTTCTCTCCCCTCAGAACTCCGCCGACTGGCCGAGGATGGGTCACCACGTGGCCCAGCTGGGCCTTTTTATTTCGGACCCATCCGAAGACGTCAGCCGGCTGGCCCGGGAGGGGGTGCACAGCCTGTATCAACTCCTCCTGCACCACAGGGGTAAGGAACCCAGCCGGGACCTGGGCCCCAGGGACACCCTGAGGGTGCCGGCGGCGGGGGGAGGGGACCCAGCCCTTTTCCCCCAGACTGGCCCAAGGGGGGATGCGTCCCTCTGTGTTCCCCTTCTGCCCCCTGTGCCCCTCCATTTGCCCAGGGATGCCTGCAGGGACCCGTGGGAGGGGAAGGGCTCAGACCTGCCAGCAGAATGACCCTGTTGTGTCTCTTGCAGGCCTCAACATCCACCAGGCAGAGGACCTGTGGTGCAGACACTACTACAAAGAAAGATGGGTCCTGGCTCACAGCAACAGCGTGAGGGTGGGAGAGGTAAGGACGCGCTGCCAGGGCAGGGCAGGGCTCGGGGGTGGGGCTGGCTGGGGCCCTCGTGGGGGTAGGAGGGTCTTGGGGGCAGGAGGAAGCTGTGACCTGGGGCAGGGGTTGGGGTGCCGGGTGAGGAGAGCGTCTGGGTGCAGGGTCTGGAAGGGAGTTTGGGGGAGGAGGAAGCTGTTTTAGCCCCAGGAGTTGGGGCCGGGCTCTGGGCCGTCAGCTGAAACCTCCTGTGCTCTTGATTCCAGGTCTTTGGGCAGCTCTTTACACCAGAGCAGGAGAATTGCTTTTTGGACAAGGCTCTGCTCGCTGCCCGCTCCCCCCTGCGGCGCCCCAGCCAGGCCGGGCTGGTCCTGGCCCACGCCCTGCATGGGCAGGCCCATCAGCTCCTGGAATACATGGTGAGCAGCCGGAGCAGATCAGGAGAGTGGGGCAGGGCCAGGGTCTCCTTCCCATCCCCTCAGGGAGTCCCCCGCCCCTTTCCTCAGGCTGCCCCCACCCCACGTCCCTGCTGGCAGAATCCCTCCTGCCCCTGCGAGCGTCCCTGGGGGTGGGGGAGGCTCTGAACACAGAAACTGTCCTAGGAGGCGGGAGGGGGCCGAGGTGTCAGGAGCTCTGGGGGGGGGGGTCAGGAGCTCACCCTGCGGGCCTGACGGGGGGTGACCAGAGAGCAGGGGGGAGGAGGGTGGAAATGCTGGGGGGCCAGTTCCCCTGAGTCCCCAGGGATGAATGTGACGGATTCTGCTTCCCTTGCAGCAGGAAGACACCCAGTGAGAGCAGCAAGAGCTGAGGAGCCAGCAGCTGCGTCCCCCTCCCCCCAACCCTCCCAATTGTATTGAATTGTATTTACGTTCTCATTAAACAATGTTTCAAAAAACATTTGGATCAGGCTTGGTCAATAATTTGTAATGGGGGGGCCATTTTGGCAACTGATCAAGGGCCACATTTCTACCGAGGGCTTTGGGGTCTGGGACGGGGCGGTTGGGTGCAGAAGGGAGCTTAGGGGTGGAGCCTGGGTGCAGGGGGGGGGTATGATCTGGGGCGGTGGATATTGGTGCAGGGTCCTGGAGGGGGTATGGGCGCAGAAGAGGACTCTGGCCTGGGGGAGGGGCTCTAGAGGGGTGCAGGGTCAGGGAGGGAGCTGTGACCTGGGTGAAGGGGGAGCAGAAGGTTTGGGGGAGGGGGTGCGGGTGCCAGAGAGGAGTCTGGCCTGGGGGAGGGGTGTCGGGGGGGTGCAGGGTCAGGGAGGGAGGTGTGACCTGGGTGAAGGGGGAGCAGAGGGTTTGGGGGAGGGGGTGCGGGTGCCAGAGAGGAGTCTGGCCTGGGGGAGGGGTGTCGGGGGGTGCAGGGTCAGGGAGGGAGCTGTGATCTGAGGGAATGGGGGACGCAGGTTCAGGTGGTCGCCTGGGACAGGCAGTCGGGGAGGGGACGTGGGCGCCAGGGGCAGGCTCTGGCTGCGGAGGTGCCTACCTAGGCAGCTGCGTATGGGGGAGCCCGACTGTCACCTGAGGGGATGGGGGAGCTCAATTTTCAACTGTGGGGAATGGAGGAAATACTGTGGAGTGGAGGGAGCTAGATGGGGGGGGCTGAATTGTTCCCGGAGGGGAGATCTCCCTGGCTTGGGGGGGGGGGTTGTTTCCAGCAAAGCCCTCACATAAGAGGGGGACAGACGGGGGGAGGGAGAGGACGGGGATGGGCAGGGCAGGTGGAAATGGGGAGGGGCAGGAGAAGGGAAGGGGGAGGAGATGGAGGAGAGCAGGGGATAGGAGTGGGGGCGGGGATGAGGAGCAGGACAGAGGCAGGGCAGTGGTGGTGATGGCTGAGCGATGAGAACAGCTCGCAGGGAGCTTAAAGCCAGCAGATGCTTTTCGGCAGAGTTGCCATTTGCCCTGGCGGCTTTGCCAGAATAGCTGTGCCAGCGGGGGGGGGGGGAGGGGCTTTTGCCACACACCCAAGCCAAGCCAGCTGTGGCGGCAAAGCCTTGTGATGTAACCTAAGCCCTTGGCAAGGTCGGGATCAACCTGCTCTGACAATTTCTCGGACCGGCGGGATGAGAAACAAGGATCGTGCAGGGAGATGGGGATGACTAGGAAGCGAATCCAGGTGTGGGGGGAATATCCTGGGTTGGAGGGTCAGTCGATACCCCCGCCTGCCACTGTCTGCCGGGGCTCTGCCCGCAAGATGGAACCAACAGCTGAGTTTGCTTTTCTGCCCCGTCGTGGGCACAAAAGGCCCAGAGCAGCCTCCTGCTATCTTGGAGGAAAGGGGCCAAAGTTCAGGAAGCAGGTGCCAGGCTGGGCTGGAATCCGCGAGCGCCGCTTTTGCTTTGCCCTTCCTGGAAGCTGGGCTGCAGGTGAGTGGCGGTTTCATCTCTGCTCTTGGGGTGTTTCTTGTGGGTTCCGAGTGTGGATCTGAGAGGGGCTGCGCAGGGGCAGTGTCATGAACGTGCTGTAAGCGTTACAGCCCCTTCTGCGCAGGCTGGCTCCAGCCTCCCATCTGTCTCCAAGCCCTGGGGGAGAGGCGGGAGGCCAGCAGCATGGCCTAGTGGAGGGGGCAGGGGGTTGTAAGAACTCCCGGGTTCTAATCTAATGCCACCTAGTGACTAAGGCACAGAGTTGTGTGTTAGACCCTTGCTCCGCAATTCTGCGCTCACTCTCGCGCTGGTGACCTTGGAGAGGCCTTTCAGGTCTCCCTTTCCCTGTCCATCAAAGGCACGCAAGTGCGATGTAATGCCCTGGAGCAAGTGCTTTGGGACGTGTCGCACAAGTATACCTGGCTCACAAGCGTGTCAGCACAGCTGTGTAAAAGCGTGACAAGGGCTTTGAGATCGATGCCGAAGGCTTGTGAGGCTGTGGCTGGCCAAGTGACAGGGAAATGAAAGGTCGGAGTTTGGACAGTTAGAATTTATGGTAATACACTGAGACGAAGCACTTTGGGCATATAAACGATAATGTCTTTCCAAGTGCGTTAGTTCAAGCCGTGTCCTAGGAGCCAAGAGGTGAGACAAACATGCTTGGTCCTGTCTCGGTGCAGGGGTGGACTAGATCAGTGCTTCTCGACCAGTGGTACGAGTCCCCTTAAAGGTACTCAAGAGATGTCTGGGGGACACGTCAACACAACTGAAATTTGGAAAAACTGAATTTTAGTTTTCAGTTTGACAGCGCTTTATTCTTTTTGTACCTTTTACACCCAAAAATGCCATCGCCCGCCCGGCTACGATGCAGTTGTTTAAACAAATGTGTTGCAACGGTAGAAAAAAATTGTGTGTGTCTGAAAACTGTAGGTACTGGGGGTACTTACACATTTTTTTTTAAAGGGGGTACATTATAAAAAAAGTTTGCGAAACACTGGAGCTATCATGGTCCCTTCCACTCAGACTTTTCTATGATTCTGTGACAGGGCTGGGCGATAATTTTCAGAAGGGGGCCACTTAATGGATTTTGGTATGGGGTCATAGGCCGGCTCCACCCACAGAAGGGGCGGAGCCTGAGGCAGAAGGGGCGGTGTTGTGGACTAGCCCACCCTCAGAGTTCTCCGTGGCTGAGGCTTTCAATTAAAAGCACAGAAAAGAGCTCACAGCTTTGCCACTACTGGCAGCTGTCCAGCGTGGCTACAGCTTTTTAAAGGGCTCGTGGCTCCTGCCCCTGCTGTAACCATGAGCCGTGAATCATTTAAAATCGGATCCTGCTGCCTGAGTCACCACTTAGAATTCGGCGGCATGGGCAGCAGGATCTAAACACAAAGTGGCCAGATCACAGTGTTAGGTGGGTTGCATCTTACCCAGCCCTGTTCTCTGAGCTGGTTTCGAAACCTCTGTGTCCTCCTTGTGGTCTGACAGCTGCAGTTTTACTGCCTGTCTCTCCTCTCATGGCCCAGCCTAGCCGCAGCTAATGGACTAACTCAGGTTAGCATCACCTGCCCTGTCTTGGTGACTCTTCACAGCTGAATGGCCTGTAAGGCATCGTGCTGGTCTTCTGATCTCTTGGTGACTCCTCTGCCTTCTGTTTATTTCTTTCTCCCTAGCTGGCCGATCGAGTCAAACCCTGTCAGTGCGTGAAGGCCCCAGGAATTACGAGTGCGATGGTCTCCCATGCCCAAGGTAATCGGCTGGCTAGTAATGGATGGGCTGCTTGGTTATCAGGTTAGGCTGCACAAGCCAGGTCTATGGGACCCCATGGCCAGCTGGCACCTGGTTCACAGGGAGGCAGCTGTACTAATCTGAAAATGGCTGGAGGACACCACCATCATTAGGCTCCAGAGTTACAGCACTTGCTCTTCTTGGAGCTACTTGTCCGAGGCAGGCAGCACAGCTTATCGGGACGTCTTCTTTTTAGTTGTGAGATCTGGGCACTTTAGAATGGCTGTAGCAATTGAAAGCAAAGGCGCACAGCTATAGGCATGTAGTTTCCAGCTTTATTCACCTAGGTGGCTGATTCCAGGAAGCAAGGGTGTGTGTGTGTGGGGGGGGGGGGTCCTGTACAGAGGGTTCCCTATGCCCCTCTGCTTCCATGGCTGTGCAACTGCCACCAGGTGGATTAGAACCTGGGACTGTTGGAGCTTAGGGCAGGAGCTGCTACAGCTTGAGTTATAAGTCAGTTGCCTCTCAGCATAGGCTGAAGAGCTCCCTTGTAATAATTGCTTGCTGGACGTGGTCTCAGTGCCACTCCATAGGATAGTGACCCACATCAGGTGGGTGGGTTACAGCTGCAGGCCTGCTCCCAGCATGCGGATCTGCTCTCTGGGCGGCGTCTATAACTCTGTGGCTGCAGCCCTGCTCCCAGGACTGGATCTGCTCTCTGCCCATAGGCGTGCGCAGCACATTTCATTAGGGTGTGCACCCAAAGAATGTTTTTAAATGTACTCTTTGACCCCCTTGACCCCCGTTAGCCACGCCCCTGACCCCCGTTAGCCACGCCCCCTGACCCCCATTACCAAGCCTCTGGAGGTAACACTTTCAGGGCAATATGGACACATGACCAGAAATAAAAGGTGTCATGTGACCTCCCCCAAGGACTTTTCCCACCATCCACTTACCAATAGGGATTAGTTTGGCCCTCACCAAACCCCCCCTCGTGCAACGATCCTGCAATTGCATTAACCCAACGTGTGAGACATTAACTCGGGGGGTGGAGAGGCTGGGGGAAGTGTTCCCTCTAAGAGTTTCCTCCCATGAGCACAATACATTTTGTGTTGTGCACCAGTACTGAGTTTGTGGCTTGTTTGGATGTGTCAGTGTGGCACCCAAGTTATTCATAAATATCTTATGAACCACTTACCTGTCCCCTCTGCTGCCCTGTCTCCTTCCCTTCCTCCATCAGCTCCCCTGGTGCCTGCTGCCCCCCAATCCCTCACCCACCTCTGCTGTCCTGACTCCTGCCCTTCTCACAGCCCTCGGCCTTCCCGAGACCTGCCCCCTCCAGCAGGCTTTCTCTCCCCCCCTGTGCCCACTCCTCCAGTAGCCCCACTCTGACCATGTGAGCTACCCCTCCTCATCCCCTTTCCTAACACCTCCCTCTACACACCTGTCCTGCCTCTCTCCTCTGGTGCTGGTCCCTCCCCTGCAGGTGTCTGCCCTTCTGCTTCACCCCCCGGACTCCCCTGGCACCTGCACCTTCCCTTACCCTTGCACCCTCTTGGTGCCTCCCCCTTCCCTCACTGCCCCTGCCCACTTTGCCCACTCCCTCACCACCCTCTGCCCCCGTTCCCCTCATGCCCCTGTGCCTTTACACGTGCCTTGCTCCATCTCCGCCTTCCTCGTGCCCACCCCTTCTTTCAAGCCTTCTCCCAGCACCTCCCCTTCTCCCCTCTAGCCCCCAAAGCCCTTCCCCTCTCCTCTCCTAGCATCATCCTGTCCCCCCCCCCCACTGACACCTCCCCTCCTGTCCTTTTCCTCATTGTCTCCACTTGGCCCCTGGGCATTTGTCTCTCTCCTACACCCTGTCCCTTGGTGCCTTCCCCTTTCATCTCCTGACCTGCCCCCCTCCCCTCAGCACACGCCCTTTCCTCTCTGACCCTTACCCCCTATTTTTCCCTCCTCTTCCAGCAGCCGCCAGCTGGTCTGTAACAGAGTTCTAGGGTCGCCCTGACTGTGTCACCCTTCTGGTGCTCCCCCTACTCTGTCTGTCTTAGGTTTCTCAGCCCCCTTTTGGGCCACAAACCCCCACCCCGCAGTCTCAGGTTCCCAAAGTTCCGGCAGTCCCCATCACTTGGTGCCTGCGCTGGGTCTGACTCGTAGGGTTGCGAGGTAGACCCTCCCCCCAAAAAACGGACACACTTGATCCTGGGCAGGGGGGAGGGAGGAAGAGGGACTGGCTGGGGGGGGCAGGAACTGGCTGGAAGGAAGAGGGGATGGGAAGCAGCTCTGGGGGGGAAGGGCCAGATCCTGACCCTGGCCCCCCCTTCTCCCTCCCCGAGGCCAGTCATGCTGCCCCTGACCCCCCCTTCCTCCCTGAGGCCAGTCGCACTGCCCCCGATCCTGACCCCGGCCTCCCCTTCTCCCTCCCCGAGGCCAGTCATGCTGCCTCTGACCCCCTTCCTCCCTGAGGCCAGTCGCACTGCCCCCGATCCTGACCCCGGCCTCCCCTTCTCTCTCCCCGAGGCCAGCCCTGCTCCCCAGCTCAGTGCGGGCCCCTGCTCTCTCCTTAGCTCAGTCCCACTCTGCCGACCCTGGCTCCCTCCTGGCTCCCTGCTCTGCCAGTCAGGCTGAACTGGGACTTTAGCCTCTCCCCGTTGTTCCTGGGGACTGTCAGTCTCAGGATCTTGATCTCTCATTTCCCCTGCCTTTCACTGAGTTTCAGTAAGGAGCTAGCGGCAATAATGCCTCTACTTTTTCCCCCACTCCTGTGCGGAATACATTTTGTTATGTGCACCAAGGCATGCACGGATGTGCACTGTTACGTCACGTGGAGTTTCACAGCATGGGAAGAAATCAGTGGAAATACAGAGAGCTTGAGTAGTTGCAAGTGTCCATTTTATTGCATAGCACGGAGCTTGCTAGAAAAAACCCAAACCAGCTGGGCTGACCCCCAGTGACCTAACGCAGTTACTATAACAACAAGATCTATGTCTACACCCAGTACACAACATGCATCCACCACTAGAAACACATGCTACCGGCTAGCAAACTGGGCAGCATTTGAATGTCTCCTGGCTGGCCGCCCAAGAGCTCAGCTTGCAGGGAACACTGGCTAACCGTCCCCTTCCACCTGGAGAAGGGAGAGACAGGAAAGCAGCAACAGAGCATCTGCCTGGGGGAAGCCCGAATCCCATGCAGGAGTGGAGCCCTGTTCCTTGTTCCAGGCCCTTGCTAGAGTCCCCTCCCGTAGCTGCAGCTATGGCCGGCAGTTTTAAAAGCGGACTTACGCTGGCCCTGCAACCCGAGCGACTCTGTCAGTGGGTGCTTATCACTCCATCACCTCGAGCTGTTTAACCAGCTTGTTTAACCAAGGAGGGAGGGAAAGGGAAACCTTTGGCCATTTGAGGGTTGCGTGCCAATGGAGGGAAAGGGGATGGATAAAAAGGGGCTGAGCACACGGTACTGCCTCTTTTTAAACCCAGGCCCAAAGATGTCCTGGAATTCTGGGCCACTGTCCTGAAGGAGATGGACAAACTGCCTGGCAGCTGGACTTTTGGAGTCTTGTTATTCCTGGGCTCCTGGTAGCGATGGCTCCCATTCTAGGGGATTCCTGCCAGGTAGTTTACCTCAGACAGCAGCTTTTATTCCCCCGTGTCACTTCTCCCGGTATCTGAGACTTTGGTCATGGGGATCAAGCATTTAACATGATTCCAAGAGGAACCGGATGGTTCATCTAGCGAGCCAGGCTCACCGATATTTGAGTAGTTAATAAAAATCCCTAGTTGCTGTGTGTAGGTCTAAAAAGGGAAGGTTAGTATCATTAGTCTTATTTTACAGACAGGGAATAACCTCTCCAACCTGTGGGAGAGGCAGGAATAGAACCCAGGTTTCCTGATACCACAGTCAGGGCTTTGTTACCAGGCTACATCCTGTACTAGAAAGGATGGGCCTGAAGCATGGGCCTGGTGTAAGGCCTGAGGCCTGAACCAAAGTAAGCAAGAGTTAGCTGAAGAGAAACAGGCAGGTCGTGTCAAAAGCAGACGGTTGCCTGAAAGTCTTGGGACTTAACCCTAACTGTCTTGCCTGGAAAGGTTGAAACCATAGACAAAAGGTCCTAGAAAGTCTCCAGGAATGCTAGAGAAGCAGGAAGCGAGTTGACAGGAGGCCAGGAAAGAAAATGGAAACAGAATTTGGGGTTTTGAATTGGAAGCAGTGATGTGCCTGTTGTGTGATCATGCCTGGAAGATGTGAATTAAGCCAGGAACCTGGGCAAGCAGAATCCAGCGACTTTCTTGGCTAGGGAAAGACTAAATCTTGGAACAAGAGAGATGTGAGTAGAACAGGGAATTTTTAGTCAGATGCTACTAGGTTATTTTCTTTATTTTTTTAGTTTGTTGGACTTCTTTTTGCTAAGCACATGGAACTATCCCCCTTTACCCTGGAACTCTTCAAACTGAATCCCAGGGAAGCGATTTTCTGTGTTTTAATCTTTCTTTTTTCAGTTTCTTTGTAACACCTAGCAACCACGTAGATACGCTGGAGGGCAGTAGATATGCTGGAGGGCAGGGATAGGGTCCAGAGTGACCTAGACAGATTAGAGGATTGGGCCAAAAGAAATCTGATGAGGTTCAACAAGGACAAGTGCAGAGTCCTGCACTTGGGATGGAAGAATCCCGAGCATAGTTCAGGCTGGGGACCGACTGGCTAAGTAGCAGTTCAGCAGAAAAGGACCTGAGAAGCTGGATATGAGTCAACAGTGTGCCCTTGTAGCCAAGAAGGCTAATGGCATATTAGGGGGCATTAGGAGGAGCACTGCCAGCAGATCCAGAGAAGTGATTATTCCCCTTTATTTAGCACTTGGAAAGAAAAAAAGAAAAATGAAAACAAACTGTAATTTCTGATAGCTGTCCTCTTAGTCTTAGGCAGGTATACACAGACCTCCTATTACTTTCCAGGATACAAAATCAGATCTTAGCCTTTGTGACGGCCTGTGTGGGTGCGAACGTCCCCTTCCGGCGGAGGAAGGGGGGTTCAGCGGACCCGCCGTCTGGTCGTTGAGTGCGATCACCCGTCCGCGAGTCCGGACCGGGGATCAGCGAACTCGGGGTTCGTCTTTTCCGGGGCTGTCCCAGGGTACCGGTAAGCCCGGGGTCCCGGCGGGGGGGGACGGGGCCGCCTCCGGCGGTCGGCCCCTAAGTCGGGTCCCCACCCGGCCAGTCAAAGTGACAGGGTCCTTGCCCTTTTATCTAGTCACCCCAGCGGGGTTCGTTGGGTTGGGGTTGTCGTGGTAGGGAGGGGGGATGTGGGGGGCCCGGGCCCGCCCTCTCCACCGGGTCCCAGCCCGGGGCCCTAA
The DNA here is from genome assembly GCF_052426305.1 of Pelodiscus sinensis. Lineage (NCBI taxonomy): Eukaryota > Metazoa > Chordata > Testudines > Trionychidae > Pelodiscus > Pelodiscus sinensis. The sequence goes on along the minus strand of NC_143069.1, from coordinate 13,990,872 downwards.
GTGGGGGGGAACGAAGCGTATGTTCCTCCCACGACAGGGGGGGTTTATCCCCGTAACGCGCCTGTCCACGGGCGCCAAAAGGCCCCCGCCGCGGGCTGCTTCCACTCTCCGCCCCCCTCCTCCCCGATGGGGAAAGTCCCGCAGTCACTTACCCCGCCCGAGGCGCCGGTCTCGTCCTGCGGCCGTCGTGAGGGTTCAGGGTCACTCCTTCTTCTCCTCCAGCGTGGGGGGGTTCCCCCTCGGCGGCTAGGTCAGCGGTGGTGGCGGCAGCTCTCCCGAGTGCCGCCTTTTCCTGCTCTGCCGGGCCGCTTTTCAAGCGGCCCGGGTGATGACGTCAGGGACGCTCGGGCCGTCCCCCCGGCGCCCTGGCGTCCGTCGACGTCACGGCCGGGGCGTCCCAGCCTGACGCCAGTCCCGTGCGGCTCTGGCCGGGCGGAACGCCGGGCGGACTCCTCGCCCCCCTCAGGGGGTTGTCCCTGACCCCTCCTTCCCCGCCGGGGTTTTAGCCGCCCCTCCCCCTGCGGGGTTTCTTCCCCGGCGCGCTCTCCCCTGCCCTCCCGGCTGCCTGCCGGTCCGTCCGGCGGGCTCCATGGGGCGCCGGCGGCCCTGGCCCTAGTGCGGACCGGCGGGGGTCCGTCACAGCCTTAAAATAGGTGATTATATTAAGAAAACAAAAAGGTATTCATTTGTAAAGCTGACTTGGCTGCTAGGAGTTATAGCGCAACTGAGAAAAGAACAGATTAAAACACAGACAATTGCATCCCTGGGATTCAGTTTAAAGTTATAGTGGGGAGAGGAGGGGATATGGATTTAGCACAGAGGAGTTTAACCAAACAACAAAACAAAAAAATAACCTGATCGCATCTAAATAAACATTCTCTATCTACTCAAGTATCCACACTTCCAAGGTCCAGTCCAATTCTAGGTCCAGGTATTCTTTTTTTTAGGCATGATGTCCCTGCCCAGTTCAATTCATCCCCCCCCTCATCCCCTTCCACAGCTCCAGGATTAAACTCACAAAGAAAAACAGCAGACAGATTCCCTTTTAATGCAGATCTGAACTCTTTCTTCTCACTGGTGCTCCTGGCTCCCTGCCAACACTTTCTAGCTAGCTAGGTTTAACCCTTTAGTCACTGAATACTGGGATGTTCAGAAAAGAACAGTGGGCCTCCCATCCATCACAGAAGCGAGACAGCCTCTTTACTCCTGCTCAAGCGTTTCCTGTTTATACATCCCAGAATTACAATAGCTTTTTAAGCCCCAACGCCACAATGGGAGCTCATGTTCTGCTGATTACCCACCATGACCTCTACATCTCTTTTCCCCGCCCTGCAAGTCTGGCCCACAGAACCATGGGAAGTGGCATAGGCTAGCCTGGGCCAGGGCAAAGGAACACGAGGGCCTTTCTCTTCTCCATCTCTCCCTCTGCATTGCACAGCAGGGCGCAGGAGTGCCAGGGGGCTCTGTGGACGCTGTTTGGCTTAATGCCAGCGAAAGCAGGGTCTACAGGAGTACTTACGGGCTCCTAGTGTTAAGAGCTGTGATGTGGTTGCCTCAGCAGCGTGGCTCAGTGCTTCTGTTCTTGGAGCTCTGGTGTTATCAGTGGTCAGTGCAGGTAACGCAGCCTGCTCCTGCTGCAGATCTCGCTGTTATGCACAAAGACCGACCACAGGCACCGTCTGGTGACAGAGGCACTTCGCCATGTTTATAGCTGTGTAGTCACAGATCTAGTGCCCTGGATTTGCGGTTACGCGTGCACCAACTCAAGTGCTCCAGGATGAGGAGCAATTCAGTCAGTAAGTCTCTGTTGTCCCTTCGGCCATGCAAAGGGGGTAAGGCCAGGCACCCCAATATTTATAGCCTAAAATAAACTTGTCTGGTTTCGGACATTTGTTTGCTCCCTCCCCTTGTACCTAGTACCTTGAACCGAAAAATATTAGAGGAGACACTGTTGAGCATCCAGTGCGGATGCGTTCGGTGAGGCTAATCTTCGTGTTTTACCTCATCCCCGTTGCAGGGTTCCAGACCAAGGAGGATATCTACTGCCTCGCTTTAGCGAAGGCCCTGTACACTGTGCCCACGCCAGTGACTGCTGGGTTTTATGCACCATGGGGACATTGCAAAAACCTGCTCTTACACAAAATCAAGGGTGAGTACTGCCCCGGGGAACGTAAGACGGGGAAGGAACCTTGTGGGGATGGGGATTAGTGGATGACAACTATCTCCAAAGAGCCAGAGCCACCCGTACTCATTTGCCGATTATGCAATCGCATAGGGGACCTGAAAATTTGGAGCAGCACTGGGTTTTCATGTCCACTCCACCCACCTGCCTCTTCCTATCCATGGTCTGTGGCTCTGCTTCCTCCAGCAGCAGAAGTTCTAGAAGATCTAGTTAATTTACAAGTGACAAAGTCTGCTCGAGCTACTGGCAGAACATCGACGACATGGTAATGAAGCCATTTAACAGGCATTTGCCAACCTCTGCTAAATGTTTGCTGAATTTACTGTGAGAGTCGACAGGACCTTAGTTTAAAATGTGTTTGTTTATTAGTGTGTGGATGAGGATTATAAAATCACATCGCTAAAAATTCAACATCCATCTGGGCTGCTGTTGGGCAGATGGGCACCAGTTTAATAGAACGGTGTAGGATCCCAACAATCCTAAGGATGGCTTTGCCAAGAGCTACCCATTCTTGATTGCTTCCCAGAAGGGAGGGATTGTGAAGCTGGAAGACCCTTCAGGAGGAGAGATTTAAGGCACTGCCAGGTACCTAACATATCTTCCTCTTTTATCTCAGAGAACATGGAAAACGAATCGAAGAAGAAAGACCAGGAGGAATTTCAGCGGACGCAGAAGATGCAGCGTGACAACACTGGCCGGGATCTACTCAAGCTCCTGTTACTCATGATCTTCTACCGCCCGGTCCTGACGGAGCAGCAGAAGTGGAGAAGGAACGTGAAACACGTCTTCATCCATTTCAGCGCCTGGGAGTACGCGGGCTGCGACCAGCTCTGGGCAGGCCTCATTACCACACTGTGTGACGGCATCGAAAGCCACTTTGGTCTCCTACCCATGAGCATTTACAGGACCATAGACAGGAAATGTAGCATCATCGAAAGACCAGGGGATCAGGAATGGGTTAGCAAGAAGTTCCTCTTCCTCCCGCTGTGGGTGGCTGTGATCCTTTTGATCATGGTAGCTATTGGGGTGGGTGGTCTCCTCCTAGTGTTTGGGATCCCCATCGGGGATGCCTCAGGAGACGCCATAGCTGTCGTGGAAGGCATTGGGGTGACGGCTGTCAGGGTCTCTGCAGCAGCTGCCATACGGCTCACTATCACAGTGGTACGAAACATTATCGTCACCCAGAAGAGCCAGCTGGAGAGACAGATGAACCAGACGGCTCTCAGCGCACAGCTGGGCTTCATGAGCTGCGTGAAAAGCGAAGTCAGGACAATCACTGGGTTCCTGCAGTACATGGAGATCTTCCAGCGGCGGAAGCTGCGGGTGGTGCTGGAGATCACCCACTTGGATACATGCAGCCCTGACAAGGTGGTGGGCGTCCTTGATGCCATGAACATTCTCCTCTCAGACGATGACGCCCCTTTCATCTCCATCCTGGCTGTTGACTCCAGCATCATTGTCGACTGCGTGGAAAGCTCCAAGTATATGAGAGGTATGGCCAACAACGGCTACGAGTTCTTAAACCGCATCGTCACCCTGCCCTTCTCTGTCCCTCGGATGGACTGCGACACCAAGCGGAGGCTGATCAGGAATATCATCGCGCGCAAGGAGCAGCTAGAGGCAGAGGTCGGCTTCCGGCAGGATGGCAAGATGGAAGCCAGCTCTGACTTCCTCAACATCTCTCGCTACCATTCGGCCAACCACGATGCCCAGAATCCAGTTGCAGAGGACAGCCAGATACCTCTCATGGTTGGAACCCCAGCGCTGGGAACCGGCAGCTGCGGGAAAGGTATCCGAGCCAAAGACCTCATTCAAGATGCTTTCGACTACCTCCTGGATGATGCCTTGAAGGAATTCATGACAGACAACGTGGTGCAGATGCGGCGCATCGTGAACACCGTCACCATCACCATCAGGCTGCTGGCGAGTAACATCCCCAAGGATGAAGTGTGTCCGAAGAAGGTGGTGGAATGGGTGCTCCTTGCCAACCAGTGGCCGTGCCGTCTGAGCTGGCTCTTGCAGTGCATCGAGGATGAGGAGCAGAGGAGTCGAATGGGCAGCTGCCATGGAAGCCCGCTCCGCCCCGACATGTCTCTGTGGGAGGTCTACGAGAAGTACATGGAAGAGCTGGACATGCTGAAAGGCCAGATGGAAAAGCTGCTGGAACTGGACCAGGATCCCGAGCTGTTCCACACTTTCCTGTGCGGCAGGTTTCGGGTGGAGGAGGCCCTCTTCTACCTCCCCTTCACGGTCAATTTGGACCCATCCCTGAAAAGACAGATGGAGCTGCAACGTGGCAGCCACAGACTGAAACGGACAAAGAAATTCGACAAGCTCAGCGCCTGCACTCTGCTGGGTATGACGGTGGAGGATGTCTGCCGAGAGGTGGGTCACCCTTGGGTTTCCTTCCTTCGAGCAGGGCCAGCTGTCGATAGAATGTCCATGCCTCTTCATCGCAAGAAGAATGTCATTCATGTGACAGCAGCTGCCCACAGATGATGGCTACAGGCAGAGCCATCTTTGCAAATCGTGGGGCCCTGAATAATTGAGGGCCCTTCTGCAGGATTGCCTGGGCCTTTTCCCCTCATGCAGCTTCTGCTGGAGGTCTGGTCGTTCCTACTACCTCCCTACCCCAAGCAGGGCTCAGGAACTAGAGCAGAGTTGCAGATCCTCTCTGCTTGCTAGCTTGCTGCTGCTGCTGATTTGAACCCCGTAGCAGATTTGAACCTAGGCCCTCTAGGAGTGTGTCTAAACTACATGGCTCCGTTGACGGAGCCATGTAGATGAGGCTGATTGGCAGAGGGAAATGAAGCTGCGATTTAAATAATCGTGGCTTCATTTAAATTTAAATGGCTGCCGCGCTCTGCCGACCAGCTGATGATCAGCTGTTTGTCGGCAGATCGGGGCAGTGTGGACGCTTCCCCGTCGACGTGAAAGCCCTTTGTCGACCTCCCCGGTAAACCTCATCCCACGAGGCATCAGGGGGAGGTCGACAAAGGGCTTTCATGTCGACGGGAGCGTCCACACTGCCCAGATCTGCCGACAAACAGCTGATCATCAGCTGGTCGGCAGAGCGCGGCAGCCATTTAAATTTAAATGAAGCCGCGATTATTTAAATCGCGGCTTCATTTCCCTCTGCCGATCAGCCTCATCTACATGGCTCCATCGATGGAGCCATGTAGTTTAGACACACCCCTAGAGGCCTCGACAGCTGGAGCCATGAAGGCAGCTGGCTCCCAGCTTAGGATGTAGAGCTCCCTTGTTCTTATCTCTGGCTGTAAGAGGTCCAATTGCCACACGAAGGGACAGTGAACCACACACACTAGGTGTGTGGATTACACTGCCAGCTGAGAGGAGCACGTGGGGGAGGGCGAAGGGAAAAGCCCTGCAGCAGACAGGACACAGCGTCCTCAGAGACGAACCGGCAGAGGCATATCCTCAGACATACAAGAACACATGGCTGCTGCATTGGGGAACTCAAAAATTTGGTGCCCAAATTTTCCGGTGCCCTATGCAGCTACATATTTCCCATGGGCCTAGGGACAGCCCTGACTACGGGCCCCAGAGCTGGGAGAAAACTGTCCCACATAACTGGTGCATAACTGGAGGGAGAGGAGCGAGAACTAGTGGGGGTAGGATGTTGAGGGGAACAGGCGGTGTGGGATGGGAGCTTTCGGCGGGGAAGGCACAGTGTGGGTTTGAGGCCTCAGGAGTAGGGGGGGCACATGAGGGGGAATGGGCAGAGTGAGGATGAGGGGGAAAGGGTGATGTAGGGGGCAAGGCCACAGTCCGGGCTCTGCTAGTTCCCCCACTTTCTGCTGCTCCTGACTCTTGGTTTGCACAAAACATTTCTTCTTGGAACAACTCGGTTCCTTGGAGCTCTTTCCTCCAACCCCGAAGCCATTGGCTGGCTCTCCCCGGGTTCATCCTTTACGCTCTGAAATGACTTTGGTCGGTTTTAAGACTGGGAGACCCGTAGCTGTCTGTTATGCACTCCAGAGAGAAGAGAGGCAAAAACATAAATACTCTTGCTGGAGGCCTGCAGTGTAATACCCCTTATCCAGAATAACACACAAGAACCCTGAGGCTATGTCTACACTGCTAGCTTTTGCCTGCAGAGAGCATGCTAGGGTGTGTCTAGACTACATGCCTCCGTCGACGGAGGCATGTAGATTAGACAGATCGGCAGAGGGAAATGAAGCCGCGATTAAAATAATCGCGGCTTCATTTAAATTTAAATGGCTGCCCTGCTCTGCCGATCAGCTGTTTGTCGGCAGATCGGGGCAGTCTGGACGTTCCCCTGTCGACAGAAAACCCTTTTGTCGACCGCCCCGTTATGCCTCGTGGGATGAGGTTTACCGGAGCGGTCGACAAAAGGGTTTTCTGTCGACAGGGGAACATCCAGACTGCCCCGATCTGCCAACAAACAGCTGATCGGCAGAGCAGGGCAGCCATTTAAATTTAAATGAAGCCGCGATTATTTTAATCGTGGCTTCATTTCCCTCTGCCGATCTGTCTAATCTACATGCCTCCGTCGACGGAGGCATGTAGTCCAGACACACCCCTAATGAAGCACAAGAAGTTGCTAACGAGTGCTTCATTAGCATACTCTCTGCCTGCAAAGGCCCGCAGTGTAGATATAGCCTTAGGTCGAGAGGCCCAACTCCACCCCCGTCAGGCTGACTGCATGCTTCCCTCCAGCCTACAAGCAGGGTCAGGAAACCTTCCCTCTTCATTTCAACACACCCTTCCAGTGGTCCCTGCGTTGCTAGCTTTTGCCTGCAGAGAGCATGCTATTTCCCCTGCCGTGCCAACTTGCTCAGCGGTGCCCCTAGCAGAATCCAAGCACACGGCAGTGGGGTGTGCAGGGTACCATACCTGGCCCCACAGCCGGCCGGCCCGCCTTGTTTGCTAGAATCTGAGCAAGCCCAGACAGGTTCCTCTCGGGAGCTATAGCGGACCCTTCCTAAAAACGTGTTTGGCGACCTGTTCAGTAGATGCACGGCACTAACGGGTGCTCCCACTTCTCTTCCAGATGGACACAATCGGCTTGAAGGAGGAAAACGTCCCGCTGTACAAACAGAGGCTCAGGGACCATAATCTCAACGGGCGCGCGCTGGTCTATAGTGACAACACTGAAATCAAAGAGGCCCTGCACATGAGTCTTGGCGAATGGACCCTCTTTAGCATCCATTTCCTTGGAGTGTTTCCCCCGGCGAATTTGGCCTCTTCTGTGGTGTCCCCCGTCCCGTTCCACGTCAGGCCAGAGGCTCTGAAGAACATGGTTGCCTTAAGAGAGACTGTGGCGAGAGGGAGCAAGCTCTCTCTGAACAGCTCCAGGGAAGATCTTTGGGAAAAGAGATAACTCTGAATCCTGAACACAGAGGTGAAAGTGCCCTGGTGCGCAGCTCCAGCAAGAACTGCAAAGACCTGGGCTGCAACAGGACAGTACCTATGAGAAACTGTAAAGTTACTTTCACGGCCGCCTGTACAAAACCAGAAGCAAGATCGGGGCTTTCGCCCACAGTGTACCTCCCTGCGTCTCCAGTGACATCGCACGGATGAATCATAGAATCCTAGAGTTGGAAAAGACCTCAGGAGTCATCAAGTCCAGCCCTCTGCCCAAGGCAGGACCAATCCCAACTCAATCATCCCAGCCAGGGCTTTGTCAAACGGAGACTTAAACACCTCTAGGGATGGAGATTCCACCACCTCCCTAGGGAACCCAGCCCAGCGCTTCACCACCCTCCTAGGGAAATAGTTTTTCTTAATATCCAACCTAGACCTCTCCCGCTGTAACCTGAGACCACTGTTCCGTGTTCTGCCATCCCTCACTACTGAGAACAGCCTCTCTCCATCCTCTTTGGAACCTCCCTTCAGGAAGTTGAAGGCTGCTATCAAATCCCCCCTCACTCTTTGCTTCTGCAGGCTAAACAAACCCAAATCCCCCAGTTTCTCCTCATAGGTCATGTGCTCCATACCCCGAATCATTTTGGTCAAGCTCCCCTGGACCCCCTCCAATGCGTCCCCATCCTTCCTGTAGTTGGGGGCCCAGAACTGGACACAATACTCCAGATGTGGCCTCACCAGAGCCGAATAAAGGGGAACAATCACTTCTTTGGATCTGCAGGCAATGCTCCTCCTAATGCCCCCTAATATGCCATTAGCCTTCTTGGCTACAAGGCCACCCTGTTGACTCATCTCCGGCTTCTCATCCACTGGAATACCCAGGTCCTTTTCTGCTGAACTGCTGCTTAGCCAGTCGGTCCCCAGCCTGTAACAATGCTTGAAGCAATCAGATGACAAGAGAAGAATTAAGGATCCGGGGGGGGAAGGAGGGGGGGACTGTACTGGGTCTGAGGGATTTGGGGCACATTCATGTCAACGGGGCTGGTGACAGACGTTGTCGGGCCCTGGGTAATGTATGGGAGGGGGTCGGCTCAAGACCCCCTCAAAGGGGCAAGGCTCTAGACCCCCTCAAAGGGGCAAAGCTAAAGGTAGGAGGGGCAAGGCGAGGGCCAATCAGGCCTTAGCGCCACCCACCTTGCACCAGACAGAGCTCTAGGACTGATTTCATTTGCCCGGGTCTCTGGCAGTGGCGGCTGCCATAATAGTCGATACAGTGACCCAGAGGCCTGGACCCTTTTAAATCATCAGCTCCCGAGACAACTGCCCCCTTTGCCTCTCCCCCTCCCCATCCGTGGCCCCTGTCTGTGGGGCTTCAGACCCTGGTGGTCAAAGTTGTGAAAGTAGAAAGAATTATACTGTAAGAAAAAGATGAATTGTGCTGTAATAACTGAATAAGTTGAAGGAATTCTGTTTGTCTTTTTAAGAGAAAGAAGAAAAGTATGTTAATGTTGATTGTAGGTATGCAGATCAAGGTGCTAGCCAATTTGGGCCTGAGTTTAACAGGAAAAGGAACATTAAGTGTTAGACAGGAAACAATTCCAGATAATCAGGGAGATATAGCCAGGAGATTGCTGTGTGCTTAATATTGAAATGAAGATACTTAACCACACTAATAATGTGAAGTTTTGCCACATCCTTTGATCTTGTTAACTTGGCCTTTTGACTGTATAAAATCAAGGGGTTTGAACCTTGTATGGTACTCACATTTTCTCCATGCATTTTAGCAAAGCTTTGCTGAAATAAACAGAGCAGTCTGCCAAATCTGTGAGTCCTGTCTGACTTTGACAATTTGGAGGTTCCACCGAGATGGCAACCGTCTTCGCTGAGGCTGTGTGATCCCTGACTGTTTTGCAGGATGACCGTGGTAGCCGGCACCTGGGCATTTGGCCCGAGCGGTCCTCCACCAGAACGGAAAGGTGCACAACCACAGCGAAGTCTACGCCATCGAACCTGTTGGTTCCTGCTCTGTTCTGGTAGGGATCCCGGGATCTAACATCACGACTCTGGTCAGGTAATTATTTTGTCCGGACTGAGGACTGTCTTGTCTCTGTGTCTATCCGTCTTCCCTGTGGTGTGAGTGAGTCTGGGAGCCATCCCTGTCCAGGGACTGGCCGACCAAGGGGCTCCTGTCCCCACGGTCTGTGTGACTGGAATCTGCACAATCGCAGCCGCACCGCACCTTGGATAAAATCCTTGGAGTGAACGCAAGGGCGATTGAGGCAGTAGCCTGTGGGCTTCTTTTGTGTGTTGCACTGGGCACCGCTCTGACGAACCCGAATTTCCTCCTTGTGTAATTGGTGTATGAAGTCCTCCTGTATGGGTAACTAGACGTCTAAGCAGGGATAGTTCCCTAAAGGGACCCTGGCTCAGTTTATATATTTTAGAAAGGGTCCGGACTCCTGTAAATTTCTGGAAAAATGATCTAGATTGACTCTGGGGGGATCCCAAAACTCAGTGGCCACTGTTAGGATCTTGGAACAAAGACCAAGTGGACGTCTTAAAAGACAAACTTGGCCTTCCCAAAACTAAATTGGCTAGAGGAGAGGTAGATTGCTTCATGCAGTGGTGGGACGAGGCAAATCTTAAATGAACTGAATCGAAGCTCGCCTCCCTTAAAAATTCTAATTATAAGAAAAAGCTTTATTGGAAACCTCCTCTCCCACCACCAGATCGAGCGCTTCCCTTTACCCCGTCCTCCAAGAAGACTCAGACCGGTCCCACTTGAAGCTATAAACCCTGGACCCACACGGAGCTCCACTCGATTTTAAAAGGTTTTCCAAAGCCCCAGGAAAACCCTACCAAATTTGCAGAGAAATTTTGCTAGTGTGCAATGCCTATGAACCCTCTGAAGCAGACCTCCTGCAACTGTGTAAGCTACTTATAACCCCGTAAACAGCAACAAAGAAAAAAAAAAAAACCCCGGGCAACTATCACACAGACTGACTGATGGTTTTTTTTGTTTGTTTGGTTTTTTTGGGGGGGGTTTTGGGGTACAGCAACCAGGTAAAAATGGACAGGGCGCCCTGGCGCATGCGTTTGTTAATAGCCTCTTATCTGCTATTAGCAGTATGTTAAAGCAAATAAGTGTTGGATGGGAGGCCAAGACCATGGACAAATTGCAAGCAGTGGCAGAGCATTGCCACTGCACTCTAAAAGGAAAGAGAAGCAGTCCTCACAAAAGTTGATAGCTCTGCAAATACAGCATTATTCAGGGCAGGGCAGACAGTACTGGGAACGGGGAGGGTACCAAGAATGGGGATAAGGTCGGAGAAGGGGTTGTGGCACCGGGTTTTTGGGATTTAGAGGTTTCAGCTCCGGTCATATCCACCCTGTGGGAACAAGGCATTATTGTCCCCTATTCCAGCCCCTGTAACACTCCTATCCTCCCAGTTCGAAAAGCTGATGGTAAATCATGGCGGTTTGTTCAGGATCTTCAAGCTATTAACTGCATTGTTGTACCCACCTTTCCTGTAATCCCTAACCCAGCAACCAATCTGGCTTCTATCCTGCCAGATGCAACTCATTTTACTGTTGTTGATTTGTGTTCTGCTTTCTTTTCTGTCCCGGTTCACCCTAAGTTCCAGTATCTTTTTGCCTTTTCTTACAAGGAGCAGCAGTATGCTTCCCAAGGGGTACACAGAAAGCCCGTCTTACTTTTCCCAAGCATTAGCCAAAGACCTTGTTAACCTGGTCTTCCCCTCTGGGTCCACATTGGTCCAATGTGTAAATGATCTACTCCTCTGTTCCCCTTCATTATCTGCCTCAGAAACTGACTCTTTAGTGCTTCTCACTGCCCCCCCCACCTTAGGGTTACCTGACTACTGTAAGCCTTTACCCTTTTCTGCCACGAGCAATCTGGTTGTGCACTTGGGGTTCTTACTCAGGAGCATGGTGGCAAAAATCGTCCAGTAGCTTATTTCTCTGCCACCTTGGATCCTGTTGCCCAAGGTCTACCCCCCTGTCTGCGTGCTGTGGCTGCCGCGGCACGCCTAATTGAAATGTCTGAGTCCCTTGTCCTCCGCTCTCCTGTTTCTCTCATGGTCCCTCACTCTATAGATACTCTCCTGCTACAATGTAATACAGCTCACCTTTCCTCCGCCCGCCTCACTTTTACTGCTTTCGGCTTCGCATATCACCATAAAGTGCTGTTCTCAGTTGAACCCTGCCACTCTCCTTCCTCTGGCTAATGACGGTGAACCCCACGACTGCCTTGCAAGTGTCTCTGCTGTCACCGTCTCATGCCCCGACCTTTCTGATGTCCCTCTCTCTAACTCCGACCTTGTGTTATTCACTGACGGTTCCTGCTTTAGAGATAGCCAAGGTCGTCTCCTCGCAGGATACGCTGTGGTATCACTCTCTGAAACCCTAGAAGCTGCGCCTTTACCTTCTGTGACCTCAGCACAAGTCGCTGAACTAGTTGCCCTAACACGCGCTTGCTTTCTGGCTGAGGGACGCTCCGCCACCATTTATACTGATTCTCGACATGCTTTTGGGGTTGTACATGACTTTGGCACCCTCTGGCAAGCTCGGGGTTTCCTTACCTCTGCTGGTACCCCTATCAAGAATGGCCCCTACATTGCTGCTCTCCTGTATGCACTCCCATCTGCATTAGCTATTGTTAAGTGCCCTGGTCACTCCACAGCAGATACTGATGTTGCTAAGGGTAATGCTGCCATAGAACCTTCCCCAGGTGCGTTTCTCGGTTCCCTTTCTGTTTCTGTACCACCGCAGTCCCTTTCTAAAGTCACCCTGCTCCAAGACTCTGCCTCAGAAACAGAAAAAGACTCCTGGGTCGCCCGGGGTTGCTCTCTACACCCTGATTCCCTTTGGCGCCCCCTTATTGGTGCCTTTGTGGCCCCCTTTTCGCTCTACCCAGCTCTGGCCGCCCTGCTACACGGCATTTCGCATGTCGGAAAGGAGGGTATGATCTCTGCTGTAACTAAGGCAGAATGGTGGGCCCCCCATTTCAGCTCTTTTGCAGCTCACCACTGTGCCGCCTGTACCACTTGCCAAAGCTACAATGTTGGCAAACCTGTAAAGGTAGCTCAAGGGTTCTGGGGCCTGCCCCAAGCACTGTTCTTGCATTGGCAGCTTGATTTTGTACAAATGCCTGTGTGTCAACTATATGAATTTATTTTGGTTATGGTATGCTTATTTTCGGGTTGGATTGAAGTCTTTCCTTGTCGCAAAGCTGATTCGCTGTCTGTTGCCAAATGTTTGTTAAATCATATTATGCCTGCCAAAGAAACTCCTGCCACTCTGTCCAGTGACCGGGGTACACGTTTTACTGAACAACTTGTTCAGCACCTGGATCGTGTGTTACATGTCACACACCTGCTGCACTGTCCCTACCATCCCAAAGACATAAACTAAGTCCTTTTGAAATTGTTTATGTGAACAATGGCTACCATTACTCCAGTCTCAGACTTGAACTTGACTCACAGTACACTCCTTCAGTACTGCAAGGGACTAATGCAAGCTGTAAGTCACTTCCATTCACAGGTTCGAGCCGCCTGGCCGACGGAACCCACCTCGGATGCCTGCCACACTCTCGAGACAGGTGATTGGGTCTACGTACGACACCACCAACGAAAACACGCCATGGAACCCCGGTGGAAGGGCCTGCATCAGGTGCTGCTCACTGCCCAGACGGCTGTTAAGTTATCCGGCATCGCAGCATGGATACAGGCTTCGCAGTGTAAGAAGGCACCATCCCCAGCGGACCAATCATCACCTCAGGACCATGCAGAGTCAATTTTGACTCCAGAAGAAGACGTAGAGGAACAGCCTGCAATACCTTACAACCTACGTTTGCGTAAGGATTGCCTGAAGCAGATGAGGACCAAAAGCAAGGCCCAAGAAGAAGCAGTAGTGAGCCTAGCGCCTGCTGCCTGGTGGACATAAAACCGTAACTGCGGGTCCCTCAGTGGAGGTTGTCAGAACCAAAAGGGTCTTGCCTCCAACATGTGCCTCTGGTGGGGCCTGTTCCTCGGCCACTGGTGTCTTAAGATCTGGGGAATCCACAATGACAATGACAATTCTTTTATCCACCAGCAAGTATGGATCGCTCAGACCCTTAATATCTCTAATTGCTGGGTCTGCAGCCACATTCCATCCCACTCACAAGCTGGTTCCTGTCTTGGCAATCCCACTTAATTCCCCAGGCCTCACCCGTTTAACAAGACATGGAACAGTAATGACACTTGGGAAGCAGTGGGAATAATTGTGGGAATAAATGTATCTAAACGGATAAGTGTGGAGGAGAAAAAAGGTCACTGGTGTTTGGTGTGTAATGGGACGGGGCTGAATCTGGGGAGGAGCAGTTGTCTCCAGCATATTGTAACATCAGTACAATCTTTAATGCCATGCAAATAACACCACTCCCTGTAAGGAGAATCACCGTGTGCCCTTCGGGGGATATTACTCCTCCTTTGTAGACACCTATATGGCAAAGGGGTGCAACCGACCCTTCCCGGCTTTGATAGGGCATCATTGGGTCTGTGGAACAAAGGCCTATACCACATTACCAGTTAACTGGTCAGGTATCTGTTATCCCGCCCAACTCTTCCCACAATTCCGAGTGTTAGAGTCCTTCCCATGAGAACGCCTCCGTAATTTTAGGCGAAAAAGAAGGGACTTGTCAGATGCCCAATGGTATGTGAATCACATAAGCCCTTTAACTTGGGAAGAGGCTATTGGTGGTTCCTTTGACCCACTTGGGGGAGTAATACATCATGCAAAAAGGCTTCTGAGGTTACAAACAGTAGTTAAAATCATGGAAAATGAAACTGGAAAAAGTTTAAGGGCCCTGGCCAAAGAAACAGGAGCGATCAGACAAGTGGTCCTCCAAAACCATCAGGCATTGGATATAGTGCTGGCAGCAAAAGGAGGGACCTGTGCTCTCATTGGCAAAGAATGTTGTGTATATATACCAGACAACACCAATGATAGAATAGATCGCGCTAGCTACTTAAAAAAGATTGCATACCTTTCCAACGAAGAGCCAAGTTCCCTGTGAAAATGGCTAAGTAACTTGTCCAATTTCTCTGGCATAGGAAACTGGTTGTTTCAGGAAGCCCTGACTATCCTATTTGGAATCTTAATAATTTTTGTATGTTTTCAGTTAATCTCCTGTTGTATCCAAAACTGTGCAAGACATGTCACAGACATGTCCCCTCACCAGAGTGCTAATCTGATGCTTTTAAATATCACTAATGAACAAAAAGACAAAGAACGGTTAATGCAAGGAACCCAGTAATTGTTGGTCATAGGCGAGGCTTGACCAAAAGGAGGGATTGTGAAAGTAGAAAGAATTATACTGTAGGAGAAAGATGAATTGTACTGTAATAATTGAATAAGTTGAAGGAATTCTGTTTGTCTTTTAAGAGGAAGAAGAAAAGTATGTTAATGTTGATTGTAGGTATGCAGATCAAGGTGCTAGCCAATTTGGGCCTGAGTTTAACAGGAAGAGAAACATTAGGTGTTAGACAGAAAGCAATTCTAGATCATCAGGGAGATATAGCCAGGAGATTGCTGTGTGCTTGATATTGAAATGAAGATACTTAACCACACTAATAATGTGAAGTTTTGCCACACCCTTTGATCTTGTTAACTTGGCCTTTTGACTGTATAAAATCAAGGGGTTTGAACCTTGTATGGTACTCACATTTTCTGAATGCATTTTAGCAAAGCTTTGCTGAAATAAACAGAGCAGTCTGCCAAATCTGTGAGTCCTGTCTGACTTTGACACTTCCCAGGGTGCCCTGGTGGCCACTCCAGCCTCAACCAAGATCACTCCTCTCCTTCCTCCCTCCCCGGAGCCTTTAGGGGTTGACTCTGGCCACAGTGTCTGTGCCAGTTCCAAGCCTGCCAGGCCAGAGCCAGCAGTCACTACCCCTGATCCAGTGGCCCCCAAACATGAGCCAGCAAAGACTGGCAGCCAGCCCTCCACCACTCGCCAGGAGCAGTCTGCCAGCTCCCAGGAGCCTGACAGGGGCTGGAGAAGGCGGGCACCTTCCTGGTCCAGGGTGGAGATCATGGACCTTATTCAGGTTTGGGGGGATTGCCCCCAATGTCCATGATCTCTGCACTAGAGAGAGGAATGCGGCCGTCAATGGCAGGATAGCTGCCAGCGTGGCACTAAAGGCCACATGTGAACCCAGGAGCAAGTTTGCATGAAAATCAAGTTGGTCTGGAGAGCCCCCCAACCCTGAGCCTTGACCTTCCCCTCCCCTTTCTTCCCCTTGCTTCCTCCCCCCAAGTTTTCCCCCTTCCCTCTCCCCCCCCCTCTCTTCTCCTCTCTCCCGCCTCCTTTCCCCAGTCTCACCAGAGTTTCATTCTCCCCCCTCTCCCCCGGGGTTTTGTTAAATAAAGATAGTTTGTGTTCATGAAAATACGTGTATTTTATTTGACATCAGGAAGGGGGCTTAGGGAGAGGTAAGTGGAAGGACGTGAGGGAGGAATGAGGCACAAGCCCCCAGTGGGGCAGACCAGAGAGGCTCTGAGGGCTCCTCAGGATGGAAGCTCTCCCGCAGAGCCTCCTGGATACTGACAGCCCCCTGATGGACCTCTCAGATGGCAGCCTGCAGAAAGTTCAGACAGGTCCGCAGCAACGCGTCCACGAAAAGCACCAGAGTGCCCAGGGGCAGCTCTGGCTTCACGTTGCAGAGTGCTGTGATGTCCCGAGTGAAGGCAACCAGAGCACACAGAGACAAAATGGTTTCCTGTCCCTCATGGAGGTAGGCAAGCAAGCAGGGAAACCTGAGAACTGGCTGTCCAAGGGGGTGCCTTTAAGCACAGGCCTCAGACAGCCTCAGGCAGCAGCCACACAAAGTAACTCCTGACCTGATGCCCTGCCGGACCTGATTCTGTCCGGCCTTAAATGCGATTCACCGTCCACTCAGTGTGGACGCGCTATTTCGAAATAGCAAAACGCTATTTCAAAATGCATTTTGTGTGTAGACGCGCTATTTCGAAATAAGATATTTTGAAATAATGCTGTAGTGTAGACATACTCTGAAAGAAGAAATCAGGCCCCTGAGTAATTGAAACAGATACTTCAAAGAGTTTAATTGGAAACATGTGCACAGTAAATACAAACACTATATTATTTACAGGGGAGGGTTATTTACAGGTGACTGTTTGTGAGACACAGCATGGCCAGCACCTGAGAAATAAACTTAAAGAGTCATCAGCATTTGTACAATGCCCCTTAATAAATATAATAACATGGGTTGGGATTAAGCTGCTGGATATGGAATGGAAAACAATCTCCAAAACAGGAAACACCACAAGATTAGGGGAACTCCTATTACCTAATATAGTGAATTATCAGAAAGTGTCAATTCAACAGGGGGTCTCCACTGATCCCCTTCCCATATTCAGCCATCACAGGAAGATTCTCTCCCCATTGAGAACCACAGACAATGATATCCCAGACCCCCTCAGCCTTTTACCCTCCTTTGCTAACTGTTGTCTGGTGACTCCTCATAGGCCCAGAACCCAGGAGGGCAAGAGTAAAGTGCTGAGAGAGACTAGAAACCTAACTATTCAGGAAACTTTTTCTATGAGGTGGAGGATCATAGCCTCTAAATTTGGAGGACGAATGATATCTGCTGAGTACCTTCTTTGAAGGGCAGAGTGTTCTGAACTCCCAATATCATCAGAGGGAGTTTGAGGACACTCAGCAACTTATGAGACTGGACAATACAAGCACAGTTAAAGGCCCTGGATATCTAAAGGAAATCACCAAAATCCACAGTTAGATGCTTAAATGCCAATTAAAGCCACCCTTAGTGAATTCCCCCGGCATGTGGAATCCCCTAAGTAGTATAAGGGCCCTACCATCAATCAAACGTTAGCCCTGCCCCCTGATCCCGGAAGTCCCGCCCCCTGACCGCCAGAATTCCCTTCTCCCCTGTCACCAGAAGTCCGGCCACTGGATGGTAGTACATCCGGGTCAAGAGGGACAGCTGACCGGGTGTCATGTGACCCCCGTTAGGCCCGTCCCCTGTCACCGGAAGTCCTGCCTTTGGGGGTAATACATCCGGGGTCAAGAGGGGCAGGTGACCGGAAGTAAGGAGTGTCATGTGACCCCTCTAAGGACTCGCCCCACCTCCCTCAACCAATCAGGAAGGGTTTTTCCCCTGTAGGACCGCCCCGCAAACAGCTTTAACCAAGCGGGGGGGCAGTTCTGGGACCGGATGACCCGCCCCGCAGTGGGTTGTGTGACCCCTCTAAGAACTTGCCCCGCCTCCCTCCACCAATCAGGAGGGGGTTTTTCCCTGTAGGACCGCCCCGCGAACCCCTTTGACCAATCGGGGGGTAGTTTTGGGACCGGATGACCCACCCAGCAGTGGGTTGTGTGACCCCTCTAAGAACTCGCCCTGCCTCCCTCTACCAATCAGGAGGGGTTTTTTCCCTGTAGGACCACCCCACAAATCGCTTTGACCAATCCGGGGAGTGCAGTTCCGGGACCCGTTGACCAGACCGGAGACGGGTCGTGTGACCCCTCTAAGAGCTTCCCGTGACACCCTTTGCCAATCAGAGCATAGCACTTCCCCGTAAGTTCTAGCGCCACACAAAAGAGGCCATCTTGTTCCAAGAGCGCGTGTTTCAGAGAGCGTGCAAACGCTGAGCGGAAACATGGCTTCTTTCACCAACTTTGTTTTGGTGCCGAGAAGAAAGCGCTACATCAGCGACAGTTCCGAGGAGGAAGGAGAAGTTGAAGGGAGCCCTTTGACCCACCCGCTGATGGATACACCAATATCTGACACCGAAACCCAACCGCTCACGATGCAGCCAGACAAGCTAGATAGCCTGGAGGAAGAAGGTGCCCATGGCTCCCAGGAGTCGGACAAGACTCATGGAAAAGAAGCCAAATAGGTAAATGAAAGATCGAAGTTGGGGCATCATGGGGTTAGGAATCCGGGATTTTGTCAACTTTAAAAAAAAAATGACCAGAGCGTCTTACATTATTTCTTTCTGGCAATCTTTTGACAGCTTGACGATGCCTTTCTAGCTGACCGTCAGACCCAGGACAGCATTGCATCGGACGAGGAAGACGAACCGGGCCCACCTTGTTTTTGCTCAACACCGATACAAAGCATTGAAGAGAACGCCTAGGATGACGGCCATGAAGAATTCAGGAGGTGGCTGTGCATTGACCTAGTTGAGCCAGTGCCACATCATAAGCGTAAAAAAGTTATGCGCTCTATTGTACGCATTAGTGTTTATACCGTCCTTAGTCACTGTCTTAGGGAAAAGCTTTTTGAGGACTGTGAGGGTTGTGTCATAAATGCGCCAGCCCAGCGGTACCATGACTGTTTGACTTGGACTCCAGAGGGTATAAACTGCAAGCTCCAGGGCCTATGTGCTGAACTGTGTTTGGAAATCTTATTAAATACTGTTATTGCCGTAGGTCCGTGGTCCCCAACACGGTGCCCACGGGCGCTATGGCGCCCGCAGGGGCATTTGCATGCACCCGCCAGGTGCTCGGGGCTGACCTGGCCCTGGGCACATAGCGCGTGGCGCTTGCACGGGGGGGC
The DNA here is from genome assembly GCF_052426305.1 of Pelodiscus sinensis. NCBI lineage: Eukaryota > Metazoa > Chordata > Testudines > Trionychidae > Pelodiscus > Pelodiscus sinensis. The sequence goes on along the minus strand of NC_143069.1, from coordinate 13,971,735 downwards.
GCGCCGGCCCCGGGCGCGCGGCGCTTGGCAGGGGGAGTGCCGGCCTCGGGCGCCCGGCGCTTGGCGGGGGGAGCGCCGGCCCCGGCCCCGGGTGCGTGGCGCTTGCGGGGGGAGCGCCGGCCCCGGGCGCACGGCGCTTGGCGGAGATGAGCATTACTATGGGGTTCTGGATGTGAAAAAGTTGTTCGGAGCGAAAAATTATTGTGAGTTTTGCCACACAGTATACAGTCATGACGACTCTTGCAGGTATTGTTGCCGCCTCTGCTTGAGCGGAACGTGCTCAGACAGCGTGGGCGTGCCGCTGCGGTGTCCTAGCTGTATCTTGGAACAAGATGGCCTCTTTTGTGTGGCGCTAGAACTTATGGGGAAGTGCTATGCTCTGATTGACAGAGGGTGTCACGGGAAGCTCTTAGAGGGGTCACACGACCAGCTTCCGGTCTGGTCAACGGGTCCCAGAACTGCACCCCCCGAATGGTCAAAGCGATTTGTGGGGCGGTCCTACAGGGAAAAAAACCCTCCTGATTGGTAGAGGGAGGCAGGGTGAGTTCTTAGAGGGGTCACACGACCCACTTCTGGGCGGGTCATCCGTTCCCGGAACTGCCCCCCGATTGGTCAAAGCAGTTCACGAGGCGGTCCTACAGGGAAAAAACTCCTCCTGATTGGTGGAGGGAGGCGGGTTGAGTTCTTAGAGGGGTCACACGACCCACTTCTGGGCGGGTCATCCGTTCCCGGAACTGCCCTCCGATTGGTCAAAGCGGTTCGCGGGGCGTTCCTACGGGGAAAGCCCTTCCTGATTGGTAGAGGGAGGAGGGGCAAGTCCTTAGAGGGGTCACATGACACCCCTTACTTCCGGTCACCTGCCCCTCTTTACCCCGGATGTATTACCCCCAAGGGCGGGACTTCCGGTGACAGGGGACGGGCCTAACCGGGGTCACATGACATCCTTTTTTACTTCCGGTCACCTGTCCCTCTCGACCCGGATGTACTACCCTCCAGGGGCGGGACTGCCAGTGACAAGGGAGAAGGGACTTCCGGGGAGTCGGGGGGGGGGGACTTCCAGGGTCAGGGGGCGGGGCTAATGTTTGATTGATGGTAGGGCCCTTATACTACTCCCCTACCCCATAGACAGCTAGCAGATATAGCGTTCAGTCTAGCTTCCCACCCAAGTATATGATGTGCAAGCTGGAAACAGAAGCAGGAGCTCTTTCTTCTATTTGTCTGTGCTTCATTCCCCGAGCACTCATCCAGGTCAGATGTCTCTTAGGACCTGAGTTGCCACCAGCTGGACAATGGGACTTGGGTCATTCTGTAGGACCTGGAGAGCTGGAATTACAGAGAATATGACTCACTTTTCATATAGTCACCTATGCCTGCAGTAGCTGGAGATTTAGTACCAGTGAGTACCAAGCTCCAGAAGCTCTCTGTACAAACAAAGCTTTAGGTTCCTCCATTGGGATCCTTCCAAGCTCCAAACTGAGATGGAGGAGGGGGGAGAGGGGAGACCCTGACCCTACCAGAAACTCATCCAATTGGAAGGTGCTCCATTGACTCAATAGCTTCTGCTTTTAAGTTATTTTACATCTCCTGACAGAAATAAATCTGATGGTGTGGAGTTTGGGGTAGCAAAAAGTGGCTCCCAGGGAGCCGATGGAGCCCAAAGAGTGGATCACACAGGTTGGGAAGAGGCATTGCCAGGGTAGCCAGGAGATGCACTGACTTATATCACACTGGCTGCAGTTTCCTCCAGGTACGTCTACACCGCAAAGTTAATTCAAAATAACAGCTGTTCTTTTGAATTAACTTTAATAGCATCTATACATGCAAACCGCTATTTCGAAATTAATTCGAAATAGCAGAGCGCTTAATTCAAATTTGGTAAACCTCATTCTACGAGGAGTAACACCAAATTTGAAATAGCTATTTCAAATTAAGTGCTGTGTAGACAATTAATTCAAAATAGGGGGCCTCCAGCCCTTCCCAGGGAGCCCTGGTGGCCACTCTGGGCACAACCAGGAAAACTTCCTCTCCTCTCCCCCTGGCCCCAGAGCCATTAAAGGGATAGACCCTGGCCCGTGCCAGATCCAAGCCTACCAGCCAAGAGCCAGCAGTGGCCACCGGGGCCCCTGAGCCAGTAGCCACAAAACGTGAGCCAGCAAGGCACTGGCAGCCAACCCTCCACTGCTCCTCAGGAGCAGTCTGCCAGCACCCAGGAGCCTGACAGGGGCTGGAGAAGGCGGGTGCCTTCCTGGTCCAGGGTGGAGATCATGGACCTTATTCAGGTTTGGGAGGGATGCCCCAGCATCCATGATCTCCGCACTAGACAGAGGAACACGGCCGTCAATGGCAGGATAGCTGCCAGCCTGGCCACCAAAGGCCACATGCGAACCCAGGAGCAGGTTTGCATGACAATCAAGTTGGTGCGGTGAGACCCCCAACCTTGGGCCCTGATCTTCCCTTCCCCCTTCTTCCCTTTGCTTCTCCCTTCCAACTTCCTCCTCCCAGGTTTCACCCTCCCCTCTCCCACCCACTCTATTCCTCTCTCCCACCTCCTTTTCCCAGTCTCCCCAGAGGTTCACCCTGTTGTTCAATAAACCCAGTTTCTATTTTTGAACATACATGTCTTTTATTTGACATCAGGAAGGGAGGCTAGGGAGGAGTAAGTAGATGGACGTGAGGGAGGAATGGGGCACGAGCCCCCGGTGGGGAGGACCGGGGTGGCTCTGAGGGCTCCTCGGGGTGGACACTCTCCTGCAGGGCCTCCTGGATCCTGACAGCCCCCCGATGGACTCCCCGGACGGTAGCCTGCAGCAAGTGCAGCTGGGCTGATGGCAACAACCCTACGAGACGCACCGGTGTGCCCAGGGGCAGCTCTGGCTCCATGTGGCCGAGTGCTGTGGTGTCCCGAGTGCAGGCACTCAGGGCACTCCAAGACAGGACTGCTTTGCTCTCCCTCATCGGGGTAGACAAGCGAGCGGGGAACCCTGAGAACTGTCTGTTCGGGGTGGGGGTAGGGTCCCGTGAAGCACGGAGCTCAGTTAGCCTGAGGCAGCAGCCCCACACACTATGTCCTAACCTGATGCCCTGCCAGCACTGGTTCCGGCCAGCCTGAACTTCGGTTCAGGGTCCACTCAGTGTGGACGCGCTATTTCAAAATAACAAAATGCTATTTTGAAATAGGTTTTGTGTATAGATGCATAATTCGAATTAGCTTAATTCAAATTAACTATTTCGAATTAAGTTAACTTGAATTAACGCTGTAGTGTAGACGTACCTCTTTCAGAGCAGACTAAAGCTGAATCTGTCCTTTGATGTGTGGCTGATGCACTTCACACCTGTGGTATCAGTTACTGCTTGCTTGTCAGCTAAATTTCTTTATTTTATAACTCACTAATGAATAGGATTTCACCTGTATTTGTTACTTACAGGTCAACAGATGTTCCATGTCCAGCCATTTCATATTCTTGGTGTCCGTATGTTCCAGGATGATGCCTAAATAAGCAGTGTAAAATAAACATCAATAAAAAACCTTCTCTTGTTAAGTGCAAGGTGATAACATTGGCCCTTTGGCTTCTATTGTGGGTCTAAGGTGAGCTGTAGGCAAGAAAATACTAGAAAAGTTTAGCGTCCACACTGAAGAGAAAAAAATTAAGAATGTTTACATAAAACCTCATTTGCTTTAAACAATCTATGTTCCTCTTGCCACTGCTGTCAGTTAGTGGAGATATACTAGGCTAGTGTATTAATCTAGTGGTGTGAACAAAGGGCTGGGGCCAGGAATAAGTGCGTACTAAGCAAGGATCTCACATGGATACATTAATTAGGCCACAATGCTTGCCTGGCTTGCATGGGTGTGCTAAGGAAAGGATGGCACAGGGCCAAAGGGGAGGAATCTAGTGCTTCCTGGGCAAGGCAATCAGGAACCTGCAACAGCAGGCACTGTGTGGCGGTGGCCTGCCTACCTCCCAGTGATGAAGCACCAGTAAGGAACAGTCAACAACACTGAGCTTAGGTCTATAGTTTGAGTCCACACTAACTCTGACTACTAAAAATAGAGTGCAGGTCAGATGACAGAAGCAGTCGGAGGAGCTAGCCACCTTGAGAACAGACTTTTGGGTTTGGATGGGATCATCCTTGGAATAGTTAACCCCTCCTGCTACTCCTGCCACAGCTACTCTATTTTTAGCACACTAGTTTGATCGGAGAATAAACATACCCTACGTGACAGTGTGCCAGCCTCTGCTACTAAATGACTGCGCCATCTCAAAGCATTCTATTGCAAATTACAAATTCCTCCTAACACCACACTGGAGAAGTAGGAGAACATTAACATCTCCATTTATGCATGAGAAGTCACAGCACGGAGAGATTAATAGTAGCTCAGTGCTGCACACAGGGACTTTTTCTGTCTACCTCAAAGGGAATACCAAAAGGGACACGGCACACTTTCTCTCACCAGCTAACTTGGCTGCAACTGCCCGGATCTCTTCCCAGCTGCTGCAGAAGTATGTGATGGTGCTTTTGTAAAAGTTCTCCAGTAGCTCAGCCTTCTCTTTGGCCTAGAGAAAATCAGGGACACATGAGTTCTCTCTGGCTAGAAATGCCCTTTGACTGCCAACACATGCCTTTACAAACCACAAGTAAACAGTCTGTGTTCCTCTTGCCACTGCTGTCAGTTATTGGACTCACTCAGACTTTTTTTTTAATTTAAACAAGTAAATAAAAGAAAGGACAGGAGGCTGTGTAGAAGTGGGGAAAGTGGGAATCTATGGCAGATTTACATTCCTCTCACCCTCAGTCCTGTATCCCACTCTAATAGGGTACGTCTACACTACAACGTTAATTCGAACTAACTTAGTTCGAATTACTTAATTCGAACTAAGCTAATTAAAACTAACGGATCTAGACTAAAAAACTAGTTCGAATTAGCGTTTTACTAATTCGAACTAGCATGTCCACATTAAGTGGACCCTGAACCGGGCTTAAGGATGGCCGGAAGCAGTGCCGGCAGGACATCAGAGGAGGACTAAGAGCGTGGAGATGCTGTCTCAGGCTAGCCGAGGGCTGTGCTTAAAGGGTCCCAACCCCCACGCCGGACAGACAGTTCTCAGGGGTGCCCCGCTTGCAAAGCAGTCTTGGCTTGGAGTGCCCGGAGTGCCCACACTGGGCACATCACAGCACTTGGCCATCAGACCGGCTGCACTTGCCGCAGCCTGCCATCTGGGGAGATGGGGCAATTGGGGGGCTGCAGGAGAGCTTCCACCCCCAGAACCCGCAGAGCCAGCCCAGTCCTCCCCATCGGGGGCGCGTACCCCATTCCGCCCTCAACTCCTTCCACTTACCCTTCCCTAGCCCCTCTTCTTGATGTACAAAATAAAGGACAATTGTGTTCAAAAATGGAATCTGTCTTTATTGAACAAAACTGGGGGAGACTGGGAAAAGGGGGTGGGAGAGGGGAAGATTAAGGCTGGGAGAGGGGAGGGCAACTAAAATGATTAGGGGTTGGGAACAGGTCTCATATGAAGAGAGGCTAAAGAGACTGGGACTTTTCAGCTTAGAAAAGAGGAGACGGAGGGGGGACAGGATAGAGGTCTCTAAAACCAGGAGTTGGGTGGAGAGGGTGCATACAGAAAAGTTCTTCATTAGTTCCCATAAAGAAGGACTAGAGGACACCAAAGGAAAGGAATGGGTAACAGGCTTCAAACTAGTAACAGAAAGTTGTTCTTCACAAAGCACAGAGTCAACCTGTGGAACTCCTTGCTGCAGGAGGCTGTGAAGGCTACAACTAGAACAGAGTTTAAAGGGAAGTGAGATCAAGCCATGGAGGTTGGGTCCATGGAGTGGTATTAGCCAGGGGGTAGGAGTGGTGTCCCTGCCCAAAGTTTGTGGAAGGCTGGAGAGGGATGGCACGAGACAAATGGCTTGGTCACTGGCTTCGGTCCATCCCCTCCAGGGTCCCTAGGGTTGGCCGCTGTCGGCAGACAGGCTACTGGGATAGATGAACCTTTGTTCTGACCCAGGATGGCCATTGTAAGCTCAGGGCTCAGGGTCGGGGGTCTCAGTGGACCACCTTGATTTTCATGCACTCCTGCTCCTGGGTGGCCAGGCTGGCAGCTCTCCTGCCCTAGCCGGCCACCTTCCTGTGCCTAGTGCGGAGATCGTGGACGAGGTCCACGATGTCCGCACTAGCCCAGGAGGGAGCCCGCCTTTTGCGGTCCCGGGCAAGCTCCCAGGACCCGCCAGCCTGGTCCCGGGAAGAGGGGGAGGACTGGGGGGCATCGGGTGGGTGGCTCGATCCGCACCAGGTGCAGGGTCTGCCTGCTGGGTGCTGGCAGGCTTGCACCTGGCACGGGCACCGTAGCCATCCCGTGCCCCTTTAAGGGGTCCGGGGCCGGGAGGGGGGCATACGAGTTTCCCTGGTGTTGGCCGGAGTGGCCACCAGGGAAACCTGGGGGGGGCTAGCCTCCCACTAGTTCGCATTAAGGGGCTACACAGCCCTTAATTCGAACTAGTAAGTTTGAACTAGGCTTAATCCTCGTGGAATGAGGATTACCTAGTTCGAACTAAGCGCTCCGTTAGTTCGAATTAAATTCAAACTAACGGAGCGCTAGTGTAGCGCCTATGAAAGTTAGTTCGAACTAACGTCCGTTAGTTCAAACTAACTTTGTAGCGTAGACATACCCATAGATACTTCCATTGCCCATCACACATTCCCCCTGCTTCTACACCACAAGCCTATGCTGTCAATAATCTCATATAATTCTATAGGTCACTCACAAGGTGTCTGCAGATATCCATCTGGAGCTCCTCAGGGTTCAGCTCGGTTCTCCAGCTAAGATGCTCATTAAGTATAGTTTGGAGCCTCTTCAGTCCCAAAAATGGGGCACAGAGATGAAATGTAGCTCTGCACTCCTGAAAAAGAGGGTTGCACCATTGAATTGTTCCATAACACGTATTGTGCTCATTCAAATGGAACTCATGTCCTTGACTGCTCATCTACCCGAAGAATAAAAGGGATTCCCCTGAAGTAATAGACAGAAAATATGCCAGCATGACTTTAATAGGGGGAAAGGGATTCTACTTCTGGAGTATTGCATCCAATTCTGGGCACCCCATTACTTAAAAAATGTTGATACATTGGAGAAAGTCCAACGGAGGGCAACAAAAATGATTAGGAGGCTGGAACACATGATTTACAAGGAGAGGCTGAGGGATTTGGGATTATTTAGTCTTCAGAAGAGAAGAGTGAGGGGAGCTTTGATAGAAGGCTTTAACTACCTGAAGGGGGATTTCAAAGAGGATGGAGAGAGGCTGTTCTCAGTGGTACTAGATGACTGAATGAGGAGCAATGGTCTCAAGTTACAGTGGGGGAGGTCTAGGTTGGATAGTCGGAAAAACTATTTTACTAGGAAGGTGGTGAAGCACTGGAATGGGTTACCTAGGGAGGCAACGGAACCTCTAAATCTAGAGTTTTCAAGTCCTAGCTTGACAAAGCCCTGGCTGGGATTGTTTAGTTGAGGCTGGTCCTGTTTTGGGCAGGAGGTTGGACTCAGTGACCTCCTGAGGTCTCCTCCAAACCTATGGTTCTATGATTTTATAATACTGAAAACTGGAGATAGCAGCAATGTTTTTTCAGAACGGATGTAGCTATGAAAGCTGCTTCACTAGGCATAGCTGTGGCCTTTCCTCTGTTGTGGGGAGGCAGGAACGTGGGGTGCAGAGATAGGCAGGAATGAACTCTTGGGATCAGACCCATGACCTATCCTGAACTCCAGTGAGACAACCCTGGCTGCTAAGGACCAGCCTGTCTGGGATTAACTCAAAAGGAGGGCAATGAACTGAGGGAAGAATTTAGGTCTCCACTGCGGGAAGGAATAGCAGAGCTCCCCTGGCATCAGGAGGAAGATTCTTTTTGCTTAGTAATTAAGTCACTGTCATTCTTACCATTGAAACCTCAGGGCTTGGATCTTGCAGGTGCATAAGAAGCGTGACCCAGCTCTGTCTAACCTGCTTGGCAAAATAGTCCTTCCATTTTCTCTTTGCAGAGCCGGCCAGGATACCAAACAGGACAAAGGCCAATGCACGAAGAGTGTTGTCCTCCTATAGCCAAGAAAGCCACACAGGTTGGTAACGAAGAAATAACCACATCATGTATCTAGCACAGCTGTCTCTTCTACATTAGGGTAGAGTGATTCCAACGACAGAAGTTTAAAAGAACTGGAATTAATCAAGTTTGGGCCAAATGTGTTGATTCATCAAAATACTTTGAAGACAGTTCAATTTTGACAAAATTCTTCCAGAAGCCAAGTAGGGGTACTTGGTCAGCTTCTTGGTGACCCATCTAGCAGGCTGACTGGGATCTTGGGCTTCCTGGCCCTCACCTTCAGAACAGCCTGTCTGGCAGGCTGACAAGGAGCCAGGAAATGTGCACCCTGGCACCTCTAATTCCCAGTGTTTCCAGGTTCCCTGTCTCCAGCATAGTCTGCCAGTAGACTGCCCTCAGGCAAGGCTCCCAGTAGAGCTGGGTTGAGAATAGTATTACTGTTTCACAAAGAGTTTTGAAATTTGGGCTGGGGGGTGTGTCCCCCAAATAGGAACAAAACCAAAATTTGAAATCTCAAACTTCTCTGCAAAATGGAATAATTTCAACCATCTGACATAAAAATCGTATGGAGCAGGCCCAAAACAGTCTATTACACCCTGTATGCCCATTTTCCTTGTTATGCAGCTACCTAATCTAGTATTCATACTTCCTTTGCCATTCTCATTGGAAATAAAGATGAACAGAAGGGTGAGACTGAAGGAGCAGGGATGGCATCCTCATTTTCTTAATTCTCTGCTCCTCCATAAAACACATCTCTTCCCTAAGGCCTAAAATCACTTCATTCTGACATGAACAATGCCCAGTGAGGACACATCATGCATTGTAAATGGAGCCTCATCAATGTCAGCTGAACTGGGGTTGAAGGCTTCTGTTCACGTACATTATCGAAGTACTTCCGGATCTGTGTGGTGAGGTCTCTGAAGGAAGAACCTATGTCCTTCCCTTTCAGCTCCTTAAGGACTTTGGCCAGTGCCTTCATGCTTTCGACGACTTCAGAACTGAAAGTGTCTTCTAAAGTCCTGATCAGTGCCTCCAGAAGAAACTTCTTGTACTTTTTCACCTGTTCAGACGTATGACATTAAAAAACACTTTCCACTAACCACATTTCTAATATGGTTTTTTTTAGCAATTATGAAGCAGTGGGAATTTCATCTGCCCCCCTAGTGACCTATAGCTATATTTTACATCAGGTACTAGCTACAATAAGCCAAACTCTGTGCCATATTACGCCTATGTAATCCTATTAGATTTCTAATTACTTAGATTTGAAGGCCAAAAGGGACCATTGTGATCATTCAGTCTGACCTCCTTCACAACACAGAACCTCCCCAAAATAATGTCTGTTTGACTAGAGCACCTCTTTTAGAAAAACAGCCCATCTTGTTTTTAAAGTTGCTACTGATAGAGACCCCACCACAACCCTTGGTAAATGGTTCCAATGATTAAAATTACCATTAAAATGTATGCCTTACTAGCAGTCTGAATTAGTTTAGCTTCATTCCCCGCCCCCCCCCCCCCCCATTTTATCTAAAGGCACATTTTCTAGCCCTTTGAAAATTCTTGTGACTCTTCTCCAATTTATCAGCATCCTTCTTGAATTGCAGGCATGATCCTGACATAGTATTCTAGCAGTTCTCACACCAGTGCCATAAGCAGAGGTAAAATAACTTCTTTATTCTTATTCAGAATCCCTCTGTCTATGCCTCCGAGGATCACCTCAGCTCTTTTGGCCACAGCTTTGTACTGGGCGCTTACGTTCAGCTGATTATCTATCATGATTTGAGTTTTTTAGTGTCTCTGTTTCCTGGAATAGAATCTCTCATCTTGGAAATAAAGCCTACACTCTTCATTCCTGGGAGTATACATTTACATATGATCATATTAAGTCCATATTGTTTCCTTATGCCCAGCTTACCAAGGGAACAAACCTGCTGTGTATTGACTGCAAAGAGGTTACAGGGGTATGAGAGAGCAGAAGTTGGCCTAGTGCATTGTGCATGGCCTCTGTAAATCCTGAGCAATTGTTTCCTTTAGTTTCTCTAGTTATGCTGCATTGTATTCAGTATTCTATCTTACCTTCTCAGGTGCCCCATAGACTAAATTGCCTAGGCCTCTTACAGCCATTTGACGGACAATGCTGTTATTGTCCCGTGACCTTTCTTCTAATATATGTAACACAGACTTAAGGGTCTTCTTCTCCCTGAGTATGGGATCAGTCATTAGCTGAAATAAAATCAACATGTCCATTAGCTCTAATCTGTTCATTAAGATAGCGAATATAATTTGAGGAGACACGTAATACACTGTAATTTATTATTCTATATGAATGAGTACTGTGTTAAAAACATGGATTTTTTCCTTTTAGGCACTATAATGGGGGATTGCTCATCCCTTGAAAGCCTCTCAGTGACTGCATTTGATACCACAGTCCTTTTCTCGCCCAGGTGCATCCTGCCAGTCGATCTTAGTGAGTCTTCCATGGCTCAGCCCTCTGGCCAAGTCCCAAAGTCCAAACAAATGCCTTTTAGGTCCTGTTGCCCTCACTAGGGTCTTCAGCCCCAACTCTGGACCCTTTATATTCTGTTCTTTGTTCAACCTCTCCATAAGCCTTGTCCCCTTCATCGGGTTTATGCCACTGGGGAACCTGGGCCTGCCCACTACTCTTGGTTCCAACCTAGAAATAGCAGCGAGTCATTGCTTCATTTCAGTTTATTGCTACTTTTTCCTTGGGTTCTTCCTATGGGGCCACTTTCAGTTTCTCCCTCGAATTATATGTTGAAGGCTCGTAAGGACTCTCTCTCTGCAAATTCAGCTTCAGAAAATGCTGCCTGAAATAAACCCCTGTGAATTGGTTTGGCCAGAGAATAGCATCCTTTCTTGGCCCTCCACTTCCTGAAAGGAACTGACCTAATCAAGCCCTGTAGCTCCATATATCTGAGCCAGCTGGGCTCTGATTGGCAGCTTTCATGAGGCCTCTCTAGGCAGACCTTGAAAACCCACGTTTGTGACTCCTTTCCTAGGTGGGGTGTAGAAAGATTTGGGGGCACAAACAGATTCCTAGAACCACCAGATGAGCCTCTAAAATAGCGACTTAGCGTAAATGTGAAATATGACACAGACGTTATAGCAAGTCTGTGGAGAGGGAGGATGCTCCAGTGGTCAGCAGCCTAGGACTTAGGAGGTTCCAGTTCAATTTCCTGCACCCTCAAAGACTTCCTAGATGATGTTGGGCAAGTCACTTAGGCCTTCTGTGCATCAGTTTCCTGTTTGCAAAATGGGACTAATAGTGTTTCCCTGCCTCACAGGGGTGTTGTAGGGATACATACTTTTAAAGAGTTTTGAGGCACTCAGATACTACATTCTCATTTTGAAGTACTCAGATAATACAAGTTTCTAAAAGGATGTTTTAAGGAAGATGGAGAAAAATTGTTCTCCTTGGCCTCTAAGGATAGGATAAGAAGCCATGAGCTTAAATTACATCAGGGGAAGTTTAGGTTGGACAGCAGGAAAAACGTCCTGCCTGTCAGGGTGGTTAAACCCTGCAATAAATTGCCTCAGGAGGTTGTGGAATTTGCATCACTAGAAATATTTAAGAGCAGGTTAGACAAACACCTGTCAGGGATGATCTAGACTGTGCTTGGTCCTGCCGTGATGGCTGGGGATTGGACTCGAAGACCTCTCAAGATCCCTTCCAGTTCTAATGATCTATGAATCTATTATTCTACATTCATGAGAATCTAAGATAGATGTTAATGTATTTGTATGTTGCTTATTTTATAGTATTAGGACACTAGATTCATTTAGAAGATTTGCTGAGCTAGACCAAAATCAGGAGCTGTTGGTCAGTATTAGCCCTAGGAATTGTCAGAAAAGGTCTAGTAATTCAAATTCTATGGCTACATCTACATTGGCATGATTTTGCGCAAAAGCAGCTGCCTGTCTACACTGGTGGGGAGTTCTTGCACAAGAACACTGACATTCTAATGTCTAAAATCAGTGCTTCTTGCGCAAAACCTATGATGCTCCCGCTCAGGAAAAAGCCCTCCTGTGCAACTGTTCTTGCGCAAGAGGCCAGTGTAGACAGGCCACATTAATTTCTTGTGCAAGAAAGCCCAATGGCTAAAATGGCCATCGGAGCTTTCTTTCGCAAGAGAGCGTCTATTCTGGCACGGATGATTTTGCAGAAAAGCGCCTCTTAGCGCAACAGCACATGCCAGTGTAGACGCTCTCTTGCGCAAATATTCTAACGCAAAAACTCTTGCGTTAAAAGTATGGGTATGTCTACAGTACAAAGTTAATTCAAACTAACAGCCGTTAGTTCGAATGAACTTTAATAGCGGCTATACATACAAACTGCTAGTTCGAATTTAAATCGAACTAGCGGAGCGCTTAATTTGAACTAGGTAAACCTCATTCTACGAGGAGTAACGCCTCGTTCGAATTGTGTAGTTCAAATTAAGGGCTGTGTAGCCACTTAATTCGAACTAGTTGGAGGCTAACCCTAATCAGGTTGCCCTGATGGCCACTCTGGGCCAAACCAGGGAAACTTTTCTGCCCCTCTCCCAGCCCCAGAGCCCTTAAAGGGGCATGGTCTGGCTACAGTGCCTGTGCCAGTGGCAAGCCTGCCAGCACCCAGCCAGCAGACCCTGCACCTGGCATGGCATGAGCCAGCCACCTGCTGCCACCCAGCCCTCCGCCTCTTCCCAGGACCAGGCTGGCGGCTCCTAGGAGCCTGCCCAGGGCCACAAGAGGCAGGCGCCTGCCTGGTCTAGTGCAGAGATCGTGGACATTATCGAGGTTTGGGGGGAGGCCTCCAGCGTCCACGACCTCCACACTAGGCACAGGAATGCAGCCGTCTAGGGCAGGATAGCTGCCAGCCTGGCCACCAAAGGCCACATCCAAACCCAGGAGCAGGTTTGCATGAAAATCAAGTTGTTCCAGTGAGACCCCCGACCCTGAGCCCTGCGCTTAGTACATAAGAACATAAGAATGGCCGTACTGGGTCAGACCAAAGGTCCATCTAGTCCAGTAGCCTGTCTGCTGACAGCGGCCAACACCAGGTACCCCAGAGGGGATGGACCGAAGACAATGACCAAGCCATTTGTCTCGTGCCATCCATCTTCAGCCTTCCACAAACAGAGGCCAGGGACACCATTCCTACCCCCTGGCTAATAGCACTCCACGGACCCAACCTCCATGAATTTATCTAACTTCTCTTTAAACTCTGTTATAGTTCTAGGCTTCAAAGCCTCCTGTGGCAAGGAGTTCCACAGGTTGACTATAAGAAGAACTTTGTGTGAAGAAGAACTTTCTTTTATTAGTTTTAAACCTGATGTCCATTCATTTCATTTGGTGTCCTCTAGTCCTTATATTATGGGAACTAATGAAGAACTTTTCTTTATGCACCCTCTCCACACCACTCATGATTTTATAGACCTCTATCATATCCCCCCTCAGTCTCCTCTTTTCTAAGCTGAAAAGTCGCAATCTCTTTAGCCTCTCTTCATATGGGACCTGTTCCAAACCCCTAATCATTGTACTTGCCCTTTTCTGAACCCTTTCCAAGGCCATATCGTTTTTGAGGTGAGAAGACCACATCTGTACACAGTTCTGAAGATATGGCGTACCATAGTTTTATACTTCCCCTCCTCCTTCTTCCCCTGGCTTCCCCCTTCCAGCTCCCTCCTCCCAGGTTTCCACCTCCCCTCTCCCACCCTCTTTCTTCCCCTCTCCCACCTCCTTTTCCCAGTCCCCCAGAGGTTAATCCCCTCCGCCCCCAGTTTTGTTAAATAAAGAGAGTTTCTATTTTTGAACACATGTCCTTTATTTTTTACATCAGGAAGAGGGGGCTCGGGAAGGGTAAGTGGAAGGAGGTGAGGGAGGAATGGGGCACGAGCCCCCGATGGGGAGGACTGGGGTGGCTCTGCGGGCTCCTCGGGGTGGAAGCTTTCCTGTAGGGCCTCCTGGATCCTGATAGCCCCCTGATTGACCTCCCCCAGATGGCAGCCTGCGGCAAGTGCAGCCGGGCTGATGGTCGAGTGCTGAAATGTGCCGAGTGTGGGCATTCAGGGCACTCCAAGACAGGACTGCTTTGATGTCCCCATCGAGTTAGACATGCAAGCGGGGAATCCTGAGAACTGTCTGTCCGGGGTGGGGGGTCAGGTCTTTTTAAGCACAGCCCTCGGCTAGCCTGAGGAAGCAGCTCCACACCTTAAGTCCTAACCTGATGCCCTGACGGCACTGGTTCTGGCCAGCCTTAACTTCGGTTCAGGGTCCACTCAATGTGGACATGCTATTTCGAATTAGCAAAATGCTAATTCGAATTAGTTTTTAGGTCTAAATGCACTCATTCGAATTAGCTTATTTCAAATTAACTAATTTGAATTAAGTTAATTCGAATTAGTGCTGTAGTGTAGACATACCCTATTTGCGCAAAATCTTGCCAATGTAGACGTAGCCTATCTATATCTTGCTCACTCTCTCTTAACCAGCAACTAGAATAGGCAGCTAGGCTAGGCTAGTATAGGCCCCAAAAATAACAAAGAGAAAATGATTAAGAAAGGTGTCATGAAGTTCCTTATGAGATTTCCTTATAAAGGACACATTCTACTATCTAAAATGAATTCCTATGAACTGAACTGTACAATTCCTCAGAGAAAGGTAAACAACAGATAACAGCCTAATGGTGGAACTGCTCATACCTGAGCAAAGAAAGCTGTGCTGGTGACTCGCTGGTTTTCTGATGGGGAATTTACCCAGGGAAGGAGGCTCTGTATGATCTCCACTGTTATTAGTCCAGATCTTTGCAGAACCCTGGAAGACAAAAGGAATCACTTATGGGGCAGACTGTGCACTTCAAAAGCTTAGCTGCTATGACCATACAACTCTAAAACCTACGCATGGAAGCTCTGTGTTTCTCACCCAGGGCACCCCGCACAAAGCTATACCTGAAAGTTCCCTGTCAGTCACTCTATTTGTTGCCGATCCCTGAGGATGAAGTGCTGTCTCCTAGATCTCTTACCTCACCAGCAAACACACCCCCTCGTGGTGAGTCTGCGGATTTTCAAGAAGCATCCAAGTTTTCTGCTTCCAGAGAGTTCGTATCAGCTTCTCATTCATAGCCTTGAGAAGCACAGCCTCTAATGCTTCAATCGAAAGCCTGGGGGAAAAGAGGCACAGAACTGTAGTAACCAATAGAAAGGCACAGCCTAAGCAGTCAGGAAACCCCAGTTACTTGTCAGGTCTGTTGTTCATTGACAGTTCATCCATTGACAGTATCCTGGGGACCACTGTTTTTGGAAGGACTTAATTCCCAGGAGGTATTTCAGTCTCATACATCTCATATTACTAGTGTTGCTATGGACAACATTTTGCAGTCACTTTCTCCTATCTGCAAGGTGTATGGGCACTAGCACAGTACAGTAATATGGAAAAAATTCACAATCAGACCCCAAAAGCTGGGACACAGAGAGATTAGTGACCACTAATGGATATTTTGGGGCCCTATGTCCAGCGAGATGTGACAGGGTGCTGAGAGCTTGTACTTGGGGTCAGCACTCTGGTAACTACTAGTACTAATTAGCTTCCCCAGAGAAAGCCTAATTGGATAGAAATGTACCTGATTGCCTGGCTAGAGTGGGGCTATAGAATCAACAAACCTATTCTCCCATGAATAAGGAATCTGCCTAAAGGGACATCCACAGGAGTGTTTGAGGGAAACAGAGAGCAAAAGAGACAAAATGCTAGAGGCATCTAGATAGACTTATGTGTAGTGCTGGGGAGGAGCCGGTGGTCGTGGTACATGTAGGTCTCAATGACATAGGGAAGGGTAGGAGAGATGTCCTGGAGGCCAAATTTAGGTTGCTAGGAAAGAGACTGAAATCCAGGACCTCTATGGTGGCATTCTTGGAAATGCTTCCAGTTCCATGCGCAGGACCAGGTAGGCAGGCAAAGCTTCAGAGTCTCAATGCGTGGATGAGACGATGGTGTAGGGAAGAGGGGTTTGGATTTATCAAGAACTGGGGACACTTTTGGGAGAGGGGGAGCCTATACAGGAAGGATGGGCTCCACCTAAACCAGGGTGGAACCAGACTACTGGCACTAAACATTTAAAAGGCTGTAGAGCAGTTTTTAAACTAAGAGATGGGGGAAAGCCGATTGGTGGGGAGATGCACGTAAATCGCAGGGAGACTTCTCTTAGAGGAGAATCTGTTGATAGAGATTCTCTAAGCTGTAGTCAGAAAGAGAGGACAAAGAGACTGAGGCCTGAGGAGGCCTAGATAGTAGTGTTTGTGTTGCCAGAGCTTGGTGGTTTCAGGGAACTGACCTATAGCAAGCACAAACAAGACTTTCTCATATTAAAAGCAGGTGATGGTAAGGTGCCTCATAACCCTGAGAACTCCTGGGGAGTGTCACACAAATGGACTGGGATTCTCTTTGTTTTGCTCCCTTTCTTCTAATTACCTGCAAGGGTTGCCCTCACATAGTTGTTGTCCTTTTCTAAATAACCTCCTTCGGCGTCTCATCCTGGGCAAAGGCATCTTTTGTCCTAGGGTTTGGCTGATCTGCTGCAGAAGAACAGTGAACAACTCCGGGAACAGCTCCTGCACAGTTTTGCTCAACTGCAATGCTGACACCACTTCAAAGATGGCACATGTTGCCTGAAAGGAGAGCATGGTAAAAGAAGAGGTCTCTTCCTAACACTATCACACGCTCTCCCCTTCTGATACCTGCTGGACTAAATTCTCACTCCTGTCACTAACTTGATGAATGACCGAGAGCAATTCACTCCATGTGTGCCTTAGCGTCCCATAGCTGTAAAAATGTGTAGGACCTATCAAGGCATGTTATGAGTTACACAAAACATTTGCAAAGCACTGTAAGAAATCTGATTCAAAGACTTTCTAATTGCCAGATATTATTAAGTGAATCAGCCACATACTCTAAATCTGCCACAGAAAGCACAGCTGGAATCCAGGAAACAGTACTTCAGAAAAGAAGTGCCCAGATGACAATATTATACCACTCATCTAGCTTTCCATCAGCATGTTTGTCACAAAGCAGAGAAATACATGTCTGTCGTCTAACTTACTGTGAGAGGTGCAGCAGCTGCTAAATGCAGGTCAGTTTCTGTCTCTGAGGTCATGCTTCCTTCTTGGCTTGTTGGAGTCTTTATTCTTTCTATTAGGACCTTCAGGACTTGAGGGGCGAGCAAGGGATCTGTCCCCAGAGATCTCCACAGCTCAGTGGTGTTACTGCAATTTAACATAGGTTATATGTGACCCCTGGAGACTTTTGTGGCTCTGACTATATGCATCATATTCAAGTAAAGAACACATTTTCTCCTTGACTATGATCAGGGCTCACCAGCCGCGCTGTCCGGCGATCTGCGCATGCACAGATCGCCCGAACCCGGCTCTTCCAGGTTACAATCTACACGCCATGGATGAGTAGATTGTATTATTTGTCAAGCCCTGCCTATGATGAGCAAGTTCAGAGTGCTGTCCTCCTTATATGGTCCTCATGTTTTACATATTGAGTTTCTAGTTACAGAACTAAGTTAAGTTACATTTCAGGTTACATTTCTACAGTGCATGACTATTTTGGGATCCTGGAGGTATCCCGAAATACCTACCCCACATTTACAGAAGCAGCCCGTTATTTTGAAATATTTTTCAAAATAATGGGCACACTATTTTGCCATCCCAATAAACTTTGTTGCATGAGGGATAAGGGATGGCTTGAAATAGCACATTATTTCGACATTTGGTGCTGTGTAGAAGCGCCACATTTCAAAATAGGCTATGCAAAATATGATACGCAATTTGCGGAGTGCAAATTGTGCATCTTATTTCAAGTTTAGGGTGCTGTATAGACACAACCCTAGCCTTACTGCACCATAACCATTAATGCTAGACTTCAGAAGGAAAGGACACAGAGCTCTAATCACAGTTCCTGTTTTCCTACTTCTCAGTAGATATGGAATCATGAGCATATGATGCCCAAAGATCTAGGGCCTGGGAGACAAGTTGAAGAAAGAAAAATGATCTTCCTACTAACTGGATGTACAACTATGAGAACAAATATTTGTGGCTAGCCCATGACCTCTTCACAAATGGCATTCCCTGGCCTCTATTTGCCAGAATGGGCATGTTCTGTTCACTCCCTATGGGGCACCTGGCATTGGCCACTGTCTGAAGACAGGATCCTGGGCTAGATGGACATTTGGTCTGACCCACTACAGCCGTTCTTATGTTCTTAGATTCCAGCACAGATGACTGATAATTCAGCTAGGGATGTTGGAATGAAATGATAGATATGCTTACCGCCCTGTCTTTAAGTACCAAGAATGACAACTCCATTCCAGCAGCCATACCCTTCCTGATACCAAAAGCCTGGTGCCCTATCCTTGCTAATCAGCCAGGAATTTGGATTTGAAGCTTTCATGCTACCAGAAAACGAACAGTCACTGGCAATTTCCAGGGTGATGTTAGTTCAGGGGTCTGGAGAGGCAAAAGTCCACTCCAGTGATGCCAGTAAAGGGAAGTCTTTAGGATGCCAAAGCAACTATTAATTAATGGAAACAGAATGAAACTTAATTTCTCCCTGCACCCACCTTGACATGGTCTTGGACCTTTCTGCAGAAAGACCCAAGCTATTAACCTTTAGGAATTATCTCAACCTGTCTGTGGCTTAAATGAAGCCTTACATCTTCCAGTGAAGCTGTGGGATCCATGGTTACCAAAATGAACACTGTAAGGAGCACTATATACCTGTCCATCGGCAGACGTTTGGTGAGGAGGCTGAAGATCACTGCCTCTAGGTGATGGTGGGCTAGAATGGACACTGCCTCCACCAGGAACTGCCTCAAGCTACCCTGCTTGATGGTAGGCATATGAATGTATATTCTCCTCAGGATAGCTGGCACCTGGACAGAATAAAACCAGAAAAAATGTCCCTTTTCCATTCTCTGCATTCATTCTGCAGAGCCAAAACCTTTATTTAGTCGTTTAGCAATTTGCTGTTCTTGTAGACATTCCTCCCTTCAAAAAACAAGTATTTAGACATGGCTGCATAGATTTAATCCACAAAAATTATGCATATCTCTGCCCATACCTGGCTGCAACACCGGGTTAAGACATGCTGAGGCCCTAAGCTATGTCAAGTTAAAGAGGCCTCATTGCATTTCCAAAAAAACATGTATTATTCTAACAGAAAGGACAATGAAAAGAGAAATAATAAAGTTATCTATCTATCTATCTATCTATCTATCTATCTATCTATCTATCTATCTATCTATACATAGGCAAAGAGGCAAGTAAAAACTAGTAATTTGGGGGTATTTTTAGAGACCCCTCATTATCTGAGGCCCGAAGATGTAGTTCACTTAGCTTGTCTCTTGGGGCCGGATATTCTCTTTTTGCATTTTACTCGGAGTCTAATTTTTCCAAGCCTTTCATGGCTGGAAACTGTGACAACAAGATAGACAACTAATCAAGCATCTTCCTTTTCCCTTGGGGTACGGCTACACTAGCTCGTTAGTTCGAGCTAGGTAGGGTAATGAGGGCAAGCAGAGTTGCAAATGAAGCCCAGGATTTAAATATCCCAGGCTTCATTTGCATGTTCCCGGGTGCTGCCATTTTAAAATCCTCCTTAATCTGAACTCCGTGCCCGCGGCTACACGCGGCACCGAGTAGGTAGTTCTAATTAAAGATCCTAATTCCA
This sequence comes from Pelodiscus sinensis, assembly GCF_052426305.1. NCBI lineage: Eukaryota > Metazoa > Chordata > Testudines > Trionychidae > Pelodiscus > Pelodiscus sinensis. The sequence goes on along the minus strand of NC_143069.1, from coordinate 13,951,910 downwards.
TGAGGAGTAACGGTAGTTCGAATTAGGATCTTTAATTTGAACTACCTAGTCCATGCCGCATGTAGCCGCGGGCACGGAGTTTGGAGTAAGGGGGATTTAAAAATGGTGGCGCCAGGGAACATGCAAATGAAGCCCGGGATATTTAAATCTCGGGCTTCATTTGCAACTCCGCTTGCCCTCATTACCCTACCGAGCTCGAACTAACGAGCTAGTGCAGATGTACGGTTAGATTATCTCTGTCTTCTGCTGTTGATTCCCCCATTGCCTGACTCAGGATAGGAACACAGATGGAATTAACTTCCAATCCCAGGGGGAGAAACAGCAAGACTTGTGTTCACTGCAAATGATGGCAAAGACCTGAAAGCCTGCAGGTTAGCCAGAAAAACCTCTCCAGCTTCTATTTTACCTCATCAAGCATGGCACCTCCACACTCCTTCAGGATGATCTTCATCCACAGACCGGCTGCTGTGGCACAGGAGGGGCTAGCAGACCGCATACCATCCAGTATGGCCTCAATAAAATCTGTGGCTTGTTCAGAGGGAAAGTACTTACTAACCACCTGTGGACAGATCAAAAACAGGAAAGATTGCAATGATAGTCGGCTCCAGTACTTTTAAGAAAGGAGGCCTAAGAGCTGTATTGGAAAATAATGTATTCATCAGCAAATTGCTAATTGGGCTCCTATCTGGCAAGGCAGTTGCAATTAAAATTTTCTCTGTAATCTTTCTAGCTACCACATCTCTATTCTACACTAATAATATCAGGTTAGATCTTAGGTTGTACAGTTAGCACAACATTGTATGGGACAAACAGGATGTAAATTTCCAGTTTATATTCTATTATGTACATGACATCTTTTCACAAAATATAAAAATATGCAAAGAGATGCATGCACACAAATATAGGTTCAGGTAAACACACAAGGTGCCAAGACTGGTTTCTCAGCTTGATGTCCCGCTCACATATTTTACCCCGGATGGATGGATGGATGGATGGATGGATGGATGTGCGCGCGCACATGCATGGGCATGTTCATGCAACTGTCTGGAATCTGTTTGTTTTTTACATGGCATTCATAGCATATACCTATGAAAAGCATGTTACTGATTACCCATGAATGCCTCACTCCCATAGCTCGCTCCAAGTGTGGAAAGACATCACAAAAGCATAAAACAATCATAGAATCATAGAATACTAGGACTGGAAGGGACCTTGAGAGTTCATCGAGTCCAATCCCCTGCCCTCATGGCAGGATCAAATACTGTCTAGACCATCCCTGATAGACATTTATCTAACCTACTCTTAAATATCTCCAGAAATGGAGATTCCACAACCTCCCTGGGCAATTTATTCCAGTGTTTGACTACCCTGACAATTAGGAACTTTTTCCTAATGTCCAACCTAAATCTCCCTTGCTGCAGTTGAAGCCCATTGCTTCTTGTTCTATCCCCATAGGCCAAGATGAACAAGTTTTCTCCCTCCTCCTTATGGCACCCTTTTAGATATCTGAAAACTGCTATCATGTTCCCCCTCGATCTTCTCTTTTCTAAACTAAACAAACCTAATTCCTTCAGCCTTCCCTCATAGGTCATGTTCTCTAGACCTTTCATCATTCTCGTTGCTCTTCTCTGGACCCTCTCCAATTTCTCCACATCTTTCTTGAAATGCGGTGCTCAGAACTGAACACAATACTCCAATTGAGGCCTAACCAGCGCAGAGTAGAGCGGAAGAATGACTTCTCGTGTCTTGCTCACAACACCCGTTAATGCATCTCAGAATTATGTTTGCTTTCTTTGCAACGGCATCACACTGCTGACTCATATTCAACTTGTGGTCCACTATAACCCCTAAATCCCTTTCTGCCGTACTCCTTCCCAGACAGTCGCTTCCCATTCTGTATGTATGAAACTGATTGTTCCTTCCTAAGTGGAGAACTTGGCATTTGTCTTAAACTTCATCCTATTTACCTCAGACCATTTCTCCAATTTGTCCAAGTCATTTTGAATTAGTGACCCTATCCTGCAGATTAGTCGCAACCCCTCCCAGCTTGGTATCATCTGCAAACTTAATAAGCGTACTTTCTATATCAATATCTAAATAGTTGATGAAGATATTGAACAAAGCCGGTTCCAAAACAGACCCCTGTGGAACCCCACTTGTTATGCCTTTCCAGCAGGATTGTGAACCATTAATAACTACTCTCTGAGTATGGTTATCCAGCCAGTTATGCACCCACCTTATAGTAGCCCCATCTAAGTTGTATTTACCTGGTTTATTGATAAGAATATCATGCGAGACTGTATCAAATGCCTTACTAAAGTCTAGGTATACCACATCCACCCCTTCTCCCTTATCCACAAGACTCGTTAGCCTATCAAAGAAAACTATCAGATTGGTTTGACATGATTTGTTCTTTACAAATCCAGGCTGGCTGTTCCCTATCACCTTGCCACTTTCCAAGTGTTTACAGACGATTTCCTTAATTACTTGCTCCATTATCTTCCCAGGCACAGAAGTTAAACTAACTGGTCTGTAGTTTCCTGGGTTGTTCTTATTTCCCTTTTTAGAGATGGGCACTAGATTTGCCCTTTTCCAGTCCTCTGGACAAGGGAAAATGAATGGTGCACAGCCACTAGGACAGTCACCTAGTGTTTGTTACCTTAGCCATTTTGGAAGATGCTTGAAACAGAGCCTCAGGGTCTGGAGTTGTTAGTGCCTCACGGAGACAACTCAGCTCCTCCTCTGCTGACCCCAGGTTAGTGCACTGACCTAGGATAGAGAAAAGGAGAAAAAGTATGGCAACATTTAATAAAACTGAACCTCTGATCCATAGATAATCATACAGGAGGATCTATGGGGTATGTTATTACCAGCTGTGTGTGAAATTTTGGCCCCACTAAAGCCAATGACGAAATTCTTGTTGACTTTAACGGAGTCAGAATTTTACCGTCAGGCTATGTCTAGACTACATCCCTTTTTCGGAAAAGGGATGTAAATTAGACGTATCGCAATTGCTAATGAAGCGGGGATTTAAATCTCCCCTGCTTCATTAGCATAAAAATGGCTGCAGCTTTTTTCGGCACGGAGCTTTGCCGGAGAAAAGCGCCAGTCTAGATGCTGATCTTGCGGAAAATTAAGCCTTTTCCGAAAGATCCCTTATCCCTCCGAAAAAGGGATGTAGTCTAGACGTAGCCCCTATGTCTGAAAGTTAACGGTAATGGCATGTGATTCATTGTGATTCATACAGGATTAAACAGGCACTGTATTCTGTGTGGAGCATCTTTCTCTGTATATCTGGTTTCAGTAGCCACTCTGCTCTCAGTATTTCAATCTAATCTCATAGTCAAGCACAACTCATGTAGATTGATCTGAGGTTCTGATTTGGAGGAGAATCCCTCCACTGAACTCTCATTGTAAAAGAGATGGGGCTGACCAAAAGCTTAGGTAGGAAACCCAGGCTCTTCGCTCACTTCTAAATCATGAACTGTCTCTTTAAGGGAAAGCTGTCCTGCTCTGTCATCTCCCTCTCCCCACCCCACTCTGCAGAGCAGGGGCATATGGGCATATGGCGGGGGAGAGAGTGTGTGTGAGACAATGTGTGTGTGTGTGTGTGTGTGAGAGAGAGAGAGAGAGAGAGAGAGAGAGGGACATGTTGGCTGCCAGAGAAATCTTAGAAACAGTGCCTCTTTAGATAGGCACTCCGTTACTCACCATACTTCAGACTGGAGCAGCACTATTGTATGTGTCCCTCTCCCCAAACTCTGCTCTGCAGAGATGATGACAGGGGCAAAAGGGTCACCCTGATTTCTGCATGTCTCCCTGCTCACCTCCCCTCCACACACCACTAGCAGCAGATAGGATGGAGCAAGGTCGGAGAGGGGCAGCTGAACACATGCTGCTGGCATGCTTGCTAATCAGCTGAGCGCTCCAGACAGAAATTCTGGGGAGAAGGGCAGATCTGGCCTGTGTGCTATATTTTGTCCACCCTCTAATATTTGCAGATTATTTATTATTTGTGCAGTTCTCTTCCAGCAATGTACTTACAAGGCCCCAATCGTTCTGTTATATAAGTGTCGCTAACAAGACAGAAAGAATTACAGATGGAAAAAATGGTCATTACAACAATGAAAGAAAGTGAAGAGTTACTTACACCTGCTCATGGTCTCCTCACCTTGTATATTGAGAAGACAGTTGATACAGTCAACCACCCACTGACGCGATGTCGTAAGTGAAGCACAGGTATATGGTGCTAACAGCCCAATCAGCGATCCAAACTGATCAAAAGTTTCCTGAGGCTAATTTTAAAAGAATGAAGAATGAAAGTTCTCCGGCTATACTGGACATTATTTGCCTTCCTTATTGTGAACTCCATTACTGTACCTGGGTACGGCACATTGGAAAACATAATCCTTGTTGTACATGCAAATTGATGGGGTCTAAATTAGCTGTAGCACTCAAGAAAAATCTCAGAGTCATTGTGGATAGTCCTCTAAAAACATCTGTTCAACATGCAGCTGCAGTTAAAAATGCTAATGGTATGTTAGGAACCACTAGGAAAAGGGATGAATAATAATATGATAAATATCATCATGCCACTGTTTCAAATCCATGGTACACCCACACCTTGAATATTGCAAGCAATTGTAGTCCTCCAACTTAAATAAAGTTAGGTTATAATTGGAAAAAGTTCAGAGAAAAGCAACAAAAATGATATGGGATATGGGACAAGTCATACAAGGAGAAGTTAAAAGGACTGGGACCATTCATCTTAGAAAAGAGATGCTTACAGGGGGGTTTGATAGAGCCATATAAGATGATCAGAGATGCATGATATGGGTGTCCCTATATCTCTGACTGCCTGGGGCTGGGACTGGACAACAGGGGAGAGATCACTCAACAATTGCCTTGTTCTGTTTGTTCCCTCTGATGCATATAACACCCACCACTGTCAGAAGACAGGCTACATGAACCATTTGTCTGGGGGATCCAGAATGGCCATTCATGTTTTATGTTCTTATCCGATTAAATAGAAATAGAAATTCAACTTTAACAGCGATAGAAATGTAGCTGTGTTAGTCTGGAGTAGCTGAAGCAAATGCAGGACAATGTAGCACTTTAAAGACTAACAAGATTTATTTATTTATTTATTGATTTTTTAAGATGGTTTAGTAGATGATGAGCTTTCGTGGGCCAGACCCACGTCCTCAGATCAGGAAGTGGGTCTGGCCCACGAAAGCTCATCATCTAATAAACCATCTTGTTAGTCTTTAAAGTGCTACATTGTCCTGCATTTTGCTTCAACTTTAACAGCCTGAGAGTATAGGAATGCATCTATGACACTGACACAGCCAACCTATGTGTGACCACAATAACTTAACAAGCGGCACTGCAATTGTATCAAGACAAGTCACTTCTATGTTATTTCAAAGGGTGTGTCTAGACTACTGAGTTTTGTCGACAAAAGTGGACTTTTGTCAACAAAACTATACCTGCGTCTACACTACCGCTGAGTTCTGTCAACATAACGTCGACAGAACTCAGCAGTTTTGTCGATGCTGGTAAACCTCATTTTACAAGGCATAACACCTTCTGTCGACAGAGTTCTGTCGACAGAAGGTGTTATTGCATGTAGGGTTGTGTCTAGACTACAGGGTTTTGTCGACAAAGCAGCTTGTTTAGTCGACAGAACTGAATGTGTCTAGACGCTCTTTGTCGACAGAAGTTTTGTCGACAGATACTGTCGACAAAACTTCTGTCGACAAAACCCTGTAGTCTAGACGTACCCAAAGAAAAGTCCTAGACTAGCGATCACCAACATTATGCATTTTGGTAATAGATATGAAAGGTAGATGTTATGTATTATTGTCTGTATTTATATCTTGCTAGAAGTTTAACATAACCAAATTAGCTTGTAGATTCCAATTCCTTTTCATGTCTTAATTGCCTTAATTATATGCAACTGTCTTCAGTTAACCTTAAGATCAAAGATAGAAGATAGTACAAGAAAATAGTTTGTACATTGCCTTCAGCTTAACTATCTGTGTTGTAATGGAAGACTACGATCGGCTAATTACTTTATGTGAATGACTATCACCCATTTACCAGTGTATGCGTAGGAAATAGAAAATTAACTTCAAAACAAAGTACGACAGGAGATCTGCATGACCTATTCTTTCTCAGGGAGAGATCCTGCTTCGACAATTTCTGTGAGGAGGCTTGCCAACCGGCTAGAATAGCTATAAAAGACAAGTTATGGGACTGATCTTCTCTCTCCAGTCTGCTTAAACTTTGAACAGGGGACGTGTAAGCCATAGGACATAGATCTTCCAAATAATTATTTGGAATAGTCTGGGAAATGCATGGAAAAACTAACAGCCTTTGCATCTAAACTGGCTTTGGATGTTGACCGGTTAGCATGATTCCAGAGAGACTTTTACAAGCCAGCCGTTTATTCCACCATGGTTGTGATCCTGAACTATGAAAAGTGAAAGTCATTTTAACAACTATCTATCACTTAACCATTTGTAACTCTCTTCTTTTTCCTTTTAACAACAAATCTGATATTCCGTTATTAAGGATTGGCTGATATTTAGGGAAGACCTGTGATTCATATTAACCTAAGGATAAGTGTCTAGTCCTTTGTGATTGGTGATTATATTAGACTTAGTTGTCTAGATGGGAACCAAGGTCTGGAATGCCTAAAGGGTACTATTGTTTGGTATTTTGTTAACCAGAGTAGAAGCTCTTTTCTTACTGGTTTGGTGAATCTAATTATAAAATCACTAGTCTGGGGAACTGCCTGCCCTGTTTCTTACAGTCTGGCCTGAGTGCTGTCACAGCACTATTATGGAAACCTTTCTCTTATGGAAGCAGAGGGATCTTACTCACTTTGAGGCCCCAGCTGCAGGCC